>NC_138101.1:29697500-30897500 GCF_964146895.1 Miniopterus schreibersii
TCAAGATCTGCCTGCAACTTATCTTTGGAGCCCAACAAAGTTAAAGTGGCTCTGTTTACTTTTAAATTAGCCATATAGTTAAAACATGACAAGAGCATAAACTTAATAGCTGAGTTCCAGGCAACATTACTACCGAACTAATTTTTAATTGCTATCAAAATAAGCCCGGGTTGTTATTTAAAGTAACCCAATGAAATGAAATGAAATAAGGACAGTTGTGACAATTCTAAAATTGCCATCTTTGGTGGAATTAAGCGTCTGCCCCATTAATGAATAGAAACACAATTCAGGGAAGCAAGCCATCCAAACGCATCCCTTGAATCCTGTTTGGCTGTTCTGACCTGGAAGAAGATAAGAAAAGGAATCAACTGGGGAAACGTGAGACGCGGAACCACAAAAATAAACTCGTGTCCCTGGCATCTGTGTTTATAAACGCGTTACGTTAACAGCAGAGGTTCTCTGCGGTTAGCCGCGACCAAGACGGCGTCACGCAGCTTTTGTTCTCCTACAGCCCTGATCGTAAGGGCTTTCCTTACTGTCTCTGCTTCCAGCTTTTGTTTTAAGCTCTTCAGAAAGAGTTGGCAGAGACAGAGCTGGGCCAGTTCAGAAACATGGCTTCTGACCAAACTGCTCCATTACTCTGCTACAAAAAGTGAGCCTGTGCTGACCATTCTCTAACGAAGAGGCAGTCGGTCCGTGCCCCCCGCTCACCCAGGTGGATTTTCTTTATCAGTAACCCCGGAGCAGGTTTGAATACAAGAAATGACACATGCAGGGACCAGATGTTTGGAGAGTAAGAAGGGGAGGTAAGTTCACACAATTGTTCTGCCTTCTTGCTTTCCGCCGAGCTCTTTCCTGTGGGCTGCTGGACGCGTTACCAGGCTCGGGGCCTGCGCAGCGCGGCAGGGAGAGCCTGCTAACAAGCTGCCTTCCTTTTCCGGTGCAGCTGCTGTTTGCAGGGGGACATGATTTGAAAGTTGATTTATTTACCCTGTCTTTTTTTTTTTTTTAAATGAATGGATATAGATGTCTGTTTGTTGAAACAATTAATAAACTCTAATAATACTAGAATTTAACAGAAAAACATCCTTGGCTTGCAGGTGGAAATCTAAGGCCTTCGACTTTTGGACTGTTCTGTAATGTAACTCAGAGCAAGATCAAAGGACGATTTTTTGGTCTTGTTTTTATGAAACCAGCTGATCACTTTCCCTTGTGGAAACCAATGGGCCCCAGTTCATACGTCCTCAGAGTGAACCTGTTGGCTGTGGAGGCTTTGAAGATACTTACACGGCACCTCAGCTATTGAGAGGAAGGGAACGTGCCTCCTCTTGGGTCAGCTCCTCCTTCCGAGTCTCTTTAAAAAGTTAAGGAATCTGAGACCTGGGAGATATAACCCGCCTGCAGTGAAAAACGGGTAGGCGAGAGAAGGCGCACTTTCTCCCTTTAAAAATGTGCTCATTATTTTGAGTACTAATGTGAACATGCACACCAAGTTAGAAAGTTTTAAAGGAGTATTCAGTGAAAAATAATTCTCTTACACTCCTCCCCCACCAGCCACCAAGTTCCCTTACCAGAGATAAGGATCGTTACCAGTTTCTAGGCTTCCAGCGACATCCTATGTAGATATAAACAGTCATGTGTGTATATGCTTAAATACACAAATAATAATGCACAGTGCACGTTGTTCTATATCTTGCTTTTTTCACTTAGCAATATAGCAAAGGTTTTTTGTTTTGTCCAAGGTTTTTTTTCCTGCCCAAGGTGCTATCAGAAGAGAGAAATCGTTCTTTAGGCCCATGATCTGCATGTGGTTCTGGTTTATTGTACTGACAACAAGCAAGATGCCAAGCTCAGCTTCACCTCTGCCTCAGGTCATCTCGGCCTGGAGAGACAGGAATCGCATTTAAAACCTTAAAACTTTAAATAACAGGAAGTTTGGGGTGGCTAGAAGAGAAATAAAAGGATGGGTTCTGTTCTAAAGAATGTGGAGTGGAACTGACAGTTGAGCAGAGATTCTTTGAATGCTGTCTTGCAAAAGGAAAATTCATTGGTCCCTTTCCCTGCCTTCCCAAGTGGGACACAAATGTAGTGGCCGAAACAGTGTTGCTTTTGCTAGTTAAGGACCTTTAGGGCACCGCAGCATCAGTATTCTGGACACAAGGGAAGTGGTGGGGGAAAGAGAACGGGCTTTGGAATCCAGCAGCCCTGGATGTTAATACTGGCTACAGTAGTTATTAACTTAAGTCCTTTAACCTCTGAGCCTTGATTTTTCTTTATGTAAAATGGACATGTACCTTGAAGAGTGGTTTTGAGAATTACTAAAAAGAAAAAAAGTCAGACACTGTAGCATCCACTAGTACCATGATAATGGCACATAACAGCCCATCCCCAGTTTTCCGTGACTTAGCATCTGTTTCACGTTCATGGGTCTGCTTACCGTGATTGTAACTGGCACATTATTACCTCTGCCCATGTTCTATTGGCCAAAACGTCACATGGCCAAGGCCAAAGTCAAGGGAGCAGGAAGAACACTCCTCCCACAGTGAACCGCAAAAGCAGACAGGGAAGGAAGAACTGCGAACAGAACATATAGGCACCCAGCACAATTCAGTACCAGGCACCTAGACAGGTCACATAAGTGAGGGTTATTATACTTATATTTTATATTATTATGCTATTATACTTTAATAATTATGTGATATAGTACATATGTTATTAGATGTTATATGATTATATATATAAGTGAGAGTTATTATACTTATATTTTATATTATTATGCTATTATACTTAAATAATTATGTGATATAGTATATATGTTATTAGATGTTATATGATTATATGTATTATTAGTTATTACATACCCTTCATATATGAAAGGAATAAGAGATGGCACTGAATTTACAATAATTCTAAAACACACCCTAAAAAAATTTTTTACACCTATTTTATTTTGTTTTAAAGTCAAGTCAATCCGTTTGTTATGTCATCAACATACATAATCATCACTGGCACGTACGACGCCTCTGCGAGAATTTGAAAATGATGACCCTTCTAAGCAGGTGCAGCCCCAGGGCCAAGAGCGTGGCGAGCATGGAAGAGACCCCTCCGCGGGGCAGATTCAGCTCCGCACAAGAGCATGTGGCTTGGCACCTTGGAGAGCAGAGCGAGCAGCCCCTCGCCCGGCACCTTCTGCGGCGGGCGACCTGCACGCACATGCAGCCTCTGACAGTGACGGCGGCCGGGAGCCTCATGGCGCAGCGGGCTCTGGTTCATTGCCACCGTGCTACAAGCAGTTTCCTTGAAGCTTTGAGTCACAGCTTCCTTTCTGCTTTCCAAGTGTTGGTCTAGAAGGTGACGCTTTGAGCACACAGGGGTACCTGTTTCCCAGAACTCCTGCAGCTGTTCGTGGCTGAGCCCTCAGCCAGGTGACGCAGCAGCTCCCAGGCAGCTCTGAGGCCCAGGGGCTGGGATCACAGAGAAATGCTCAGACTCGAACAACTCAATTTCTTTCGTCCTGACTGACAGGGTAAGGACAGAGCGAAGAGGGATGAGATCGGAAGGAGCTTTATAGGTGCTGACATTCTAAGCTGGTGGGTGGATAAGCAGCTCGTGGAGAGTGGGGTGCGGGGCACACACGTGGGGAGAGAGACTGAGGGGCACCCCAGGGTGGGGTGGGAGTGGGAGACCCTATGCCTTCGCATCACAAGCAAGGTGAGAAAAGATGTGGAATTCAGTCCTGAATTGCTTATTTGGAAAATTAATCAGTAAGTGACTAGCAAACAATGGTTCACCTGAATAGAACATTAATTTCAAAGTTATTTAGAACCTAGATAGAGGGGAGAGGGAGAAGGAAAGGGGGGGAGAGGAGAGGGGAGGAGCAGAGACAGAGACAAAAAAGAGAGAGAAGAGAGAAAAGAGAAAGGACAGGACCAGAGCGGGAGGGAAGACCGGCTGTGCCTGCTTTGCCCGCCATGGGGCACAGGGCTGGCCACGAGGAGGTGCCCATTGCCACCTGAGTGCCAGTGAGAGAAGAGATGCGAGACTGCAATACTGACTCCATGATTTTACTGAAAGCATCATCCAGCGACCGGAATGAAACATCTGAAGTCCCACCGACTCATCAAATGCCCTCCGGGGGACCACCATGCACTCTTTCTAGCACGGCTCACCCGTGCTCTCCTGACTTCCCTCATCATTCTAGGCTTTTCCTCTCTTTCTCTTCCCCTCCTGCAGGCGGACAGGAGGAAAGCAGCCCTTGTTCACTGGCCCGAGGGCTCTCTCTCTGGTTTTCCTGTTTTCTCACTTGTTAGAGTCTGTTAGGCCTTCCTCTGAGGTTTGTTTGCAGGCTGGCCTGAGTCTGAGCAAGGCCCCTGAGCAAGGCCTGGGGAGCAAGGGCTCGCCCGGGGAGCTCGGCCGCCAGGCTGTCCGCCCCCTGCCGCTGGGAGGGGGCTCCCTGAGTGAACTCCCCTGGGACACTGGCCAGAATCAAAGCTCGGCTTCCTCTCATCCCTGACAGCCTGGCTGGGCCCATCGGGTCTCACACAGTTGCTTGGGCTGCCAGGCGCAGGAGTGAGTCCCACTGCCTGAGTATCTTCCAGACCCATTCAGGACCCAGCTGCAGTGTGGGGGTTCAGGCTCCTGAGGATGGCATGTTTATTTCAAAACAATCATAAAGCTTGATTTGATAAAGTGAAAGAAATGAATGCTTGCCAAATAAGACCCAACTATGACTGCATTACTTCATACAGATTAGCAGCTCATGCTGGCTGGAAGGCACGCAGCAGGACGTCTCACTAAGTTGGGCTGAAGAGAACTGCCCCTCCCCTACCCCAAAGCTCAAGTGACGGCTCCGTATTTGGAATGACTTTCTCATCAAGGGTGCATGGTGTTGTTTTAATGTTAGCTGGAAATGGGCACATTGGAAGCATGGTTAGGAGATGCCCCAAAATCAGTCATCAAACTAGCACCCTTTGACATCTGCTTTCTGCCAAGCCCACATTCTAACCATTGAACGACTCTTCCAAGAAGGAAGGAATTATAACATGCTACCAAGGAAATACAGCAAGACACCTTGTCATGTATCATCAAACTTGGTTTGTAAATCCACTCCTTGGTATGTGAATCTATACCTTGAATATCAGCTGCAAGTAACAAAGACTTAAACAAATCAAGGACTAATTGCTCACCCCCACTCCCAAAAATCATGTGTTGAAATCCTAATTCCAATACCTTAGAATGTGCCTGTATTTGGACATAGTGCCTTTAAACAGGTGATTGAATTAAAATGAATCCCTTAGGATGGGCCCTTGTGCTAGGGTTATCTAGGGAAACAGAACCAAAAGGAAATATATATATATGTATATAAAGAGATAAAGATATATATGTATATAAAGAGATAAAGATATATAGATATATATAAAGAGATTATTATAAGGAATTGGCTCACATGGTTATGGAGGCTGGCAAGTCCTAAGATCTGCAAGGTAAGTCAGCAAGCTGGAGACCCAGGAGTGCTGCTGGTGTAGTTCTGTCTGAAGACCAGCCAGCTTGAGGCTTCAGGAAGAGCTGATGTTTGGTTGGAGTCTGAAGGCAGGAAAAAAGCCAATGTCTTAGCTTGAAAGTAACCAGGCAGGAAGAATTCTCTTTTACTTGGGGGGGGTCAGTCTTTTTGAGGAGTCCTAGGTTCTTAGTTCGCTGGTCTATTACCAGTTCCCAAACAGACTCAACTTCATGCTGTACTTAATACCTCAAAGCCCTCCCACCATTCATTCATTCATTTTTTTTTCATGCACAAAAGACTGTTCTAAATGCTTGGCATGCATTACCTCATTTAATTAAGCACTGGGGTAGAATGGTGAAAAAACCAGGAATCCTCTGCCTTAGTATAATTTACAGATTAGAGGAGAGAAAAATACGCATGTTATTCTAATGAAGTGTGACGAGGCTTCTGAAAGGGAAACTACTGGGAGATATAGGAACCAACAGCAGAGAAACATAACCTATTGTCTGTTTACCCAACCAAACCTTTCCCATTCTGCTAGGCCTGCCCACACCCATCAGAATGAACTCCTTGGTGTTGATGTACTTGGTAATATTAATGAATACTAACCTAGTGCTAGGCTTTGAGCTAAATGCTTTCAACACAGTGTACATTGAACCTTTACAACAGTTCCATTTAGTAAATTATCTCCATTTTATAGACCAAGAAAATGAAACTCAGAGACTCATATGAGCAGACCTTTGCACCAATACTTCCTTCCTGGAACCCTCTTCCTCCAGATTGTCACCTGGTTGCCTCTTTCCAGGGAGCCTCCCTTGACCACTAATTCTTAAAGACCCACTGTTCTGAGTCACTTTTGTACATCACTCTATTTTATTTCATAGCTCCCATCACTCTCTGAAATTATATTTTTTATTTACTTGTTTTCATGCTATTGTCTGTCTTCCACCAATAGATTGTAAGTTCTATGAGGCGAGGAAGATTGCTGCCCCGAAGTTGGGCTTCTCTCTGTCACTGGCCCTTATCAGGATAGCTGGTGCACAGCAGACCTTCAGTTAATGTCCCTTGAATGAATTAATGACTGTAACTAGAGTCACATAGCTAGTAGGCAGTTCAACTGAGACTGAAGCCTAGGTGTGTCTGTCTGTAAAGTCCAGGCTTTAATTAATTTCTTTTATAGACTTTACGATATCCATCTTGCTTTAGAGTTTGTTTACTTTTTGCCTCTGCGTCCTGGTTCTCGGATCATGTGGACACATCCTAGACACCTTTGTATCTGTTGTTGCTCCTGTGGGGACACTGCCTTGCTCCTCAGACGCTCCGCCTATGTTTGCTGAGATGACTGTTTCCATGACAACGCCCAAGGAGGAAGAAGGGCTCTGACGTCCTGTCTGATTTTCTCTCTTCTCCACTGAGGTGAGCATCACTGCTGAGAAAGGTTCCTCCTCAGCCTCACTCGGCCTGAGGTGTCACCGGTGGCCTTGGGAAGTGGCACTGCCCTGGTGCTGAGCCAGCTGGCTCCCCAGGAAGTGTGGCCCCAGCTTCCAGCTGGGTAACCCACATCTAGTGGGCAGAGGTTTCAGCTTCGCTTCCATTTGAGGAGTGCAGGCTAAGTCCTCAAGTTTACTAGAAGACTCTTGGCCCTGTTATTGCGGAAAGGATCCTTCTCTACCAATGACAGACGGGGCATTTCGGTGGGGGGACAGCGACCCTCCTGCATGGGGAATGGATATAGCGAGCAAAAGGCTTCCTGCCCTGAACCTGACTCTGGCTTTTCCCATTTTTCCCTTAGCTAAAAAGTCAGTGGAACCTCAGGAAGCTCCCCGTTCAGCCCCCTTTGTGCCTGTAGGGAGAGGGCAGTGAAGACTTTCTTTGGGACTCACATAAAGTTCGCTCTGATGTCATCAGAAAATCCAGGGAGCAAAGAAGCAAAGTTGGTTCCCGTCTGTGCACAGAGCCAGGCTGGTTACCCCGAAGCCCAGATGGAGGGCTGCCACCTCTTCCATGGGGCCCAGGCCCCGCCATGAGAGCGCCTCTCCTCCCCGTGCTCACAGCTGTGCGCAGGGACTCAGACACGAGTGTCCCCTTCCTGCACTGACAGAGAGGCAACTGCCCCTGGGGGGTGATATGACAGCAGCTAGACAGGGCTCCCTCCTCAGAATAGTCCTTCTCCCCTGAATTTCCTCTGTAATTCCCTGGAGTCGCTCAGAATTGGCCATTAAGAGAATGCTACCAAAATGCAAACTCCCCCAAAGGCTAATAATCCTCTAGACAGGGGTTGGCATTTTTCTGAAAAGGGCCAGATAGCAGATATTTTGGACTCTGTGGACCTAAGATTTCCTTGCAACTGTTCACCTCTGCAGATATAGCCCCAAGGCAGCCCCAGACTGTAAATGTTCCAGGAGACTTTACTTACAAAGCCTGCTGCAGCCTGGATGTGGCCATGGACCAGGATTTGCCAGCCTAGCATGAGGCTGTAAGGCAGGGACATTCATGGCCTCCTCTCTATCCCAGCACCTCTCACGTGAGGCGCACAGTGGAGACAGGTTGAAATGTTGTTTGTTGACTTACTGATGAACTAACAGCAGTTCAAGAGAAGCCGTTCAATAGCCAACCTTTCCAGAAGGAGCCACGATACAGTGGGAAGTTCGGAGGCTGAGACTTGAGGAGGGTAGGACTCAGAGATCAAATTTGCCAACTTAACTTTAACCAAACAGATCCCATTGGTTATAGTTGTAAATCTCAAAATCCCATAACTGGCTGAGATCACCTTATCCTGCATCTGGAGACCAGCAGAAAGTGAAGGCTGGGAGCAAAGGAGACCAGTGACGAACAAGGAACTCTAAGCACGGTCACTCTTTCCAGCTTTGGCACAGTTGTTACGTCCCCACACTTAGAAATGATATTTGCTCTTGTCATTCCAGAGAGTGAGCCAGATCCCACAGTTCTGGCTCAGGAAAACCCCTAAAACCCTTGGGTAAGGTGTCAGTTCTTTAAAAGCCAGCACAGCATTCCAGTATTCCACCTACTTTCTTTCCACTCCCGTTGCAGTCATGTCACTGTGGCAATCATGGAACCAGGATCCGCCTGTTGATCTCTTTCAAGACGGTGGAAGTCATGATGGTGAATCTCAGCACTGACTTGAGATGATAATTACTGCCACCTTAATGTCAGCTGTTTTCCGAACTGCCATCTTGATTTAGTCCAACTCAGCACAACAGCCTGAGTTTTATGTACTCATTGCAATTCCAGACATTTGGGGACCTTCTGTCAGTCAAGATAGGCAAGGTTATGCTACACTAATAAGCAACATAAAATTTCAGTTTCTGTCCACAACCCAAGTTTATTTCTTGCTCATGTTACGTGTCCAACATGGGTTGTCAGGAAGGCTCTACTCATTACGGTTACTCAGGGACTGAGACAGTGCAGGCTCCATCGTGACATGTGCCTTCTTAGTTTCCTCATCGGGGGAAAGGCGTAACATGTCGTACCTTGGCTTCTAAAGTCTCTTCCCAAAAGTGTCATATCTGCTGACATTTCACTGACCAAACATGTCACATACCACATGGAACTTCTAAGAGGGTGGGTAAGTGCAATCCTACCATGTGAGCAAGGCTAATGACTGCTATAGACCTGAATAAAGGATCAGGGGGGTCTGCTTAGGTGTAGAGTTAAATACCCTCATGGGAAAGATGCAAACTAGAAGCTCAGTGCTGATATTGGGGGGAAATTCTGAAGGCCCTATGAACAGGAGTTAGTCTGAATATTTCACATGTGTAGCACATGAGAACATGTATTAGGAAAAGCAGTCTTTGAGGGCCAAGCTGAAGTGAGCCATGGGCTGGAGCAGGTACCGAGGACAGCTGATGGCTCCACAATGGGAGAAGCAGACTCCCTTCTTCCAGGAAAAGAAAAAATCTGAGATAAATACTAGATTCCGTGTAAAACCAAGGATTCAAGCACAAAGGTAGTTCTGAAATGGGGTAGGACTGTTGATGTGGAAAGGGCCTGAGGAAGACATTGGAGTTGAGGAAGAAGCTGGTGTGCCTGCCCCATCCTGCAAGTCATGCCCCGCATGTTCATGGCACCAGTGCCCAAGACAAAAGGGCAACAGGCCTCAGAGCAAGGCCTGTGTGTGCACTGGGCACCGCGCACCGTGAGCGGGTGCCAATTATACCGTGATTTATGTGAAGAGCAGCTGGCAGCTGGCAGCGCGCAGCTGAGGGATCCTGGGTGGTCGCCTGCGCGAGGCAACCCCTCGGACTCCGCTCTGAACCTCACACAGCTCCCGGCCTCATCAGCGTGATTTTCTGCTTCTGGCATTGCCCTCGCTCTTTGAATCTATCAACAGACACAGGTTTTCTGGTAACGACCCTCGACTCCTGTGCTCACCATATTCCCTGGGAGCGAAGTCACAGGGTGCACCTTCAGCCCTGCAAGTGAGAAGAGGTGGAAAATGACTACTGTTTGATGGCCCCCCGCAGAACACCCCGAAACGGAAGGCGGATTCGGATGATACTGGGGTTCCCATCGAGCAGAGGAACCACGGAATTACCGTTCTGTTCCAGTTCTTGTCATCCTACTGGACCACTAAGGCTGGCCTGACCTGGGAAAGCATCCATAACAGAGGTATGCTTGTTGCCTACCCAATTCTTGGCATGAAGTTTGTCCTCATTAATATTTGTTGAAAAAGTCATGAATAAGTATATTTAAAGAACAGTGAATTTCTTCTCCCCACAGTCATAAGGGTGATGAGAATTTAGCCACAGGACAAGCTACTGAAATGTGAAAAAGTCAATCAACCCAAGTGGATGGAGAGGAAGTGAGTCTTTGTTTTACAGGAAACCGAGTGACCATCTAGACCTAGACTGATACTTGGGAGCGTGTCTCCTAGATGTACTCTCCCTTGTGACTTGGTCCGTATAATTTTAGTCCTAAAATGTTCAGTGGCGCAGTGAGTTTACAACTCTTTAGGTGCCTTTCAAAATACAAGGCAAGGTTAGTAATGGATCTGGTATCAGTACTAAACGTTGAAGGTATTACCACATTGAAAACTAACAGTAAATGTATAAAGTGTTGCCATAACAATAACAAACAAAGAGGGGGGAAATTGCTTTTGAGTGAAAGCAATGCATTTACATACTCTTCCATTATAATAAGCATCCTTTTTCATAAACTCATAACGTTCAGGAAAATAAGTACTGGGGTTGAGGTCAAGTTGACTTCAGGCCAACATTTGCTTCCAAATGCGTGTGTGACCTCCTCCTCAATGTCCTCTGCTATTTTCTTTCTGACAGAGACACATGTTGGAATGTGAGCCTGGTAAAAACCTGATTCGCCATCAGTAAGGCTCCTGGTTCATACAATATCTGTCCTCAGATAAACAGAAAACCCTACCTTGAAAAAAAAAGCATGTCTAGAAGAGGGGGAAGGGTAGGACAGAGGGCAGATCTGGCTTGGTTTTTCGGACATTGACATCCAGTTGTCTCTGCCAAAATGTGTGTTGGCCATCACAAAACCCATGCTTACCAAAGCTTTTCATCATCAAGTTTGCATAATGTCTTATTCACATGCATAGAATGCCACATAGCATTGCTTCTGACCTAGGAACTCAATTCGCAGGGGAAAAAATTGTGACGTGAGGCTCGTGCTATGGAATTCACTGGTCTCACCACACATCCCATCACCCTGGAGCAAGTGGGCTGATAGTGAAATGAATGGCCTACAGAAGACTCAATTACAGTACAATTTGGGAAAATAACCTGGAGGTCAGGGTTCTAGTTTATAGGATGTCACATGTACTTTGAGTCAGTTACCAATATGTGGTCTTGTTTTTCCCACAGCCAGAACACATGGATCCAGGAATCAAGGGTGGAAGTGGGGGTGGCTTCTCTCACACCTAATATCCACTCACATAATGTCCTCTTTCCGTCCCTGCAACTTTGGCCTCTTCTGGTTTGGAGGTTTGATTGCATGGTGGAGAAACGCTTCCACAGGGGACACAAAAGCCACTCCACTGATTTGGAAGTTGAGACTGCCAATTGACCATTTGGGGCTCCTTGTCTTATTGAATTAGCAGGCAGAGAAGGGTGTTACCTGATTAGTTGATCCTGATTAGTAAGAGCCATCAGATTATTCCTACTACACAAGAACTTTATCAGGAACCCAAGGGGTTCTCTGTAGTATTTCTTAGTACATGCATGTACAATAGCAAAAGGGAAAGGAAAATGTTAGCATCTATAGCCAAGGCAAAAAGTTATTATTATGAGACTTCAAAGTTGAGAAAGTGTATGTAGTAGCTGAGTAGCCAGGGGAGTGACCTAGGCTTAGAAGCTACCTTTCTGTATTCCACCGAGTGATGCAGGGCCCATCTCTCTCTTTTGACAGTTGGCTCCAGTTATGTTCTGCCAACAGGGGGCACTCGAGGGATATCAGAAAAGTAGAGGTGAGGTAGGGTGCTACTGCTCCTCCCAGCATCACCTTGGCCAGGACCCTCTGCCCAGCATTGAGAGGAACAATCTACTTCTACTACTGCCAACAGCAGCTTCCTGTAGGCATTGGCACAGCCCAAATCCTTCCCCTGAGCAGGCAGGTTTTGATAATCCCACTCCCTTCCCTTTGTTTCCTCAGCCCTGTGAGCAGTTACCACTTCCAGAGGTAATGACATTGGTTACTTCAATGGTCCCTTTTTGTTCCTTCAGCCCTCTCACACCTGTGTGATCTCCTTTCCATATTAAATTCCCTATGCTGAAATCAAATGTGGTTTTTGTTTTCCTGACTGATACCCAGCCTTACAAAGATGTTCAAGATTATTGACATTTCAGTCACTCACAATTTTTCAGAAAGATGTATTAGGACACTCAAAAAAAAAAAAAAAAAAAGGTGGGGAGACATTTCTAAGAAAATTTAATATGAAAGTACTATTTTTTCAAACACCATCTTCCAAACAGGAATGAATGAAGAAGTTCCTGTAAATGCCTGCTGGAAAATAAATTCATTTTATTAAAAAGTTTTCCTCTTTGCTCGGCCAGCGTGGCTCAGCAGATGAGCAGCAACCTACAGTCCAGGAGATCGGGGTTCGATTCCCGGTCAGGACACATGCCTGGGTTGCAGGCTCATCCCCAGTAGGGGGCGCGCAGGAGGCAGCCGATCAATGGCTCCCTCTCCCTTCCCTTCCTCTCTCTTAAATCAATAAAGGTATATTTAAAAAAAAAGTTTCCCTCTTTGTATTTGGAGGTTAAAGATGTGATAGAATTTATTATTCCACCAAACAAACCATTTTGCTTATTTTTGGTAAATTGCACTAAATGTGGCTTAATTACTGTGTCCAGAATAGCATCTCACATCTGTGGCCCCAAAAGCTATTATTGCGATGAACCTGTGGGACAAAGAAATAGTGCCCTCTTGTGGCCACTTTCAATACTACAACCCCTCGCCGTTCAGCATCGGTGGTGTAAAGGTCCTGCCTAGGTTAAGAAAGATACCTGAAGGGTTATGCCCTGGGGCAGGCAAGAAGTCTGCTGTCCAGAGAAATAATGCCAGTGCTTCTTGGTGCTGTACAGATATAAAACACTTTTACACTGTGTAAGCAAGGTCATTTTAAATGCCCAATTTTTTAAAACGGGAAGTGGAGGTCCTGCCAGTAGGTTTGAGCGTGTCTAGCATATCAGTCAAAAGAGATATTTAGATCTCTTACCCGGCAGAGGTCTTACCACAAACTGCAGTAATTTCACTCTGAATTGGTTACACACACACAGGTAAGGCCCCAGGGCATCACAATGAAGGAAACCCAATAAATGCAGAGAGATGGAGGTGCAGCTGGAATGTGTTGAAACCTGCACATTATTTATTATCTCTTGGGGGCAGAGACAAGAGAGTCCAGGGGAGTGCAATGTTAGAGGCCTCCCGGGACAAACCTGGCAGAGAGGAGAGAGGGAAGAGGGGAAACGTATAAGCTTGGAAATTGTGTGATTTAGGGCAAGCTATCTAAGCTCTTGTTCCTCAGCTTCCTTGTCTTTAAAGTGGATATAACAACATCTACTTCAAGACAATATAAAGTGTAGTGTGCATGCTTCAGAGCCAAGCTACCTAGTTTCAAATCCTGACCTTGCTACTTACTGAGTGACTTCAGGCAAGTGACTTGACATCTCTGTGCCCGGTCCAGAAAATGGGATGAAACAGTGCAGGGTTGTTTTGAAGATTAAGTGATTCAATATACATAAAACACTTAGAACAGGCATCACGCATGAGTTTGCCATCATGACTACTGTTTAAAGTGCCTACAGCACCTCACGCATGGTAAACGCACAGTAAACGTTAGCTTTATTATTGACTGTAAGTCATCATGAGCAATTTACTTACCTTTTTCCTACCTGATTCCTTTTCTATTTAGTAGAGTGATGTGAGATAGTCATTATGTAGGTCAAAAATACTAGAATGTAGCAATTTCTTGGTTTAATCTAATATGAACCAATGCTTGTCACCATGTCCCAAGGGTTATTGGCAAGAGCCCAAGACTTTCTATGTGATTAGAGCAACAAAGGTGCCTCTTGTATGTTAATGATTGACTTTTGGGCCCCACCCAAGAGTGGGGGCTGGTTGCTAGTAGGAGCCGACCATGTGGTTAGAGGAGGAACTTCCAGTTCCACCCCTTGGTTTCCAGGGAGGGGAGAGGGGCTTGAGGTTGAATTAATCTAATTGCCAATGTCCAATGGTTTAATCAATCCTGACTATGTAATGAAGCTTCCACAAAATCCCAAAAGGAAAGCTCTTCAGTCTTTTTGGGAGAGTTTTCCAGTGGGGAACCAGAAGGCTTCCCTGTTTGCTGTCCCTAAGCTACCTAAGGACAGAAGGTCCTTTTTAGGGATCTTGCCCTACATATCTCTTTATCTGCCTGTTGACTTGTATCCTTTAATGTCCTTTGTAATAAATTGGTAATCAAGGAGTAAATAGGTTTCCTGCATTCTGTGAGCCATTCTAGCAAATTAATTGAACCCAAGGGGGGGGGGGGGGTCATGGGAACCCGTGATTTATAGCTTATAGGTCAGAAGAACAGGTAACAAGCTGGACTTGCGACTAGCATCTGAAGTGGAGGGGGTCTGTTGGGACTGAGCCCTTTACCTGTGGAAATATGATTCCACCTCCATGTAGGTAGCATCTGAATTGAGTTAAATTCTCAGATACCCTGTTGGTGTCTGAGAATTGCTTGTTGGTGTGGGGAAGCCTATACAGACACGCACACACAGACACACACAGAGATCCACACAGAGACACATACACACAGACACACAGACACACACACACCAGTTGGAATTGGGTCGGGGAACCCCTTTCACTGAATAATGTCTTTATTTAGTCAATAGGACTGTAACAGGGCTAATTTCTTAGTTTTGACCAATGTACTGTGGATATGTTAGCTGTTAACATCAGCAGAAGTTGGGTGAAGGGTATGTGGGAATGCTTTGTATTATTTTCTCTTTTGTAAATCTAAATTTATTTCAAAATAAAACAATTTTCAGTTGCCTTCTCCAGAGGGGCTTCTCTCATTAGCTCGGGCTGGCAGCTCCAGCAGGGTTACTGTGTTACTGCCGATTTAGTGAAGAGAAGACGACCCCCTTTCAAGACCCCACAACACCAGAGAACACATACGGGAGAGTGTCAAAAAGACCATGTTGGGGAAGACCTATGTGGACATTTCATTACTGGTGAAGAATAGGAATTCAGCAGCAGCAGCCTCTGTACAAAGAAAATGATTAACTCTATGTTACTCTCCTCAAGCATGCACCTGTTGGCTAAGGCAATAAGTTGGGTGATACTCAAGTTTAATGGACAAAGGAAGTTCATGCTCTAACGCTCTCAACTTAAGGACAGCCGTGGCCCTTCTCACAGATATTCAGGGTTTATCTATAAATGAACTGACCTCACATAGACTCTCACTTTTTAAGGTTGCTTTAAGTACCTTTTAGAAAAAAACAGAGTATAACTAGATACTCACAAGCTCAAATACTATCTATGATCAAGGGCATAGGCTTAGGACATTTTCTGGGCCTCTCAGAAGCCAGCATCTAAGAGAGCGGTCTTTGCCCCTTTCTCATTGGGCTGTGCCCTGCTCAGGTCAGATGAGGCAGCTCAGGAAGCTTGGTGGCTGCTAACCAGGCCAGAGAGTGTCACAACTTCTTACAGAGCCTACAGTTCTGTAAGTAATTTGGGGGAGTTGCCTTCTCTGGACTTTGGGGGTGGGAACCAGTCGTGCTTTTCCTCCCATTCCCCAGAGGGAGACAGGAGTGAAGAAAGGGCTTCTCTTTATTGTATCCCCGCCCCCCCCCCAATAACTTTGGCGCTGACCTCCCCCTTACAGTGCCTGACTGTATAGACCTGGCCCCGGCTAGCATCCCTCGTCCCTGGAACTGGGGAGTCTTACACCAAAAATTATCTCTTATTTGCACTTACTTGGCCCTAGAAAATGCAAAGCCTTCTTCCATCAGGAGACCATCTCCATGGTGTATAACCTCCAGGGCAGAAAAATCTCAGTTAGAACTTCCCACACATGCATATGTACATAAATACATACGTACATACATACATACATTCTTAAGTGAGACAGCTGCCCCTCGGTAAGACTGACCCCTATGGCTCTGGAGACATTCTTTGAGATGCAATATGGATGCTATAGATCCATCCCACCTTGACATTCCTTTGAACTTCACGTATTCTTTTTACTTTTTGAATACAATAGTGGCAGGGGATTTGGAATGCAAAACCCACCAGCGGTTGTTTCAAAGCTCCATCTATCTACAGTCCAGAGGAAGGGGGAGGTTGCCTCCCCATGGGCCACTCTTTGGGGAGAGCTGTCTTTATCAAAGGACAAAGCACTTGTCTAAGCTCATCCCAAGCCACAGCTGCACACTGGCCGTCTGGAGTGTCCCCAGAGAACCACCCTTCTGTCTCTATTCAAGGACCACTTGTGCTGATGATCTCACAGTTAACATCTCCCTGCTGCTCATTTATGTGCTTAGACTGTGCTGAAAAGTCATTACCCCCCTCACTTCCCTTCCCCTTTGCGTTGCTCTTTCCAGGGATTTAACTAGAGTGGAGCAACGGAGGCCGAGAGGTGGAGTGACTCGAGTTGCATCAGGGCACATTAATGTTCACAACTCTGAGCATTTTGTTCTTATAAATATTTGCTGCCAGCCTACTAAATGCCAGGCATAAAGTAAGTGTTGGGAGATAAAGATGGAGAAGATATGGTTTGTGCCTTCCAGAAGCTCCCAGGCCGGCAGGGGGACAGAACTGTGAATGCTCAGTGTGCCCTGAGAGGGACTCGCCTGTTACTCTTGGGTGCCAAGGTAAGGCTACAGAAGGGACGTCATCTATGAGCTGGGGCCTTGAAGGGTAAGAAGCTGAGGGGGGAGGCGGAGGGAGGCTGGTGAGGCAGACAGGAGAGCCAGGTAAAGGCCTGGAGAGGTGGGAGCTCGTGGCACGCTCAGTGCGGCAGAGCGAGGGCCCAGAGCGCAGCCTTCGGGAGAGGTGTCCCTGGTGGCCACCTACCGATAGGTCCTGAAGGATACCCCGTGTCTCGTGTCCAGGTCACGGGGGGCTGGCTAAAACACTGGAAGGTTTGGGAACAGAACTGCCTGTTGTGAGTCTTTCCGGTGTTCCTATTTGTATTAAGCACTTATTCCTAGTTGAACGGTCCACTATGCATGCTGCACCCAGCAAACCCCGTTTAATCCTTACGACTACCCACCAGTCAGTGCTGTGAGTATGCGCCCCATTTTGTAGCTGAGGAACAGCAATTTAATTAGTTTTCTCAAAATTGTGTAGCAGATAAATCGCACAGCCAGGTTTGGCGCCCAGGGGAACATGACTTCGGGTCTTCTGCTCTCAACCCCCCTCCTCCAGAAGAGGAGTTGGGGGTGCCGTCTAACATTTATTTATCTGTGTGTGTGTATGTGCACGCACATGATTTTTCTCAATTTTAAAGCCCAAATAATATTTTGGATACCCCAGGACTCCTGCTAATAAGGATCAGGTAATTTTGCCCAACACAGCACATGGAATCAATTACCTTAATCTTAGATAAGGAGCATCTCTCCTAAGAAGTGAGAGGATTAAATTTTTTAATCTAGGAAAGTAATGTTCCACCTCGTAAGGTTACCAGGCAGAGCAGGGGATCAGAATTTGAAAGGCAAATATATCCCAACTGTTATCAGAGCTTCATCCACCTTTGCATTCAAGGTTTTGCTTTAAAATCGGGATTTTGATTATCCTGCCAAGATCTTACATAGAGCTGTTAGTTTTGTCAAATTCAGCTATTTCTATGTTTTACTGAGCATAGGAGAAAGCTGAGAGTTACAAGGGAAAAATTAACCTCACCGTTTAACCTTATTTAGAAAAAGTTTTCATTCATTCAATTATTCATTCATTCCATTCAGCACATTTCGATCAAGCACCTCCACATGCTAGGTTCAGGGTATAACACAAACCATGGGACCCAGTGATTGCCCTTGAGGAACATGCACCCTGCTGAACAAGAAACAGGTGAGCAGCCAGTTTCAATCCACAGCAACAAGAAAGAGGTATGACACGGACGCAGTCTTTAAAAATGCAAAGAAGGGGTGACTGTCAACAGAGAACTGGATTGGGGAAAGATCATAGAAGGCTTCCTGGAAGTGGTGAAATCTGAGACTCGAAGGACCAAACTTCAGGGGCATGAAAGTCACATTTCAAATCAATCCTCATTTAAAACCAATAAAAACCAAATTATGTGCTCAGGGACTCGCCTAGACAATAGAAGTATACACAGCACTGGCAGCCGAAAACCCAGATCATGGGCAAACTCAATTTCCAGGCAAAGATGAAAATGAGCAATCAGCAGAGCCCAACACACAGCAGGGCAGACGCTCCCCTTAGCAGATGAGGAAAACGCAAGATTAGCTCTGCTAGGGCAGCAGGAACTCCGAAGCAAACGGTAGGTGGCGGTCTTAGCACAGTTTGCTCTCCTAGGCGTCTCGGAACCAGCCAGCCCCTCAAAGTTCACTCTCCAGGAAAAGCAAAAGGAAACGAAACTCTGAATACAGCTCTGGTGAGCTGATTTCATAGGAAGGAGTGACATATTCCATGGTATCCTTTCCCTGCCAGGAACAATGAATTCATCTTTGTGACCAGCAAACATTTTCCTATAGTTTATCTTCCTTGCGAAAGGGAGGTAGAGCACTGGAGGTCCAGTCTCCTGGGCCCTTTCAGCCAAGCTATTCTGCGCAGGGAGCAGTTCCCCGAGGTGATTCAAGGGTCCCCAGGCAACCGTGACCCATCACTCAACTTCCTAGTCTCTGAGGAGGAATTTGCAGCTCAGGAGAAGTGGTTAGAAGACCTTCAACACCCAAATCACCAAGGCTGGGCCTTGATCCCAAATGCCGACCTCCCCTCCACTAAGTAGAACAGGCTGTATTAGAGGATTAGCAGGCACTATGCAAAGCACGTTAAGCTCCTTGAATTAAAGGAATTATGAGAATACCAGACGTTAGCAATAAGTTTCAAAGATGACAAAAGGTAAGGGGAGACCTAATCATATAAAGCCATTCTCATAAAATAGCAAGAATTTGATAGCACAAAGAACAGGAGAAAAAAGGAAATAATGACAACTGAAAGTAGGCAAACAGGTAAATTATAGGGGAGAGGGGTTTAGATCTCACTTATTGTATGTAAAAAAAAAAAAAAGGGAAATTATTCTAATGTTGCAAACTCAACGCCAGCTGATATAAGACACCAGAATAAGAAAGGAGGAAATAATTTACTCCTGGTAATATTTTAGGCAAGTAGGTCAATTATATCTGGTTTCCAAACATCGGTCTAAGAACCAGTCCTGATTCAGGACAAGGTTTCCACAGTTCTGTGATATAAAAGGGGGAAGGATGCTGTAAAAGGTTTTGCAAAAAGTTCAGTATGTTGAATTTAAGAATTTACTTTTATTCTTAGGTTAGATCTCGCCTGCCTTCCTGAAAAGCCTTCCTCCCGTGAAGTGGTCATCACGGAGCTGTTGGTTATTTTGATCTGTTGCGCTGTGAGTCTGGACTCTACACTGGCACCATGATGTGTGTTCTGAAACATACTTTTGGAAATGTTCCTGGTCTGAGAAATCCAGAAGTCTGAGAACTGCTGCATCAGCAACCCATTTAGGAGAGAAATAGGCAGCCAGGTGTTTCTCACTTATTTCTTCAACGACTACCTGGTGAGCCCTCCCGTGGGGCAGGCGCTGCGCTGGGCTGTGGGTGGTGAGCCCTGAGCCAGGCTCACGTGGCTCCGTCCATCTAGCACATCCTTGGTGCCGTCCAGCAGGAAGGGAGGAGGTGGTAAGAAGGCTGGAGGTCTGTTGCCAAAGGGCAGGGTCGTATTAAGGATGGTGGCATATTAGTCTTGTAGTTGCATATGGGGTAGTTTTTTAACATCTTATGAAAAATTTAGCCCTACATTTCTTAAATGCCAGCTCGGGGTGAACAGTGTGTTTCTTTGCTGTAAAAGCTCAGTAAGTGAATGTCTGTTACTACTGAATTACTTAAAAAACAAAACAAAAAACACGTGTATCCATCTCCCTTCTGATAGTTGCCAGTCTCTGTCCAGGGCGCTGGGCCCGCTCTGTACAGAGCCCCAGAGGGCCACATAACAAATACCTGTATCCATCCTGAAAGGTGGACTCGGAAGGTTAGGCCTGGACAAGATACTTCTCACCCAGCAGGGAAGGAGGAAAAGTCTGTTTACGGGATCCTTGGTTACTGTCCTTTCCAATGTGTGCAGGGTCCCCGAAGGATAGATGGTCAGTGGCCGCCTTCCTTCCCAGTGTGACAATTTGAGACTCTGGGGATCACTGGGTTATATTTGGAGCTCATCCCAGTGACAGTCTGGGCCTCCTAGTCCTCCATGGTCAAATCAACAGCAGGATTTTGGACAGAGAAGATTGATAAAACCTGACAGAACTTGTGCTGGTTTCCATGGTGACCTGCCGAGCACTTCCTGGTCCTTAAAGACCAAAAACGTGAATAATTGAAATATTATTACATGACTGCTCAACCTAGAATACAGGGACTTGACTTAAGAAAAATTTTAAAAGCCTCTGCCTCTGGGACAAACATGATAGACAGAGAGACATAAAGTAAAGAAGGCTTGAAAGTGATGTCAGACGTGGGTTTGTTTATAGAAAAATCAAAACATAGAGATGGGCTGCAAGTGTGTATACATCAGAGGATTGCTCCAGCGCCTCACTTCACAAGATTGTCAAGTCCCTTAGGGAGGTGTTTAGCACATGTGCAACCTTATTAATTCTTTTACTGTGACTTAGTTCTAACTGTGCACCTCCGTGCCTTCCTTTACATTTTAAATTCACTTTGAATTATTGGTTCTACAACATACCCATCCACCCATCTGGCCAATTTGGGTCCCATTGAACCAGTGTGGGCTGGCAGCAGCCGTGAATAGAGTGCCCTTGTCGCTGCACAGCGTCCTTGGGCTTGGTCGGGAGGTTTCTCTCCTGTATCCCTCAACATCCGAGCCAGGTCCCATGGGTCAACTGTGTACCCATCTCTAATCCCAGCTGTGCTCTGCTTCTGGCACCTGACTAGGTCAATAGGGTGCCCAGACTTTGCCCATCTACCTCTGGCCCGGTCGCCACACTCCCCTGGCTAGACGCTTCTATGAACAGATCTCTTTCCATTATTTCTTCAGTGAGCAGCTTCCTAGGGGCCAGCCTTCTATGGTGGACCGTCTTGGAGGACCACCCTCAAGGCAGCCTCACCAGGCACTGACTGGCCCTGAGGGAGGGCCTGGATAAGAGTCACCATCCACTCCCACTCCTTCCTGCCTTCCTCCCTCCCCCCTTCCTTTTGTAAATTCAATGTTAGATCTCAAATCAAAATGCTCAGTTCCTCACGCACCATCACCACTGACCGACGCGAGGCTCCTTTCAGGTCTGTAAGCACAGGCTTTCATATTTCTTATAAAACAAATGTTGGTGCCTCGCGTGCAGGTATTTTGAATGTACACAAATTGTACTGCACCGCATACCTCATTCTCTTATTTTCCACTCAGCATTCTGCTTTCAAGTCTCTCCATGTTGCTGTGCATATACTGTCTTGGCTAACAGCTTTATAATACTCCCTCGAGCAGGTCCTCTCCAAACACCTCTCCCCTCTCCCAGTCAGGGGCTCCAGGTTGCCTCCACCTCCCGGAAAACCAATGAACATCTTCACATGTCTCCGGATGGACCTTTCTAGACTTTCTCTGAGACAGGCACCCAGATATCCTCCCACAACAAACCCCTGGTTCCCCTGCAGGCGGCTGAATCGTAGGGCATGCTTGTTTGTAACCTGACCAGACAGGGGCAGTGTCTCCAGCAGGGCCTCGCCCGTCCGTCCCCTCCGGCCGAGCACGAGGAGCCCTCCTCCGAGCAACAGCCAGCACGATCCACCTTGGTAATCTGTGCTCATCGGGTGTGTGTGATCATTTTTATTATAATTTGCATTTTTTTTGCAAACCTCAGTGAGTCTGAGCATCTCATCACAGGCTTGATATCATTTTATGTTTCCTCTTCATGTGAAGTGTTCTTTTCCTTTGGCTAGATTTCCATGGGCATCCCCAGCCCCAGCCCCAGCCCCAGCCCCAGCCCCAGCCCCAGCCCCAGCCCCAGCCCCAGCCCCAGCCCCAGCCCCGACCCAGTCTCTGTTACTTTTCTCCATGCTTATTTTCATTGAATGGAAAATGCCTTTGCGATGTTGTCAGATCTATCCAGTTTTGCCTCATGGTTTGTACTTTGGGAGTTGTGCTTACGAAGTTCATCTCCATCTCTGAGTCACAAAAATATTCTCCTAAATATTGCCTGTTGACTCTGTGTCTTTGCCGCGCCGTATTTAGGCCTTACTCCAGCTGGGGCCCGTTCCGGTGGGTCAGGCGGGGGCTCCCCCGGCGCCCCTGAGTTCCACCACTGCCTTTCTCTCAGCAGAGCTGTGCCCACCTGATGCCCAGGGCTCGGTGCTAGAGCAGGTCCCCCCCCACCCTGTGCTCTTTTAGTCACAGTTGATTTGGTTTCTCATGGATCCTTCAACTTCCTTATCAAATTTACATAAAATTGTTGAGCTTCTAAAAAGAAAGTCTAGCTGGAATTTCATTGAGATCGCACTGAATTTATAGTTTCTTTGCAAAGAACTGGCATCCCTTATTGTATCGCCATCCCATCCGAGAGCTTCGAGGCACTCTTCATTTACTCATGTCTTATTTATACCCCTTAATAGAGTTTCATATTTTCTCCACTGAGATATTAAGTAGTAACTTCTAAATCAAATTGTTTCAATTATTTTGCTTTGTAATACTTTTAAATTTCTGCAAGTCTAGCTCCCCGTGTTCTTCTTTTTTCTCTTCAGAATGTTCCTAACTATTCTTTTTTAAAAAGCTTGTTTAGTTATATATAGTCTCCACCTAGAAAAGTGCACTAAATCTTATTTATTTTTACAGCTTGATGAAAATTCATAGGATGAATCTTATCTACACAGTACACCAAAGAGATTATGAAACGTTTTTTGATAAACTAATCCCGAGGTACTTCATAGTTTCTGTTTTCATCTTGAAGAGTCTCCTGCTTTTTAAAACTATATCAAGTAAATAGTCGTTACCAATGTAGAGAAATGCTACTGATTTTGCAACATGTACCTGGCAACCTTGCTAAGCTCTTATCTGTTCTAATACTTGGTTGATTATTCTGTTGTTTTCTATTTAGACGATCTTGTCCATGGCAAATGACAACTATTTCTTTTCCCTTCAAATCCTTTGGCCTCTTATTTTATTTTTCTTCTTACAGTGCGGTTGCCCAGGACCTCTGGTATTAGGTTAAACCGTAGCAGTGAGAGTGAGAATACTGTCTTGTAACCGTAGGTGGAATTCCTCTAGAAATTCCCCAGCAAACATAGTGTTTGCTGTAGGCATTTGGCATATGACCTCTGCAACATGAGGACACTTCTTTCCAGATCTAATTTTCTAAGGGTTTATATTTTTAAGTTATAAAGTTATTAAATTTTATCTGGCTCTCTTACAACAATAATATAGTTTTCCTCTCTTAGTCTAGTTATGTGGTGAGTTACTTTAATTTTCTGATGTTGAATTATCCTTGCTCTTTTGGAGGTAAAACTTTCTTTAATGGTGTATTATCATTGTCATGATGATGATGATTGATTGATAAAGTTAGATTGGTCTCACTAATATTTTGTAAGACTTCATTTTTTAAGAGCAGTTTTAGATTCACAGAAAAATTGAGCAGAAAATAGTTTTCCTATATTCCCTTCCTCCACACATGCATAGATAGCCTCCCTCACTATCAACACCCTCCCTCCCAGGGTGGCACATTTGTAACAATCCATGAGCTTCCATTGACACGTCATAATCACCCCAAATTCATAGTTTACATTATTGCTCACTCTTGGTGTTGTACATTCTATTAGTTTGGACAAATGTATAATGACATAGACCCATCATTATAGTACCTACAGTTTACTTTCAATGTCCTAAAAATCCTCTGCTGTACCCATTCATCCCTCCCACACCCCAACAACTGGCAACCACTTTTTTTTTTTTTGTCTTCATAAATTTTCCTTTTCCAGAATATCATATGGTTGGAATCAAACAGTATGCAGCCTTCTCAGATTGCCTTCTTTCACTCAGTAATATGCATTAAGTATCCTTCATGTCTTTTTATGACTTACCAGCTTATTTCTTTTTAGTGCTAAATAATGTTCCATTGTCTTGATGTACTGGTTTATTTATCCACTCATCTACTGAAGGACATTTGGGTTACTCCCAAGTTTCAGTAATTATGAATAAAAGTTCTATAAATATCTGTGTGCAGGTTTTTGTGTGGACAGTAGTTTTCAACGCCTTTGTGTAAATACCAAAGGGAGAGATTGCCGGATTGCTTAGTTAGAGTCTGTTTAGTTTTCTAAGAAACCTCCCAGCTGCCTTCCAAAGTAGCTGCACCATTTTGCATTCCCACCAGCATGTATGAGAGTCCTATTGCTCCACATCTTCCTCAGCATTTGGAGTTGTCAGTGTTCCAGATTTTGACCATTTAGATAGAGGTGCAGTGAAAAGATCCTTTTTAACAAAGGAAATAGCACTGCTTCCCTACTCGAAGTCTTCCACTACTTTCCCATCACAGTTAAACTCAAACTCCTTACCATAGCCTATTAGGAAAGTGACTATATACTTTCTCTATCCAAACCAGGCACTTTTGAGACTACAAGGAAGTTGTATAAATAATGATGTTAGAAAAAAAATGACAGTGTCCCTTTCTAACCCTTCCCCTACTCCCTGAGCTCCAGCCACACTGGCCACATTGCTCTTTCTAATGGTTCCTGCATCAAGGCCTTTGCACCAGCAGAAATCCAACAAGGATGCGTTAAATGCCTGCTATGTGTCAGGCATTGTATCTGGGGATATAGCGAAGAAAACAAAGATCCTACTTTCATGGAGTTCACATTCCAGAAGGTTCTTCTGTGTAGAAGCCTCTCCCCACGGATTCTCACATGGCTCACTCACCTACATCATTCATGTAATTTGTTCAAATGTCACCTCCTTCAAAAGGTCTTCCTTGAATATCGCAACTACAATAGCCTGCCCTCAACACCCATCAATCTCCATCCCCTAACCCTGATTTGTTGTTTTTCATCAGTACCTGAAATCATACTGGCCAATTGTTTGTGTTCTTATAGTCTGTCTCTTCCTTAGAAGGTAAGCTTCAAGAAGGCAAGGATTTGCTTGCCTTCATCACTACTACACCCCCAGCTCCCGGAACACTGCCCAAACCATGAATATTTGTTTAATAAAGAAATAATGAACAGTTCACTGGGACATTGAATTACCACAAGCCTTTCCCCTTGGGAACATTTAACTATGTTTTTAAAGAGCATTTAATAACACTGAATTCCCCAGAGCTATCTAAAGAGAATACCACATCACAGCCATTTCTCTTGAAAAAATATTTTCTCACGCATTCACTTAATGTAAAGACTTTCATTTCAGCACTAAAAATTAGACTGCATGAGTAGAAGTAGAATCCACATATAGTTCTGAACTCTCTTAGCATCACTAAAACCCAGACTGAACGCACATGCATGAAAGAACTGGCAAGTCCTTCTTTTCCTGGGGTCTTCCTTGGCATATTTATCCACCGGTCTCCTTAATTATATGCTGCACTTTTTAAAAACTATGAAGTAGGCACTTGAAAGGGAGCTCTGTCTTCCCTGAATAGCCTCGGTGCTGAAGTCTGGGTTGCAAGGGCTCCTGGGCGGTGTTTACACCTGTGGCTGAAGTCCAACTGGCCTGAGTTTTTTCGGGTGATTGGCTACGTGCTTCAGAAAGCTCTCTGTAAATAAGCATGTGAGTGAGAATGAGCTATAATTATAAAATAATGAAAACAATTTTTCTGCAGAACTTATGGCTATCATTCTCATGAAGAGTGCCTGGCTGGTCAAATGTTTTTCTTTCATTCTGCCAAGTTCCTCAGAAATTTAATTAAAAATGGCTTTGATGGTGTGTATCCAAGGGAAACCAATTCCAGGCTTTAACTAAGGGAGAAATGAATACTTAAAGCAGGTTGCTATGATGGACCAGGAGAGCACCAGGAGGGTTTTGAGACACTGAACTGGCTTGCATGTCAAATCCAGGCGATGGCTTGAAGAATTTGTTGAGAAAGATGTTTCTTTGAGCAGAGAATGCCATGAGAACGTTTGATTCAACATTACTTTTTGAGAGATGCATGTCCAGTGCTCCTTGGAAAGCAATTGCTTGGACTCCCTACAGTCAGCCTGCTCTAAGCATCCTATGGTCTCAGTTTCAATTATAATAACTTCTTAGAATGAATTTTATTCATACATTGCAGCCCATTTTTACCCAATTCCCTATGCTGTTCTTTGTAGTATTGCCCTGGACTGCAATTATGTTTTGGTGGAAAGAACAAAGCTTGTGTTCAGATTAAACTTCAACGGGTTACAATTTTCAAATAACTGCATGAGCTTTTGGCAAGACACTTACTTTTTCTGTGGCTCAGTTTGCTTCCCTGTAAAATGGAGATAGAGATACCTACCTCCTGGGTTGCTCTGAGGAGTGAATGTGCTCAGAGGTGGGAGTATTTGCTGTGCAGCGTGGTAGGAGCAAGACTGAGACCATGGAGAAGAAAGTGAGGAGCAAAATTTAAGCCCCCAAAAATCTCAGGAGTAAAGATAAATAATATTTTAACGTAATATTTTTTAAAAGTCAAACTTAATGTAAAGAAATCCATGATGAACAAAATATCAAAAATTCTGGCCCTTAATGTAATATTGTATGTCAACCATAATTGAGAAAGAACATAGTGCTGGCCCTGGGTGTGTGAGTGTGAGAATGACAGTCGCCTGTTTGGCAGAGCTACGAAGGACAGGCATTTGACCCACAGCGTTAAGACTGTCCTTTGTTCTCAGCAGCCGGTCTCAGGGCCAAGTTGCGTCCTCGCTGTCCAGTCAGCGGGCATCTGTTCTCAACCTGCCATTTGCTTGAACTCTTCCCCTCTCTCCCTTCAGTTACACAGTTGCCTTTCCGACCATCCCTTCATTCTTCCAGTTTCTCTGTTGTCCTGCAAGGGGCACTCTGGTTCTTCGAAAAACCTCCTGGGTTAGTTCAAGATTTGGTGCCAATAGTTGTTTAACCTTGGTTTTCCTGACCTTGGACTCTTCCAACAAACCCAACCCTTTTCCGAGGCTCTCAAGGTGACATGGTGTTGTCAAAAAAAGCACCTGCTTTAGTGGGCGATTTGTTCCCTGAGACTGCATTCACTGGTCCAGCCAGGTGACAAACCCAGGCTTGCAACCTACAGATTTTATGCAAACACAAAGGTAACCAATATTTAACTGCGGATTAAATGAAGCACATTTAGAAGTTTAGGATGTGTGTCCCTGACAGGGAGAAACTACTCACATTCTCTCCTCCTGTGCGAGCAAGGGGTATACATTGATTTACTATCACTGCCACCAGATCCACGTTTCTACCAATAGTAACTGCTCTTTATTGCTGATTCACTATGTGCTAGTTGCTGTGCTTACATTACCTCAGTAAGTCTTTATAACACACTTTTGAGGTAGGAATTATTAGCCCATTTATAGATGAGGAAACACATTCTTGGGCTGTTAAAATTAGCAATGAGAGATTCAGACATTAATTCACTCAACAAATGTTTACAAAGTTCCTGCAATGATTGAGGCTCTGTGTGAACATCTTTGAAGGCTAAAATAGACTCTGGCTGAGTTAAACAGAAAGGGATTCATATAACAATATTGACCAGTTCATAGAACCCTGGGGACATGTGGCTGTGCCAACAGGGACAAAGCCTAAGGTCATGTCACAGACCCAATCTGGTGAGGAGATTATCACCACTGACTCCACAGTCATGGGCACTGAAAGAAGCCATCAGTACCGCCTCCACTGCGACCCTAGGGACTGGGTCCTGCTGGACTGCTGCCTCCAAGAGCATCGCTAGTTCTCCATCTAAGGCCTCATTTGGGGCATCTGCTCGGAAGAATGTAAGTCACATGTACACATCCTAACTACAAAGAGAGCTGGTAACATGAGTGTCTGGGAACTTCTACAGTAGGAAGTGGGCTGGGTCTTCAACAGAGACTCAATTCTCCAAATATACAAAGGGACCTCAGATGCTGGTACAGCCAAAGGAATGACAAGTGACCACTCTGTTGAGTCCTTGCTCTTCAGACACTTACAAACTAACAGGAGAGAAGATACACACAAATGACCATGGTCTGTAAGACATGCTAGCCCAATGATGTGGACAAAGAGTGCTTCTTGTGGGGACAGGTAGAGAGCAATTCTGGCTGGAGCCAGCAGGACATACTCAAAGACGGGGTCCCATTTCTGCTGAGTCTTAGAGTGGTACGATTGGGAGAGACAACAATGATGGGTGGGCCAGATAAGAGAGACAATCACAAGGAGGAGGCCCAGGCAAAGAGCCCAAGGAGTGTTGGCAATGATGAGTCCCTGCTGTGCTAAGAGGACCAGAACAGGGGTCCAACGCAGAGGTCGAGGCAGGAGGTGAGAAATCCCAGCCACGGTGGGCGGCCGTGCTGAAGGGAAAGAGGGAACAGGCTCGGGAGTAATTATGCACAAAGGACCCGCTGAGCTTACTTCTCCTTTGCGCTCTTGTTCTGGTCGTAGTTCCTTGTTTGTGCCTGTCATGATTTGAGCATCATCTGTCTCCTCAGACGCCTCCACGAGGCAGGGACCGTGTCTGCTGTCCCTCCCCGTCATCTACTCAAGGCCTTGCGCAAGTGCCGACGGCACAGAAGGAGCTCAGTAGCTATTTCTTGAGGGCAAGGTAGGTTGATAAACAGACTGATACATAAGCAGAGAGAGAAAAGTAAATGGAGATTTAAAAAGAGGACTCTGAGGTGTTGGTCATATGGAAATCTTATAGACATGTTGAATTTGAAGTTCAACAGGACATCTTAGGGGAAATTTTTCAACCAGTTTTTGGAGACAAGAGAGAACTGATTGGTAGCCTAACAGAGGCAGGCAGGGAGTCTGTTCGGTATAGACGGGCAACGGCTAACACATCTCAGGCACGCACGGCACTGATGACCTGTTACACGTGCAGTGCAGAAAACTGGCGTGGGGAAAAAAATGACATTTGAATATTGTCTCTACTTTCACTTTTTCTGTGCTGCTGTTCGGACAGTGCCCGGACTAGTACAAATATTCTGGACAGCACCGTGTGGTCTGAGTGGAGAGGCATGTCCCCTCTGACAGCTCCGCCGGGCACGTGCCGTGTGAAACAGAGTAAACGAGCATCCACTCAGGTTGGGAGAAGAAAGAATGGATGTCAAAGCTGCAGCCCCCAAGCCCCCCCTGAGTGCACTCTGCGTCCTTAGGCGGTCCCCCCCACCAGGATATATGTGAACGTGACTCTCGGTCTTACGCCGTAATTCATGTCAGGAGCTGATTAATTTTTCACTGTGAACTTCTTAATGCATGTGCTTGCTTTTCAGTCTAAGGTCGAGTGGCCCCAGCAGGCTTTGGTGGCTGATGGGAATGCAGGACTTAAGGAAGCTTCCCACCAAACTCCCCTGGTAACAGCAGTGATGTGATAGGGAGCATTTTATAAATCAAGCTGCTTTAGCCAGAAAAGGAAGCAGAACCGTTGCTTCCTTATAGTTAACTATTTCTCTTCCAATAATAACAAAATTGAGTGATGTATGTCCGCTATGTCTCCCCCAGATTCACTCAGAAAGAACAACTGAATCTGGGTTGCAGGGACCTCAGAAGAAACCAAATTATTCAGGTTAGCAAATAGGGATGTGTTTGAAGAAGGAAAAACCAGCAGGTAGTGGGCATCTGTGGCTTTGAGCTTACCAGCAGCCCTTATTTTTATAAGAGAATGCATGCCTTTCGTTGGACAAGCACACCACCCTGGGCTCAGTCCAGGCTACCAGGGCGATGTGAGCCAGGAGCGTGCCCGCTCTCACTCTCTGTCTCTCCCTCTCTCTCTCTGTCTCTCTTTCTCTCTCTCTCCTCCACCATGTGAAGATACAAGAAGACGGCTGTCTGCAAACCAAAAAGAAGGCCCTCACCAGACACTGGGCCTGTCTGTGTCTTGATCTTGGACTTTCCAGCCTTGGAACTGTGAGAAATAAATATCTGTTGTTTAAGACACCAAGTCTACAGTATTCTGTTATAGCAGCCCAAACTCAGTAAGACAGCAAGCTACTTTAGTATGAGAATTATTTGTGTATTTACGTGTGTCCCTCACTGAGCTAAGGACCCAGAGGACAAAGACTACATATACATGTCATGTTCCTAGAGTATCTAGCATAGTGCTTCACACGTGAAATCTGTACGTTCATTTATTGAAATGAATCAACCTCAGCTCCACCCACACATGGTGATAGATTCCCTAGAATGGGTGGGCATGATGGAAAACTTCTGTTCAGAGGCGTTCTGCAACCTACTCAAGGTTTCACTTCATGGAGAGCTGCTTTAGCCAGAAAATAGATAACTTTATGAAAACGTATCTTCATTTGCTGAAGCCTTCTGTGAGACATCTCCTTCGGGACTAAAAGCAAAATGCTTTGCTTCCTGAGGAAAGGGCAATTTTCCCTTAGTGGACAATAACACCTGTTTAAGTGATCATGTTTCTTGTTTTGCTTTGGCCACCAGGAAGCTCTGAGGGAAATTTACTGCTCAGTTATTGTAATTGTGTAAGATTGTTCTTTTGGTCTGCTCATCTGCACTAGGTGCTTATTCTAGTTTACATTTCTCTGGCCCTGTTATTCAGTTTTAAATCTATATGTTATGATATGCATTCCTATATTGCTTATTGAACAAGATGTGAGATACTGATAAGCCAATTCTGACTTATAATACAATATTTTCAAGCATGGATGCTCGAGACAACAGTGCTAAGTGTCTAGAACAAGGGGTATTTGCTTGGCTCTTATAACGTGGAAAGCTTTGTTTTCCTAAAACATAATTCCTGCTCTGGAGATGCTACTGATAGTAAAGTTTCTTTGCTGAGCTTCTGACTAGCAATGAATGATTTAACCTCGACAGGTTCTCTTCCAATAGGAGACTAGCAATGCTCACTGCTCAACTCCATTTGGATTAATAGGTTAATGTTTGAAATCATTTTGAATATAAAACCTTCTGGTCATATCTATCTTAGCTGCAATGCTGATTCTTGTCTTTGTGAAAGATAAGTGTGCATAAAGTTTTTCTGTTTTATGAAACCATTTCTCTTAGGAGTCTGCTGACATCATCAGAAAAATAAGTGAGCCAGCTACCAGCACAAAGGAACCCAACCTGGACATCTGAATATGACTCAGAGACGCCAAATACAGGACATAGAAAGAGGTTGGGGGCAAGAATATAGGACTTGCAAGGGACCATCAAGATTTCCAGGGGAGATTACGGAAACATCTGCAAGCTCAGGGCAGGAAGTCCAGAGAGAGAAGTGCCTTCCTTGGGACTGCTGTGCAGCACTGAGATATTATATAACCCAGGGCCAGGGAGGCTGATTGAAGACCAGGGAGTAAACTCCAAGAAGGACCAAGAGCACAACTCAATTCCAAGTCCTTCAGCCACACAGAGGGGCGGACAAGCCTTGGGGCTTTGGGACTCAGTGAACTGCTCAGCCAGACCAAGGTGGAGCTCAAAATTAATTGTATAACAATAAAGAATCTGTGCTTGGGAAATCTCTAGACAGCCTTTGCTTCTGGTCCAGCCCAGGCTTTGCCAATCAAGGCACTGCAAAGGACTAATCAAAGGACAAAGGAAACAGTGTTAATTGCCAAGTTATAATCAAACAGTTGTGAAACTTTGCAATTTGGGTGCTTGGAAAATACAAGGTCTACAAAACCTCAGCTGAATGACAGATAATTGGCCAGGAAAAAACACACCCAGGAGGGACTTGGATGGCTTTGGGTATGAAAGGAATGTCTCCCTTCAGCTCCGTGGGGGTGTGGTGAGGTAGGACTGGGGTGGGAGCTGGACTACTGGGGACTCACTTCAAGCCCTGCCAGCTTGGCAAGAAGCCTGCTGCTTCCCCAGGTTGGCTCTCCCAGCACGCATCCAGCCCTTCCTCGCTTGCTGCAAACCCTAACCCTAACCCAGAAGAGAGCTCATCTGCAGCCTGATCATGTGGAATCCCCACCTTTGTGACCCTCCCACTTTGCATCAGTCCAGCTCTGTTCCATTCATCAGATGACCCAGCCTCCTCCCTGTTTTCTGTGAATAATGGGAAAACATTTGCTTTTTGGAATTACAAAGCTGCATCCAAATTTAAAAGAGGAAAATAGGAGAGGAAAGCATTCAAACAAAACTCTTGGAATTGGGCTCCTGTGGTAACATACCGAATACAGGAAAACAGGAAAACAATTGCAATATTAAAAATAGATGACTTCCTGCGTGTAAATTCTGTGCTGACCTTGTTGGTTGGAGTGTTGTCAATGTTTGCTGGCCGGCCACCTCCTGACTCCCTGAGAGTTCATACCAAGGGACAGTTCTCAGGGCTGAAAAATCTCTCCCTTCTATTTTAAAAGCATTTGTTTATAAATCTGCCTGTTGGCATCACTAACATTTTCTCCTGGATCTCAGTGCCTGTCAGAGATTGATTCATTATTGTTTGTTTCATTCCTATGTGTCTAAGGAGAATTTACTGAATATTGGGAATACTTGGAACAGAGATGGTACCTGTGCCGAGCACCACGCACCTCAATGATACCGGCATCCACTGCACCACAGCACGACAGTGATGGTGGAGAGGAGACAAGCCGGCGGCGCAGGTAACTGCGTCCCCGCCGCCTCCCGCAGCCACACCAAATTACAACTAAATTCAGAACCACCGTCACTCAGAGCCTCCTGGAATCCAGCTGAACAGAAGCCCCCCAACCAGGGAACTGAAGCAGCACCGAGACCGGGAGGAGGGGCGGAGACGCGGGCGGATGGGGCTGAATCACCAAGAAGCTGCCGCGGGCCCACACCCAGTGCCAGGTTTCAACCCGGGAGGGCATCTCGGTGGCGGAGGTTTCCCAGAGGAGTGAGGGGTCCCAGCCCCACAGCAGGCCCCCAGCCCAGGGCTCCAGGGCCGGGAAGAGACGTCCCCACAACGTCGGGCTGTGAAACCAGCGGGGACTGTCCCTGAGGGTCGAGGAGGCTGCGGGAGCCCCAGCAGCTCCTCCAAAGGGCCCGGCACGGACTCACTCGGACGCTCCCTCTGAGCCCAGCGCCGGGCAGCAGCCTGAAAGGACCCGGGACACTCGGGGGGGAACTAACCTGCCTGAGATCCGGGCGAGAGGCGGAGGGCGGCTTCCTCCCAGGCAGAAGGGCTGGCGGAGGCCAGGGCTCCTGTGGCGAGTCCTCCCCGCACAGCCGGCAGGCAGGCGCCATGTTTGAATCGCCAGCACCTGACTCACGCCTTTGGCCCCGCCCCGTGATTCCCGGAGGCCCCGCCCCCCCACCTGCAGCTCATCCAGGCCATTTCCAGGGGCTTTTCTGTGCAAGTGGCCTCTCGAGCCTCATGCTTAGGACTTTCCTAAAATCTCTCAAACAAGCAGCAGCGGGCCCCATACAGCTTGATAAGCGGCCCCAGGCCTGGCACTAGCAGCCTGCATTGGCTCAGAGCTTGGCCTCTCCTGGACACCTCCAAGCCCAGCACAAGTAGCAGCCAACTACGGTTTGCTGTGTGGCTCATGCTGGGTGGCCCTGGGCAGGGCACTGGCACAGGCTGACTTTGCACCTCCCGGGAGGCCCCAGAGACAGTGCACCTGGTGGTCAGACTCGACCACGCTGGATTACAACCCTACCACATCCACGAGTGACACTCAAGGGGTGCACTTGGTGAACACCAAAGCTCCACTGAAGTAAATCCTGCTCCATAGGGGTGTCTCCAGCACAGCAGCTCTTTGGCTGTAGTTGCAGCTGGTCCTCAAAGCTGATTGGTCTGGGGGTCAATACCTCCCAGTGATGCCAACAGCAACCAAGGCTCAACTACAACAGGACAGTGCACACAGCCCACACAGGGGAGCACCTAGAAGGCCCAGCTCAGGGGACTGGGGAGGCTGAGCCACTGGACCCTACAGGACACCTACTATACAAAGCCACTCTACAAATTCCAGGAGACATAGCAGCTCTACCTAATACACAGAAACAAACACCTGGAAGCAGCCAAAATGCGGAGGCAAAGAAACATGTCACAAAGGAAAGAACATAAGAAATCTCTAGAAGAGGAACTAACTGAAATAGATCCAAGCAAGTTATCAGATACAGAGTTCAGAATTTTGTTTATAAGGATGCTCAAGCAATTTATTACGAAAACGACTGAGAAAATCGATGACATAATAAAGTACCAATTTGAAATGAAGGCTACACGAACTGAAATGAAGAATATTTTACAGGGAATCAACAGTAAAGTAGAGGATGCTGAGAATCAAATCAGCAATTTGGAACATGAGAAAACGAAAAATACCCAACCAGAAGAGCAGAAAGAAAAAAGAATCCAGAAATATGAAAATGGTATAAGGAACCTCTGGGACAACTTCAAGAGGCCCAACATTCATATTATTGGGGTGCCAGAAAGGGAAGAAAGAGACCAAGAAATTGAAAACCTATTTGAAAAAGTAACCACAGAAAACTTCTCCTACCTGGGGAAAGAAATAGACTTACAAGTCCAGGAAGCACAGAGGGTCCCAAACAAGAGGAACCCAAAGAGGCCCAGACCAAGACACATCATAATTAAAATGACAAAGGTTAAGGACAAAGAGAATCTTAAAAGCAGCAAGAGAAAAGCAGTTAGTGACCTACAAGGGAGCACCCATATGACTGTCAGCTGATTTCTCAACAGAAAGTTTGCAGGCCAGAAGGGAGTGGCAAGAAATATTCAAAGTGATGAAAAACAAGGAACTACAACCAAGATTGCTCTACCCAGCAAAGCTATAATTAGAACTGAAGGTCCAATAAAGAGCTTCACAGATAAGAAAAAGCTAAAGGAGTTCATCACCACCAGACCAGCACTACAGGAAAAGTTGAAGGGTCTTCTTTAAGAAGAAGCTAATGAACAAAAGAATCTGACGAACTAAATAGATCCAGAGACACTGACGCATGCAACAGACGACCACATTTCAGAGGAAAGAAGGAAGGGGGGTAGAGGGTGGGAGGAGATTAACTGAAGAAGTTATATGCATATATGCATAAACCATGGACACAGTAAATAACTGGGTGAAGGCCTGGGGAGGGGGTGGGAACGAGGTGGAGGGGGTCAAGTGGGGGGGGGTAATGGGACACCTGTAATACTTTTAACAATAAAGATAAATTTAAAAAAAGAAAGAAAGTAATAATGGAGAAAACAACACATCATCCTGCCGATAGAGCATCCATCCACTCAATAAATGAGCACCTACCACATGCCAGGCACCACTCTATGCACTGGTGAGCTTGTATTCCTGTTTGATAAAATACAATAAGCAATAAGCATAATAAACAAGTAAATTACGTAGTGTATTATAACATAGATGAGTAGAAAAACAGAAAGTAGGGTAAGGGGATTGGGCAGATGGGTGGTACTAAATAAGACAGAGTGGACCTTGATAATAAAGTATTTTCTAAGCAAAGACTTGATGTGAGGCAAGTGGACCGTCAGATCTCATGAGAAAGTGTCCAAGCTGACTCAACAGCCCGAGCAAAGGTCCTGAGGTAGGATTGTTATGACTGATTAGTCATATAAGACTTGGCTTCCCTCTTTCTTTGTTGGAGAGGCCTCAGACAAGACAGTTCTTCTCCTGGGCAGCAGAGGGGATGGGTTCAAAGCAGCAGAGGCAAGATGAAAATGGTTTCAAAAGGGGCAGCTTTTTGGACTGGGGTGGGCTGGGTAAAAAGGAGAGGTAAGAGGTTAAAAAAGGAGCACATTCCAAGATTCCACTCCCTGAGTGGAGAGTAAGAGCTGGAATCTAAAGGGCACACCCAAAACAAGCCAGCAGGAGACAAGGAGCCATGACCTCGTGTTTTCATTCCCTGCACGGTTACGAGCATGGCTCGGTGCCTTCTGAAGCACTCGTGGAATTTGGCCTGGGATCACAGAATTTTAGGACTGGATTGTTCCTTCCTGGCCATGCTCGCTCCCTCCTAATCCCCTTCACTGTGTCGCCTTGGTCACTGGAATTCTCTTAACCATTTTCTGTTCAGGGCACTCTTGAAATTAGATCTAGCCAAGGGATAAACAACACCTCTCAGGACTGCCCCCCTCTTCTCTCCAACTGATTAACTCATTGTGATCCAAGGTCTTCGGGGGAATTCACACCTATGGCTAAAGAGGCATAGCAGAGGCCAGGGCCTGGGGACCCAGGTGTTTATCAAAAAGCATTTGATCATCTTTGAGAGTCATTCAGGTTCCAGGTCTCATCTCTGGCTTAGTGTAGAGAGGTGAAACATGTCTTTAAAACCCTCCTAGCTGCCCATTGTTCTTGGGAGAAAGTCAACACCCTTTGGCATGCATCGTGCCTCTGTAGTCTGTATTTCCACAGTCCTCCTTGTTAACTGAACACCTTGGCATTTCTCTGAAGGGCCCTGCTCTCTGCTGCCTCCAGATATATGTACCTGCTGTCCTGGAAGACTCTTCCAGCCCCCCTTCACCTAGCTAAAGCCTACGCATCCTTCAAGTCCCAGCTTAGTCAGTCCTCCCTCAGGGAAGGATTTCCTAACCCTTTAACTCGAACTAGGTTGTGCCACTGTCCTTCCAGAACTTAGAATGGCACCTGGCACAGAGTAAGCTCTCAATATTACTGCTTTATAAATGCATTTGATTGATGAATTGATGAGCATTGAGCAGAAAGAGAAGCTAAGATCAATGTGAATTTTTGTTTAAATGAGGACCAGGATATCAAAAGTTCCTACCACAAAGAGATGGAGAAGAGAATCAGACAAGGAATTCTTTGAGGTCTGAAGTGCTCTTGCTTAGGCGCTATTCAGACCAGGTCGACCAGGTTGATCTCCAGAGAAAGCCATGGGGATTTGTTCTAGGGCATTCATCTTCTGGCTCAGTGTGGAAAGGAACATTTTTGGCCACGCTAGCTGAGACTGACAATGAGCTGGATCCCACAAGGCAGAGGTGGTAACACAAGGGCACATCCAGGAAAACTAAGCACACTCAGCACAGAGGAGTAAAGAAACTAAATTTCAGCAACATAATTTCAACATTTTGCTGTCTTCATCCACTGTGGGTGACCTTGGGCAAGTCACTTATCTTGCTGAATCACACTTTTATTGTCCAAATAAACTTGGGGACATTAAAAGGGTATTAGCCGAGTTTATGTATGACCAAAGGTTCCACACAATAGTATTATTAATGACCACCGATGCTATCCCCAGCTGTTCCCCAGTACGATTTTATTAGTCCCACTGATGTTTCCTGATTCGTTTCCATTCAGGAAGCTTTGAAATAATGGTTAGCAGAGGGACACATTGCAAAAATAAAAATTCTCACTCTTTTAACTTTTCCATCCACTTTAATCCCACTGCCCATCCTTCCTCTCCCCAGCCTCAGCTGGAGTCCTGCCATTCCTGTGATCAATCATGCACTGGAGAGAACCTTACTCATGGCAGGGGTGGGAGGGTGGGGGGCAGGGGGAATTCTGGCCCAGCGTGCCTGTTGAGTGTGATGTCCTTTTGTGGTGCCCTCAAAAACAGAAGTAAGGAAACAGGCCATCATTTATCATGTGGCTTTGTAATGGATGCTGATAATGCAAAACAGCCAGGCTGCTCTGGAGGTCGCTCCAGTGAAGTACAGGGGGCCAAGTTGGAAAGGGAGGTTCCCTGTGTCACATGCCCTTCGGCCAGGGATCTCCCTGTGGCAACAACTGTCCACTTGCGGAGTGAGCCTGTCATTTGCCCTCTGGAAGGCACACAACCTTCTGCCTTATGTAGGTTGACAGTTTGGAGCCTCTAGGGGGAGCTGAAGACTTCTCCCCATTCCAGCCACTCCTGCCCCCCCACCCCACTCAACCTCCCCAAGCCAGGCCCACTATCGGATACAGGTGCTGGAGGGTGGAGCTTTTGGTGTGATGGAGCCTGCAGCCTTGAACCAATCACTGTGGCAGAGGAAATGTAGCATTCTGCTTGGCCAGCCTAGGTCACCTGGCCACTCTTGGTTGGGGATGAGACAAGCTCAGCCATATTCATGCCACAGTGAAACATGGTTCCAGAAGTGAAGGAAAGGGAAATGTAATGGGCTCCGTGGTGACACTGGATTGATGTTTCTCACTTCTCTGCATTCCTAAGCCTTTGCCCAAAGGAGGCATCAACCAATATGAGTTTACTGTCAAGACAACACCTGAATCTACAATTGAACACATGATAGAAGCCATGTAAAGGTAGAGCTCTGTGAAAGCACTTTTTTTTAAAAAGGACCTTTCCCCCAACAGGAACCCACCTAAGAAGACGCCAAGCCAAGAGAATGATGATGCTGAAATAATGATTGGCCCAGCCTCTCAGACCCACTCAGCCACACTCTCTCCTCCTGACCTTTGCTGCTCCTCTCAATGTCACAATGGCCTCCAGGTGTCTACATCCGAGGCTCATTTCTCAGACCTCGCCTGACTTGCCTCATTGGCAACACTTGACCCACTAGGTAACTTTCTTTCCTTGGCTCCTAGGACATTACCTCACTTTGTTTTCTGCCTGCGTCACTGGCCGCGCCTCCTTGGATTCTTCTGGGGGTTCTCCCCATCTCTACAGTCCCTGAGTGTTCAGTGATCAGCACTTGAACCTCTCCTTTTCTACCTGTGCTTACTCCCTAGGTGACCTCATCCAGTTTATGGCTTTAATTCCATCCATGTGCTATGACTCCAACACATCTCCAACCTATCCCTTCTAAAACTGAACCCTTGATAGTTCTCCTTCCACTACTACCAAAAAGAAAACAGTTCCTCCAATGATCCAGTCACTCCAACAAAAATCCTTAGTGCTGTTCTTGACTCCTCTCTCTTATACTCCACATCTTGTCCATCAGAAAATTCTATACTCTCGTCACTAAAAATATATTCAAAACTGAACACCATCTCCACTGCTCTCACCCTACCCCTAACAGGTCTCTCTGCTTCAGCCTTTGCCTCCTACCCACCCTCATCCTCATGACCTATTCTCAATATGCTAGCCACACTGATCCAATTAAAACATATTCAGATCATGTCACTCTGCTCCAAAACCACAGTGGTGTCAGAGTAAAAGCTGTCTCTATTATGATCTATGCGGGCCTAAGTAATCTGTCTCTCACTTACCTCACTCACTTTATTGCCCCTGAATCACACCCTTGTTCCCTCTACTCCAGCCATGGGACCTCCTTCCTCAGATATTCCAGGCATGCTTCCACCTCAGGGCCTTTGCACGTGCTCTTCCATCTTACTGGAAAGCTCTGTCTCCAAATATTCACATGGTTCTCTCTTTAACTCCTTTAAGTCTTTACTAAAAAGTCACCTTCTTAGAGAGGTTTTCCCTGGAAACCCTGTCCAAAAGTCAATACCCTCACTGTTCTTGTTCCCCTTCCCTTTTTTATTTTTTTCTCTTTTTCTTTTGTCACCATCTAAAATTTATATACTTTTTAAAAACAATTTGTTATTATTATTTTTACTTATGTCAATTAAGGTATGTTGAAGGAAGATTCTTACTAAGAATTCTTACTAAAATTCTTAAAAGTCTGTGTCATTGTCAAGAAAATTAGTTCACAAATGTGAGTATATAATTCAGTCTTTTTTTAAAAACATTGAGGAATAATTGACATAAACATTTTATTAGTTTCAGGTATACAACATAATTTTATAGTATTTTTTCTTACCCTTTTCCAGCTCGTTTCACAGTACTGTAGTGAAGTAGTTAAGCGAGGGTCCACAACACAGAATCTAGAGCCTAAATGCATTGATTCAAATCTGGGTTCTGCCTCTAACTGCATGACCTTGAGCAAGTAATATACCCTCTCCATGCCTCAGTTTTTTTCTCTGTAAAATGAAGACAATAATCTTATTTTGTAGATTTATATGAGGGTTAAACATATTAACATGTAAAATACTTGGAAGTGTTTCTACTCTATTTGCTATTATTGTGGTGGTTAGCAATCCATTTTCAGTTCACTTGGGGGGTGAAACTTAACAGCTATATTTCTTTCAAGTTCCTTAAAACATATACCTTAATTTTATCAATTAATGAATGTATCATTTTTTTCCTTTTTTCTCACTTTGAAGGTACAAGTGAATTAAATTCATTATAGGGCATTTGTGGTACTATAAACAATTTCATTTATTTATTTTTCCTGCATAGACAATATACAACCACAACACAAGTGTATCATTAAGTTGAATGGAATTCAACTCCCATTTATTGAATTGACCCCATGTGCAGAACAGAAAGATGAAGTCTAGGTCCTTCCCAGAACCACAATCTTTAGAATTGATAGATGTTTAATATGCACAATTAACTTTTCAGTATCTGCAATGCGTTCTATGGTTCCTGAGATTTTGGGTTTCCTCAGTCTCCCAATCATATCTTTTCTATAATTTTGAATCCAGGATACATTAGTTCATTTGAACCCATTTCTTGTTTGAATGTGGGAACACATGACATGAGTTGTAGACTATTACCGACTACTTAACGAAACTGTTTTTGAAACCCTGCTCATTAACCTTTAACCTTGAGGCCCATGCATAGTTTCCGGATTCATTAAATGATTAACTCACTGCCAGAGGTATTTATGAGTTCTTGCCTCAGCCTGATCCTGCCCGGCCTAGTCCAGAGACCTGGGAGATTCCAGAATGATGTCCTCAGCCTTCTCCTGAGACACTTCACTGGCTGCCCCATTTGCCTTCCCTCTCCTAAGTCTTCCTCACCTGCTCCTCTCTCACCTCACTTTACTCCCTTCTCCAGGAGGGACAGCTATAGCTGGTCCTCACTGTGATTATTTGACTTTGCAGTTGCTTTTATAGATGTTTAATCAGGTGTGCAAGTGAAAAGATGAAAAATAAAGGGTGGATGTTTCTAAATATTGATTCAGAAAACAAATTCGGCAATATTCAGTGTGGCCTCTTATCCTCTCCAGGGGCATGGGCATCAATATCCCAATATCCCCTGTTCAGCTGTGGCCTGAGACCCCCTGTCCTTCACGGTGAATCCTGAAACTACAGCTTAATACCCATGAAATTAATTGTTTTTTCATGCCTAAAAGTGTCCTCACCCTCCACTCTGGATAAACAGGCTCAGAAGTGGTTTATATGTCAGGTTGTTTACCATCTGAAAGATGATCCTTAAAGTAACTTCAAAAGACAAAAAGGCAACTCTAGAAATTGAAAGAAAAAAAAAAGGAAGCCATGATTATGTTAAAAAAGCTTTTCAGTAAGCTAAGATTCTAGTCACAAAAGTCATAAACTAACCTGCCACCAATTACTAATATTAAAGTACTTAGAACAATAGGACTTATAAGCAAAGATGACTATGAAGGTAGTTTCTTGGGTCATTTTTCTGAAGGCAGTTGAGATGAAACAAAGTACCTATAGTCTGATCTGGGCCACTTTGGAATATAAAGCCAGGGGTATTTAACTCTTGAAAGGGACAAAAAGATACCAGAAAGATTGTCATAATGTCTCATTTCACTGAAAAATCAACAAGGCTGGCCAAAAGGGAATGGTCCTTCCATATTGTTCTGGAAATACTCTAATACATAAGCTTTACTTTTAAGGTATCTTTGTAGTCCAAGGTCAGAGCTTGTGGGTCAGCTTTTCAAAATGTATTCAATACCTTTGGTCCCAGGCCAACAATGATAAGGAGAAGGTTCTACAAAGTTTAAAAATCTGACTTGGATAAATTGGCTGGCAAATTATTAGAGCCACTAAAACTCATCTCAGTAAGTTTGGAAGACTACTTTTCACATTGAGGCCACAACCAAGTTATGACCACAAAATTTTTGGTGGACAGAGCCCTATTTTTATCAGACATTTGAACACACCACTAAAATGACTGCATTGTTTACAAAGGAATAAAGGAATTCACATGATTCTCCAGGCCAAGCACTACCGATGGGATACGAAGTTCAATCAATGACCACAGTGGGTAAATAAAATAGGAACTTGAGATCACAAATCTCAAAGAGATGGATGAGCTCGATGAGAACTTCATGGGCAAAAAGAGAAGCAGAAGCAACAGTGATCTCCATCCCTGGTGCTCAGAAAAACAAAGTTGTGTCAGACAAGATTGAAGCATCACAGGATTTGGCTGCAATTTCCAAGGGCCACAGAAAAGGGAGGAGGGAAATCATCTGTTTTGCTAAAAAATGGTTTTCTGGGATTTCATCAAAGTGAAAATCCCATCAGATGCCTACCTAAAAGGAAACTAAAACCTTGAAATGAGGGCCAGGTTCTTGGACCTCAATGAAGGGTCCTTTCTGAAACCTTTGCCAGAAGGTGGCACAAAGGTGCTTCTTTGTGGGTGAAAAAAATGTCTCTGGGTGAGATTCTGACAATAAAGAATAAAAGTACTAATCAAGTAAAATAAAGAAAGAAGAAAAACAGCTGTGTCAAATGTTTTTATAGTACCTTATTTAATTTTCTCAATGACACAGGAGGTTACAAAAAAAGGAAACTGAGGCTCAGAGAAGCAAAGTAGTTTTATTAATTTAACCTAGCTAGTAAGTTTCTACCCAGAATTTAGATCTAGAATGGAAAGTGTCCAGAGTCCCTCCTATTTCCACAACAGGCTACCTCCATTTGGGACAATGGTCTCTGTGTGGATTAAAGAGGGAAAGGGCCAAGGTAATGCCTTAAAGAGGTAAGCATGAGGCTTTGTCCTTTCTGTGGCTTCCTTAAGATACGAAATGCATATTGCATCAACTTACCACATTAGTTACAATGCAAAGTCCTAAACTTGGCATCTAAGTCCCTTCATGATTTTCCTCCACTCATTTTTCTACCAAATTGGCTTGTTTACATTTCCTTAAATCGACTGACTCCAAAATAGCATGGAGAGGTGATATACACTGGGGCTTGGGATATAGACAGTGAATAATAGAGTTATATTTTCCCAGACTAAGAAAGCTAGATCATGCATACATGCTATAGCAAAGAAGAAACTAAAGATGGCTTGCTATTTGAAAGGGGCAACAATTTGGGGGACAGAACTTCGGCAACTCTCTTAATCATGTCTGTCCTCCTGTGTTCCATGTTCCAGCCAATGAAAGAGTAGTCGAAGCAAACAGCTTTGGAATTAAAATAACTCTACTGGCAACGTGTGGGCTGAATGTAACCTGTGTAAGAGGCATGGCTGAGCGAATGCCAGTGGAGACCTGAAACAAGATGGATGGTTTGATAAAGAATTGATGGAGACTCAGACAAAGACGAAAATCATTAACCCTGAAAGATGAAAACAGCCTACCGCAGAATTTGGGAGACATTTCTACTGTAAGGTGAATCCAAGTGCATTGAAAATAACAAAATGAAAGTCTGACCGTGCTTTTCTTTATGAGACAGAGCAGCCCTAGCAACCCGAGAGAAGGTAGCAATGCACATAGGTTCCTTTCTCTGGATCAGAGACACAGAATCTGTGTAAGCAGAACTTCATATGTGGGTGGCTATCCTTTGAGATGGTCCTTATCTCACCCCATTCCCAAGTTTCTAATCTATTTAGAGACTATTAACCTTCCTAAAACAACATGATGGTGTGTATGTAGAAAATGCATTCATATGAGGCCAGTTCTTCCTAAATAGTAATAAGTAGAATGATAAAGGTGTGAGTCCAAGCTAAGAATTATGGTCCATTAAATAATAATATGAAGAAGAGTAAGGGAGGAAAACATTTTTTCAGCGCTTTATATGCTAGTCAAGAATTCAAGTGCTCTTTAATTATTAATTAGTGTTTAGAACAACCCTGCATGATTCAGAATAGTGTAAGCTATGTTGTGGTAAAGATAAAATATATCTTAACTCCCAAATTTCCATAGTTAACACAACCCAAGCTTATTTCTTGCTCATGCAAAGTGTGATTCAGGTAAGCAGATACTGTCCTCCATACAATAACTCAGGGATTCAGGCTCCCTCCATTTTATGACACCATCCTAAGGCACTGTGGTAGAGGACAGGGGTGCAGAAGGCAAACCAGCTCTTCACTGCCTTAGCCTTCCACTCCCAGTCATTGGCCAGAACTAGTCACATGGCTCCAATCACAGCAAGGAAGGCTGGGAAAAGTCAAGGAGCTCATGGACGTCACAGTGAACATTGTCTCACAATGCTCATGAGGAAAGCAATAGCATAATCCCAATGATTTTTACAGATGATAAGAAACTGGCACAAAGAAAAAATAATTTACCCAAATTTACACTGATGATCTGGTTCCAGAATCCATGTTTCAGAAAATTATACTATATTATCTTTTAAAAGTAATAGAAATAACAATGATTATTGATTTCTACCAGAGAAACAAACTGTGGGTGGAGATAGAAAATCCTCTCTTAGAACCCCAGACCCAGATTACATGAGTACCAGCTGGACACTGGAGATTAGGCAGTAAAATGTGCAATCACATTTCTGTAGACCCATAAAGGGACTCAGCCAGAAGGCTAGTGATCAGCAAAAACAGTCAAGGGAAGTTCCTGTATCCTGCTTATTGACAGTCCTAAAGTCTAGATATATCTCTCTTACCAAGAATAAATGCCATGAAAAAATTAACTCAAGACATGTGGGGGAAGTATTGAAAATCTAAGGTAAAGGGAATAGGATACTGACAATACAGGAGTCTATTCTTAAGAGAAGGGCTGGGAAAACTTTTTTGTAAAGGTCCAGATGATAAATATTGAAGGTTTTGCAGACCAAACTGCTTCTGTCACAACTACCCAACCCTGCAGAAAGGCACAAAAGCAGCCACAGACAACACGTAAATGACAGGGAGAGGCTGTGCCCCAATAAAATTCTATTTACAAAAACAGACTGTGGACCAGACTTGACCCATGGGCTGCAGTTTGCCAACTCCTGTTTTAAAGAGAAGAAAATTAGGAAATATACATGATTAATAAACATTTGAAAAATATTCAGTTTGGTAGGAATCCAAGAATTATAAATCTAAACAGTGAAGTGATTATTTATCAACAAACTGACAAATATTTTTTAAAGATTTATTGTTAGAAGGGCTTCAATGGAATGATTTTATATTCCTGATAATAATGTGAATAGCCTGAATATAATTTAGCTTGAAATTAATTTCTTGTGGAAAACTGCATATATAAAATATATACATGCATATTATGCTAAGTGAAATAAGTCAGACAGAGAAAGACAAATACTATATGGTACCACTTATATGTGGAATTTTAAAAGCCAAACTCATAGAAACAGAGAGTAGAATGGTGGTTACCAGGTGCTGGGGGGGGGGGACGCAGGGGGGGTGGAGATGGGAGAGATGTTGGTCAAAGAATATAAACTTCCAGTTATAAGATGAATAAGTTCTGGAGATTAGATGTGCATCATGGTGACTATAGTTAACAATACTGTAATGTATACTTGAAAGTTGCTAAGAGAGTAGAACTTAAATATTTTCACCACAAAAAAAAAACACGTAATTATGTGAGGTGATGAAGGTGTTAACCTTATCATGGTAATCATTTATTTAGCAATATATATGTGTATCAAAGCATCATGTTGTACACCTAAACTTACACAATGATATATGACAATTATATGTCAATTAAACTGGAAAAAAATATATGCATATATGTATGTCAATTTTATAACTATATATTTAAAACTGCATAAAATTTCATAATTAGGAAAAATTTATAAATTACAAAAGGAAACTCATGGACTTTGAGTCAGACTTTATTTGAATTTTCTGCTAGCTGGTAATCTGGGCCAAATTACTTTATAGATCTGACCCTCAATTTTCTCATTAAAAAAACAACAACAGCTATGTCTACTTCACATGATTTTTTTCAGGATTAAATGAGTTCATAAATATATATAAAGCATCTATTTCTAGTATATCAGTTTCTCAATAAATATTTGTTACATTTTGAGAAAGGGATACAAATCTGAGATTGCACGGAAAAGGCTGAGAGTCTGAAAAACTGAGAAATGATCATTATAAAAGTTTTAAAAGTTGAAGAGAGGGACAATGAAGAGATTTTTTTTGCATGTGGTGTTGGGGGCGGTGGTTAGGGAGAAGAGAAGGGGGGGAAGAGAGAGATGGAGAGAGAGTGAGATTGGGACGGGTGGAGAGAGAGAGACAGAGAAAGAGACATAAAGAGGAAGAGGGAGACTGACTCTTGTTTTAGATATTTCTGTGACTAGTGGATTATGGACAATTTTTCTAGTCAGGATTCAGGTGGCTGTAAAACAGGTTGTCTGGAGATGAAAGAACTGGGATGCAGGAAGAAAGCACTATAGTTCCTTTTCTGAACACAAGGGCTGAAAAAAACCACCTTCTCTTAAAGGGAAACCAGCCAAGAGGCCCTTAGGGATTAGGTCCAGGGCCAAAGGGGGGTTCAACAACATGAAGTTCAGACAGCAAGCGTTTGTGCCTGATGAAGAGGCGGACCTTGCCAGGAAGGACATGGATAGCATCCCAGACCTTACTTTTGTGAGCCTGTTCCCTGAGTCCCACACTGCAGCAAAGCTCCTTGGCAAAATACAGGGGATACAGAAGAAACATTTAGGGAGGTGATGGAGGATAAGGGGAGATGAGATGGAAGGATTTGGCTCTCACTGTGGGGTCTTCAGAGCAGAAGAATTCTCTGTATCCCTGCAGAGGTCACCAAGAAATCTTCCTTAGATGACAAAGCCCCTTACAAGACACCAAAGAGGCACCAATAGCAGCTAGACAAACAGTTCCTCAAACATCCCTTGCTCTTCTCACCTCCAAGAACAGCATGAAGTGTATCTTCACACCAAAAGCACTCTGCAAAATTCTTCTTTCTTGTTTCTTCCTAACATTCCCACCATCACCCTACATCCCACGAAACACACAGGAGCATACACACTTGCAAGCACTCATCTGTTCTTTTGGCTGACTCCTTGTTTACACCTTAATTTCTCAGCATTGGTGTCCCTTTCTGTGACCTCCCAGGAGGGTCAGCTGTGGCTTCTAGAATGCTACGCTGAAACCTATGTGACACTCACTGCTCTGCAATGACATTGTCTGTGTGCTTGTCTGTCTCACCTACTAGACTGTGGTGAGCAATCTGAGGACAGAGATGCTGTCTCACGGCCATTGTTGCCTAGGCTCCTAGCATAGCATCCTACACACTAATGTAGCTGGGCTCCTCTTATGGTCACTTTTCAGCATGCTCCCTTCACCACCACACCCGACACGGTTCCCTTGGTGCTTTAGGACCCAACTTCTGACACACAGGACAAGGTGATCTCATGAATCATGGTGTGGAAGCAAAGAGGAGCTGTCAGCAGCAGAGGCCTCGTACACAGTGGGGAACAATGGACTCAGGCTGTGACTACAGAGAGGACCACAACTGCAAAACAACGGCATAATTTCCACCTGTCTCCTCTTCTGCCAGTCCTCCTCTGGTTTCACATTTCCAACAACACTGTAAAATTTTGGCCAAAGACTAGGCAAAGATGAGCGTAGGAAATCAGTCTACCAATCCCCAATTTGACTTGCTCTCCCTACAGTTTTGAACCTAAGTACATAGTCTCTGTTCTTGGCAATAAGTCAGCAAACCATACTTCGCAGAACTTAGGCCATGATGCCCTTGTCAGTAAGGCTACCAGAACAACAACTACTGTTTATTGAACGCTTACTCTAAGCCATGTCCCATGTGAGGTGCTTTATATTCGTTATTTCACTTAGTTCTCAAAGCAAACCCTTGAGATGAACATTGTTGGGAACATTACTGCCCCAATTTTGCAAATGAAGAAACTAATGGAGTTTGAGTAACTTGCCCAAGGTGTTATAAATCACATTTTAAAAGTATTATTAATCAGGATTTAAAACAAGTCTTTCTGTCCCACCCAAACTGTACTGCCAAGAATCATGGATATGAGACTCACTTAACAAATGTTTAGTTAGGAAAGACCCCAATCTCAAATTATATGTTCCATTATGTTGGAAAATGACTTATCTAAAGAGACCAGGGATTGAGTTGGACTACTGATAATTATGCAGTCTTTAAGAGACTTAGGTTGTAGTGGTAGCAATTACAGACCTCAAAAGCATGTTGGAAGTTGACCCCAATTAACACCATTGAGCATAGTCAGTTTAGCTCTAATATCATGTAACTGCTACAACATCCTTAAAGCTCCGGGCTCTGTTTTCCAGGGTCGTTGATGACAGCTTTGTTTTCAGAACAAACAGCTAGAGTAGGATAAGGATTCCCAGTGGATATTTATTCTCAGTGTCTATGACCCACATTTTAAGCCCTAGAAATAAACACAATCCACTTGCCAAAAGGTCTGCCCATCATGTTGGTTCAGACAAAGGTAAAGCCAATTAGGTGTAACCAACAAAGTCAAGAAAGTTTCTGGGTAGAGGAAAATTTCACACCATTAAAAAGGCAGCTAGACAAATCTACTTCTCTAGGGGTTTAAGAGTGCCTGGGGTAATTGGATTAACTCTGACATCTGTGCTTAGATTCAAACCTTTGGTAGAAGAAAAGCTTATCGCTTAATTTTGTAAGACCTAGCGTGGAAACAGTGTTGGGCAGTAGGGATACGGGGTCTGAGAAAATTGAATTAGAGCTTCTGATATAAGGACTTGAGCAATCTGAGAGGAAAGTGCAATTATAAGCAATTATACCAGCTGAATCTTTCCCCTGTGCAGTGTTTCAATTCCAGAGATAATCACAAGCTGGAAAACTAGACTATCACTGATCTGTCCCATCCACCAAGTGAGCTGATCCTGGACTGCAACAGCTTTGGCTCCTGGTAACGGGGAAGAATAAATCCTCTTTATAAATAGTAGTTTTGAGCTTCTATTTTCCTCTTTTTAGAAAAAAGGAACGATCAGCTCCTGAAAGGTAAATTTCAAGAAAAAGACTGTTCCATCTTTGCTTATTATTGATATTTCTATCTTTATCTTACCATCCATTTTGGTCAGCAGCGCTGTTTTTTTACCCCAAAACTATATATGAGCTGCTTTCAGTGGTGCTGCTCCTCCCAATATTCTCATTACCCCTGTGATTTAGCTTACTGTACTATATGATCACTGTTTATGTGTCTTCACATATGAGAATTTCAGCTTTTGGTCTTACCCATTTTTCTATGTCAGTGTCTAGCCCAGTGTCGCCCATGCACATGGCAAGTTTTAAGAAAGGTGTCTTGAGTGAATTTACAAATGGATGAATGGATCGATGAGTAAATGATTGGCCCACAGGTCCTCTGAAGATACTCTAGGAAGATACGTCTGGATGATCTCTCAGAATATTCCAGCTCCTTCTATATCCTTCAGATGAATTACTTAATATCGTTAGGTTCAGTTTTCTTATTTATAAAATGAAAGCAATGCTGTCCATTTCATTGAGTTGTCGTGAAGCTCAAAATAAGCACATCATGCTGAGTGCCTACCCGGGAACCAGACACTGTTCCTTCTCACACTACGTTCAGGCTGTCTTCTATTGGAAGAAGCTGGCCAGGGTTGCACTAGGGCAGCAGCCAAGCTGTAATGTGGTTAAGTGATAACTTGGCCCCAACAGCTCAGTTGCTTGAGTCTGATGTGTTCAGAGGGGTTTTTCTTGGGGTGAGGGCGGGGGGAGGACTATGTCAGTTCCTCAATTCAGTTTACCTTACAATAAAATCTTGTATATTAGAGTATTCAAGAATAGTACCACAACTCCCACTTCCCATAATATTAAAGAAAAAAATACCTCGAGGAATCTCCCCAGTGCACAAAACCTAAAAATGCTTAATAAAAGATGTTAAAATACTTATCTGAGCTGTCAAGAAAATAAAGGAAATCCTACGAGGCTAAAAAAATACAATAAAGCACACATTTTCAGAGGTAACATTTCTAAAGCAATGGGTCCCTGCAAGCATTAACTTATCCCTAGTGGTATAGAGTCATCATTTTAATGGGCATTAAGCAGGGGTCAGCATACAATACCTAGGACCTGAACAAGGTGAAGAAAGAAAGAGATCCCTACATAGGCTAGGGCTCAGGAGTTGACATCTTTAATAAAAAGGTAAACCAAAAGAAGAAAATATCTCCCACAAGGAAAATAGTAAAGAAACCTTTTTATCTCAGCTTTGGCCCTAGGTAGAATCTACCTTGAAAATTCCTAATCACAAGAGGTCCTCACAAGGGTTTAGAGCCCAAACCCAGAATTTACACTAACTATGTGGTCCCAAAAATGTCTACTTTTAGAATTTAATTTAAAGTGATTCATGATTAGTAATGCCTTCCTGGATAAATATACCTTAAACCAAGGCCTCAAATAGTTTCCTTAGGTAATTATGAACTCACTAAAATTTAAAAATTATAAAACAGGCTCCGCTGGGCATGGCTCAGCAGTTGAACATCCATCTATGATCCAGGAGATCGAGGTTCAATCCCTGGTCAGGGTACATGCAGCAGTTGCTGGCTTGATCCCCAGTGTGGATGGTGCAGAAGGCAGCCAAGCAATGACTCTCTCATCATTGATGTTTCTATCTCTCTCTCTCTCTCTCTCTCCCTCTCCCTTCCTCTCACTGACATCAATACAGATGTTGTTGTTTTTTAATTATAAAACAGAAGAAGAAACAAGTCATTTGAGGGACAATAAGTAGAAATAACAAACAAAAGGATTATAGCTACAATATGGTGGATATTGAAATCATCAATTATGAAATATAAAATAAGTAGGTTTGATATACTTAATAAAAAATAGAATATCTGAAGTATAATAAGGTACCAGAAACTATGAAATATGATGATCAGGTGGATTTGAAAAAAAATAGAACTTCCAAGTGAAAAAAACATAATAAATGAGACTAAAGATTCAGAGAATGGATATAGCATTAGATATAATGGAAGAGAGAATTAGTGAACTGGAAAAAAAAGTTAAGAGATTTTTCGTCTTTGTTTACTTTTTTTCTGTTTTACAAATTAAAATCAATTTATTGTGTAATATTCTGTGTCTACAATGGAATATAAGCAATTATATATAATCCACTGGCCAACTGAAGAATCACAACATTAGCAATATAACCAAAACTAGCTGTGTCCTCCTCCCCACTTCCCATTCTCCTATTTTCCCCTCAAACATAACTACTCTCCTGAATTTTGTGTTCATCATATTCTTGCTTTCTAAAAATAGTTGGCTACAATGTAGGTATCCCCAAATAATATTTGTTCAGCTTTGCTTGTGTTTGTGCTAATATTTATAGTGCTTCTATTAACTGTCATACATTTCACCTAGTGCACATGTGCAAGAACTTATTTAGACTACGCACCTAGGAGTGAAATTGCAGGGCCATAGAAATGTAATCTTTACTGTGCAAGATACTGCCAAGTTATTTTCCAAAGAAACTACTATTTTACGGTCCTAACAGTAATGTATGAGGCTGTTTTCTACATTATCAACATCTGTCATTGTCAGACTTCATAATTTTTGTCCATTTAGTGGATGTAAAATGTTCTAATTATGATTTTAATTTGCATTTCCCTGCTTACTAACAAAGTTGAGAATCTTTTGATAGCTTGAATAGTCACTTATATTTCTTTTTATGAATTACCTTATCATGTTTTTGTACATTTTTCAACAGGTTGTAGGCATTCTTTATATATTCTGGATCCTGGCCCTTTGACATATGCGGTGTTAAGATTTTCTCCTCCTTTGTGGCTGATATTTTTGCTCCCTTTATGATATTTTCAGTAAGCAGACATTATTAATTTTAATGAATTAATTTTATTTCCTTTTTGGGTTTTGTGTCTTTCAGTCCCATAGAGAAAGAGTAATTCACTGTAAAAGGAAAAACTTTAAATTTTTAGAAGAAAATGCAGAATATCTTTAGGACTTTGGGGTAGGAAAGTATTTCTTAAACAAGACCCAAAAAGAATTAATCATAAACCATTGCTATGTTAACAAACATTTTTAAAGATTGTTAGGATAAGTCAAGGGGATAGGCTGAGCCATTGTTTTCATTATTTTTCCTGGAGAAATACACTGCTCTGTGCTGCTGTTGAAGAGGTGGTATCAGAACAAAGGGCTGTCTGCACAGCCTGGCAACTGCCTGCTCCTAATTCTCACCCCCATGGCCACCAGCTTCCCAGAAGGGAGGCACAGGGACCCACAGCAGTTTCTTCACCTTTAGTTTTTCTTTGTTATTAGCACGATGGGGGTCTGTTTCCGCTAATCTTAACTGTAGCAAAATGCTCCAGGATGTCTATTCTCCTGGTTACATATGGAATTTCCTGGACTTCAGTTGATTGCTTGGGATGGGGGCTGATTAGATGCAGCTATTTCCAGGCATCCTTGCCTTTTCTTTCCTGAAAAACCATTGTGTTAGCAACATATTTTTAGGTGGGGCTGCAATATTCACATACGTTTTCTTCTCTATTTCACCGTACAATTTCAGACCAAGTTTTCTTCCAGAAAAAAATAGAAAATCAGCATTGAGTGCTACTTTCAGCAGACCTGCTCTTTGTAATACAATTTGTATGGTCCTATAACTACACTTTTATCATTTTTTTTAGTATTTTAAGGCCATTTTTTCCCTGTGCAATTTCATGAGGCTTCCCTCACCTTCCCCATCACCACCCCCCTTTCTCATATATCTATTTATGGATCATTGTCCCTTTCTCCATCAACATCTCAGCACAGCTAAATGCTCCAGGGAGACTGCTGGTGTGAGGCTCTGCCATGATAAATGGGTTTCTTTTCACTCCTCAGTAATGGGCTAGCTTCCACTAAAGGCAGCTAATTTCTTTGTAGCTACTTGAAGTGAGTAGATTAGGTTACCAGTATTGCTGCTTATCTCATTCTAGAATCAATGATCCAATTCACATGATTACTACCTATAAATCTGGGGAAACTATTACATGGAAGCCCTACTAATTGATTAGTGGGTATTTCCTGAAATGAGTCATTTACAAAACGCTGCCTTGGTTCCTAGCCTATTTCTGAGGCAATTAGAACCTAGTGAGTTGCTCATTTATTGACTGCTTGATGGTGGCAATTTATTCCTGGTGTAATGTCTGAATCTTACCCCCCATTTCTCAGTGTTCTGATCACCAGCTCTTTCTCATTTATTTGTCCTGTTCTTTCTGAAGCCGTCTCAGGTAGAAGACCAATTTGTGACACAGCTCATTCCAAGTTTCCATCTGTCTGTTGATTTTGATGGCACTGAAATGTCATGGTCTTTTTGATCCTTGAAGCAAATTGTGGCCAGAATCTGCTTCCTTCTGCCTTGTCTTCCCAGGTCCAGCTCACCATGTCAGAGGAAAGGCAGAGAGACATGCGGGCAGTGGACATACAGAGTGCTCTGCCTCTCCTCCCAAGACCTCTATGCTAATGGAAGGTGCCAAAAGAGAATGGCAGCTCTCCAGCAAGAGGGTCTCTTTGAGGCTGGAATCCCTATTTTTCCAAACAGATAGGAATATGGTATTTATAATTTTGTATGTGCCGGGCACTAAATTACAGACTATGCCTTAAAATCTGGGTGGCACGGGAAATTATATAATAACTTCTGTCATACACTGAGCACTTTCCATGAACAAGGTGATTTATGCTGAGTTTTACCTACAGCTTCTTATTTAATCTTACAGCCATCATGTATCCAGGGTGCTATCACCTACATGAGAAAACCAAGGCTGAGAGAGGTTGGATACATTTCTAGGTCATTTAACTAATAAGCGAAGACATTCAATTCAAACATAGACGTAGCTAACTCAGTAGGGTGCTTTTAACCATACACCATCCTGCCTCCCTCTTTAAAAAATAAATGATAGGCCAGAATAACATGGTATTAACTAAAAGGAGGTCAGAGAAAGGTGAGTGCATGGTGGGCTGGAATAGTTAGGGGCTATAGAGTAGAAGGAAGGGGTCCAAAGAGAGCATCTAATCCCATGTTTCTCAAACTTCCTTTTTTTTTTCCTCCTTTTTTTTTTTAATTTTGTGGTTTTAAAGAAAAACCACATAATAATTTTTAAAACATGGAATGCTTCATGAGTTTGTTATCTTGCACAGGGGCTATACTAATCTCCTCTGTATCATTCCAGTTTTAGTATATGTGCTGTGCAAGAGACCACTCTCAAACTTTTTAACTTACAGTCCACAACATGAAATGTATTTTACATCATGACCCAGTAAAATAACTGAAACAAAATTTGACTTATAATACGTGCTCCATTCCATGCAGTGCACTCCATTTTCCTACTATGCTTTTTATCTGTTTTTAAAAATAATTCTAGTCATAATCTATTAAATATACTTTCTGACCTACAATATGGATCTAGAAACCTCAATTTCTCGGGAAATTGAGTCCCCGAGATGCACTGAGTCCCTAGCACAGTGTCTTGAAAAGCGTCATCCTAAGAGTCTTTGCTTTGTCTCCCACGTGCCCAGCACAGCCATGTGGCACCTCAGTGCCGACCCGGGATAGAATCCAGATTTCCTGACTCCCAGTGCAGGCTTTTTCAGTCAAGGGAAGTTTGTCAAAGAGGAGGGACTCTCCCATGGCCGTTTCTTCACGGGTGTGGGTAGAAGTGGGAGGAAACAGTGAAGTTGTGGGAGACTCACACCACACCCAGTGGGCCTTGTTCAAGGTCACAAGGCACAGAACAAGGGCTAATTCCAGAGCAACCCTGTTGTCTGGTTGTCTAGGCCTGGTTACTCAGTCAAATCACCTGGGAGCTCCTCAGTAATACTAATGCCCAGCTACACTCCGATGGATTCAATCCGATTATTTAAGGATGGGGTGTTTTCTTAAAGCTCCCCAGGTGGCTTTAGTACGAAGCTATCGCCTCAGTGCAATGTAGAAGCTATCCTTTAAAACCACTCCTGCTTACTCCTTCAAGCCCCCTTCCCAGCCTTATGGAGTCCTGACTCAAGTCACAGTCAAAAGGGACTTCCTTTCCATTATTGTATTCATCCAGCACTCAGATCCTTGTATCCTGTGTTTGACCCTGCTACATGCCTTATTCACCTTTGTGTCCAAGCTTGCAATAAATATTTACAGAATATCCCTGTTTAGGTGGCTCTTCTTCCACAAACCACACAGACCTCTGAAATCTACTGAGATATACCTACAACTCCTAATGAATGTGATGAAAATTCTCCCCAGGATCAGTGCTACTATCGGACAAGAGGGACACTCACTCAAGAGCTGCAGAATCCTGACCAGGGAAAAACAGTCGCTAAAGGCAGTGAGACTGCAGGATCCCTTCTGGTGTGGCTGCGTTTTCTCTCCAGTCTCTCCTCTCCAGTCATCTCCTCTGGGTTTTCAAGTTTCTGACAAGGCAGTGCTGCCCAGTGTGCAGAATTCTGGACAGGAAATGGGGCAGACACACCTTCCGGCCTGGTCACGCTGTCAGCGTGTCATGCCATAGGGCCTCACTTTTTCATTTTGTTCACTGGGAGTGACAACATTCCTAACTCAGTTGTCACCCTCTGCTCCTTTTCCTCCTGGGGATTACATAAGAACTCTTACATATGAAAACAAACTTCATTCAGGGCCTTGAGCTTTTCTGAGGACAGCTTTGTATAAATATAAGATACCTTTTGTTGTTTGCGGCCCAGCGGATTTGCGGAAAGAAGCTGAGTGCCAGAGATGCTCGTTTTTATAGGCAGAAAATAGCTGCTGGAAAAACAACCTGATGTGTAGAGCACAATGTTCTTATCGAGCAGGCAGAATTATCTTTCCCAGGCAGCCAGGAACACGAAACACCTGGCGCACACGTTTCCTGCCCCTTCACATATTTTGAAAGAAAGAGACCTTTACCCTGACCTGTCAAGCGGTGATCTTCGTGAACTTCTGTCCACAAACTGTGACCGTTATCTTGGCTTGCTGCTGTGGACGTAAGTGGTAAACACAGCTGATTCTCACTCATGGGGCATCTTCTCCAGATAGCACTCGGACCTTATCAGATCCACACATGCGACTCTTCTTCCTTAAAATGCAGCCATTGGATGTGCTGAGCGTCAGGGGCTTCCTGCCACGTCCGTCCAACACTGTGTTGGGTGCTGTTGGGAAGAAGGGGCCCTTGGTGACTTGATCCTGACCCTGTAATTGCTTTGAATCTTTGGGGGAGAGAAAACAAAATAAATTCACCGAGAACATTTAGAGACTAATGCAAATCTATTCGTAATAAGATTCACTTCCTACTTAAAGGCTCAAAGGTGTTTAAAGAAGGGACAATCAGTTTCATTTGATTCACTAGCTGTGCACTGGCCCATCTCAAGAGAAGATTTAGATAACTAGCAAAGAGCTTGCAGTTAACTTCATGAAAAGTGCATAGAAAACTCTGCAAGCACACACAGAAAGAACACGCTGGAGGAAAATAAAAGTTAAGACAGGGGAAGTAATCCATATACTACATCACTCAACTCTTCATTGTGTATAGGAAGGCATATTCATGTTGACATAACTAAATACTGAGCTAACTAAAAATTATGACTATATTCTGAGGATAAGCGGAAGGAAGAGGAAGGATGCATGTGAGGGCTAAGTACAGAAATGCAAAAGAAAGCTAAACCCTCATATCCCGTGCTGGAAAGACAGCGTGAGGGCTGACTCTGAAAAATCAGAAGGGGCACTGTCAGCATTATTTAGGGACATGACTAAGGACCGCTACCTAAACGAGATGAGCATGATGCTTTCTGAAAAGCAGGAAATGATGGGCTGTTCTGCTGTTTTTAGTAATAAACCTGATGAAACTATTTGACGCTCCACTCCGTGTACATACAGCTTCAATAAAACTTAAAAGAAAAAAGAAAGAAGGTAGAAATCAGTGTGGGAAAGCTTCACGGAGGAGGAGGGGGTACAATGCAGGGGAAAGGTGCTCCATAATGTCAACCAAGTGAACAAAGGAAACTTGGAATGGGCCTTGAAGGACAAAAGCATTGAGGAAGTGGAGAAAGGAGCAGATAGCTGTTGCTGGGAAAGCATATAGCGCAGTAGTTTACGTACCGACTTTGGAATGAGGCAGACTGGGCTGGGTGTGCCTCTCACAGGCTGTGTGACTCTGAGCAAGTTAAGTAACCTCTCTAAGCTTTACTGTCCTCTTATAAGTCAGTGCTAACACTACCTCCATCACAGGTTTCGGGGAGAAGTAGGTGAGATAAATATAGGCAAACTCTAAGCACAATGGCAGGAATATGTAACTGTTCAATGTTTATTTATGGTTGTTGTTATTATTATTATTATTGAAACCATGAACAAAGGCAGGAATTACTTAGTCTGTACTTGGGGAAAACGCATTCTCCCCATAATAAGATAATCAAAATACTTGATATTAAGAGTTATTTATGTGAATTTAAGCAGAAAGGGCCTGCCCACTGTAGCATTATGAAGGAAGAAAACTGCATTTTTAGTGTCTTCCTCAAGCTGGAATTTCTTGCCTCTTCCCTTTCTTTCAGTGTCCTTCCCCAGCCCCACCGCTTCATGCCCCCACTGTGCCACAGAGAGCCCCCAATCTCTTCTCTGCCCAGTCCTCCTGCCGCCCTCCCCTCCCCCAGACTGGGTGGGAGCCTGGGGAGTCGTAAGGGATGGATCTGTAATGGGGGCCTTTCCGGCAACGATGAGACAGTATGGGGTCTGGGGACAGAGACTCTCTTGGATGTTTCTTGATCCTACCAAGTCATATATAAATAGCTAACAACCTCTAACATGAGGAGCACTCAGGAGTAGTATTTTAAGTTCCTTTACAATCAAATTTTCAAGATTGAGAGTTGAAGGAATTCTTTATTTTCCTTCTGGTGGAGACATGGATTTGGCCACAGAGGCCACAGCTAAGCCATGATGTCACAATCATTAGGGCTGCCATACACATACCATGGGGTGGTTTGAGCACCACACACAAATGCCTCACGTAGGCATTTGCTTGTCCAGCTGTGCGCTCCTGCCCCTCTCCCTAACCCACCCTGTGGATTATAGTCACGTTCTCCCTGGTCAGTGCTTAGCCACATTCTTAGCTTCAGAAGGTTCTCTTGGCTTCAAATTACCTCCAGGATAAAACCCAAAACTTTTAGCCTCGCAGATAAAGCTGTTCACATCCTTCCCTGCCTTCTTCGGCTCATCTCCTGCCATAATAAGCTTCTCCCCAATCCCCACAAACACCTCGGCCTTTTAGAGGTGGTCCTCGGACCCAAGTACCTTTCCTAACCTCTTCACTTGGCAAACTCCTGCTCATCCTACTCAAACCAGCTCCTGTGTCATTTCCAGAGTAAACACTATCTCCAGCTTTTGCTCTGGGGGGTTCGGACCCCAAAAGGTTAGCACATGGTAGATGCTTACGGAACATTTCTTAAATGCCTGAGTGAGTTCTGACTTCAATAACAGCATGAATGATGATGTGTGGTAACTGTCCCACTTCCTTGTTGGGTCCCTCACCAAACTGGGCTCCTCAAAAGGGTAAGGTCAAGGGAGATCGTGTCTTTTCGATCTGTATTCTGCGAGCTTAGTACAGTGAGTCATTCGGTAGGCTTTAAGTCAAACTTTGACAAATGAATGAATCTCTAATACATTTTTTGGAATTTTTTTTCTCATTGTGCATTACTTCTTGCATGATTAGGCTGCCCTTCTCGGTTACTGTTGGGCTGGGAGGAGGGGGAGTGAGGAGAACAGGGGTCTTTTTTTACCTTCCCTCTCTGGAATATATCTGGGAAGATGAAGAGGAGGAGGGGGCTGTCTTAAGTTAGCGTCCCTGGAATCAGAGGCTGGGCTGGGAAGTCCCACGAGAGCTCTCACAGGGAGACCGTGTAAGGGAGGGAGGGAAGCAAGACAGGGCGTGGGAGAAGCAAAGCAAGGATATAGGCTAAGCTGCCAGTAGGCCTCAGCCCAATCTCACGGGAAGTTCTGGGAGAGGACAGCATTACAGGACTGTCCCAGCTTGAGGCAAAGGGCTAGGCTTTTATACATCTGTATTAGTATTAGGTTGCAAACCACATACAGAAGCAGGGGGACAGCCCCCAGGCATTTCTGGCTGGAGCAGCTCCTGTGGACCAAGAAGAGTCTTAGTCACCAGCACTCAGAGCAGCTGAGTGAGGAGATAGCAGACTAGTAAAAGGATCTGAGCCGCACAGCAAAAGCCCCTACCACACCCCTAAAAGGAAGGATAAGAGAAAGTGTTTACTCCCAGAAGGATTATCCAAGGCTTTAATTAAAACCTACCTACCCCTGCTTGATGAACAAGTCTAATCAGCATGGTTATCTGGGCTGGTGTGGAGCTCCTTCACACATTAGAAACAACAACCCAGAGGAGGGTGCACAGCCTCTTGAAGGTAAGCACCCCAGCACCCCTTAACCAAAAAAGAAGCGGGAATTCCAGGAGGCCGAGCAGTCTGGAGCCTTGTAGTGGAGAGCCCTAGAGGGCAGTAAATGAAAGTCTAGAAAAATAGAGATTTACAATTTAAAAAAAGATGAAATAAGCTATATTTGGCATCCTATATTTAAGAACACAGAGTGACAGATATGCAACATAATTTTAAAAGATTTCGTTAGAAATTTGGAAGCTTAAGGTATGTGAACAAGTACATAGACATCTTATTTTTAGAGAATGTCTTCTTCCCCGCCAGCCCTGGATTAGTGAGGTGCTACTGACCTGTACCTGGGAGAACATCTGAGCCCAGCAGCCTGCTGAAACTTCTTGGACAGTAGTATAACTTTAGACTTGTTCAAACGTTCTGACACTTCTGATTCTGTCTCCTCTACACCAGTCTGGCATAGAGAGAGCTCTAGCCTGGCATCAGACATGTGGAGTTCAAGTTCCTCCCCTGTCATTAACATCTGTGGAGCCCTAAGCAAGTCATTTATCTTCTCTGAGTCTGTGTCTTCATCTGCAAAGGGGAAATAAGCATATTTATCATATTATTACTAATATTTATTATATTATATTACATATTATACCAATGTAACATATTAAATGTAATATATTATTATATTAACAATATTATTATTGTGATGATGAGGAGGAGGAGGTCTCATCATCCTGTTGTGAGGAGCAAATGAGGTAACATTTGTGAAGTTGCTTTGTAAAGGCCAAAAATTAATTAAAATGAAAGTAGAGTATTTGGCAAAGTAACGGCCCTTTCATCCCTTTCTTCTTAATATTTTGACAGTTTTCCTAAACCCATAACACTGGTGAGATACACATGGATGCCATTTCCCATAGGTTTATTCTGTCCCCGCTCACCACCATCTGGCCTCCTTGCTGCCCTCCTGGTGGCCGGCCCGTACCATTTCTTGCTCCTATTTCAGATGACTGCCTTTGGAGCCTGGGTTTCTCAGGAAGGACATTGCACAATCAGAAAGCACTGATCAGCCAAGGCTGTAACATTTTTTTTCCTGGAGTCCTTTCAGGAATGTGTCACAGGACGTGGGAGAGATGGCCCAAGGAACAGAGAGTACTAGGCACCAACAACCAGGTAATAAAATGTCCGAGCATTCCTTTTCAAAATCTGATGAAGACATCAATCTTCATTAAGTTGAAAGGGCCGGGGGTCCACAGTAGTGAGATTTACTGAGCCACTTCAAAAAGCTGGAGAAACAATGACCAAAATGCCGGCCATAGAGCAAGAGGGAGTGAATTCTAGAACTTGATGACGTCTATTTTCAACAAGTGGTGAATTTGCCAATAGCAATTATCCCTAAGCATGGGCCTCAGGCTATGTGTTGTGTCAGAGCCAGCTTGTGCCTACAGGAGAGCTAGTTGACTATTCATGGCTTTTCCAACTCTATGCTCAGTGATGTCATCTTGGTAACTTATAGTCCACTACGGTGGCAGTATTTACATCATGAGACTCAGCAGGTGCCACAAATAGGGATTCTTTCCCCAGAGAACCAGCTTACCAGCACACCACTGCTGAAGCTGGCATCCAAACATCAACAAGATGTGTGGAATCCTGAAATAGCTTTCAGAAGAACAGTGTTGTTCTTGAATTTCCATGTAAACCACTGGGGAAAAAGTTTTTATGTATATAAATATCAAAAACCCTGTGCTTTCCAATCCAAATTCTCCTTCCTCATATAGCTTCTCTTTTCCTTTAGGCTGAATGCTGTGAAAGGAGCTACCAAACTGAGTCACTGCTGCATCCTTGGCATTGTCGACTTGATTGTTTTGTGTGTTTTTTCCATGAATGTTTCCCAGGCTCTACCAGTGCAGAGGATGCCTAAAGAAAGTAATTTTCCCATTGGGAGTACACCCTCAGAGATGGAGGTATCCTGGGAAAAAGTAGCAGCAAGATGCTGCTCTCTGATTGGAAGGAGTTTTGCCAAACAAATTGGATTCAGCTGAAAGTGGGCAACCTTAGTAGGAGAACATAAATTTCTTCATTTTCATACCAAACTGTAAGATTAATGAAATATAAAGGGGAATAAAACTGCAAACATGCACAATTTTGAATGTTTTTTTTTTCTTTTTCTAGTGCTGTAATTCCTGCTACATTTATTAGTTAATTTTTTTCATATATATTTAATTTAATTTATTTTTTGCTTCATTTTATTTTATTTTTTTCCATCACCAGTTATCCCTTCTATGCCCTTCCACCCCCTAGTGCAATCACCACCATGGGCCTTTATTTTACTAATGTCTTTGTGGCTGTAGCTGATGATTTTCACCACTCTTCATTGAAAACAATATTGCCAAAAAACAAGTTTCAGTCACATTCCCTATCTTCACCCTGGATTAGAAAATGGGAAACTATAAACAAAACAATGTATGTCCCTTAGAAGAAATCTTATTAAAAAAAAAAGGGGGGGGGGAACAGTTCCTGAAATATGGTAGGTGCTTTTTAGAGGTCGCTAAAAGCTTGCCTCAGTCCTCCTGGTGAAATGGGATACACGCTGGTGTTGGGATATGGCCGCTTCCTTGTTTTTGCTAGTAATGCTCTTTGTCTGAAGGAAGGATGCTAGCCTGGGCATCATTCAATGCACTTATACAATCTGAGGTCTCAAGGTCAAGGAGCCATAGCCCTTCCACTCCATATCTTCCCCGAACTTCCCACATATATAGTCTCTTGTCTCTGGGCGATGAGACAATGATGGGCTCACTGGGATGGAAAACCACTTCACTGATGGACCAGCATAGCCAGGCAGCTTGTGCAAAACCTTCCTGCTTGTGGTATCCTGCACATACACAAGCCTGTTGTCTGAGCCAACTGCTATGTTGATCCACCAGATGACCAAGACCATCTCAGAAGATTTTTTCAAAGTTTTGCATATTTCCTTGAAATATCTTATCATTTATATCATCACCCCAAAAATGAAATACTTATAAATCCAGCACAATGTGTACAAAATATATGTAAGAAAAACTGTAAAATTCTGATGAACAAAATCAAAGAAAAACTAAATAAACAAAATATATATGCCATGTTCATGGGTAGGAAGACTCAATGTTGTCAAGATATGAGTTCTTCCCAACTTGATCCATAGATTCAATGCAATCCCAATTGAAATCCCAGCAATTTATTTTATAGATATTGACAAACTAATTCTAAAGTTCACATGGCGAGGCAGAAGCTCCAGAAGAGCCAACACAATATTAAAGGAGAGCAAAGTTGGAGGACTGATACTACCTTGTAAGACTTTAAGACTCACTATAAAGTAAGAGCAACCAAGACAGTATGGTACTGACAAAAGAATGGATAAACAGAGCAATGGAAGAAAATAGAGAGCCCAGGAATAGACCTCAATAAATATAGTCAACTGATCTTTAACAAAGGAGCAAAGCAATATAATGAAGCAAAGATAGTCTCTTCAGCAACTGGTGCAGGAAAAACAGGACATCCACGTGCAAAAAAAGTTAACCTAGACATAGGCTTCACACGCTTCACAGATATTAACTCAAAATGGATCACACACCTAAACATAAAATACAACACTATAGAAATCCTATACAACATAGGAGAAAACCTAGATGGCCTGGGAAATTGCAATGACTTTTTAGATAGAAAACCAAAGGCAAAATTCATGAAAGAAATTGATAAGCTGAACTTCATTAAAATTAAAAACTTCTGCTTTGTGAAAAATAATGTCAAGAGAATGAGAAGACAAGTCACAGACTGGGAGGAAATATTTTCAAAAGACACATCTGATAAAGGACTGTTATCCAAAATATATGGAGAACTCTTAAAACTCAACAATAAGAAAACAAACAACATGATTAAAAAGTGGGCCAAAGACCTTAACAGACACCTCACCAAAGAAGATATACAGATGGCAAATAAGCATATGAAAAGATGGTCCACATCATCTGTTTCCAGGGAAATGCAAATTAAAATATCAGTGAGATACCTTTACACATCTATTAGAATGGTCAACTGTCAACACCAAATTTAGGCAAAACTATGGAGTAACAGAAACTCACATGCATTGCTGGTAGGAATTCAAAATGGTTCAGTCACCTTGGAAAGTAGTGTGGCAGTTTCTTATAAAATGAAGCATACTCTTGCCAAACAATCCAGCAATCATACTCCTTGGTATTTACCCAAAGGAGCTGAAAATTTTATCCACACAGAAACTTTCACAGATATTTATAGTAACTTCATTCATAATTGCCAAAACTTGGAAGCAAACAAGATGTCCTTTAGTAGATGAATGAACAAACTGTGGTACATCCTAACAATGGAATATTACTTAGTGCTTAAAAGAAATGAACTATCAGCCATGAAAAGCCATGAAGGAAAGAAGCCAATCTTAAAAGACTACATACTGTATGATTCCAACTATATGACATTCTGGAGGTGACAAACCTATAGAGACAGTAAAAAGATCAGTGGTTGCCCAGGGGATTGGGGGGAATGAATAGGTAAAGCACAGAGGGTTTTTAGGGCAGTGAAAATACTCTGCATGAACCCATAATGATGGATACATGTCAACATGCATTTTCCAAAACCCATAGAATGTACAAGACCAAGAGTGAACCCTAAAGTAAACAGTGGACTTTGGGTGATTTTGATGTGTCCATGCAGGCTTGTCCTTGGTAACAAAGATATCGTTTGTGGGTAGGAGCAGAGTGTATATGGGAAATCTCTGTATCTCCATCTCAATTGTTACGTAAGCCTAAAACTGCTCTAAAATATTGTCTATAACAAAATGATAAAAATAAGAGAGAGATGCAAAACTTTTAATGATGGTGTGCAGCAGTTTAATTATTTTGAAGTCTTCTGTTTTAGAACACTTGAGAAGAGAGTATGTTAGTGTCCATGGGCTCCAGTTATCTATTATGCAGTAGCATTCTAATCAAAAACTTAGAGGCTGAAAATAATCTCTTGCAGTCTGTGAATTTACTGGGCTCATCAGCAGGGTGGTTCTTTTCGGGGTCCCTTATGGGATTGCAATTGGATAGTGGATGAGCTAGTCTGGAATCATCTGGGGTTAGACTAAGCAGGACTCCAAGTTCACCTCTTCCCACTCATGTCTGATTTCACCCACAGTTCCTGTGGTCTCTGTCTCCGCTAGAGTAGCTTAGACTTTCTAAAAAAATGGGCAAGCCCGGCCAGGCGTGGCTCAGCAGTTGAGCATCAACCTAGGATCCAGGCGATCGGGGTTCGATTCCCGGTCAGGGCACATGCCCGGATTGTGGGCTGCAGCCGATCAATGACTCTCTCATCATTGATGTTTCTGTCTCTCTCTCCCTCTCCTTTCCTCTCTCTGAAATCAATAAAGATATATTAAAAAATAATAATAATAAAATAAATAAATGGGCAAAAGACTGAAACATAACTCATAAAATGTATCATTAGGCATCAGAAAAATGCAAATGAAAACCACATGAGGAACTATTTCACACTAACCAGCTAAAATTAAAAAAAACTGACACCACACTCTTATGTTTATCAATTGTCTATGGCTTTCACATTACAATAGCAGATCTGTCTAGCTGCAAAGGAGACCATATAGCTCTCAAAGCCTACAATATTTACTCTATGGCCCGTAACAGAAAAAGTGTACCAACCCACAATGTAAAACAGCTCTCATGCATTTATTGAAGAAGTGTAAAATAGTACATCCATTTTGGAAAACAGCTTGACAATATCTTATAAAGTTAAAAATACACCTATCTTTCACCCAGCAATTCCATTCCTAGGTATTTACCCAAAATAAATTAAAACATACCTTCACTAAGGACTTGTACAGAATGTTCATAGTGGCTTTATTTATAAAAGCCCAAAACTGGATACAGTCCAGGCGTTCGTCAATCGGAAAACAGATAAACAAACTGTGGCATATTTATAAAATGGAACACTCGGTAATATAAAGAAATGAATTATTGACACGTGCAACAATGACCAAGTCTTAAAAATATTATGAGTGGGAAAAGCTTTACACAAAAAGTATATACTATATGACTCCCTTTATACAAAATTCTAGAAGAGGGAAAGCGAATATAATGGGGAAAATTCAGAACTAGGGTTGACTCTGGTGGGGGTAGGGTTAGCAGGGTCTGATTGGGAAGAGTGTAAAACAGCTCCCTGGGCCTGAGAGTGCCGTCCAATATCCTGAAAGAGGTTTGAGTTACACAGGTTCATGAATTGTAAAAATCAGCCAATTTATGCTTCAGATTTATGAAGCTTTATTTTTTGTTTGTATATTTTACATCAAAAGAAAAAACCGCAAACAAGTACTGAACGCTACCTAATGTTATTCAGCTGAAATATAGCCTATGGAGAAGTGTGCTGACGTCTGCAGTTCACTTTGCGCTGCAATGAAGAAAGGCGGGTTAGTGGCTGGAGACAGGACTGAGGAGACGAGCAGATGCGCAATAAAGCAAGTACAGTTAAATGTTAATAGAAGACTCTAGGCGGAGGGTGCACAGGCGTTCACTGTCAAATTCTCTCCCCTATGCTGTAGCTAGGAATTTTTCATAGTAAAATGCTGGAAATTAAAAAAAAGAAAAAGAAGAAGCCAAAAAATTATTTAGAAAAGGATCATGGGGCAGGCTCGCGGGGCGCAAGTAGTTAAGGAGTTGAGCCTTCTTTGCTGTTTTTCTTGCTTTATAGATAGAAGAAAATGCTTCTATAAAAACTGACTACACAGAAATCCCAGTAGAATGGAATTTTACAGGATATCTATATTAAGTGGTTTTCAAATCCTTCCAGAATAGGTCGGAAATGTCCAGGTTCCTGAAGTTGTAGATTTCCTTGCCTGAATTTGCCATGGCCTGTTCATGGCTGGTGGCCGATTTGGGATTGAGCTAGAGAATCCCAAATGCAGCAAGCATTTGCTTCCAAAAACACTAAGACTGAGAAATCTATTGAGAAGATCAGGTCTATAAATGGACATGTCAAAGGATCTTGTTATTCTAATATAGCCCAAAGAATGTTTCCTTAAAAGGACACAAGGGGGGAAAATTCCCCTTTAGTATAAACTCCAAGGAAATAGGAACGTATCTGTCTTGCTCACCATTTTATTTCCAGCACTTAGTACAGTGTCTAGCACAAAGTAGGGAGAAAGAGGAACAAATAAATGAATGAATTAGGGTCCTTCCTGTTGGAAATCTTAGGGTAACTTTCAAAATAAATGATCCATACATTTCAATCACCCTCTCTACTCAGCAACAGTGAAAACAACTTCCCAGCAAGGTCTTGATTAAATATATAATTTTATATCATTGTCTAAATGATTAATATGTTTTCCCAGCAAGAGAACAACCAAAACAACAATTACGACTGTTACTACCATGTACTGAGCAAGTACTATAAAGCTAAGGATGATGTTAGGCCCCTTACATTGTTGCCAATCTTGGTGATAAGCCTGAATGGTAAGAATGACATGAAGAAAACAGTGCTTAGCTAAGATAATTTACCAAAGGATATACTGCTAGTAAGACGCAAAGCATTCAAATATAAGCTGCCTGACTCCAAAACTTATTAACCGCAGTGACTAGCACAATAGAAGGTAAAAGTGTTCTGTGCAACACAACACAAAAATAAATTTAGAAGGGCTAGAATCTAATTAGGTTGCTTTTCCCCATGTGCATATGTGGAGAACTGACTCTTGGCAAACACCTACTGTAGACCATGGTGTGTGTGTGTGTGTGTGTGTGTGTGTGTGTGTGTGTGTGTGTGGTAACTGCCTAAATAATTAAAAGGAGGAAGGAAGCACATCCTCTCTGGCCTTTGGCCTTTCTCTTCCTCACCCTCCAGCAAATACAAGCCGGTCCAAACCAGAAAACTCCACCTACCTCTAGGAGAAATAGTTGCCCCAGCATAGTTTGTTGTTGTTGGTTTTTTGCTTTTAATATCTATTCTCAGGAGAGAACTGCTTTGGGGGGGGGGGGGTGTAGTTTTTCCATGTCTTTTATGGACACTCCAGAGCCCTATTTCTCCCCACTGAAGGTCTGCATGAACACTGGACATGTATAAATGTCCCTGCCCTATCATGACCATCCATAAACAAGCACAAGGATGGTACCCATGAGGGATGTAGGAATTACAGACCTGAGGAAGAAGCTCATGCTTCAGAGAATCAGGAAATACCTAAAATGTGTCTTTCATGCGATCCACCACCACTCACCATCAGTGTCCCTCTTCATGTTGAGAACCTTCCTACCCAGCAGGTCCCTTGTTTAGAAATGAGTACCTACTAATACATGAACCTGAGTTAGGACAAGTGATTTCTAGGCCATAGTCAAAACATCAAGCTGTTATGAGTAGACTCTCCTGTTATACAAGTTCACTATTATAAATCACAGTTCTGTTCCTGGAAATGCAGATCATTAGATATACAAATTAATTAAATAATAATAATAAAATAACATTTTTATGTATTTACTATTTGATATGAGATATATCATAATCCAGGACATATAATTAAAGCAATAATTACAAAGTTAATGCTCATCTTAATACCCAAATCCCAAAAGAGATTCACTTCTGAGAACAACGCTGTAATTCAAGAAACTGAATATAGCCAGCATCCCAGAAGCCCCCACATGACATTCTCCAATCACATAACATTCCTCTGCTGCTTTATCAAAAGTAATCACTATTCAATCTTTAGTGATAAAAATGTCTGGTTGTTCATATATATACATTTACATATATATCTCAAACAATATAAATTGGGTTTGCTTATCTTCAAACTTGATGTAAATGGAATTCAACTATAAGAATTCTAACCATAGGTATCCTTTTGTCACTTGTATCTGTCTCTCAACATAATATCTATCTTTGCTGCTGAAGTAGTGCTTTATTTTTTTATTTTTTATTTTTTAATCCTCACCCGAGGATATTTTTTCCATTGCTTTTCAGAGAGAGTGGAAGGGGAAGAGAGAGAGAGAGAGAGAGAGAGAAGAACATTGATGTGAGAGAGACACATTGATTGGTTGCTTCCCACACGCACCCCGAACGGAGCCAGGGATTGACCCTGAAACTGAGGTACATGCCCTTGGCTGGAATGAAACCTGGGGCCCTTCAGTCCTCAGGCTGATGCTCTAATCACTGAGCCAAACTGGCTAGGGCTCAAGTAGTGCTTTAAAATATTGACTTTGAGCTATTTTATAAAGTTCACCTTTATGAATATTTCTTCATATATTGGAATAGATAGACTGAAGACCTTATATCTTCATCCTGGGTAAATCTCCAAATAATTAGCATTAATATTTTTCATTGCTGCATGCTGTCCTGAAAAATTGTGTGGCACTTTTGACTTACAGGAATATATTTAAAACAAAAATGTTGAAGATGACGACTTCATTTTCTCTTTTTTCTTCTCCTTTTTCTTCTCTTTTTCCTCCTTCATCTCCTTCTGCTTCCTTCCTCCTTAAAAATCAGTTGAGACCATTTTTGAGGCTGCCTAACACAATTCATTTCACCCTTGCACAAACCCATGATATGTGAAAACTATTTGGTTCACAAGTCACAGGTGAGAAAATTAAAGCACAGAAATGTTAATTTTCTTGATCCAAGACAGAAAACCAAAAGATGAGAGAGGTGAAAGAAAAATCAAGGAAACCTTGAAGACAGAAAGAAATCTCCAACCTCCAATCCATCTAATAGAAATTCCAGAGAGAATCAACAGAGAAGAGAGGCAATATTTAAAGAGATTATGGCTGAAAACTTTCTGAAAATGAAGAAATAAACGAGACCTCATGTTGAAGGAGCACACTAGATCCTGAGCAGCATAAATAAAAATAAAACTATGCCTAGGCTCATTGTAATAAAACTACAAATATTAAATTCAAAAAGAAAAATCTTAAAGCTATAAAAGAGAAAAACCAATTATCTCCAAAGAAGTCACAATTAAACAGCAAATTTCTCATCAACAACAAGTATCAAAAGATAACAGTATAATATGTTCATAGTTGTAAAAAAAAATTGTTAAGAAAGAATTGTGTAACTGGCTAAAATATCATTCAAGAATGAAGGTGAAATAAAGGCATCTTTAGATTGACAAAGGTTGAGGATGTTTTTAATGCATAAATCCTCATAGAAAGGAATGTATGCAAGAAGAAATTAAAACCAGAAGAAATGAATGTATAAATTATAGTAAACAAAACAAAAAAAAAAGGTAAATGTGTTATTAAATCTAAATAAGAATTTATTTTTTGAAAAATAGTACTTACTTTAGAGAATTCTAATTCAAGTTAACATGGAAGATGGAGACAAAAATAGTTTAAAAGAAATGCTTTTTAAATTCCTGTGTTGCAAATGTTAGAGAGGATGTGAAGAAAAGGGAATCTTTTTGCACTGTTGGTGGGAATGCAAATTGGTTCTGCCACTATAGAAAACAGTATGGAAGTTCCCCCCAAAATTAAAAATAGAGCTACCTTATGACCCAGTGATTCCACTTCTGGGTATATATTAGAGGAACCCAAAACACTAATTCAAAAGAATATATACACACCTTTTTTCATTGCACTGTTATTTGCAATAGCCACGATATGGAAGCAACCCAAGTACTCATAAATAGCAGAGTGGATAAAAAAGCTGTGGTACATATATACAATAGAACATTGCTCCGCCATTAAAAAGAATGAAATCTTACCATTTGCGACAGCATCAATGAACCTAGAGGTTATTATGCTAAGTGAAATAAGTCAGTTTGAGAAAGACAAACACCACATGATTTCATGCACATGTGGAATTCAAAGAACAAAATAAATGAACAAAGAAAACAGAAACAGACTCATAGATACAGAAAAGAGACTGATTGTTGCCAGAGGGTAGGGAAGTTGGGGAACTGCATGAAAAGGGTGAAGGGACTGAGAGTTACAGACTAGAAGTTATAAAAATAGTCATGGGGATGTAAAGTACAACATAGAAAATATAGGAGATTCCAAGATGGCAGTGGATTGAGTGGGAGCTACACTGACACTCTCCCGGGACCAAATTGGAATTACAACTAAAATATAGAAAAAACATTTTGAATAATCAATTGAAGACTATCTGGAGAGCACTCTCATAACCAAGGATGTAAAACAGAAACCACATAGAGACTGGTAGGAAGTGCAGAGGCAAGAGAGGGCTGGCCAGGCTCCCACAGGCAGAAATTGAAGGTCCTGAGGGATATCTCAGCTGCGGGGGGTTTCCACTGAGAACTCTGGGACCAAAACCCCAAGCTTAGCTTCCCAGCTCAGAGCACCAGAACTGAGGAAGGTGCCCACATAACATCTGTCTGTGAAAAGCAGCAGGGTTTCTGTTTGCCAGGGAGAGATGGCAGGAAGTGCAGGAGCCCTCTTAAGGGGCCATCGCAGAAAGTTTTGTGTGCAGCCACTCACCTTAGGCTTCAGTGGAGGGGGGGCAAAGTGGGCTGGAGCTGTGTGAGTATCCAGGGGTGCAGGCTCAGGAGACAGAGGGCAGAGGGCAGCCACCTGGATTCCTGTGCTGAGCCATTCCTCCACACTGCAGAGGACATCTTTCTCAGGCAGACATTTACTTTCTAAGCAGCTTTTGCCTTCAGGGGAAGCAATTGCCCCACCCTGTGAAAAACCTCTCACCCAACTCTGTGGTTTCTACAGCCTGAGGCTCATTAAGAAACTAAATAACAATCAACTGCCACACCCCGTGGAGTTTCTACAACCTGAGGCTCATTAAAAGACTGAATAACAGCCTCTGGGTGCTTTGAGTCATTGCCTGATTTACTGCTGGACTCAGGGCTTGGAAAAGCAGACTTTGGTGCACATCTTGGTCCTGTCCAAATGCACCCAGCCCCAGAAGAGGGAACCACAAGCTGTGGAGTGTGGAAAGCTTCAAACAGGGTGCTCAAGGCCAGTCACAAACAGCATCTGACAATGGCCTGCACCAGAAACCATCCAAAAGACTGGGAATCCTAGCAGATCTACCTAATACATAGAAACAAAGCCAAATAGGCAGCCAAAATGGGGAGACAAAAACACAAACCCCAAATGAAAGATCAAAAGAATTCTCCAGAAGAGCTAAATGAAATGGAGATAGGCAATCTATCAGATATAGAGTTCAGAATACTGATCATAAAGTTGCTCAACAGCATGAGAAAAGAAATGGAAACTATGAAGGAAATTAAGAATTACATAGTAGAAATTAAAAAAAAAAAAATGGAAGGAATAAACAGATTAGGGGAAGCTGAGGATCAGATCAGCAAATTAGAAGACAGGGTAGAAACAATCACTCGATCAAAGAATCAAAAAGAAAACAATTAAAAAACAGGAGGAGAGTTCAAGGGAACTGTGGGACAACATGAAATGTAACAATATTTGCATCATAGGAGTGCCAGAAGATGTAGAAAGTAAGCAAGGGTCAGAGAACTTGTTTGAAGAAATAAAGGTGAAAATTTACCTAATATGGTGAAGGAAAAAGTCACATAAGTTCAGGAGGCACAGAGAGTCCCAAGCAAGTAGAACACAAAGATGTGCCCAGACACATAATTAAAATGCCAAAAATTTAAGACAAAGAGAGAATATTAAAGGCAGCAAGAAAAAAGCAGTCTGTTACCTAGAAAGGAGCTCCCATAATGCTGTCAGCTGATTTCTCATGAGAAACTCTACAGGTCAGAAGGGAATGGCATGAAGTATTCAAAGTAATGCAAAACAAGTATCTGAAACCAAGACTACTCTATCCAGCAAGGCTATAATTCAAAATAGAGGGTGAAATAAAAGACTTCCCAAAGAAAAAAAAAGGCTAAAGGAATTTATCACCATCAAACTAGCATTGCAAGAAATGTTAAAGGGATTGCTGTAATAAGTTGAAATAGAGAGAAGGAGAAACATAGGCATAAAGAAATAAAATGGTGCTAGGTGCCAATCAATAATAACCTTAAATATAAATGGATTAAATGCTCCAATCAAAAGACAAGGGGTAGCTGAATGGGTAAGAAAACAAGACCCAAATATATACTGTCTACAAGAGACTCACCTCAGAGCAAAAGGCTCACACAAGCTGAAAAAGAAAAAAACTTCAGGAGGACTTTAAGGGAGAGATTGACAGCAATACAGTCATAGTAGGGACTTTGACACCCCACTGGCTTTACTGGATAAATCTTCTAGACAAAAAATAAGCAAGGAAACAGTGACTCTAAATGACATCCTAGATCACATGAATCTAATTGAAATTTACAGAACATTGCACTCCAAAGTTGCAGAATATACATTCTACTGAAGTGCACATGGGACATTCTCAAAGATAGACCACATGTTCGGACACAAAACCAGTCTCTACAAGTTCAAGAATATTGAAATCACATCAGGCATCTTCTCAGACATTCACACCATGGACTACTATGCAGCTGTAAAAAAGGGATTCTACCCTTTGAGACAGCATGATGGGACCTGGAGAGTATTATGCTAAGCAAAATAAGCCAGTCAGAGAAAGACAAGTGTCACATGATCTTACTCATATGTGGAACCTAGTGAACAAAATAAACCAATGAACAAAATAGATCCAGAAACACAGAAGCATGGAACAGACTGACGAATCTCAGAGGGAAGGAAGGGGTGGGGAGTGGGGGGAGGGGAAAGTTTAACCTAAGAACTTATATTCATATATGCATAACCCATAGACACAGACAATAGTGTGGTGAAGGCCTGGAGTGGGGGTGCAGGGTGGAGGTGATCAATAGGGAAAAAAGGGGGACATTTGTAATACATTCAACATTAAAGGTAAACAAAAACAAAACAAAATATAGTCATTAATATTGTAGTAACTATATATGGTGCCTGTGGGGTATTGGAAATATCAGGGAATGCTTTGTGAAGTATTATTGGCTAACCTCTATGCTGTACGATTGACATTAATACAAAATAACAGTGACTGTAAACTGTAATTTAAAATTTAAAAAATTTTTAATTAAAAAAAAATTCCTGTGCTGTTTGAGAGGAAGCTAAATATAGCAATTAATGTTTTACTTTGTTCAGAACAGGTAGATTTTCTTATAGAGCATTGTTTTTAAGTATTCTTTTTATATAAAACGCATATTTATTTTCTAATTTTAAAAATAAATGTACCATATAGGCATTGTTTAACAAAGCAGATAAAATATGTAAGTTTTCAGTGCTTTAATATTTGATGATTTTACATTTGTAAAATTAATATAGTTTTAATATCATACTTGTACAAGAAGATTTAAATTATATTTTGAAAATTATCTCTCCTACCCCAAAAGAGATTTAGTCATTAAGAGTTGAGTATTCATGATGCCCACATTTGTAACATTTCAAGAGGTATAAGTTGAACTTTTAGAAGTCTTTTGCTAAAGTCTGAAATGAGAGTCAGAACACCTCATCTCACTGTGTAATCCTGGGGAAGTCACTTTAACTCTCTGGATCTTGCTTTTCTAAGTCTGAAAAATGAGTTAGATGATCTCCAAGAACTCTTCCAGTGGTGTGTTTCTAAGGCATTTAGATTGTTTCCAAAAGTTTACTGTTTACAAAGGATGCTGCAGTAACATCTTTGCACAGATGGCCTTCTCCTACTTTTGTCTAATTTAGATTAATTTCTCAGTATAAATTGCCAAGAATGGGATTAGTAGGTATAAATATTTTTAAGGCTTTCATTAAAACTGACCAAATACATTCTCTCACTTGCTTTCCTAAGGCATTGTACCACTTATATCAATTGATATACTGGCAATAGTTATTAAAGGCTTTAAAAATGTTCTTAACCTCAAGTCTTCTACTTCATCTCTATGAATAGGTCTCCAAAAAAAAGAAAAGACTGATCTAATGATGTTTATTAGATTACTAATTATAATTTTTAAAACTGGGGAAAAACACACACATGAAACAACAGGGACTAGTTGTTATGGTACATAATACTATGTGAACATCAAAAGTCAGAATTTAGAAAGGTATTTAATAGCATGGGGAAATGCTCACAGTATATTTTCAGTGAAAAGGCAGATTTACGAAACACCATGCATATTATAATCCCATTATATCTTTACATATGTATGTATGTGTATATATATGTAAAATATATATACAAATACACACAAGATAGATATGTCTGTTTTACTAATATTAATATTTTGCTGCTAACTATATATATGTACCCTAAATATATGTGTATATATACAGTATGTGTATATATTCTAAATATATATGTATATGTATATATAGGGAATTAAAATCACATTACTTTCTATATGATAACATTACTAATATTTGGTTTTAACTACATATATATATATTTAGAATATATATCTACTTATTACTTTTTACCCGATAACATGGTTATCATTTGGTTTTAACCATATATATATTCTAAATATACATAATAATTTTTTTCATGCAAGGATTTTTATGAAAGTAGTGTTAGCAAGGAGACTGTTAAAAATAGTACCTGCTTAAAATATATAATACATATATGTATATTCTATACTTAGAATATATATAGGGTTAAAGCCATGTGATAATATTATTATTAGGTAGAAAGTAATAAGTGATTTTAATTTCCTGAATTTCAAAAGTTTTGCATAAAGAACATATATACTTTTGTGACCTGAAAAAAAAAGCAGTGAGAAGAAAAATTAAAGCAAACGTGTCACTGCAGGTCCCCTCGTCACTCACAGCAAATGGTCCTCCGGTGAGCACTTGAATTGCCTGCCTCTTCCATACTTCAGCTCCTTCATGTCAGACCTCGGCTCTTCAGCAACACAGCTGTGTGCCTCGTGGCCAAACCATGGGCTTGGGCCATCCTACCCCCATTTCCAAGGGGTTCCTGACTGATCGAAGGACTGTCCCATTCTCCTGGCCAGTGACTGACTCAGAAATAGGCCAGCCCTGAGCGCTGAGCCATGAGGGGAAGGCGGGGTGTGGGTGTGGGCCTCGGGGGTCCCATGCTTGCTTCTGAGAGCTTTCGCCTTTTCTTTCTCACGCTGTCGAGTCTGCACCAACTGCAGCATCTTGCTTCCTACGTAAAACACTGAAACTACCCTGAGTGTGGGGAAGCAGAGAAATGGGTCCCCAGTGGCGTCACAGGGCCGCCGACGCCCACTCTGTCTCCACACTTCCTGTCACGTGAGGTTAGTTATGCATGTTCTTACTGTTGAAACCATCAGTTCTTAACTTTCACTATGTACCAGAATTTCTAAGGAGATTTTAAAAACCAATCCCCAGGAATCTCATGGGATAAATGGCAAAAAAAATCAGACAGCCGCAAATAAGAATGACAACTTTCAAAATGACCCACCACCCTATCTAACCTGGTGCTAGGAAGCAAACTGGCCTGGGCAGGCACAACGCGACACCTTCCACGGGGATGGCTGCACAACCAACACGAGTGCTGGCTGCCAGTAAAACGGAATAAGCCGGGCCCGCAAGACGGTAGGATGGCTGTGGGAGCCGGGCAGGCCCGCCGCACTCCTGATGGCTTCGTGCCATTAAACAGCAGTGAGTTAATCATTGCAGTGGTTTATCTCTACACTCCCTGCTGCTTTTAGTCCTTAACTCAAATATGATGTTCATCAGCTCCTGCCAGTAAGCGAGAGGGGGAGCTTTATCAGAAAATGTAAAGATCGCCTTGTGATTATGATTTTGTCTTAGGGCAAGGCTACCCTGAGTGCCCCACACAGCTGCTTGCAGGACGTTATCTCTTGGAGACTCTGGAAGTGAGTGCCTGGCTATTTAGATTTCCATCCATGCCTGCCCCACTCCAGCAACACACACACTTAAAAATAAAAGTAACACTGGGCTGTCTTAAATCACACAGAATGGCAATTGATAAGATATGGAGTGAGCTGTGTTTTTGTCTCAGCATAGCCTGGCTGACCTGGCCACTCTTTACTCCAGCCCCACCTGGTCCTTGATGGCCACAGGGCCACTTCCTTTCTTGCCATCCCAAGTCGATTGCATAGACTCTGTCATCTGGTGCACTAAATACTCATGAAGTCACACCGTTCCCTTCAACACTTTACTGAGCAGGGCCCCAGAGAAACTGTGGAATAAGAACCCCAGCAGGTTGCCGAGGTCAGTAGTAGCCTGGGACTAACTTTTAATTAAATGCCTGGTGGGAGAATCTTTTGTCATTTAAGAGAAATCATTAACAATTCCACTTACAGTGATTCAGTCTCTAGAAATTTCCCATCACAAGTCAGTGCAGCAAAGATCCAACTGGCATCTGAAAGAGAGCAGTTACATCACTAAGCAGTCACATCACAATTTGCCTCTGCAGTGAATGCAAATTGGAATCTCAGGCCAGACATTTGCTGCGTCCAAATATTTCTGATTGGAAAATGTATAGAAGAGACCAGAAGAGAAAGAGAATGGCAACTCCCACAAAGGTAGTATGCCACCCACCCACCCTTAAGCATCTTATCTGTCCTGCCTGGGCACACAACTCTGGAGAGCCTGACTACTGGAGTGCTAGCTAGCCAGTTCAAAGGAAAGAGACTTTGTCTACGTTTTGCTTAAAAACCCCAAATTTGAACAAAGGGTTGCATATATCTTCTCAAATTAGTGCTTTGTATTTCTTCAAATAAATACCCAGAAGTGGAATTGCTGGGTCATAAGACAGCTCCATTCTTAATTTTTTGAGGGAACTTCATACTGTTTTCCACAGTGGTTGCACCAATTTGCAGTCCCACCAACAACGCACGAGAGTTCCCTTTTCTCCACACCCTCCCCAATACTTGTTTATTGATTTATTGATGGCAGCCACTCTGACAGATGTGAGGTGATAGCTCATTGCAGTTTAATTTGCATTTCTCTGATGATTACTGATGGTAAGTGTCTTTTTATATGTCTATTGGCCATCTGTATGTCCTCTTTGGAGAAGTGTCTATTCAGGTTCTCTGCCCATTTTTTAATTGGATTATTTGGTCTTCTTCTTTTGGTGTTAAGTTGTATGAGTTCTTTACATGTTCACTGCAGCATTATTTACAATAGCCAAGATAGGGAAGCAACCTGACTGTCCATCAATAGTCAATTGGATAAAGAAGATGTGGCACATATATACAGTGGAAAGAATAAAATCTTGTAATTTGTGGCAACATAGATGGACCTAGAGGGTATTATGCTAAGTGAAGTAAGTCAGACAGAGAAAGACAAATAGCATATGATTTCACTTACATGTGGAATCTAAAGAGCAAAATTAATGAACCGAAACAGAAACAGACTCATAGACACAGTGAACAAATTGATGGTTGCCAGATGGGAAGGGTGTTGGGGAAGTTGGGTGAAAAAGTTGAAGGGATTAAGAAATACAAATTGGGCCCTGGCCAGTGTGGCTTAGTTGGCTGAGTGTCCTCCCAAGCACTGAAAGGTCGCCAGTTCGATTCCCGGTCAGGGCACATGCTCGGGGTGCAATTCGGGATGCAACCGATTGATGTTTCTCTCTCACATCAATATTTTTCTTTTTCCCTCCCTCTCCCTTCCTTTCTCTCTCAAATCAATAAAAACCTATTTCTAAAAAAAGAAGTACAAATTGGTATTTACAAAACAATCATGGGGCTTTAAAGTACAGCATAGGGGATATAGCCAAATATTATAATAACTGTATGGTACCAGCTTTGGGTATTAGACTTATCAGGGGAGATCACTTCATAAGTTATATAAATGTCTAATCACTATGCTGTACACCTGAAACTAATATAAAATAATATTAAATTTGAACTCCAATTAAAAATTAAAAAAAGGAAAAGAACAGCTATAAAAATCCACCCAAATGTTAATTGGCAGCAGTTTCCTCAGTATCCCACCCCAACTATTGGTTATTTGCCTGAAAAGCCTTGAAGACACTCAAAGGCATGATCACAGATGCTGCTCACCAGTTGCTTTGTCCTTTCACCATCTCAAAAAGTTCCCAAACAACATGAAGTCAGCTGTGACAGGAAAGCTCCAAATGAACTTCTGAAGATCAGGCTAGACCAGAGGATGTAAAAGAGCATATTGTAATAGGCTCTACCAACATATTCATCTAATGCATTTTACTTTTGGTTGCTCTTAATACCAACTGGAGTCAGGAATGCCAGATTTCTCCACAAGGCTTATGGAGAGGTGTTTCCAATGAGCCCTAAAATATTTGTTATGAGTTTAAGCTCTTGAATGAGCTCCTGGGATTAAAATCTGGATCCACTACGTATTTACTGTATAATGGTGTACAAATAAATTAACCTGCCTAAAGTTTAGTTTTCTCACCTGTAAACTGGTGATAATATTAGTACCTAGCACATAGACATACATTATGAGACATACATTAGATAATAGATATAAACTATAGTACTCTGCCAAGCACAGAGTAATCTCCTAATAATTATCGATTATTATTATTGTTGCTGTTATTATTATTTATATTAAATCAATGAAAGGAATATGCCAGAGGTGACACTGGCATATAAGGGGAAGGCCATTTAGTAGTGACTTGGCCAGAAATGAGACTTAGAGTCCCCTTCCTTCCTTCCTTCCTTCCTGCCTGCCTGCCTGCCTGCCTGCAGTTGGAGGGGCACTCGGCCTTCACCAAGATCACCTGGCAACTTACCACAGTGCCAAACCCCGTGTTAGCAGAGAGCACCGAGTGAGCTGGCTGCCATATTGAGCCTTGATGTGACTCTTCAAAGCCTTTCTCAAAGACAACTCTGCCGCCCCCTCCTTTATATTAGGGAGACAAAAGGCCCAAGGACCTTTGGTCGTTTATGGCTGTGACTTCCCCAAAGGCCCTTCTTCCTTTGGAGCTCAGGAGGTGCTGAAACTACTCTAAGCTCGGCCTCTTGACCCATCATCAGTGGCCATTCTAATGACCTGGCAGGAAAGACACCCACCCGCAGTTCCTCTGGGGCAAATTCGCAGTAGTTTATGGACTGGCAGAGCACCCCTTCCTCACGACTTAATATGTTTAACAGCTAACTACATCTGTGCAGGGATGACGCTTTACATTGTGCAGCATTACGGAAACGAAATCGGGCTTCCTCAGATCCCCTTAAACAGCTCCTTATCTCCAGAGGGAGATCCTTATCAGGGCCATATGTCAGAGGCCTGTGCAGTTTCCAAAGGACCCCGGGGAAGCCCGGGGCCCAATGGGTCTGCAGGCTTGAGCAGGAGCGTGAAGCCAGCTCAACCTGATCCGGCCAAGAGGCCAAAGCCAAGGGAGGAGGTTTCTCCCTGCCTTCCATCCTCCATAAACCTGCCAAGGGTTTGAGTCTGGCCAGGGAGAACCCACGTCATCTCCTCCTCCCAAGTGACCAGAACTTCCTGTGTTGACCTCCATGCAATGCGGAGCTTGAGTGAGCAAATCCCAGGGGGTTATGGGGCACCTTATCCAAAGTCAAATCAAAGTTTTCACCCTTTCCAGAGGTGCTGAAAAAGGACTGTTTCGGTAGTAACACTTCGCTTTTTAACTCACAAGCTAGCTATTCCCCTCCAACCCTGGCTTCCTTTTGCTTAGATGGCAAAGTGGGCCCCAGATGGAGAACCAACTTGCCTCATACACAATTTTCTCAAGGCTTGGGAGATTCCCAGCTTTGGCAGACACTTGGGTTATAACAATTCAGTTAAAGACCTTGTCTTAAGGAACTCCTGGGGGAGGGGGTCTTGGAAAGCAAAGAGCAGGAAATGTCTCCCAGTGTGAGAAGCCCCAGAGTCAGAGGGGCCCTGCTGGAGCTTCCCAGCCTGTGACTCATGGAAAAACGTCCCTGCTTAACCTAGCCTGGACTCCAGCTCCGCAGCCCCTGTGTCTCAGCACCTCTTCCTGTCTACATTCCGCCCGGACCTCTGAACAAAGCAGAAGCCTGGAGGCCACTGCGAAGACTGAAGTGTTGTGTATACATTTGGGCGTCATCTGTGGAAGCAGCTATTTTGAAAACAAAAAAATAACTTTCCTGCCCTCAGAAGATCTTGGTGAGCTCTTAGAAGTGCCGACTTTAGCCATTTGAGCCTGAAACCTTGGTTATCACCTCTCAAAAAAAGAAAAGCAAACATAGTACACTCCTCTTATTTGATTCATAATAATAATACGTAAGGCGTTTGTTGAGTGCACTGTCCCAGGCACTGCACTAAGCGATTTACATCCATGACTTTATTTAATCCTTACGACAACTTTATGAGGTATGTATTGTTATTATCATTTTATGAATGAAGAAACCGAGGCTCAGAGAGGTCAGGTAACTTGCACATGACCACACAACTCCAAACATGGATCCAGACATGGGTACGTCTTACTCAAGAACCAGCTTCTTGATTTCTAATATGCTGGATTGACAGGGAACTTGGAGACCAATTGGTCCAACTGGCGCTCTGGTTCCTTAACTCCTTACAACTTCTTAACCTCTCCAACAACCTTACAGAATAATCTCTACTTACTCTATGGAAGGAGGAATCCATGAGTCACAAGGGAAAGAGCATGTGATTAGGAATCAGATGATCCCGGGTATGCCATCCTCATGGTTTCTATCCATTGACCTAATTAGCCCTGTGGGAAGACAAAAGAGAGTCAGAGTACTTTCCATTGAAGCCTCTTCACTTATTAAAAGACAGCCTTTGCATAAGCATTAAATCTTCTCTAGTCTATTTCTGGTTTCCCAACCATTCTTTATGTAAGACCATCTGGTCACCCTCCTCTGGGTATGATGCAGTTTGTCAAGTTATCTCTTAAATGTGGTCACAAGAATGAAGTGACAGAATTCAAGTGGGTCCGACCAGCTTGGAGACCGTGGGACATCTCCCTTCCCCTTGATCTCCACATATTTATCTAGTTACACAGTTTAAAATTTCCCTCATCTCTTTGGAAAACACCAACATACCCTGAAAACGCAGTCAACAAAAGCCCCTGAATTTTTTGTGTTCTTGCTGGTGTTGAGGAGAGCAGGCTAAAATGCCAAAACTCAATTTGCTGAGAGCCAATTGGCTGAAATTCTATTTGCCAAGGGGCCAATTTTACTGTTGCATTCCATAGATATTGAGCGCCTACTCTTGTCAGGTGCTGTTGTAGGCACTGGAGATTAAGGTGAACAACATACACAAAAATTCCTGTTTTGATGGAACTAGTATTCTTTGTACAATGGAATTGCTCCAGACACTTTTGAGTTGATTCTTTTGAAAGTCTTTTTAACAATGCCTCAAATGGCATTTAAGCCTTAATTTTATATTTCTAGCAATTGGTAAGAAAAATTCAACGTCTCATATTGATGTGATTAGTTTGGATCCCTTTGCAGAATTTCCATATTAATGGCAAATATACAGTATAATCTTATGCTGAGATTGATGAATTTGATCAAGTCATTGACAGTGATTAAATATATTCATGAGAAATTTAAACCTTTTGAAAAATTGAACATTCCATAAAATTCTGCTTGGAAAACAGACGGAGAAACAGTTCATTACAATTTCACAGAAAACTTCATTCAATACAAATTGTTGTAAAGTTTATAAATAACTCTTAAAGATTTGGGTTTATTGATGAATTTAATTTGATGAGTAGATCATTGAGCAAACTGATCATTTGACAGATTGATTTTTAGCAAATTGGTCATTTTATAATTGATTTTGGCAAACTGATATTTGTTCATTTAAAGCCATTGCTAAAGTCATGGTGCCCCATCCCAAAATTTGTGCAGAGAAATCAAATGAATTTGAATCAACCTTTGAACCCCGACCAGTGCGCTCTTTCTTTTTTTCAAATTAACATATAATCGACATACAATATGATATGGGTTTCAGGTGTACGACATAGTGATTCAACATTTATGTACCTTGCAAAGTGATCACTGTGATAAATCTAATAACCATCTGTCACCATACAAAGTTACTTCTGTACTATTGACTCTATTCCCTGTGCCATACATTCCATCCCTGTGACTTATTTATTTTACAACTGGAAGTTTGTACTTATTCCCCTTTACCTTTCTCACCATCCTCTCACTGCCCACCACCCCCACCCCCACCCCCACCCCTGCTCTCTGGCAACCATCAGTTCATTCTCTTTATCTACGAGTCTGTTTCTGTTGTTTTGTTTGTTTGTTTTGTTTTTCAGATTTCACATATACGTGAAATAATACAGTACTTATCCTTCTCTGACTTAGTTCACTTAGCATAATACCCTCTAGGTCCATCCACACTGTTACAAAAGGCAAGATTTCATTCCTTGCTGTGGCTAATATTCCTGGGGGGGGGGGCACATATTCTTTATCCAGTTATCTATCTATGGACACAAGTTGCTTGACTATTGTGAATACACTGCATTGAACACAGGGTATCAGACGGATGCCCAGAGGTGGGATTGCTGGGTCACATGGTAGTTCTATTTTTAGTTTTTTGGAGCAACTCCACGCTGTTTTCCATAGTGGCCACACTGCACCAATTGGCAAGCCCAGCAGCAATGCACAAGTGAGCTCTTTCTGAATCCCGCCTCTATCGCGCTGCAGCCTTCCAGGCACATGCCTTCCAACACTTTGTTTGTGATGCTAAGAGAATCCTTACACACAGGTCTTTAAACTTAATGGACTAGGGAGAGCAGTAAGTTTCAGCTTGAACAGGCAGTCCTCATATATTATCTCCAATTCAATGAGACAACATGTGAGGAGAGCGCAGCTCGATGCCTGGCATATGGCATATGAACGTTAGTTCTCTGCCCTTCAAGCTGCTCAGATCTCAGTGATTACAGAGCTACTTGTAATGTCTATCACCATGAAATAAAGAAACATAATAAAAGTTAAATTCATAACATATATTTATGAAAAAACTAGTATGTCGTGATTAAGTCTGCTCTAATATAGGTCATCCAAAATTAATGCTCACTGGTACTTTTTCTAAGTAAAAATTATTGACTAATTCTGTAAGATTTGATTCAGGAATGGTTCCTGGTATGACATCCTCTTGTCCTGCTCCTCAGTTAACAAAGCAGTAAGCTCCCCTCCAGTCCAAAGGCCACCAGAATGAAAGCTGGGCAGAACGCGGACGTTCACTGATGAGTAAGGTGACAAGGGAAGAATGAAGATCTTTTGCTCTCTTCATGACAGGTCCTCAAGGCAATTTGCCAACCACATCAGATGTGGGGTGTGTGTGTGTGGGGGGGGGAGGCACAGCAATATATCACTATTTATCCATGACTGAACTCAAAGAAAATTCATTTCTATTGATTTGAAGTACAGGCTGCTTAAAAGATCCCCAAGGCAGCTTACACAGGACCACACTTCGGTTTGTGAAACTGATGCGTTGAAGAGCTGCTGCACGGGACATGATAATACTTTAAAATGACCAAGGAGAAGTCGTTTCGTAAACCAACCCCAGCCGAAGAATTCCTTATAAAACCGACGACAGTGACGGAATTTATTCTTCCTGTGCTTTGGATTTGCAGCCGCTGGAAAAGTTTAAAATGTAGACTGGTAAGTCAAAGACGACACTATGTTATTGACGATAAAACCAAAGATTCCTTCTGTGTGCCACACGATGCCTGCCAACACGGAATCCTGGAGCACCATCAGAATCGCATCTTGCTTCACAAGTCAGCGGGGAATTTTGCCACACGAGGCAAGCCAGCGAAAAGAAGCTAATTTCCTCAGCCTTCTGTGAAATGGCTTCTTGACCTAGAAGGGTTATCGAACTCAGATCTTTATTCAAGAATGGCTGAAGAAAGAACGAGCCAGTGATGAGAACTATGCTCAGTCATTAAGGTGAGGCCATCAGAACAGGCAGAGTGCTGAAATAAGAGTGGAGCTCCTCCTCTCGGTGGTTCTGCTGCTAACCCTTAACCCACGCAGCTAAGGAGAGTTTTGACCACTGCCTGCTAAGGTGCCTGGCACACAGGACCTGCCTGGCAAACACTTGTGGGAACCGCCAGTGAGGATCCTTGCATGTACCCTACTCTGGCTCGCCGTCTGCTCTATACTGTGCTGCCTGCAGCTTGCTCTCGGGTCCCTATGAATTGAGTTAATATTAGTCAACTTTTCAAAAGAGGATCTGGCACATTGTAAGCATTTTATAAGTACAGTTAAATATGAATAAACAACAAACAAACAAGTAAAATATTACTCAAAGTTTACTACGAAGGGCTGAATCTTTGGTACTTGAATCTATCGAAGTCCTGCTTTTCCCCAATACTGTCTGCTAATTTCCTTGTTACCCTGGGGAATGAAGGTGGGTGTTTTTGGTCACCATATATCTAGCTTGAATTCTCCACTTTGCATCTGGGTTTTCATTTCCATTTATGTCCTCTCTGTGGCAATGAGTGGAATGTTTTCAATCCCCTTTGCCAGGTTAAGTCATTTCAGCTTAACGAGATCACCCACACAGCACAGCGCCAGGCTCCCCTTAAACCTCTCCTGGAAGCAGTTCTGCAGAGGGCTCCTGAGGAGTCATTCCATGCCCCATATCCTGGGAGCTGAGAGTCAGGCAATGAGAGGACCTTCAACACTGAAAAACTCAACCCACTTTCCTGAATTTATCCCCCCAAAACGTGACTTCCTGAAGATGGGACAGCACAGGCAGAGCAAAGTATGGATTGAAACTAGAGCAAGCCCAGTTTTCTTATTCCCTGCCATTTTTCCATTGCAATGTATCTAAAAGCTGAGAGTGTCAAACAATGAAGGCATGAGAGTCCACTGCACTGCAATAAATGACAGGTGAGGCTAAAATTAACAAATAAATCATATGTATGTGTCCATTAGCTGCTAAATTTAATGTTGTTTTATGGGTGTCTAAATGTTATATAAAGTTCTGTGTTGTGTTGTAAAGAAAGGTACAATTAGAGGTCTTCTTACTAACATTCACTTGATATCAATCACAGTTTACTGTAACCCTTGTCTTATCAGACTTCCTTTTTATTAGGAAACTTTTTTCCTAACTCAGAGTCCTTATCTCTGAGTCAGACCTGCTGGGCTGGTATGTCCTAAAACTTTTGATCCAGAATGTCACGCCAACTTGGCTGTTAAATTTCTATCTGGGTTGCTCCTCCCAGATTACTTTTCTCCATTCAAAATAAATTATTCACTTAAGATCATTCTGTAACTATGCCCCCCCCCAAAAAAAATGGACTTAAAATTTCTTTCACAAACACTGCCCAGATTTTCACTTATGTCTAAGCCCTTACATTGAAGAGATTCATGTAGCAAATGCAATTTTATAACAACAGATTAGAACTCCCTTTGAGCAGTGCTCCTTACAGACCCAGGAAGGCACGAACATGGCATGACCAGTGCTGCTAAGGGAAAAGGCACTCAAGTGTAGAGAGATGTGTATGCAAAGTGACTATCTTAAAGGCTTTGGCTTTCTGGATGTACCTACGTTTTATCATCTTGGTGAAACATATCTGAGTAAGAGGTGGGAAGAAAGACATGCTAGAGGAGACAGGAAAACTGGGTTCTGTTAACTACAAAGTTGTGGCTTTGAGATTTTTACTTTTCTTCTTTCCTTTCATTGAAGAGGGCAAATAAATGTGCCTTAGTAGGAAAACCTAGTCCAGGGGTAAAGAATTTAATCCTCCCCCAACTCTCATCTTCCCTGTTGATGTGGTTGACGAGAAGGGCTGTTGGGGGTGAGGGTGGGGTGTGCAGAGGAGAGTGGTGCAAAGAGAGAAACAGAGGGTGAAGGGGCAGAGGAGTTTGAGGGGGGGGGGAAAGGAACAAAGCAAGTTAACGGAGCGAGGAGGGAGGGCAGGAGCCAAGGGGAGACAGCTGTGGCCTCATCTAAAATACAACGAATGCCTCCAATTAAAGCTTTGAAAATAAGACCATGCCGGAAACACTTAAAAAAGCCACAGAGTTCTCTTCAATACAGGGGCAAATGAGGAGAGCAAAGGAGCTAAGAACAAGGGGAGCAGAAGACAGGAGAGAGAGAAAGGAGAGGGCAAACCTTACCTCCTAATCATGCTGCCTGAGGTGCTAGAAGCATTTCTTTATAAAGTGTGAAGTTTCAACTGAATCCAAATTCCTGGTATTGGAAACAGTGCCTCTCATGAGAAACACGATCTCTTTTTCCTAAAATGAAGAAAATTCTGTTTTTCTGTGAGGTCTTCTCTGTCTTGAATAACCTAGACTCTTCTCCTGTTCATTTACTGGACAACACTCTTAACAACGGAATGGACAAGGCCACGCCTGACCTACAGCTTCACATCTGTCAGAAGACCCCAATCCACTAACCCCAGACAATGGCCCAATCTGTAAGTGCTGTCCCCAGGAACCACACACCCCCATAGCCACCCTCTGCACCATAAAGTTCTGCAGAATGTCTCAGGGAGATGATAGGGTTCGAAAATGCTGCGATGTAACAACCATGGGGAGAGGGAGTGGGGAAGAGGCATATTTAATAGATGCTGCTGCCGTGATTGACAACTGCTTGAGGAAAACAAAGCTAGACCCCTACTTCACTCCATATACAAAAATAAATAGCAAATGGATTTAAATGTAAAGAAAAAAGAAGAAAATTTAGAATTTGAGTTATTTTAGAATTGGGAAGATCTTCCTCAATAAGATTTAAAAACCTAGAAGCCATTAAAAAAAAATAAGCATATCTGACGATATTAACATTTCAAAATCTCATATAAAAATATGGCAGAGTGGGGCCACTTGATGGTGTCAATGATTTGTTAGATAATTCCACTCACTGAATTCAGGCCAAAGTAATCATTGGAAATGGCATCATCGAATGTGATGTCCTGACACTGTAAGTATAGAGTAAAATAGTATGGAAAACTATCGGTATGCTCCAAGTTTCCCTGCAATGCCTGGGTGTGGCCGCCTATCTCAGGCTCTCTCCCCCTCTGATTTTCATGCTTGGCGATTCTAACAGGCATGGGGTTTACTGGAGGGCCAAAAATACTTTCGAGAACTTACCATGTATCTCTCAGTCCATGTTGTCAGATTCCAAAAAGTGCTTGGACTACAATTTGTGCACGTGTGTGAATTATTGTGTCCCAAAGACGAGGAGGGAGAGAAGCAATTCTACCTCAAGCCAGAAGTATGTACCCTCAGAATAGTTAGGATAATATTATACCATTGTATTTTTTTTTAAACTAAGAATACATTTATTGGTTTATAAAGTATATAAACATTTTACGAAAATATCCTTTATAAGAAGAATAGGGGAACAAGCAAAAGTGAAAAACTACCACATGGAAACTACGTCCAACTTCCCTCCTTCGTTTCAGAAGTGAGAGCAGTGATAGGTACAGTCACACAACCTTGCAAATGGATTCCTTCAAGTTTTTCAGTGTTTTTTTTTTTTTTTTTTTAATAAAAGGCATCGATTGCTGAAAGCATTGTGACCTTGTTATGCCACATACACTGATACAAAATGTGGATAATACCAAGTTCATTATATATAATATAAGGTTTTAATATATTACATTTGTTTCTACATAAACAGACTATAAATATATGTGCCATAGCATGTTTTAGAGTCATGGTTCCCAGCATCTCACACTATGGTACCAAACGAACAATACATTTTGTTTTTAAAAAAGGAAACAAGGGCAGAAACCAGTAGAAATAGCTTTACATGTTAAAAAGTCTACACAATACAATAGGTGTTGTTATAACTTTGGCTATAAAATAATTTTGAAATCTGACTAATAATTATTCAAAGAGTGAACAAACCAAATCAGTTTTGACGAGGGTGTAGAGGCCAAATGATTAAAACACTGACTAGTGGAGGGTGAACGGGAGAGGGATGGCACAGGAGCAGAGAAGGGACAAAGGAATAAAGTCCTTCCCGAAGCCTTGACACCACAGCTTGACACTGAACCTGCTGCATTCAGGCTCAGGCCTAACACGTCGGGACAGATATGTGGCTATTCATCCAGAAGAAACCAGAAGCTGGTTTGTACAGTCAGATTCTTCACCGCCACGGGGAGCCTCTTCTGAATGTCCTTGCTTTGTGGCGTCTGAATAAAGGATCAGCCTGGGAGACAAGGAGCCAGAGCTGCATCATTTCCTTCCTGGGGCTTGGCCAGGAGACACGTAAGAGTCCGGAAGGAACTCTCATCAGGAGTCGGAAACAGCACAAGGAACTCTCATTTAGCCCAACTGGGAAGAGCACGCAACCTTCTAAAACCAGTAACCTCGTCTGAAGCCTTTGCATTCCCTCGCAGACCCCATGCCCACGTCCACCAGAGCAACACGATGCATGTGCAGGCTCCAGCAGGCCCTCAAAGTACGCGACACCTTCCTTTCTATCAGTCCAAACCCTGCACGTGAGACTTGGCTCAGGACCCACATCCTAAACAAAGCTTCCCAGATGGACTCGGCCCTAAAGGTCTTCGCATCTTCAACACCAAAAGCACTTCCATTGCCTGGATTATCTTCTGGTTTTAGAGAGGCGTCAACTCCCCAGGTATTGCTGCTTCTTGGACGATGAAGCCATTGCTTGGACTTCTTTTGTTATAACCTGTGGGGAGACCCACACCAGGGAACATCTTACATGTTTTTTAAAAGAATGAAAGAGAAGGTCAACACTGGGAGGAGACACAACACATTCTTGGGTCATAAGCATCTTGTCAGGAAATGCCTAGAGGGCTGGCTCCCTGCAGTCTGAGGTCCTTTTTTTTTTTGAAATGAAAATCAAATGTGGCTACTTCCTGGTGGTGGAAAGAACAACACTTGAAAATCTGAGCAGCACCTCGCATGTGATTTCCAGGAGTAGGGAAGATGGGTGCCTCCTTTTAAATAGGAGGAGAGCTCAGTGTGGTCCCAGAGTCAGGCTGGAGACTCTGGGCTGCACTGCCAGCTTGCGGTCCCATCTCCATCAGCTTTAAAAGTTCTGCCTCCTCGCTGGAGTACACGGTGGTGTCCGTGTCATCAGAGTGATACCCGGACTGGTAGCCACTGGTCTGGTTGGAGCCTTCAGATGCCACAGACTCCTTGCTTTTGCTGGGCATCAGTCCACTGTGGAAAAAATGGCAACTGCATGAGTTGGTGGAGAGCAGGCAGCTTTTTGCTTCTTACCCTAACTCCATCCCCGCCCCAGGTAGGCAGTAATCTCCCTGGAGACACTGGCCCTTATCTCTCCCACTTGTTAATCAACATATCAGGTTTGCTCAGACAATGTCTATTTTCAGGTACGAGCATGAATTTGTCCTTTCAGATAAGTCCCCTTATTCAGGTCTGAGTCTTTCAAACCTGAGATGAGATGAAAGGCAGTTCTCCTGAGTTATGCAAAGGCTCCAACCAATGGAACATTTTTATGGCCTTGTGGATTGACAAGTTTGTATACAATGGTAGGTGCCAAAGGGGCTCTTTCATGATATGAAAGGAAATTGGGATGTTCTGAAAGTCCACTTGTGCCTTCCCCACACTGTCAACCAGGGGATTACAAGGCATGTGTATGGTGTCAACAGAGTTCTCAAGCAATGTTAAACTTTAATAAGTTGAAAGATGTATGTGCAATCAAGCCAGACATGTTAGAAACTACTTTTTTACCCATCAAAATCACGTTCGTTGGAAGGATTGAGGGCCTGGATCACTTGGCAACAAGAAGAGAATGTTTTTAATGATATGGAAGCATGACAGATGGTAATCATGTCAGAGCTCAGAAATGTAGGCTGTGCTGATCTTAAACTTTAGGATTTACATTTCTCAAGCCATTCCGAGATGTGGCTTTTTCCCCCTTAATAAGTGCTTTATCAAATTATTCATGTTGAAAACTGCAAAAAGGATTTTATTAACTTTGTGCTCATATATGTTTTAAAAGTTATTTCAAATCACTAGAAATGCAATTTTCCTTTCAACCCAACCTCAATAAAATGAGTTTAGTGTCTCAAGCAATGGCATGGTAACTGGCACACAGTCATATATATATTCAAAGTAAATATATTTTGAATCAGTGAATAAAACATGATTGACTCTCACAATTTCCCACCTTGGGCTAAGGCAAACAAAATAGCACAATGGCACATTTTAATGTTTGTCTTTTCAACATGAACATCACTCAATAATCCCTCGGTATTCCCAACTTATACAATAGTTAGATTACAGGTAGATCAAAATCATCTCTACTCTTACCCTGAGTGAACCCACTAGCAAATAAATAACTACTCTGCATCCTATTATTCATATAATGCAGATTTTCATTTATTTGTTAGGTCAAAAGCAGGTACGTATATTCAAAACAACTACAGGTTCCTATGGAACCACCTGGAGAAAATGATACTCAAAACAAAATTTAGTATTTTTCCCACAATTGAATAAGGCGAACTCAGCCAATAATATTTAAGTATCTTAAACAAACAGATATTGGCTTATTTATATATCATAATTCTTAAGGACAGATGCACTATTTATGTCCAGGTCCACAAAGATTTTAATAATGATCTTTTTGTTATTTAGCCAGTACCAGACAAATCTCATAAAAATCCTCTAATGTATTTCAAACTCTTTCTTAGACTTAACACTTAATTTAATTGTTTGATTTAAGTTCTTTATTAGATAGGTTGATGCAAATTTGCCCAACCAACGGAGACACAAAATGTGAAAACTCTGCCCCTACATTGAAAATCCTAAGCTCCTTCCAAAAATTCTTGTTGAAATTTGTCTTTTCTATTTGGCTGGGCCTTACCTAAAAGACGGAGCTAATTTGGTTCTGTCTTCCAAGGTTTTCAGCTCTTCTGATGCAAGAACCATACCACTGTCCGTCTGGTTGTCCTTTTTAAGAGACAATGAGATGGCACAGTTGATTGAGTGCATACACTGACCAACTACTTCATTAAGCTGATTTCTTAACCCATTTATCAGACAACATGTTCCAGTGCTCTGCAGAGGGAGGTAAAGGTGACACAGCCAGAAACTGTGCAAGCTGTAAGAGGGAACAACTGCTTCCTAGAAGTAGACCCAGGCCAGGAAGAAGAGAGGAATTTAGGGGAAAAAAGCTGAGGGACCTATTTCTATCCCTCTTTTCCCAATGATACTATTTACACTTGAGCGGAATTGGACATGAAAGTAGAGTATCTTGAACCTTGAACCAGGCTTTACTTCTGGAAAAAGCCAGGGGGTCTGATAAGTTTCATTTCAGTAGCAACCCCATGACACAGACCCTCAAGGAAAGCCTTATAATGAGCCTCCAAGACTGATGCTTAGGCTAATATTTATCTAGCAAATGTTTCGTCCTTTGTATTATTTCTAAGACTATTTTTAAAAGATGTACTTACATCTGGGATTACTTTTACTTCTGGTTCTTCCAACGGGATATCTTCAAACGTTTTTACACTCACAGGCCGGCTCTTTCGCTTACTGTTCTGCAGATACTGACTGCAAAAGAACAAATATTTGTATTTTAGCGGTGGTATATTTGGCTGCAGTTACCATAAGTGATACCTAAGTTCGTTATCTTTCAACCACAAATTTAACAGTGACCTTCCAAACATCCTTTGGAAAAAGAAAAACAAAACAGAATCTTTCTCTGCTAGCACACATTGACAGCTTAATTTCCTGCAAAAGTCCATTTAAAAGTATAATATAACCGAGGGGCCTAGATGAGCCCTGTTCCTTTGAATCGTACTTCTGAGGTCCAGGGCTGGACTAAAGACAACAGCAAATTAAGTGATCGGCTGCCTTCTGTTTGGCTTCCTCACTGCGTGCAGCTCCTCCACTGAGTTCTCAACATATCAGAGTGCTTCACACTTTCCTGGCCATCTCCCAAGAAAGGGTTTCTAGACAATGTCCACAGAGCAAACATCCAATGGAAGATGGGTAAGGGAAACTCCTGAACCTCACTGAATCTCACTATAGGATGCTGAACCCAGCAGGATCTGAAGACAATCACCTCCGTCTACAGGTAATAGCAGCTTAGTGTGTAGACAGGAGTCTCACTATCCCCTATTTTCAGCCCACAGAGTTGCTGGTCTCAGGAAAGGGCAGTGGTTCAAGTGTCACGAGATAGTTTGTCTCTTTCAAAGTCTACACAAACTTGGGAGAGTCCTAAATACTTCTACACCCCTGCTGCTTCATCTTGAAAATGTACTGGCCATAGCCTCCCCCTCAGCCAGAAGGATGGATGGAGATGCAGGAGGTGAGGAATACATGGCAACTGCTAAGTGCTCTTAGAAAGTACAATGTTCTAGCAACCGAAGCTTGTTTTCCTCCTTTGTGTCCAAAGGGTGCCAGTTTCCTTCAGGAGCCCAAAGAATAGGACTTGTCAGACAACATATCTCCTGCCTGCGGCGGGTGCTCCTCCCTGCCCTGTGCCTTTGGGTGAGTCTGAGCGATCTGGTTAAAATCACTGACAGCCCAAGTGGAAAGCAGGAAATTCCTTTTCGCAGGAATGGACAGTAAATTCACTCTTCACTCTTTTCCCAGAGTACTTCCCACCATCGGCAGCCTTCTGGACATGCTCACTTGTGTTTCCTTGCATTTTCTGTGAATGAGTGGAGTGAGGACTCACTTGGGCCAAAGGAAGAGAGTGGAAACCAAGTCTCCCTCTTGTGTCCCAGGAGGCTGGTTCCTTCTCCTACAGAGAGGAGCCAGCGAAGTTCACCAGTAACATCCTCACTCAGGAAACTCCACAAGAAATAAGACATTATACACACACAGAGAGAAAAAGCTCCCTTATCCTAAGTTCAGTCCTTATAAGCGGCAGTTGCTAAAGACTATTGGTAGCACAGTCAGTCATCTATTCGCTCACTCATTCAGGAATCCCTTCCATGTGCCAGGCACTGTGCTAAATGCTCCTCAACCACTGTTTTGTGGCATCTTCACAAGTGGTACCTCCCTAGTGAAGGGTATTATTACCCCGACTTCGGATGACAAACTGAGGCATAGAAAGGTTAAGGAATATGTCCAAAATCACATACCTGGAATATCTGGATTATAATTTTGAGAGTAATGAACAACCACTGAAGAATTTTAAGCATGAGAATGACCAGGTCAGGTATGTTCTTTAGAAAGATGACCCTGAGTTGAGGAGGGTAAGACCAAAGCCAGTGAGATCACTGAGAGGACAATTCCACTTGTCTGGGAGAAGGCGGGGCAGCCTGACTAAAGAAAGGCGATGCTCACAGAGTTTGGAGAAATGGACAGATTCGAGAGATATTAGGATATAGAATCAACTAAAGTTGGCGATCTTGAGCAATACTGCAGCTACCTTAGAGAGGGCAGCTCCTTGACTTCTGAGCCCAATAACTCCAAAAGTTGACGGCCCTTCATAGTTAAAAAGGCATTTTTATGGATATTGCTGCATCTGCTCCTCACCAAACTACAAAGTTGTGTGTGTGTGTGTGTGTGTGTGTGTGTGTGTTTATTTCCCATTTGGAGATGAGGCGGATAAGCCTTAGGGAAGAAATGGCTAGAACTGGCACTCACACTTTGGTCTTAGACACCAAAGCCCATGCAAGTGTTTGTTGGTGGTGGTGGTTTTTCTTTTGTTTTGTTTTGTTCTGTTCTACATTGACTCCTTCGGAAAAGTATCAGGAAGGAAAAAGAAGAGCAGTGGATATGGCTGTTCAAGTTTTTATTAAGCACCTAGTATGTGCATAGCACAGCTCTCTCCCATGTGTGACCTGTGCGATGAGAGGTGGTGAGAAGGGTGTATGTGGGGTGTGAGATAGACTAAAGATGGAAAAAGACAGTTTCACTTCAAGCTGTCTAATATCAGAGCCAAATTCAGGAGCCTCTAGCCAGCAGGCTGTCCCAAGCATCAATCTCCAAGGAACATTCAGTCAGCAGCAGCAATTAACCAAAATGAAGAAAATGCTATGTGCCAAAACCTTTGTCTGGGAGAGAACTGAAAAGAAATCTTTGATAAGCTGCTGGGAGTGGGACATGAAACTACCCGGGGAAATGATGGAGCAACCGCAGATGGCCCCCAAACTGCTTTCAAAGAAAGATGAGTGCAATTAATATGTGTTTTCTTGCAGGAAGCAGGCAAACTCGGGGCCAGGGCCGGTCCACAGGGGAAACGAGAGACGAAGCTACGTCTAGACACCGGTGGTCCTTCCTCGCCACCCTTCCCCCACACACTTCTCAGCCTCTCTCTAAATAAATGCTGAACACATATTTTTTAACTAGGCAGCAAATCATGAGGTTGGCTCCCACAGTGATGTCTCTGTCCAGCTCTATTTATAATGCAATGGAGTTGAAAATAAGGAGGAAGCAAGTGAGAAAGGCTCCTCGGCTTTTCTACTTGACTGGAAATGTGGGAGAGGGGAAAACAAGTCCGCTGAGAGGTGCCCCAGCCTCGTCTCTCTCCCCCCAGGGAAGCAGACCCTCAGAATGAAGTGTGCCGTGTGCAGATGCCTCGGTGCCGCCTTTCTTTGAACCCAGATGATTAAAATGTGACTGCGTAGTCTTATTTTTATAAAAGGAGAAAAGGTGGAGGCGGCAGGGAGGGGATTCAGACAAAAGATGCCAATTTCCACTTTATTTTTTAAATTACGACTGGATAAAAGAGAAACTGAGCTGGAAAGACCAATTCAAAAATCACAGGCAGAAAATAGAAGCCAGGCCTGCGTTGGGAGTGTGGTGTCACATTTGTCCACGCTTCTGGGGATAAATGTTAGCAGCCCCGTCTCAGATCCAGCCTCGCACTTGGCACTTCCATTACACAAACATGACTTCATCCGCTCTCAGCACCATGTGCAAAGTGCCCACGCGAGCCACACGCTGCCGACGTGGGCCCGCGCTCCACCCGGTCAGGGCACCAGGGAACAGGCCTCAGGATCAACCAGCAGGCGACAGTGTTGCGGGAATAATGACCACGCCAGAAGGCCGGCTGAACTGGAACGAGGTCTTTTTTTTTTTTAACATGGGAGTGGAAGTGTAGGCTTTCATTCCATTACTGTTTCTCTCTGAGAGATCCTCCCTGGTGTGGGAGAAACGGCACTGGGTTCAATATCAGGGAAACTGCAGTCATCCTGGGCAATGCGACTTTAAGCAAGTCACATAAGAACTAGCATTTACTGCGCGCTCCCTAAGTGCGAGGCACTGAGAAACACATCATATCAGTAATTCTCAAAGCAATCATTTTCGAATACCGGCGGCCTTGCCTGGGTCTTGGCGAAGATCTGCCCCAGGTCACACAGCTGCCAAGAGGCTGACCTGGGAGTTCAGGCCACTTCCGTCTGACTCAAAATCTGGATCTTGAATCACATTTCCCCAGGTAACCTCTCTGAGCCTCAACATCCACATCAAAAAAGATCATACTTTCCACCTTGCCTAACACTGAGCGTTACCATGTGGGCAAAATCTGATAATATAAGGAAAAGCCAAAGGCTCTTGACAAAATGGAATGGGCAGCTCACTTGCTGGCCACCAACCGCCCTGAGCTTGCTTCTCTCTCACAACAGAGTTTCCGCTGCCCCATGTGATTCCGTGGCACGAACTGTCCAGGCGCCTCCTCACCTGCTATGTGGCAACCTGGCCAAGTGTGTAAAGGCCCGTGCCCCTCTCTGAGGCCACAGCACACTCAAGACGGCAGCTGGGGCCATGCTGTCGGGGGGCCCAGCTATAGGAGGAAAACACCCAAAGGGGTACTAAAAGAACCAAAGCAAAGGGAAGAAGTCCCAGGCTTAGTAAAAGGCAATTTTCACATCGCGACATAGAAAATCATATCAACTTTTTCCTTATGCACAGGTGCTGGGAGGGAGAGAGAGGAAAGCTGCCTCAGAGCCCCTTTACAAATCAGGGAAGGACTGCAGTGCACATGTTTTAAATAAGCCCAGAAGTCTCATTATGCAAATAAAACCCCGAAAATCAGACTTGGGAGGGGCTTTGGGAGATGTGCTGTCCAGTCTAATTCAGGGTGCATCCCCCTGGCAGACTGTATCCTAGCCCCAGAGGCATAAGTGTGTTTTCATATATGCACAGAACTCCTCCTCCCTGAATCTTTCCTGAGCCATTTAATTCACATTAATAAAAGAGTACATGGGGATAATTTAAATACAGATGTCTTTGTAAAACTGGTCTCTTTTTCTGGAGATTAACAAACTGTGGCATTCCAGCTATTTGCAGCTGCAGGGCTTAAAATTCTGAAAAGAAGAGCTAGGGCAGCAATGTGGGCCACAGATGGGAGGAAACACACCTACCCAGGCCCTCTTCAAGGAGCACTTCTCTTTCTATTAGCCTCAGGGCCACGGATAAATGTGGAAGTGGGAGGCAGCAGCTCCATGAAACGTCTTCCTTCCACCCCCCTTTCCAAGATGACCTCGAAGTGCCACCCCGCTCCCCAGGGGATGCTGGCCATATACAGTACCTGATTCCCGCTGTGTTGTCATAATGGAATTTGGGGTCACACGCTTCCTCTTCCTCCATACAGGAAACAGGTGAGGTGGGCAGAGAGAGTCCAGAATCCTCTTCCATGCTCAAAGTCTCCGATATCGGAAGGACAATGTAGTCTTTGCCATCCTGAAACAATAAACACAGAGTGCTATTGTTATGGCTTTGGCCCTTCAAGGGCCTTTTCATGAAAAACAAAGGCCAACATGGATTCTTGGTTATGAGGTATATTGCCTTCACATCGGAAATGTAAAACTTTAAGACAACATTAAAACTGGCTTGTAAAAACAAAAGGGCACTTGAAAGGGATGTGTGCATCAAAGTATATTAAAGGAGCTCACAAATAAGGAGATGAGTAAAGGGGACACAGAGCACTGTGGCCTCAGTGAAGACCAAGCAGGCCGTGGTCACAGATGCAGCAACAGGACACACACAGCCCCACAGAGCTGAGAAATCATTTGTACACAAAGCGCTATCCACACAGCCAGGTCCTTTAAAGGGCATGTCGTCCAATTTTAGCCTCTATATTTCAAGGCAATGGAAAAACTGATCACAGTCTAGAGAAAAGCAATAAATGTGCAGGAAAATGGGTCTTCTAAAAAAAGGTGACCCAATTTAACATCATTTCACCAAAAGAAAGAAATAAAGGGCAAGATGATACTTTTAAAGGTTTGGAAGGTTTATGATAAAAACAGATTTGACCTACTGCCCCCCAGATGTTCAAAAGAAAACAGTAGGAAAATGGCTTCCATTCACCGTAGTAAGAGGTGTTGACTGGAGGTTAAATAACTTTCTAGTGGTAAAGGCTACAAGTCTAAAATCCTCCGGTGGAAGTTATGGGGACCTGGGATTTTACTGGGGAAAAATAAAGCCATCTATTTTTCAGGGTTCACATGTGTTTTTGCCTGCAGAATGTATTAAAAATTCCTTGAAAATCCATACATTGTTGATATTCTTTAGGTCAACTAGTGTGTTGTTTTTACTTTAGGAGAGCATCTAAAGGCTTAAAAAGATACATTGGTAGGAATAAGAGTGGTTATGAATTAGGATCTCGTCTGTCTAAAAGGTTAATTACAGCTGTGAGAACATCACTACTGTTCAGATCTGCAAGAATATAACTTCTTATTCAGTGGCTGAGAATATAGCACGGTGGCCATGACAAGGTCTGGGCAGTCAAGAAGTCCTTGACACCTAAGTACTCTTTAAAGAAGCTTCTTGGATGGAGGTCACAAACCTGCTGAGCATTAGCTTGTAACAGATTTCCCAAATGCTCCACCAGCTCTGAGAACGTGGGCCTCTGATTGGGCTCCCCATGCCAGCAGTCAAGCATGGTCTGGTACCTAGAGAAGCAAAACACTGATGTCATTAACTGCCTTTTTGTCTTGATCTGATGCTGAAAATAAGCACTTGAATAAGCAAACATTCATGAAGAGTCTTCCAGGAGCCAAGATGCTGAACAGGGATACATAAGATATGTGATGCTCCCCTCCACTTGGGAGCATGAAGTGTGTACAGAGAGGAAAATTATAGATCAAGATTTTAATAAAAACTGCCCTGGCCAGTGTAGCTCAGTAGAGTATCGGCCTGCACACCAAAGGGGAAGTGTCGAGGGTTCGATTTCCAGGCAAGGGCATGTACCTGGGTTGCATGTTCGATCCCCAGCCCCAGTCAGGGTGCGTGTGGGAGGTAGCCAATCAATGAGTCTCTCTCACATCGATGTTTCTGTTTCTCTCCCCTTTCCCCCCTCCCTTTCACTCTTTCTAAAAAAAAAAAATCAATGGAAAAAATATCCCTCCAGTGATGATTAACAATAACAAAAAATGATTTGATAAAATTAATTGGATGGTATAGATAAAATGCCGACATTTCAAGAAAAGATGGCTCTGTGCTTGAGATTATCAAGGAAGGACTGCAACAAAGAAGTAGAACACAAACTGGCCCACGAAGGTGTATATAATGGCCAGTCTTCTAGGCAGGGAGAATTTTGTGAGCAAAGAAAGAATAAAGGGATACTTTTAAAATCTTACATTTCTGGTGTCGTATAATCAGGGGCCCTCATTCTAGTTCCTTCTTTCAATCGCCTACAAAATTCCTCATCAATCTTCACTCCAGGATATGGAGAAGCGCCTGAAATAAAACAGGAATGGGACATTTATTATGTGATTTGATTTTCTCTTATAGAAAGCCCTGAACCTGATTCTTGAACATACTGATCACCTATATATACTTATTTCCTTCTTCTTTTTTTTTTTTTTTAAATTTCACAACACAAAGCTTGCAAGTAAGTTTCAATAAAGGTCAAATACAAGACAGGGAAAGATGAATTGGGGGCCACTGATTTATCGTTCTATTTGGAGTCTGGTTGGAAGGACCAAGAGAAGCGACTTACCTAAGGAAAATATTTCCCAGAGCAGGACGCCAAAAGACCACACGTCACTCTGAATTGTGTACACTCTGTCAAAAATCGTCTCTGGGGCCATCCATTTCAAAGGGAGGCGAGCCTAAGAGCGTGGAAGACAAGCAATCAGATTCCCACTTAGCCAGTTTCTGAAGAACAACACTTCCTTCCCCCCTGAACACAGGTCCTGAGGTTTGCTGAGAGGCGTCTGAACTGTGCCCATGAACGGGTCACTGGGCTCATCTTTGGAACTTACGTCTCCTTTTCTGACATAATCTGGGTCTTTGTAAATGTCCCTGGCCAAGCCGAAGTCGCAGATTTTAACCACGTTCTTCTCCGACAACAGGATGTTTCGTGCCGCCAGGTCCCTGTGGATACACTGAAAAGGAGTCGTGTGTGCATTAGGTCTCAGCACAGCTGATCTTTTCTACATCTGTTGTGACCTCATGCTTAAAAAAAAAAAACCCACATCAGAAACCCAGCTGATTAACAAGCACTGGGTTAATATCTTTTATCAACACTTCAGGGAAAAAGTCTGAGTTTCGCAGAGGCGCACATCTGTTTATCCCATAAACAGCCCCAGACTTTGGAGTTAAAGAATTAAGTTATGGTACGATGAGGGAGTCATAAATAGACTTCTCTTGGACACAATTAAGAATGTGTTTCTGGTCACATCCACACATCCCTTTTGCCTGGCCCCATATACGGTGGGAACGTGTTATTCTAAGGGACGCCCCAGAATGGGATTTATCCTGAATGAATGCACGGAAACCAGGAACAAGGGGCTCTCGCTGGCTAGGTGGCTGGTTGGGTCCCCCATGCCATACGTCCCTGAAGCTGGACCCACTCCGATAAACAGCTCCCAGTGGGGCTCATCCTGTTTCCAAAGTGTAGGGTTATCATAAAGGTCTGCGAAAGCAATGTCAGCTTCCCACTAGTCGGGTTGATTCTCTGGTGCACCAGAAAGGAAAACCCACCCCCCTGGCCTTTCCTTCTATTCTGTTCTGCTCCCGGTTCTCCCTCCTCTATGTCCCCCAACTTCATCTGCTTCCTACCACTAAGCAGCTTTAGCTCCCCCTGGTAGATGTGTGGGAGAGTAAGAGTCAAGGGGAACATTTTTCAATGGGTGACAGGTTTGGGTGAGAATTCCTAGGTCAGTGTAGAAGTGATCATGTGAGCCGAGCGTTACTGACCATCCCACACCTCGCATTTGGGTAGCACTTCCCTCTGAATGAGGCCTAGCTAAAAGCACATCGTCTAGCATGACTGAGCAACAGGAGATTCCAAAACACAGACAGCCCTTCCTACTTTCTTTCCAACCTAAGAGCTTCCTTTTGTAGCCCAAGGACCAGGTGGTATTCAATAAATCACTGGGTAGATGCAAGGAAAGCTAAAAGATCTCCCTCCTTCCCAGGAGGCAGACTCTGACTAAATGGCAGGCTCTAGCCTTTAAAAAGTAATTTTAGAAAATCAGAATCTCTGAGAAGGGCAAAGGGCCTTTCTCTTTGGGAAAATTCTGCAAGGAGAGACAAGACAAGAGCTCCCCTTTGGCAGAAATATCTGAGATCCTGAAGCTCTGAAAGCTGTGATGAGCTTTAAACTTGAAAATAAGTGGATTAGGAATTTCACTCTAATTTAGAAAAAACAAAAAGCAAACAAACAAACAAAAAAAACCCCCAAAACTTAGTCTTTCTTCCCCCAGTAGGCTGCTGCAGCAAATGCATTTTGCCAACCAACAATTTTTCTTGACACTTAATTTGAATATTTCTTGTTTAATGTCAAAGCATTCATTGTACCCTTTTCCACAGAGGTGACTTCAACCAACCTTGCTCCCTCCCTGGTGTTCACAACTTTTGGAATATTTGCTACTTGTCACGTCCCCACCTCAGCCTTTGTTTGGCCTACTTTTCTAATTTTAGCTCTTTTAATCTCTCTCATCTGAGGCCTGTCCTTCCTGGTTTCTAATTATACTGCTAACAAATACTTTTTGATGGACGGTGATGAATGTAAAATAAATTAAAAATAAACATATCTGCAAGGCTCAGTCCCTCACCTCTTCCAGGTCATCATTCAAATGTCATATTCTCATACAGCGTTCCCTGTCCACTTTGTTTAAAACTGATGTACACAAACGTAAGAGCAGATGCACACACGACACACCGCCCCTACATATCCCATAGCCTTTCCTGTTTTTTCTTCCCCTTAGCTCTTACTCTGTGGGACCTACTATGTATTTTACTTGTTGATATTTACTACTTGCTCCACCCACTGGAATGTAAACTCCACCAAGTTAGAGTCTTGCATGTTTGTTCACACAGTATCCTTAGTGCTTAGAAGACTGCCTGCGCTTTGTAGATGTTCAATAATCAAAGGCTCAAAAATCACATAAATTAATTTCATGAAATCTCCATACCTCCTTAAAGAGCAGAAATGGGGTCCTCCCCTGTAGAGCTATTTTAATAGACCCAGGAGTGGTGAATGAATTACAGTCCCAAACAAACACCAATGCGTGGCACTTCAGGTCTTATTTCCAAATCTGTGATCTGAAGAGATACTTTCTTGCCCCTTGAGCTGTCTTACCTTCCGAGATGCCAAAAACTCCATGCCCTTGGCCACTTGGAAGCTGTAACAGATGAGGTGCTCCAAGGTCAGGAAGTTCTTGTACACATCTTCAGAAACTGTCAGAAGGAGCAGGGAGACAGAGGTCAGCATTTCCCCCAGAAACTGTTTGTTTATAAGTTTGTAATCTTCACTTTATAACTTGGGAATTAAATTTCAGAAAATACAAGCAGAAAGAAAATGCTTCTACTTCTATAAATTTGCTGAATACCAGTATTATTAGCCTTCATCATACTGCTTAGCAAAAATATTAGTTTTTCCATTCCAGCCAAATTGAACCAGCAAATCCAGGAGATAGAATAGAGGTGAACTTGGCACAGATAACAGGGTGAAAGTGGACTTTTTCAAATGCACTATTTTACACTGTTGTTTTTTCATGTACCCAGAGGGATAAACAATGGTTTCATATCAAGAACTCTAAAAATAAAACAACAATATTCAGGGTCACTGAATCTTTCTCTACAGGCTTTGTCCTGGGACAAAGACAAAGGTCAAATTATAATCTACAACGGATAACTAAAAATACCAGATATATATTTACTTCTCTCACTTTCAAGATGAGAAAGTGTTGTAAACACAGTAAACCTGGACTACGAGGACGCTTTCTTCCTTCAAGGATATGAATGAGAAATGACAGGAACATGAAGAAAGACGAATTTACATAAATTGGTGATTTATTTACTTCCATGCAACTGGTACAAATAAACACTAAGACATTAACGGGTGTTTCAACACAATCTCTTAACTTTAGTCAGATAAGATAAGACAGGGCTTCTTTCCTGGAGACAAATAACAAAGTAAATGAAAACTCAGTTGTAATAACCTTGTAAGTGTTAAAAAGGCTTCGAACCATTTTCCCAATGACTTTTCACTCACAGGGCTAGAGGGTTCTCAGTGAATAATTAGTTGAAACCCCTTCATTTTCCAAATGAAGAAATAGAGGCAAAATCCTAGGCTAGCACCCTTTCTGCTCCAACTGACTGCCTCAGTCCTTGGGTTTCCAGCTCACTGGCCACTGTGTGGTGAGACAGGACAGACAGAGATGGCTCCATCAGGGTGGGACCAGTCATGGGAGGTCTAGACGGCCTCCCCACGCTCTTCTAGACCAGTTCCAGCCTCACACTGCCTGCTAGGCTTCGGAGGGACAGAAGTCAGATTTCAGTCCTATGTCAAGGGACATAGTGACCGGCTCCCACTTCGTGATTGGATTACCCTAAGCTCATGCCTCAAGAGGAGCCAGATGTCAGGATTCCCTGTCTCTACATCCACAGAGCTCGCTCTGCTCCTCCTGAGGGAAGCAGATAGAGAGTGTCCCCTGGAGTTGGAAGAAGTGCTGGAAGTTAGGCTGGGAATGGAGCGCCGCTCAGAAAGAACCCTAAAATATCACTGCAAGCACAGCTGGGTAGAGAAAAGTGTATTTACCAAGGCTCCTCTGAGGAAGCAGTTTGGAAGGAAGACTTGATAAGCCCCGTGGGGTGGGGTAGGGACAGCAGGTGGCCCCTACGCTGCCTTGGAGAAGGCTGGGTATGATTAACTGAAAGGCCATCGGCCCCAAAGAGCCTCCTTTGCTCTTCTGGAACACAGCGCCGAGCCTCTCCTGCTAATAAGTGCTGAACCAGTGTTTTAAGGGCATTGGTTTGATGGTGGCCAACTGCTGAGCTCTCCTGGGGTTAGAGATTTCTCAGGCCAGCCAGCCCCTGCTCATTTGGAGCTTCCACACTTCACCTCTGGGGAGACTAAGCGGAGCCAGTCTAGAAACTCAGGTCTCTTTCAAATACTAGGTAGTACTGGGCTCTTCCCTTGGCAAAGTTTCTCATGACACCCCGTCGCCGGGTCTGTTCCCCCGAGAGATGCGCGGCGCATGGAGAGAGCAAGGGCAGGTACCTTCCTCTTCCTCCACATCACTGAGGGATTTCTCCTCCACAAACCCAGAGCTGGCCGAGCTCTGGCTGCTGGTTATACTGTCCAGGCGGCGCTTGGGGTCCGTGGCAATCTCCCCAACGTACTCTTTCCCTTGACGGAATCGTGCCCCTTTGGTCTGCAAGAAAGCGCATGAACAAACAAATCCCTTGACTACAAAATGGATCTCTAAAACGTAATAAACTTTGGAAACAATTGTAACTATTAAAAAGCAGACCAGAAGGGCATCAGTGTCAGGATTAGGAAGTCTCCTGCCTACAATTTTGGACAAGTGTTCTACATAGTAGATGTTTTCCTTCCACACAGCCTAGCTCCTTCTTTTTAGCTCACAGAGCTCAATGCCTTGTTTCAAGTTTCACTCGGACACACTTCCAAGATTAGGATGCTCTTTACAGAGGGATCCCCACTCAACAGGGTCAAATATGGGTAGGGGAAGAGAGACAATCCAGAGCTGCCCTTCCTTTCCTTAACCATGCCCACCTTCTCCCCTCCTCAGGCACCACCTGTAACGGGTCAGTCGATTAAAGTCACAAAAATAAAACCTGAGAGCCTGTGTGCCCCAGAATGAAAAAGAGAGGTTATGACACCTAAGAGGTAATATGAGAAGATTCCTCAGAAGTTTTTCACAAAATTTTAATAAAAATTTAATCTGCACCACTCTGAATTCTCCTCTATTTTATAATATAGCCAGAGACGAGTTAGGAAATGACATACATACCTTGTAGGGGACAAATTCAGTTCTCTTGCTCCTTAAGTAAGTAGATAGGTTTCCAAACTTGCAGAATTCCACAATCACCATAAGTGGGCCTGCCGACAGCACAGCATGTCAAGAAAGGAAAATGTGTTCACTCATGTTTCTCACTAAGTGTTTAATATATTTTTGAACCAGAAAATATTGTAGAAAGGCTACAACCTTTCATAGGGGACAGGATCATAGAAATCAGCTGGTCATAATCCCCTTACACTGTAGCTTTGCTTTTCCAAAAGGCAATTCCACAAGACTGACAAAAATTTAAGAAGAAAACACACTCACTTGCTTTTCAACACAATTGCCTAAGATGACTCCATTTTACAGGGAACTACTGTTAAGGTCTTTTGTTTTTAGGTTTTTTGGGAAGTTTACTTGTTTCATCTGAACACCTTTTATACAAGTAGCAAACTATGTTATAGTGTTGTGACATTTTTTAATTCGCAGGTAGATCTAGAATAATTATAGTGTCCATTTAACCTCCATGAAATATATTTATATGTATCTGAATATCTGGCAAAGTATCCTAAGTTAAGGAAATCAAGGCCATGACAGTTGAGTGGTTTCCCTCAAATACCAGCAGAGTTGTGTATGCTCAGATCAGGCAACCAGAACCATCCACAGATACTCACCCCCTGGCTTGGTACAGGCGCCTAGAAGATTGACCACATTGAGATGATGGCCAATATGAATGAGGATCTTGAGTTCAGACATGAGGGCTCGGTGTTCACTGTGTGTTGCTCCTTCTACAAATACAGGGGAAGAGGAAAATCAACTTCCCCTCCAGGGATAACACATTTTTTGCCCAATTTACAGACTAGGTACATTCCCCTGAAAGTCAAATATAAACTATATTTTCTAATTCCAAATCAAATTCTTCCTTTAAGTGCACTCAGAATGTTTGATATTTAAAGGAATCCATTGTGAAGTCTTTTGCAAAGTGGAGAATAGATCTGTAAATGGAATCATGCCTAGATTTTCTTCTTTTACAAAATTGAATTTTCATATACCAGGTTTACTATGCTTCTTGGGGCCTGATTATTTCGGTGCTTCCTTGTAAGGAAGCAATACCGTGTATTAAATATCCTCATGTTCGGGGCTATGCTGAAGTTCCCGCCAATCTGTGCCGCGCAGGAAACTTAACAAGGGCCAGCTGGCAAAGCCAGTTGGCATTTGAAGCTGATGAAGCTAAGACTGTGAGTTTGATCCAGTGCCAACCGCTACACTTCGCTGTAATTCACAGACATGACCCGCACCTCAGGTCCTGATGAGCCACTTCAAAATTACATACCCCCTTGGCCCTGAGGGAGACCAGGCAAACGGAGAGAGATGGCTCTGAAATGGCAAAGGGTAGGTAGTATCATCTCCATCAATAAAAGTACATCACCACTGGAACAAAGGGTTTTGTATGCATCACCTCCCCAAAATAAAATGGCAAGACCAGAATTCCATTACTATTGGGATTAACAACTGTTCACAAAGCTTTTAATTTTTTACATATCACCCATAATCCTTTTTTCCTAGCACAACCATTCTTATTTTTTATATTACCTTTTATATATGAAATCTTTAACATGTTCCAATTCTAGGGAACATGCTGTTTTTGTACTCTACTATTTTTACTTATTATATCAAATTTCTTTTCCTGTTTCTGAACAGTCTATAATTATCTTACTAATGCAACATAATATAATAAGAAACAGTTTTTACATAACCAAGGTGGGGTTTTTTCCCTATAGTCAGGCCACTTAGTACAGGGGTGCATACTGTGTCCTGCACAAGGACTCCCAGGCAAGGTGGGGAGTGAGGGGGCAGCTGAAACCCATCTCCAACTTCGCCTGCCTGACATGCACCTTGGCATGAGGCTAGAAAAGAGGGACTTTTCCCTCAATCTGCACAAAGATATATAGGTTGACTGCATGCTCGGCTAGTGGGCCCACCTAACCACAAAGCCACTGATACAAGCCTAGACCAGATAAACAGATAGAGGGTTACATCACCATAGAATTTTGCTTTTACCTTTCAACATTTTGACGGCCACTGTCTTGCAAGTTGCTGTCTTGTCGATTCCAAAGGCGTCTGCTTCAATCACTTGGCCAAAGGCACCACGGCCAAGAGGCTTACCTACAATCAGCAACGACAGCAACAACAAACAGACTTGGACTATTATACCTCCAAAGTGATAGGCGGAGGTTCTAACTAGGTATGGTGGCCATGCATCCCAGTTTAACATGAACAGTCCCGTTTACTCCTTGTCTTGGCTTAGTTATTTAGTATCTCCCCCTTTACTCTCCAAATGTCCTACTCTCCAAGAGACCCTACTTCTAGGTGACTAAAAGGATGATTATTTAAATTCAAGAGATAAACTGAATATTTTTGAACTAGAATCCAACCTTTGCAAAGACTAGATTTGTCACAATCCTAAAGAAAGAAGAGATGGCCCAACATCAAACAAGCATCACTCGAAAGCACACCTAGCTTCAGCCGGTCCCTGGGGAATTCCCACTTGCTGGCGTCATACGGCAGGCGTTCACAGTGCTCATCCAGGGGGAGCTCGTCTGGATCCATGACGATGGACAAGTAGCCTGTCTTCAGTTCCCCTCCATTGGCCTGGAAAGCATCCTCCTTTAAGTCACACACACTCTGCTGTTTGGCTGTTGTTTGTGTGCTTGCTATTGTTTCGATAGAAGCCCCATTTCTGATGTCTCATTTTGAAATAAAACTCATGGAGTTTCAGAGTAGTCCTATTATAATCCTGTTTCCAGTGTCCCCTCAACTCCCAAATGAGCTCAGAATTAAAGTTCTTAAATCTTAATTACAATAGACAGTCCAAGCCTTTTTCTCCACTAGTGGCTTCTATCAATTAAAGCCCAGTGGTCCAGCCAAAAGAAAGTGGGCAAGATATTACTGTATTGAAATGAACTGTGCCCATTGAGCCAATAACAATGGGAAGAAACAACTCAGAGAGCCCCAGTCAGCTTTCATTAATCATGAAAACCAACGTGCATGAGATGGAAGAGAAATTATTGTGTTACCCGCTTAACAGTCCGTAGGACAATGACAAGAAGTAGCCAGAAGAACATGGCAATCACTGCAGTGCCTACTAGAATAATGACTTCCAAGTTTGTCTTTTCCTGGGCACCTGGAAAGATACAATTGAATGAGCATCAACAGTTGGAAACTCATACCTTTCGATAGAAGATGACAAAGTTCAACATTAAAGCAAGATCTCAAGCTTACCAACACGGAAAAATCCTGAGTAAAAGGTCACCACCTCTAACTCAGATGGAGTCTATAATATTCTTAATGGATAATTTAAAGTTTGCAAAACTTTGTTCATGAAAACTTCCAACAATAAAATTCTAAAGTAATTAAGGATAGAAATAGTCATGTTTCCAAAGACAACCATAGAAAGTGTTTGAAAGAAGAGAAGACTTTGATGAAGAGAAAACAGGTCATGTTCTATAGAGAAGTATTTCTAATGGGGGAAAATAAACGTCTGGTTTTACTCTGATAGTCTATGTTTTGATCTGTATAGTGTTTGAGAAACAGTAACAATGAACAAACAAAATAGAAACAAACTCATGGAGAATATTTTGATGTTTGCCAGATGGGAGGGGTTGGGGAAAAAGGGGAAGGGATTAAGAAATACAAATTACAAGTTATAAAACCAGTCACAGGATGTAAAATACAGCACAGGGAATATAGTCAATACTGTTGTAATAACTATGGTGTAAGATGGGTACTGCATTTATTGAGGTGATCACTTTGTAAGTTATATCAATGTCTAATCACTATGTGTACATCTGAAACTAATACAATACTGTATGTCAACTGTAACTGAAAAATAGAAAATAATTATTTTTTAAAAAAAGTCTCAGGAAAGAAAAGAGAAGAGAGAAAGCTAGAGGTGGACAAGGAAAGCTGCAGAAGCTCAAAGCTCCAGAGGACAGCTCTGAGTGGGAGAAATTAAGCCCAGAGGACTTAAGAGTGATTAGCAAAGAGGTGACAAGGAAGCAATTATCACTTAGGGCCCCTGGGGGAGGAGGGCAGTGTGAATCAAACAGGCCACAAGCTGTGAGTGGCCCATGGCAGCCTCAAGAAGCTAGAGAGACAAGTAATTAATTAGTTAGCAAAATAAGAGTTAACAGTCGAGAGGTAAGCACCAAGGATGCTTGGAAGTAGATTTTGTTTCCCTGGTGGATGTACTGAAGTAATTCTCTATTTATACATAGGGATGGATATGTCCATTTATACATGGAAAAGAGTTCAAAGATTCAATTGTCTATATAAGTTTTTGTATTCATATCCCCATAATGATATTTGGGAACCAAGCAGGAAAATTAAGCATTTACCTCTTCCTTTCTTAGTATTTCCCTTGGGTTGGAAGTAAATCTAATCCCTGTGCCAGTGTTACCTAGTTAGCTATCAGTAACCAGCTGCAGACAGCTAATAGGTGAGGCAAAGCCAAGGATAAAAACAGACGTCTCCCTTAGGATTTGCCCCAAAACATGAAGCGCTTAAATATTTATTTATTTCATACACTTCAAATCTTTACTTGCAAGTGCAGTTTATGAAATGGTAATAAGCTTATGGATTCAAAAACAAGTCAAGGTATTGAGATGCAGTACTTGGCAACAGAGTTTGACAGATTAAAGGGCCTATAATCTAGACTCTGAGAGACAAGTTAGGATGAGTTCACAGAAATCCATCAGTTCCCGCACCTGCCACCACCTTCTTTCTTCCCCCTGCATACCATTCCTTCACCCGCATAATACACTTCCATTGTCCCCCTGATGGGTTATTATCAAAAAAGACACAGGAGTACACTCCTGCAGATAAAACACGCTGTCACAAATTACCTTCCCCATCTGAGAAAATGCCCGATTTCACCTCATCCCTGCACACACTGTAGACAAGTTTCCTTTCATGGTTAGGTAAGAACCCCAGCTCCTTCATTTCAGAGAAGCAATGGTCTATTGTTCACAAGGGAATCTCAATGATCTTTAGTCCAGTGAAAACTGTGAACGTTTGTGACCATCTGGATAGCACTGATTTTCATGACTAGGCAGTAATTCCAATGATTTCCCAAATAAATATAGAGGTATAACTCCATAACCAGTTTGCTGAGCTATTCAAAGAAAGAAAGAAGCGGGGGAAGGCGGACACTCCGCCTGCCTGGCTGAGGATTCCCGCAGTGAGAGCTGCAGGGACAGGAGGGCGATGCGAAGGAAATGAAAGCAACAGCCACACTCGCTGGTTAAAACAGCGTGCACGCGTCACAGCAAACTTACAGGTGCAAGGAATATTTGAAAATCACCGAGAATCTGCCCACCCAAAGCGTGTGAGTGTGAGACATAAGCTAATTTTTAAGAACCAGCCGATGCATCTTTGGAGCGCCGCTGACCTTCCACTATGAAAAACGCCTCCACTTTTGCACACCCAAGAGCGCTGCACGCCTGGCACGTGTAGAGGCCTTCATCTTCCTTCCTCACCCTGCGGATGGTTAGGTTCCGGTTCCCGCCTTTCAGCACGATGCCTGGGGGGGAAGAAAATGGTCACTTTTATCTATAGCGTGGTCTCCTGGGCTTTCTCAGGCAAATTCCTTGAAATATAAATGCTGCCCTCTCTTTGGGCTACTATCTGACTCCAAAGAGACGTATGGAATCAACTGCTGACTCAACACCCCCGACTCCCAGGAGAAGCCAACAGGCTCCGAGTGCTCTGATTCTAGCCTATGAAAAGAGCCAGGCTGTGGACACTTAGATTGTTATTTTTTCCTACCTCAAACAAATAAAAAATATAATATGGATTTTATATAACGCCTCCAGAAACTTTCTGCAAGCAAAGAGAGAGAGACATGTTCAATTCACCTGAGTCTTCCACGAGCGTCTCATTATCTTTAAGCCAGGAAATCTGCGGAGGGGGGTTCCCAGACGCCGTGCAGGAAACTTCGATGGTTTCACCAATGCTTGTCGTCTGGTTCTCCAGGTTTGCTGTCATCACGGGCGCCATGCGCTCTATGCACGCAGAAAGAAAATAGAGCATTCAGGTATAACTTCTGAAATGGTTTGAGTATCATTAAACTATTAAACCATTTAAACTTAGTAAACAGCACACTGTTGATTCACTAAGCTGAAAACACACAGAGGGTGATAACAGTTCCATTGGTCACTGAGTAAACTGAAATGAAATCAGTAACTCAGGACAGTTCAGACAGGTTACTGCATCTCTTTGAACATTCATATTAGTGATTTGAGCTGGTAATCACATCACAGAATAAAGGTCATTACCTTTATGGATTTTTCCTCTAATTAGACATGGCTTCCCTCCCAGGAAAGTTCTAGCTGGTGACACCCTAGAACCCTGCGTGTTTCTCTTGGAAAGTGCAAACCTTCAGTGTAATTCAACAAACAAAGAATGCCTTATATTTATTTGGCACTTTTTACAAAACTCATTTATACTATTTCTGTTGTTCACTGTCAGTCCTATGGGCAGGACAGGAGTATTAGCCTTACTTTACAAATGAAATAACTGCCATTCGGGGGGTTAAACAACTTGCCCAAGTCTTTAGAACTAAGGAAACAGGTGAACTAATAGAACCTGGTGAATCTAAAAATCTAGTCCAATGCTACTTCCATTAAAACACAAACAAAGCAACCCTAAGGAAAGTCAAAGATTTAAAGAAAAGTAAGTCCATGGGTATTTATTTACATGTACGGCAAAACTTGATATTTACCCTTTTCCTAAAAATCAAAGTGCTATGGAAATATCTTATCCAAACCAACTGAACATTAGAAGGAATCTTGCTGAAAGAATCTCTTTCAACATTTAGCAAAATGACGTCACCGCAACAGTGCACAACACTCGGGTTTAAGCCAATGTCCTGGGCTCTAGTCAATTCCTAAAAATAATTTTTGGGAAACAACTTGGGAGTCCTTAGGGACCCAACCAGCCCATTGTGACCGCATATTTCCAGGGTATGGCAAGGTCAGGCGCCTCCTTTACATTTTTTTCTGAATTCTTCTGTAGCTTAAAACCAGAGCAGTTACCAAGGTAAACAGAAAACATGGTATGTGGTAGTTTTGGAGGGCCCTGGGATGGCTTCACATAAAAATATCTTTTCTTTTGACATCTGAGTTTTCAGACTAGCAAAACCCATCTGTCTGTCTAAGATATCTAGTGCCTGTCTAAGGTACCTCTTAAAATATGCCAAGGCCTCTGAAGGTATTATTCCTCTAAAATTTTGGTATAGATTCGTTTACCTGGGAAGTTCCCCTTTCAAACAATAAAAACAAACAAACAAAAAACAGAACACATGCATCTTAGAAACAGGGAGGGGACACTGAGGAGAGGAGGAAACGGAGAAAGATGGCGTCAAGAGAAACTTGCCAAATTGGCCTGATCTCCCCGGAGAAAGAACCATGGCTGCACAGATTTTGTGCAAGATCCAAGGTTAGATAAGGTGTAGAGAGTGGCTTCACGGGGAATTCACAAAGCTATCTGATCACTAAAATTTTCATCTCAGGGGCCCTGACCTACTCTGAACCACATGGAGGACAGAAGAGGTACAGGCATTGAGTGCAGCGCCCCCCCCCAAAGGCTCTCATAGGCCCTAACCAACCCATCACCGCACTGTCATGTAGCAGATATCTTACTGAGCACCCAGCATGTGCCACTGTGTTGGATGACTGAAGCGTAGGAACGAGTACAGCACAAAACAACCCCTGTCCTCACAGCCATAGAGACTTCATTCTGACTGCCCAGTGGCTGTGCTCTCAGCCTGTCCACCTAGTCACCACTGTGAACTACTGGCATCCTCCTAGCTCATACTAGGCACTTCACAAATCTGTGCCTCTTTAAAAAAATGAATGCCCAAGAGTAAGGCAGAAATTTCCCTGGCTTAGGCTAATCCCTTGCAGATACTAGTGAGTTATTCCACCATCAGGGTTGGAAAGAGTCAAGCTATTTTCTCCTTTTAATCCATCACGTCACCATTATTAGCTTCTTTCTGCCTGAAGGACTTTTCAGTGAATAAGATAAGTGTGCACCAGTTGCCTTTATAAGCTCCTAGAGGGCAGTAATCTTCACTCAGCTTCTGAAAGCACTAAATTGAAGGCATAACAACAGCCTCTGATGACCCAGAGTCGCCTTCCTACCTAGGACTGTGAGCTGCTTGATCACGCAATGTCTTTTCTTGGTCTTCCTGTCCTGAGCAAAGCAGATGTAGTATCCTTGATCCTGCAAGGATGCGTTCTGGAGCTCCATGATCAAAACGTCATTTGTGCTATTAGAGAACATGGTGGCATTCATTTTCCAAAGAGCATCCAAGTTCTTGCAAACAGGTGTGGGCAGAGCCTGTGGGCCAAGTTTGTACCATGTGAGGTTCTCAAAGGTAGATCTGTCTGCACTGCACCACAAAGACACACTCTCCTGCTCAGTTGGCTGGGTGTCAGGTTGCAGAGTGATTTCAGGACCCTCTGAAATGTAAAAGCCATGGTTAGAAGATAGTGATTCAGCTGGGGTAGCACCCTACTGTCTTCCTATTGCCTTCAGACTGCTATAAAGTGCCAAGAGAAGTGAAGCTCTGGCAATCACAGACAATGTAATACAAGGAGACAACTAAACTGGGCAATTCTGGTCCCCCAAAATATTATTTTACCAAAATATATTACTTGGAAATATAAGTTTTTACAAATATTTATCAAATATTAGCTAAAGCTTAGCCATAAAACTAAGATGAACAGACAAAATTAGCAGCATTTGGAGGGCACTGCTCCTATGTCATTACAATAGCCCCCAGAGAACCCAACCTTGTCAACGGTTTAGCAGTGGGCCCACCAGTATTAATTGAACCCCAATAACCAAGCACTGTGCTAGATTCTGATGGTGGAGACATACATATGATACAGGACTTGTGATTTGAAAGCCTGTATGAAACCATTATCTCTCCAGTGAAGTTGGATGTACCTACTTCACATGACCTTAGGAGCTACCTGAGGAGTTTCCCCTTATAAACAAAAGCGTAAATTATCAGTCCAAGTCCTCTTCCTAAAGCCCATGACTCTGCTAGGAACAGCAAGGGCTACACGTATCAGACAGCTTAGATGAGAGATCCAGCCCACCCCTTGGGGGGCAGCACTTACTGGTCACGTGGAACGAGATAACCCTCTCTCCTCTCCCGGCTTTGTTGACCGCTTCACATTTGTACAAAGCTGACACATTTGCCCCCTGGATGACAAGGGTACTCACAGTCTGTGAAGAAAAAAAAAAATCCCAGGCTATAAACAATGGAGGCTGTGTTTGTGCACATGCATTCAGACTAGAAAATTCAGCCACCCCCACAAGCGCTATGACCTGCCTACTGCATTCATATTGAGCACTCGCAAATTCATGCAAGTATAATTATGCTGGTTTAGCTCACGCATTACACAAAATGGGCTTTGGAAACCATGTGCTTTAATGTAACATATTTTCTCATTTTCATACTTTTAAAATCAGAATCACCTTACAAAGGCTATTTACGTTTAATGACATATGTGCCTTATCTTATTCTAAGCTATTAATAAGCCAATGGTGCTTCTAAAAGTGAGTGGTGTTTCCAAACTGACTTAATACACTAGTATTTTATCATCTGATTTGTTGGATTATCAATCTCCGATATTCCTCATATATTAATACCCTGCTTCCATGCCATCCTTCCATCCTTCCATAAGAGAGAGAGAAAGAGAGAGAGATTTTCAAATTAAAGAACTTCAAACTCACTTTGTTTTTTCCTTCAATTAGGGCAAATTGATTTTTGTTGACTTCAATTTTATTTCCCCCCTGGAAGTCCTCTACACTTCTCCACTCTTTACAGGTATATGGGTTTGTCATTAAGGCAGCTTGACTATAAGAAAGAGATAACAGATCATGTTATGATTAAATTCTTCTTTAATTCACATCAATAGTAAGGAAAGGAGTCAGACTTTGATTATTACGTTCTTAGAAATAACTTTCAATGCACCCTGCCTATTTTTAATTGGTGCCAATTAAAAATTGGCATCAGCAATGAGGGGAGAGGTTCCAGGTAGATCATTCAGGATACAGGAGGGAAGCAGTTATTCTGGGAACAAACCTCCATTCATAAACTGGATCGACAAGACAATTCAAGTTAATTTAGTTCAAAGGAAGGCAAGGAAACTAAGAAACCATTGGGCTCCTTAAAGTAATCTCTGTGGGACTGTGGCCTTTGTGTAGGAAACGGTCAGCATCTGAGGAAGAATCCAGTAGTGGCCATCTCAAAAACAACAACAGGAAGTGAACTGCTTAGGGTGGTGGTAGGTGGCCTGTTGTGGTGGCGTTTTTTTGTCCTAAGGATGTCTGGACTTGTGTTAGAACCTGATAAGCTGGGCCTGAGCCTCTGAGGGCTGGCTGCAGCTAGGTCGACTGCTCCCCTGAATCCAGCAGCACTTCCTCGAGATGAACCTTCTCACAGATAAGGAGAGATATGGGCTTTTATACCAGTTAATTGGTATAAGGAGAAAAACCAAAGACTGGCAATTAGCAATGTGAGCAGACAGCTTGCATTTGGAGAGGTGCGCATCAGGGTCAATATGTGAGGCGAGAGCTGGCTAACCTCAAAGCAGGACACCCCCCAGAAAGACGTCTAAAGCGTAAGACGGAAAGATGGAAGGAGATTAAGGGCACCACCTGAGGGATGACGCTCTTATGAGAGACAGGCTTCTGGGCTTCCAATGGAGTGTGGCAGAGCTGGGCGGTAAGAAATGAAGGAGGCAGTAAGGAGAGGGTGTGGCCCTGGCCCTACTCACGTGGGGTTGTATGTGCACTGCTCCTCCAGCTGCCAGTACCAGAGGATGTAACTCAGGGGAGGAACCGCGTAGACCGTGCACGTCAGCGTTTGGGTGGTGCCGTACTTGTAGGAATCCACGGGAGAAATCAAAGATTTCTCACCAATCTGGGGTGGGACTGGAGATGGGAAAAACCACTTTTGAATTGTCAGTCAGCTTAGTGGAATGGAAAGTAGGACTTTTCAGCAACTAAAGGCTACATTTTTCTGAGCAGATGATTTTGCCCCCCTTTGGTTTTTCAAAGAACATCTAGACTTGGAGACAGGAGATGTGACTTCTAGTGATACTACTACTACTACTACCAATAATAATAATAATAACAATAATCTACTAAGCTGAATGACTGGCAAATCTCACTACCCTGTGCCTCAGTTTTTCTCATCTACATTATAGGGATAGTTCTCCTTGATCTTCCAGTCTCATAAATCAGAGCAAACAGAAAGAAAAGTTGTGAATAACACAGTAAATACATTTATTGTGCAATAAGCACTGTTCTTAGTGCCTTACATTGATTAATTTATTTCATCCACACAACCACTACTCTTGTTTTCTATTTTACACGAGAAAAATTAAACGTAAAAAAGATAAATGACTTGTCCAAAGTCACTCGCCTCCCCTACTCCGTCTCCCTTTCCTTCCTTCCTTCCCTCCCTCCCTTTTCCTCCCTCCCTTTCTCATTCCTTCTCTCCCTTTTTTCTTTCTTTTTGGCTCCAAAGTCATTCATGCCAAACTATTTTTTCATCACTTTCAACTTAAAGCCTTAGATTATACTTTTAAAACTGGACTTCATTCTTATGTTGATTTTATGTAGCAGAGTAACTGCCAGGGCGAGTCCCATGTCCAGTGACTTCATGAATTAATGAGATGGCGCTATTTACTGTCCATTTTTGCATCGTTTTTTCTTGTTCATTTCCTTCTCCCCACCTTTCTTATTAGCTTTCCAACTTCTCTCCACTCCTCAATCCCCTACTCCCAAGTGGCTTCTAAGGGACATTTCTGGAAGCTGATGTCTGAGCAAAGAAATAAAGCCAACCTCAACAGACACACAGGGAGGTGGCAGGACACACGGGGAAGCGCCTTAATGTCATAGGAGAAGATCCTGCAGTTTTAACATGCATGCCAGTGGGGAGGACAAAGAGTTATAACAGTAAACCAATTCCCAAACTATGTTTGGAGCAAGATATTAATGAATTTACTGGGGGAGGGATGCTTTGGTCAAATAAATGTGTTAAACCTTGAAGACTCTGTCTCTCCCCTTGGAGAATGGCAATATACATTCACATACTAAAGGCCCTGATAAGTCTCACAATAAAGACATCAACTTAGCATCTCCTGTTTTACATCAACTTAGCATCTTCCACACTTACAACTGATTATGGCACCCCTTTTCCCCCACTCAGAGAACTTATTTACATCTTTCAGTTTGGGAAAACAAAGTTCAAATCACTCTTAAATCAAAAACCTAATAGCTTTCCTTTACAGCCTCAAAGTCAGATCCTAGACTCCTATTTAAAAACAAAAAAAAATTGTAAAGCTTCCAACCAGCCAACAGTGTCTACTGGCCTGGGCATCACCAATACATCAACTACAGAGTCAAAATTCAAAAGGAGTCTGACACATTGGCAATGCCAGGTGCACCATTCCAAGAGACAGGCGCAAAGGTGGCACAGCTGAGGCTTGCCAACCCCGCAGGCATTCTCAGCATTTAGCCACGGAGGGCACCATCTACTTTAACCTTGCACTTGACCACCAAGCCGTTCGTTTCCATGGCCTCATCAGCAAGCATGTCCAGAGCGCACTCTCTCACGCCTCATTTCAACTCCACTGTCTGGACCATTTTTATACATAGCAGCCCCTCAAGATGAGAGTGAAACAGCGAGAGACAAAGGAAGGGTGGCCTGGCTGTTTAGGAAACCATAATTGTACTCTTCATAATAAATTTTGGGCAGAGAAGGAAAACTTCATGGACTCACCATTCACAACCAGAGAGACCATGTGGCTCTGCTTCTCCTTTGAAATGGGGTTGGTAAGGACGACAGTGTAATTCCCGGTGTCCTTCTCACTCACTTCCATAATAGTCAGTACATGCCCCACTTTAATTGTGTGATTGGACTCAATGGGTTTTCCGTTTTTATACCTATATGGGGGAAACACAGGAATTATACAATCTAAGCATTTGCTTTCATGTAGAACAATGCTTTGCATTTATTTCCAAGATTTACCATTTAATTTCTGGCGGAGGGTAACCCAGGAACTTCACAGGGATTCGGACCCGGTCTCCCACCCTGGCTTCCACCAGAGATTCCATGCCACTACCAAAAGCAACAAAAGGTTTTTCTGAAAGAAAATACAAAAATTATTCTCATAAATGTCAACTTATTGTTAAGTGGTCATTTGGTTCATTATTTCATTTCAAGTGAAGAAGGGCCAGGGCCTTGGGGGTCTAAGTCCAGAGACTGCCCATACTATCTGTCCCACTATGGGTCACATTCCAGCTCCTCCCATGCCTCCAGGCTTCGCGTTTGCTTTTCTCCCTCCCCAAGTGCGCTCCGCAAGTCTACCAATTGCTCAAGTGTCAATTCAAGTAGTTCTTCCTCTGTGAAGCTTTCTCTAAGTTCCCCAAAGACACTTGGGCGTTCCTTCTCCTCTGCTCCCATGACACCCTACACATTCCCTACCATGTGCCCCAGGACTCAGTCTTCAGGCCCCTTCCCTTTATCGACACCTTCTTCTAATCTCAGGCATAAGGTGCCACTTACAGCCTCCTAAATTTGTATCTCCTGCCCTGACTTCTCTGGGTTCCAGGTTTATATATTAAATATCTCCTTCTGGAGGTTTAATGGGCATCTTGAAATAAACACACCCAGTCCTGTTTCCCCTAATCTTACTCCTCTCTCAATGTTCCCTATCTCAGTAAGTAAAATCACCACTCACTCAATTGCTCACGATAAAAACTCAAAGGTCATCTTCCATTCTTTTTCCTCTCATACCCCACAGCCAGGGAATTAATAGGCAGATCCTAGTGGCTCTAACTTCAAAATTATTTCCAAAATCAAGTCGCTTCTCACAACTTCTACCCTTGCCACTTTTGTCCAAGCCACCCACCATCTGTCACCTGGATTATTACAATTAGCCTCCTAACTGGTCTCCCTACTTCTACCCTTACTTCCCTAAAGTATTCTACATTAAAAAAAAAAAAGTAATCCTATAAAAACATAAGCCAGAACATGGCTCCCTTTCTGCATAAAACCCTTCTATGCAGTCCCATATTATAAAACCCCAAATCCTTATTGAGGCTCATAAGTTGGGTGCCACATAAATTATCATCCAAACTGAGCCATTTAAGTGAAAGAGAAGAAATGAGAAATTCAATTATTTGCTCAAAGCCCCACAGAAAGGAATTCAGTCCAGGTTTTTCCAACTGCAAAGCCCACGCTTACTCAAGGAGGACTCTCAGCCTTGCAATAAAATGAAGATTTAAACACTATCTTAGATAACAACACTCTGCTTACTATAGTAATAATAGCAGCAACAACTACTACAAGTACCACTTAGTGAACCTTAGTGATATATTGGCTCATCTCACCATCAAAGTTGGGATTTGAACCCAAGCTATGCTCTTGACCTCTAGATCATGTGGCCTCCCTTGCAAAAGTTCAAAAATATCTTCTGAATGAACAAAATAGAAATCACTAGCTGACCTGAATTTCTTTACATTATCTCACTTTCCAAAGCACAGCATAATTCCAAAGGAGGTCTCGGCTCACCGTGGACCCTGACGAATGTGCTGTTCTTCTTGGTCATCAGGCCACTGGAAGCCTCACAGGTGTACAACCCTTGGTCATTCCGGGTTACACCATCTATAGTCAAGGTGCTCAAAAATTTCTTCATGTCACTCCCAGACTGGGTTTTCAGGTCCCGGTTCACAGGTTTCTTATGCTGATGTTGAAAAACAGTTTATAAAACTTTCAAATTCCAGCATAACATGACCCAGTAGCTTCTAGATACCCAGAACATCAAGTCTTGGCCCTTGGTGGACATTATTTAATGCTAATAATAGAGACTTCAGAACTTTTAACATATGTAGACAGCAAACATAGGGTGTCCCCCAAAAATGTATACACATACTTTGAATAATTATAAAGGCAATGTTTATTAAAATACATTTCATTTTCAAAATTGAGCTATCAGCTGTTACAGTGTGTATACATTTTTGTGGGACACCTTGCATATTTGGTTTCAGGAGAAATAAATGGATCCAAGTGACTTATGATTTTTAAAACCTCACATAGTGGGAATGAGATGGGTGTGAACTGTAGAAACACAGGCAAATAGGCCCACTGTTAAGTAGTGTGTTTCATGCAACCTCTCGAAGAGAAATTCCCTCGAAGGGAAAATAGATCAAAGACTTTGCAGAACAGAGAAACAAAGCAACCTGGGAAGATGTAATCACCCAGAGAAAACTAATCCTCACAGCCTGATTGTAGCAGATTGGGACAGAGTTCTTGGAATTGCATCTTTTCCATGAATGCCACCAATTCTGCAATTCTTTTAAAGTGTGAGTGTGTAGCATGCATGAGTGTCCAGGCATTTACATTTTATCTGGCTAGATAGGCCCCTATCTCTCTCAAACTCTATTGGAGCTGATTATCAAAGTATTTAGAGATCTGACTTTAAATTGTTAGTGTTACCTTCAAAGAAGGGTATGTCCAGTTGAAGTCAATCGCTACATTTAGTTCAGTCCTTGCTGTACAGTTTAAAACAAGCTTCTCTCCAACAGACAGCTCAACTTTGTGAGTGGGGCTCAGAACTACATCATAAATTTTTGACCCTGGAGCAAGTAAATTGAAAAAACAGAAAGTGAGAGGGAAAACAAATCTATAACTTGGCACAAGTTTTTCCAAAAATGATGCAACTTTAAAATGTGTCACATCATCTTGCCCTGAGGGTTTCACCAGGACTTGGGAGCTCCCAGAAAAATGGCCTATAGAGATTTCCAAAGCAGGCCTGTGGGGATCTCAAAGATGTTGCAGCCCAGTGGATAGTAAGGTAGTAAAATCTGAGCAGTCAAGAGCCAATGGGGCCAGCTGAACTTAGTTAATAAACTGCTGAACTTTCCATAAAATAGGTATAATTAAAATAATCGATGCCAAGCTATGCTCTGAACATTAAATTTTCCATAAAATATGCTTTAGTTAATAGTATTCTCTTTCATCCTTTGTCTTGACAAGAAGAGAAAACCTTGACTGCTCATAGGTTTATTTGATTTTAAAAAAAAGAGTAGATATACTGAGTTTCCCAATACCATGTCTTGAGTTAATACATTTTTCAAATCTTAGTCCTTCACTCTATACCTCAATCTCCAGGAATCTTAATATAGGAAGCCAATCTTTTTGTGTGATAATAATGATATAGAAGAAGCTGTCCTCTTACCTACAACCACAATTATGTACATAATAGACTGGTAACTTTCATCATTAATTTTTGCTTCACAGAAGACCATGCCCGCATAACTGATCATGTAACTGGGAATAGTAAAGCCTTTCTTGCTGTCCCAGGAAATCCTGTTACCATCAGGAACAAACCTCTTTTCTGGATATCTCTGGGTAGAAAAAGAAATATCAAATATTTAATCAAGTGCCATCCAAAAGTGAAACCATGTTAAAATGATCACTAAAAAAATTGACCTTTTAAAGAATACAAATTGAATTGGTTTTACTTATTGTCATTGTGACCCTTTCTAAAGGATCTTTAAATCCTTCTTGATGCTATATTATAAACAAGCTACCCATCTTAATATTAGCTTGAAATTATGAAAACATAAGAGATGACTGAAGATGTAACTTACTGCACAAAGTGACACATTGAGGTTTGAAACAGACCCAAGACATGGAATCACCACAGTTTTGTTTTTGTTCTCCATGATGTACACAACTCCATGCTGATCGCTAACAGAAGCAATAAATGGAGACCTGTAATCTAAAAGGAAATTTAATTCTGTTTAGTTATTGGCATTTACTAGAAAAGTTGGTTATCTTTCAGGTTCATAAACTCTGACCTGAGAACCTGAGAAGTGAAAAATTGGGAATGACATTTCACACAGGCAAAGGAACCCACAGGTCCATCTGCTGGTAGATATCTGGCTCCAAGGATATCCTACAGGAGGGGTGTGTGTGTGTGTGTGTGTGTGTGTGTGTGTGTGTGTGTGTGTGAAAATTCTGAAAGAAAACTCCCAGAATGGGATTGACTCCCTTTACAAGGATCATCAATAAGTACAGTATATTTTATAGGCTCCACATTTAAACAGATCAATCATTATTGTTTTCTCAAAATGAATGAGCAATACTTTTTCTTTTTTCATACACATTTTTATATACACTACATTTTTCATATATAAATTTTAAAGTAAATTTAAAGTTAAATCTTTACACTTTACCTACTGAGTTTTATTGATGTTAAAAAAAAAATCATGCTCTCTTTCCTTAGGCAAATAATGTAAATGCCATAAAAAAAAAATTAATAGATCCCAAAGGACCTTTAAAACAAACAAGAAATAACTAAGAATCTTTGAATTGTTTTATGTGAATATTTTAAAATCGTGAAGACGAGGTGTGAGATTCTTTCTAAAATAATGTTTAATAGTTTTTGCATCTAGTTTAAGATTCAGCAGTCATTAATATCTTCAGTGACAAAAACTTGCAAAGCCACCGTGGCGAAGAGTGAGAAGGAAACAAAAGAGATTTTAATGTCACTCAAACATTGTGCAGACGATGTTAACACGCTGCTGGGAAAGCCCTCCATTCCCCAGAGAAAGAGCTGCTGTGGTGTGAAGCCTTGAAGCCTCAGAAAGACAGTGGTGCAAGTGCTATGCCCAACACACCTGACTTAGCATTTTCAGAGCTCTTCAAGATGGCTGGCCCAAGGGAAGGAAAAGTTAATTACACCAAAGGGGACAAAGGCAACTAATTCCCCGCAACAGCAGAAGTTTGATTTCCTTCCCAGCTGGAAAGCAAAGAAAGCAGCCAATCCAGCCACCACAGGCCACAGCCATTATCTTGCGAGGCCGGGGCCCACTCCCTGACTCCATCCATTGCTGGAGGGAATGGGGTCAAAAGACTAGGGAAGTAAGGTGGGGACCAGAGGGGACATTAAAGGGCTGTCCAGTGTTTTCTTCCCCATTGTTAAGCTTCATGGCCAAAATCTTGAACAGAAGCGGCTTTGGTGGTATACCAATGCTAGGCAGTGCACAGTCAACAGCTATGGCCTGCGACTTCTTAGCAGGACCTACCTTTCATCCATGTGCTAGGAAATGTTATAGAGTTTGCTTCCAGAGCAAGCCTTTTGCTTGCTTTACCAGGAGCCTTTGGAAACTAATTAACCCCTTGACATAAGACTAAAGCTATTCAGTAAATCAATTCTATTTCAGTATCCCATGAAAAAGGAAATAAACAAAAGAAACCCAAACAACCACCCATCCTCTCAAAATAAAATATTTACTGAAGCTCATGAAATGAATTTTCACATGTCCCCAGGTTTCCTGACTCCAAGCAGAAGGAAATAAGGAGATATTATGGGAGAGGTTCATCTTGTAGTCTATTTCCAGACAGGCTGAAAGCAGGAAATCCTTGCAATCTTCTGAGAAAGCCTGGTCTCCCAAGGCTGCCAGATCAAAAGGAGCCAGAAATTCTCGAGGATCTGAGCCTCGTCTCTCTCACATTCTGCAGAGGGGATGAGGGGGGCACAGAATTCTATCTTGTATTGTGTTTACCCTGGACCAAAATAATTCTCAAATACTATACAGTCCAGAAGTGACATATGTTATTTTGATGTGGTCTCACTTTTCCACTGTACTGACTATACTGTATTATCAAAATTTAAGTGGAGATATGTGAGTATGTTTTCTAAAGCTCACAAAATTCTTGTTTCTGTGAAAGATACTTCTGGAAAAAAGTTGAAGCCATCTTCACCTACCTCAAATCCTCTGGGATTTAAAGAGCTATATAAATGTATAAATAAAATGTCTACAAAGTTCATCTTCACTGAAAAAAAAAATTTAGTACATCCAAGCAAAATACTATACCATACTTACATTCCTCTAAATAGTATGATCGGTACCTCATTAGTTAAGAGAGGTTTTCACAGGGAAATTCGGGGCATAGAAGAGTTTTCAAACACAAGAAAAGAATAATTCATATTATAGATACTGAATACATAACATTGTATTTTATCCTACATGGGTATTAAGGTGGCCTCCATGGTGTCAATCCCAAACTGTCAACTCTAAAAGATGTGGCATATCATCCAAGATCTAAGACCACACAAACAAAGGAAAGAAACACTGTCCTCAAAGGCCCTTTAAGGCAGCATCTTCATTTGCACCAGAGTATGGGAATCATTTGTTATAAAGTATAAGGAAAGAAAAGTCCCTATGTACAAAAAAGCTCCAGATTCCTTGGCTATTTCTCTGTGCATTCTTGGGGAAATCTCTTACTGCTGTAGATAACCTATCTCTCCACAGAAACCTCTCCATAATTCACTCTGAACCTTCCTTTTCGAGGATTTCTGGGGGTTTTTCTCAAACATCAGAAGGCTTTTGATAAATCTCCATAGCCAATTGTGAACACAGATTTCCCTTAGAAACAAAGATCAGAACGAAACTAATTGGGCAAGAGATGTAACAGAGCCCATGCTCCAGAACAAATCAATGAGTCTCATTCTCAGAGGAAGCCTTGGGAAAGAATTTTGTATATTCCTGTTGGCCAAGAGCCTTCAGGGCGAGCCTTTTGTTGTACTCTGATTCTTTTCTGTGCCTATTGTGTTTTATAGCTGGCAAATCAATGTGGGAAATTAATTCCTTTTAGCCACTTACCTTGAACGTAGACATAAACAACCGAGGCCAAGTCAGTGTCCTGGTAGAAGCACTTGTAGGTTCCCGTATCATTTCCGATCACTTCTGGAATTGTGAGTGTCTTACAGAAAAGGCCGTCACTACAGTCGGTCACCTCCACTCTTTTCTCAGTGCCACTCTGATTATTGGGCCACAGCCAGTCCAAGTCCCTCTGTCCTCTGAAAAATTAATTCCAGTCAAGTATTAATATGAAATGCCACACTATGAGGCTGTTTCTAAAAAATAACTAGAAGCTTTGGTTCTCAAACTTTATATAGACTCCTCAACAGAGTCACATAGACTTTTACCGATAATGACAGGTTATTCTGACAAATCACAAAAAGCCATAGACTCAGCTTCAGAAATCACTTATAGGGGTTCCTGCGTTTTTTATTAATTTACTCACTCATTCACTCAACAAATATTTATTAAGTTATGTGCTATGCATCCCACATTATTAAAGGCTGGAGATACAGCCATGAACAAATCAGACAAAAATCAATGTCTTTATGGAATTTGTCTCGTTGAAGGAAATAGGCAATAAAAAAAGTAAATAAACCTCAATAAAGCAGACTTAAAGAAAAAGTAATTACAATGTATTCTTTAAACAGTGGTGGTAAATACTATGGACAAAATATAGACGATGCAAAGAAAAGAGTGAAGAGTGCTGGAGGAAGGGGGTTGAGGAACAGTATTCCAGGCAGAGGGAACACAAATGTAAAGGCCTTGGGGTGGGTACATATCTGGAGTATTAAGGGAACAGCAAGGAAGCCAGAGTGGCCAGATAAGAGGGAGCAAGCAGGAGAGTAAGAAGTGACGTTAGAAAGGAAGGGGGTGCAACTGTCTAAGGGCCTCATAGGACCTTGTGAGGACTGAGTTACAACATAGATTGCTTTTATCACAGCATTTCTCTACAAAGTCCCAAGGCAGATAGTCAATGTCAAGAAGAAGGTAACATCATTGACCCTTCTTTCAAAGAACTTCAAATTTTCATGAAGTGGCAGCTACATTCACGGAACTTCATAGCTTTCTCAGAACATAAGAAATGTTTATTCAGAGTTTAAAAAGGGAGTATGAAATCTTTGAGAATTTGTAAATATTCTTTGTTGCTGAGGGTAAGAGGAAAGTCTACTGAGAAATGTGTCCTGAAATAGCAAAGCTGGAGAAACAGCATCTGTTAGTGTGCTTTTTCCCCAAGGGCCGGGTGTTGGTGACCCACCCTGGAGGGACTAGGGAATCCCTCTCAGTTCATAATCTAAAACAGATCTGTGTCATTGTGTTGAGACAGTATTCAGCAAATCATAAACAATGGCGATAAGCGGCCCAAGGTTCCTGGTGGACCTCCAGCACTCTTCTCAGAGGGCAACATTGCCTCTGCCGATCATTTTGCCAAAACGCACCAGCCCTGACAAGCTTCTGCATAATCACTGCATTAAACCACAGGGTCTTTGACTTCTCCTCCTGGCTTAGGAGCTGAAAGGCAAAATTTAAAGGCTTCTTCTTGTCATAGAGGCCTGTTTCCCTAGTTAGTACAAATCAATAATCACGTGGCTTCTTGCTAGCAAGTGAGAAGAGAAGCATTCCAGAATATTGAGCAAGAGTATGAAGTTCATTACCTATGCAGAGCAGGTACTCGGTAATATTAATGACTGAATATTAAATTGCAGCTACAGTAAGAACTTTATCATGACATAAAACTCTTGAAAAGAGCTACAGATGCCCAAGAGCCACACTAAGTATTGTAAATATGGCCCAAAAGTTCTTCAGCCCTATCCCTTAAGGGTATGTCCTCAATTTCATTTATTCATTCAATATGTATTGAGTGTCTACTATATACTATATGTCAGGTGCTATACTGGTTATTGGTGTGTGTGTGTGTGTGTGTGTGGTGATAGGGAAGAAAAAAAAAATGCCAGCAAAACCATGCAGAATTTTTGGGAGAAGACCTTTCTTATTTTTTCATTACATCATTTCTTCGAAACCTCATTACTTATATACAATTACTATAAATCTATTATAATTATGCTGTATAGAAATTATTTTTCACTCAGTAATGAGTTACTTAACATAGGAAATATGTATCTAAAATCAACCCTTACCTGCAAGTAATTTGAAGAGTTGTGTTAGCCATAATTGTAAGGATGTCTTTTTGTGTGCTGAGCCTGGGTGGTTCAAGAGAAACACTAGGCAAACCTAGAAACAAATTAGATAAATGAATGTAGTTGCCACTGAGTCAGACCCAATAGGAAACACCTTCCATAAACAATGCACACTCCATAACTTTAAAAGACCTCTTCAGCAATTCATTGTATAAAACCGTGAATTTACTTTTCACCATTCCCAGTAAAAGTTCACAAGCTGTGTCATAACAGGAAGAATGGGCAGATGGTCATAAACCAACACAACAGTTCTGCAATTCATGGAGCTAGGGTGGAGTTCCTGTTTTCCTGCATTGCCAACTTCAAGGTCTTACAAAAGGATATGGGACATTGAAACCAACTGAACCTTCATCTGATGATCTCACTCCCTTGGGAAAGGACCCACTGACATTTCTTATAAAACATAGGATGCACACATTTGACTAAATTGCTGATTAATGAATAGTACTTAGGGAGCTTTCTATATAGTTCGTGTGTACCCTGAAGGGGGCAGGAATATCCATGACCTTGTCTCCATTTCCTTCATCAATTTTCTAGTGCACTTTCTCTGGTAACTGAGCTTCCAAGGTTGAAAGACACATTGAAACTAGTTGAGAGAAACTGAGTAAAAGAAAACATTTTCCAATTTCACATAATATGCCTATTAATATACTTTTCCTCAGAGAATAGAACTAGAAAAAGCATAAGCTCTGAGTTCCTCCTGATACCAAGCCTGGCACACAAGAAATTTGACTTTACTTAAAAATACCATGGGACAGATTCCTCAGCATGGGTTAGGTTAGTTCACAGCATGAAAACTGAGTTCTCTGTCAACTAAATGCAACCAGCTACCAGGTGCTGCAAAAGCATCGGAGAAAGGAAAACTGTCCATGATGCTATGGTCTTCACTAATACCCAGATGTTCAAAACACCACCTTAAAAAGAGATTAATGCTTGGTAAGCACCCAGGCTTAATATGATTGTTAACTCACATCAGCTAAGTACAAATGACTCTCTAGCCCTAAACTGGCATTGACCTTGTTGGGCAAATAAGAGAGTATTAGCAAATATGAGAGTATGAGTAAATAGAGTATGAGCAAATATTCAGTGCAAATACCCAATGCATTGAATCTGTGGATCGCAATGTGAACAGCTGCAGGCAAAATGAACAACTGGTCACACATGTCCTCACACACTCACCCAGATGTGCAAGATAGGTTGCCGACATAATTGTAAATTTGTTGATAAATAACATAATAAAAAAAATTAATTTAAAAATCTTTTAAAACCTGAAAGCAACTATGTCAACAAATCTCAGAAACTAATTGGCATTGGTGCTGACTTGTGTTTCAGGCAATGGTTCTTAGACTTTAGGATGTGTCAGAATATCCCTGGGCCTACAAATCTGCATCTTAACAGGCATTTCAGGTGACTCGATCATACGTGGTCTATGGGCCACCCTTGGACAATGTTGGTCTTGGATAGTCATGTTCAGTTAATTAGCACAGTACTTTTCAATAGGAAGGAAATAACTACCCTCAAAATAGACAAACAATAAAGCAAAATGTTTAAAAGCAAAAGAAAATCTTTCTAATAATGGAGCCCCACTTTGTCTAAGAAAAGGAAAATGAAAACAATTTATTTGGATAAATAAACACTGGGTTGAGAAAAACGTCAAAAACAGTAACAATATAATTTGCACAATGATCCAAATGGGAAAGAACCCATTATTTAGTAACATTTAAGTAAGAAAAAAATGGTAGGAAAGACTAAGCTCTGCCCACCCCACCACCAAAATAAGACAGTCTTAAAGATCTTCATAAATTATTGCAACAGATTTTCTCACACTCTAGTTGTACTTCCCTATGTTAAAAAATAGTTATCATATTTTTCATGGGAAGCCAAAATAACATACTATTCTAGGGACACATCAACAACAAAAAACTATGCAATGAAGCTATCAATAATGTAACTTTCAACTCGTATCTGTGGACCAACCCTCAATTTTTAATTTTTTAAAAATTTTTTGCTCCATTAAGCTTTATTCATTTTCATTGGCAAGTTTGAGTTCTACTATTTAGAAAGTTCTAAAGAAATAACTATAAGAAGTACATATGCTACTGCTCAATAAAAAGCCCTTCTATGTTCAAATCCCATAGCCAAAATTAATTAATTTGTGCACTGTTACCCTTCCAAAGACAGGAAGGAAAAACAACAGTGCCTCTGTCTGTAGAATTTGATGGCACCAATTATAGTCCAATCCAATTAAGCAAGTCACACACTCCAAAAGGGCAACCTCATCATTATATTCAGGACAACCCGATTAGTTTACTACTGCTGCGCTATGAAACACCCCAGGCTTAAAAGGAATTCACTTCTTTGTAGGACACAGAACAACTACATTTTCCAGACCTTCATTCTCTCCCCAGAAAGGGGGAGAGAGAGGGCTTGTCAGGGACAAACGAGTGTCCCTGGTGGAGCTGGCCCTGATGAACCAAATCGCTAAAAAGAATCCAATAGCTATAGACAGACGACCTTGTCATTTTATATGTGTCTGTTTTTAAGGCCTGGGTCTTTTGACATACGGAATTTTTCCCTGAATTATTGGACTTTTCACTCTCACCCTCCAAAGAGTGCAAATCTGGAAATCAGCAAACTGTGGCTACAGATAAACAGGGGGAGGGGGTGGGGGGGTGGAGAAGGAAAGAATTTATTGCATCAAGAGCGTATGCGTTCCTAATCCTGAAGGAGATAAATATTAGGTGACAAGGAGAGTCCGAGAGGTGCTTTCTTAATCTAGGTACCAAGTCCCGCCGAGTAAGTTTTCAGCAGGTGAACTTCTGACCATGCGCCTAGAGCAAGGGCCCGAGCACCGTGAAAGACGTGCCACTGTTTTTCATAGGAAGGCGACCGTTACTTGGAGACACTTTGGGAAGCTGTCAAAGCCCCGGGTCGAAGCCCCAATTGCCCCTTCTCTCTGCGAGGAAAGCGGTGTCCTGCACCAAGAAGGGGAAAAACGTTTCCTCCTCCGGACCCATCCCGCGGAGTGAGCGCGCGTGAGCCCCGGCCCAGGGGAGGCGCGCCCGGCTGGCGGAGCGGGGCGGACGGCGCTCCGGGGAAGGCGCCCTTCCCTGCGCCCGAGCGCGGACGGACGGGGCGAGCGGGAAGGTGCCCTGCTCCCGCCCGCGGGCACCTCCTGCCTGCCAGCCTCGGGGCGCCTTCCCACCCCGCCTCCCGAGAGCCCGAGCGTGCGTGGGGTCCCCCGGACACGCCCGAGTCCAGGCCCCTGTTCGAGACCAGAGTCGTGGAACAGGAACGGGGCTCAGGACACCACCAGCTTGCTAGGTCATCGTGGGCCAGCCGCTGAGCCTCAGTTTCCTCCCTGGTCAGTGAAAGAACACCAAGTGTCAGGTCGCTTTCGGCTCTCCAGCTCTACGATTCCGAGTGAGGTCTGGCCTCCAGGTCCTCTCCGCATCCCCGCGTCTCCGCCCGAACCCGACCTCTCCGCCTTCCTTCTAGGGAGCGGGCTCCTTACCCGCAAAGGCAGCCCGGGTCTCCGCGCAGAGCCACAGAGCGAGGGCCAGCAGCGCCTTGCTCTCCATCCCGCACCTCGCGCCGGGCGCAGTGCCCAGAATTCGGGCGCCGGTTCTTTCTCCCCCGGCCCGCCCCGCAAAACAGGCGTGGAGGCGGAACGCGCGCCTCGGAGCACGACTCCGGGGTGCGTGGGGCCAGGGTGCCTCGGCTCCGGCCGCGGCTGCAGGGCTGCGTGGGAGAGAATATCCTGGCTGCGGGACAGCTCCGGACTTTCTGTAGCGCGCGAGTGATGTCGCGGGGCAGAGGCGGCCCAGCCAGCACCCCGTGTGCCTGCTCTCCCGGGGTCCGGGACGCAGTGCCCGGCGAGCGCCGCGCTGAAACTCTAGAGCGCGGGGGCGGGGCGATGCGGGCCGGACGGGGGCGGGACCGGCAACGGGGTGGGGGGAGCCCCCGCTCCTCTGCGGGGTACCGGGCCTGAATCCCGGCTCCAACGCCCATTACATCTCCCTAGCTGGCCGCTCGGCCCGGAACCGCGCCTAGCCCCGGTCGCCGGAAGGGAGACGGTCTGCGGCGCGACAACCCTGTTTCTGGCAGAACTAAAACGTAGTTCCCAACAGGTTCTGGGCACGCCACGGTCCCCTCGGTTGTCGGACCCCCGAGATACTGGAGAGCGGGACAGGGAGCTCAGCGAGGGACGCTGCGCCCTCAGGACGCGCGCCAAAGTTTGGGACAGCCTTCGGCGCCACGCTGGCCTCGAGTGGCTGGGGGACAGGTGGGGGACAGGTGGCGGACGGGCCGCAGGTCGGAGCAGCTGGGAAGACGCGGCCACTCGGCTGCAGCGCGCGCAGGGTCGCGAACTGGCGGTGACTCCGGGGGCAGTGGCGCGAGGCTCGGCCGGCGCAGTTGCAGCTTGCACATCTGACTCTGAATGCCTTTTCTCACGACATACACGTGCCCAGTTCTCCGAAGTTCCCGTTATTTCCTCTTTTGCCTGGAGGTTTCAAGTGTTTTTAAGTTACCTGCCTAGCCCCCAAAGGCATTTAAATTTAAGACACCCCCGCCCCCACCTGGCTTTCACCAAGGACGTGCCTCAGGCCTCCAGAGAGCTGGAGGTACCCGGGCCCTGGCGAACCGGCCGCGGGCCTGCCGGTCATCGTCCCGCCAGTGGCGCTCTCCTGGAGAGAGGACTTTCGTCCACCAGGTTACCCCACAAGGAGCCCCTAGCATGACTCTTCTTGGGCCTTAGGCCAGGCTCCTTTTCAGAGCACAGCTTCCAGCCAAGACACCCTTAGGCAGAGCGGACAGAGGCCTAGCAGCCGGCTTCACTGGAGGAGCAATGAAGCGAAAGCTCCCAGACCGTGGGCACCCAGAACACCCTGTACCAAACCTCACACCTCTCTCCGCATGTGTGGACTCCTTGTGGCGCTGGTAGGAGAACTCGGATTTTTTTAAACCACATTTGTTCCCTCTTTTCTCTCCATTACTCCCTGCACGTGGATAATGACATCAGATGTCCCCTAACTTCATTAAACAGGGATCTCCTGGATCCCTGTCTCCTGCTTCCCAGGTGCTTTTGACAACTTACAGGCTCGTCCTTCAGGCAGAAGAAGAGGTAGAATTATTATTTCTGCATCTAGTCCAAACCCTTCCTCCTGAAATAGACAATTAATGTGAAACAATTGTTTTTGTTTTGCTATTTTAAACAATATTTTACTGTATTTACTCTCCGACTTGCCAGGTTAACAACTGAAATAGTTTAACTCTGAAATATCATGCATGTATATGGTTAAAAATATTTTTAATATGTAAAGGTTTAGAATGAAAAGCCCTTCCTTTGACAGAGGCAAGCATTGCCACCTTTCCTTTTTTCCTCCAAGCAAATTCTATGCATGTGAAAGTATAGTTATATCACTCTCCTTCGTCCACAAAGAGTAGCCTTGGTATAAATACTGTTTGAGTGTTGGCTCTTTCACTTTAAAATATAAATTGGAGATCATTCTGTATCAACCCTCAGGGCTCCATCTTGCTCTTTTTAATAGTGGCATTTAATAGTATACATGCACTAATATTTAATCTAGGAGTTATTTATTTGTCAGGGGCAGGAGTATCCCTAAAGAAACTCCTCGCTTCCTGCTAGTAAACTTAGCAAAGAAAACAGGATAGGCTCTGGCAAAGCTGAATAAGGGGGAGGAGGTGAAACCTGATTTGGAGAAGGCAATTTTTCTCCATCTCTATCTCCAAACAATTCTTCTCTCTCAGCCTTATTTACAATGCATGACACTTCCTTTTCCACATCTCACTTAAGAAGATAGTGTCTCCTCTGAATGCAAACCAGAACCTGCAGGCCATGGTAATAGCCCCCTTTAGAAGTCTTGGAAGGAAATGATGTGTCTTTGATGGCCACAAGATCAGAAAATTCTGGGGTCTCAGAATGAAGTCAGGGTCTCAATGAAGTCAGTCTACTACATTCCATCCCTCACAGCACTCAGAAGTGCCTTGTGTTCATGAAAAATGACAAAGTATATATATATATATTTTTAAAGGGTTTTTTTGTTTGTTTGTTTTTAATATATCTTTATTGATTTCAGAGAGAGGAAAGGAGAGGGAGAGAGAGAGATAGAAACATCAGTGATGAGAGAGTCATTGATCGGCTGCAGCCCGCAACCCGGGCATGTACCCTGACCGGGAATCGAACCCCGGTCGCCTGGATCCTAGGTTGATGCTCAACCCCTGAGCCACACCCAGCTGGACCAAAGTATATATTTTTTTAAATGTCTGTTCCATGTGCAATACCCTTCCACTACCAAGCACCACTGCAAAGTGGAATTTTATGAGTTAATCAGTCAGTATAGGTCCGACCACCACCTATCAAAGTGCCCAAGTGTGTTCAGTGCTCCACAAATGGTATTCAGACACATTTGGGGGGTGAAACAACAAAGAATGGTGCTGGGTTTGCAGACTCTGGGGCCACACTGGCTGGGCTTGACTCTCAAATCTGCCCCTTACTATCCATGTGGTCTTGAGTAACTTACTAGTTAAGTATCTATAAAACATAGCCATGATCTAAATGGCAAATAAGACTCACTCATTCAACAGTCCTTGAGTACCTACTATGTGTGAGGCACTATAATAAGCGCTGAAGTTACAATGGTGAAAACAAAGGCAGTAAGAGCATAAATGAGCAGTCTTCACAACAGCTCCACTCAGGGCGAATTTAACTTAATCACAGAGTACCCTGTATCTCCAGCTACTTCTTTGAGCTTTATGCACACAGAATATACATTGTTCATATCACCAAAGCTCAAGGCATGAATTATACTCTGTGTACTTTGGTTCCACTGCCATCAGTATTTTGGACTTCATATCTTCAAAAGTAAATATGAAGACAAGCAAAATGTTAATAATTGTGGAAGTTGGATGAGTACACAGGGTTCACTTTGCTATTCTCTCTACTGCTACATGTTTTTCCATGATAAAAAATGTTGTGTTTTAAGAAACTCTAATCAAAGTGATGGCTGATCTAGTATGATACCATTGACTTTTCACTGTCAGTGTCTCCATGTTACCTCTGGGAAATGGTTAAAGCAGAGAGGCAGGCAGGTGGGAACTTGTACTTTTGACTTTATACATATTTTTATAACATTCTTTCAAAACAAGAAAGTGTTGCCCTGGCTGGTGTTGCTCAGTGGATGGAGCATTGGCCCAAGCACTGAAGGGTCTCGGATTCAATTGCAGGTCAAGGGCACATACCTGGGTGGTAGGTTTGATCCCTGGCCCCTGGTGGGGGCACATGCAGGAGGCAACCAATCAGTGTGTCTCTTTCACATCCATGTTTCTCTCCCCCCTCTTCCACTTTCTCTAAAAAAAAATCAGTGGGAAAAAAATATCCTCCAGTGAGGATTAACAAAAAACAACAACAGAGAAAGTTTTACTTTTACAAATAAAAAGTATAAATCAAGACAACATGGCAGCTTAGGTAACCACTGTCCCTGCTGCCTCCCACAACCACACCAAAATTACAACTAAAATACAGAACCACCATCACTCAGAGCCTCCTGAGATCCAGCTGGAACAGAAGCCCCGCAACCAGGGAGCTGAAGGAGCATCGAGACCGGGAGGAGGGGCGGAGACGCGGGCGGATCCGGGCTGAATCCTGGAGACTCGCCGCGGGCCCACACCCGGTGCCTGGTTTAAACCAGGGAGGGCATCTTGGCGGTGGAGGTTTCCCAGAGGAGTGAGGGGTCCCAGCCCCACAGCAGGCCCCCAGCCCAGGGCTCCAGGGCCAGGAAGAGACGTCCCCACAACTTCCGGCTGTGATCTAGCCGGGACTGTCGCTGAGGGTCACGAGGGCTGCGGGAGGCCCAGGCTTTCCTCTTAAAGGGCCCGCGCACGGACTCACCTGGACGCTCTGCCTCTGAGCCCAGCGCCGGGCAGGAGCTGGAAAGGACCTGGGACACTCAGGGAGGAACTAACCTGCCTGGAATTGGGGCGAGAGGTAGAGAGGCAGCTTCCTCCCAGGCAGAAGGGCTGGCGGAGGCCATTACTCCTTTGATGAGCCCTCCCCTCACACAGCCAGGAGGCCATCGCCTTCTCTGAATCTCCATCAACCCGACTCACACCTTTGGGCCTCCCCGTGATTCCTGGAGACCCTGCCTGCCCCTTACTACCAGCAAGCTCATCCAAGCCATTTCCAGGGGCTTTTCTGTGCAAGTGGCCTCTCTAGCGTCATGCTTAAGACTTTCTTAAAATCTCTCAAACAAGCAGCACCTGGCCTCAGCATGCCCCATATCTCTCAGTAAGTCCTCCAGGCCTGGCACTAGTGGAAGCCTACATTGGTATATAGCTTGGCTTCTCCTGGACAAAGCCAAGCCCAGCACAAGCAGCAGCCATCTACGGTTTGCTGTGTAGCTCGTGCTGGCTGGTCCTGGACAAGGTACTGGCAGAGGCTGACTTTGCACCTCCTGGGACGCCCCAGAGACTGTGTACCCAGTAGACAGCTTTGACGACGCTAGATTACAACCCAACCACATCCATGAGTCACACACTCCAGGGGTGGACTTGGTGAACACCAAAGCTCCACCGAAGTAAATCCTGCTCTATAGGGGTGTCTCCAGCACAGCAGCTCTTCAGCTGTAGTTGCAGCTGGTCCTCAAAGCTGATTGGCCTGGGGGTCAATTCCTCCCAGTGACGTCAATAGCAACCACGGCTCAACTACAACAGGACAGTGCACACAGCCCACACAGGGGAGCCCCAGAAGGCCCAGACCAGGTGAGTAGGGAGACTGCACCACTGGACCTTACAGGACACCTACTACACAAAGCCACTCTACCAATTCCAGGAGACACAGCAGCTCTAACTAATACATAGAAACAAACACCAGGAAGCAGACAAAATGTGGAGGCAAAGAAACATGTCACAAAGGAAAGAACAGAAGAAATCTCCAGAAAAAGAAGTAAATGAAATGGAGCCAAGCAAGCTACTAGATACAGAGTTCAAACAATGGTTATAAGGAAGCTCAAGGGTCTTATTAAGACTGTTAAGGAAACTAGTGAGGTCCTCAATGACATAATAAAGAACCAGTCAGAAATGAGGGTTACACGAACTGAAATGAAGAATAATTTACAGGGAATCAACAGTAGAGGACACTGAGAATCAAATTTGGAATATGAGGAAGCAAAAAACACCCAACCAGAAGAGCAGAAAGAAAAAAGAATCCAGAAATATGAAAATGGTATTAGGAGCCTCTGGGACAACTTCAAGAGGCCCAACATTCATAATATTGGGGTGCCAGAAGGGGAAGAAAGAGACCAAGAAATTGAAAACCTATTTGAAAAAGTAATCACAGAAAACTTCTCCTACCTGGGGAAAGAAATAGACTTACAAGTCCAGGAAGCACAGAGGGTCCCAAACAAGAGGAACCCAAAGAGGCCCACACCAAGACACATCATAATTAAAATGACAAAGGTTAAAGACAAAGAGAATCTTAAAAGCAGCAAGAGAAAAGTAGTTAGTTACCTACAGGGGAGCACCCATGTGACTGTCAGCTGATTTCTCAACAGAAACTTTGCAGGCCAGAAGGGAGTGTCAAGAAATATTCAAAGTGATGAAAAACATGGAACTACAACCAAGATTGCTCTACCCAGCAAAGCTATCATTTAGAATTGAAGGTCAGATAAAGAGCTTCACAGATAAGAAAAAGCTAAAGGAGTTCATCACCACCAGACCAGCACTACAGGAAAAGTTGAAGGGTCTTCTTTAAGTAGAAGCTAATGAACAAAAGAATCTGATAAACAAAATAGACCCAGAGACATTGAAGCATGCAACAGACTGTCCTATCTCAGAGGGAAGAGGGGTGGTGGGTGGGAAGAGATTAACCAAAGAAGTTACATGCATATATGCATAACCCATGGACACAGACAATAATGGGGTGAAGGCCTGGGGAGGGGATGGGAGCGAGGTGGAGGGGTCAATTGGGGGGAAACATGGGATATCTGTGATACTTTTAGCAATAAAGATAAATTTTTAAAAATAACCCCCCCCCCCCGGAAAAAAGTATAAATCATTATCAACTCTGTCTTCTAGTGGCTGTTATATTTTCAAATATTGCCATTTGTTGACTACATATTTGCATGACACTTTCTCCTTTCTCATGTTTACTTTATCTAATTTGTTTCCAAAATTTATTTATGCGTAACTTACCAGAACCTGTGACTACCTTGCCAGAGGTGGACTAGATCCCATAGCTGGTGTGTACCCATGACTATCATGCGTTAAGAGATTATGAGCATACCATTTCTCTCTCATTATTCACCTTCCTTACACACCCACATTTGCTTTACTCTCCGTGTGACTTATCTTTTTAACTTGATCTTAAAATGTATTTGTATGTTCAAGGAAAAGAAGGCTATGTCACCACAACGCCAGGCTTGCCTTGGATGTATCAGAGTTTGGGTTTATTCATAAAGTTTTACATTCTAATAAATAAAAAGCAAGTTCCCCACCCTTTTTGTGAAACAGGTGAGACAGAACTTCACTATTTCTACCTGCAAAGGAAAGATCTCAGTTACTATAAATATGTGTGCCTATGTGCTCTCCCAAGCTCTCCCACATAATTTCTTGTTATATTTCACATAAGGATAAATAGAACAAGTTTTAAATGTGGAAAGCATGCAGGGAATTTAAATAATTAACTGGAAATCCACACAACACCAGAAACGGATGTTAGAATATAATGAAAGTAGCCAACACTCATTGAGCACATCCTTGGAGCAGGCACTGTTCTGAATGCTTCACTCATCCCTCCGTTCATCTACAGCATCCATGAGGGTAGTAAGCACTTCTTAGTAAAGAAGAGAGTAAGGATAAGAAATTATTTATCCTTAACTTAAGTAAATGTTCCTTTGTCTTCCTAAAAGTCTTGCAAAAAAAAGTTGTTTTATTTGTTTTAAAACAATTAATATACAGTTTTCTCACCATTAGTTAATGACATGATACTAATCAAGACACTCTGCTTTTTAAAATAATAATAATGAGAAGTAGATTTTATGTGCCAGGTACTTTAATGTTCACAGTGACTCAATGGAGAAGATACTATAATTATTCTCATGGGGGGGGGGGTGCTGGGTCAAGGTGAGATTAAAAAGTAAGTGGTGGAATCGGGATATAACAGAAGAGAGGTATAAAACATCCAAGACAGACCCCTCAAGTACATACAGTTCCTTGCTGAGGATTGGTCTCTTTCTAGGGATGAGGCTGAGTGGATTGATGCCACTGGCCTCCTCAGCCTCCCGATGACAATCACTTTCATTCTCCTGGGTGCATGGAAGGCCAAGTCACTTAGGAGAATCACTCTGGGACAAATGCCCACGAAAGGATGAAAGGAAGGTAATTAGATCTCCCCCTGCCCTACCCCAGGAGTCCCAACCCAGCTGGATCTTCACCTTATACCCAACCCCTGAACCTCTGAAGAAAAGCCCTTGCTCCTGTACACATAATTATGCACTTGGGGGATTTCTTTTCTGCCATGGGTTATTTTTTGTCTGTTACTCTCCTGAAAAACTTGTATTCATCTTTTAATACCCAGCTCAATGCCCTTCCCCAGTGATGTGTTTTAGTTTTTCATTCAGCTATCTTCTTCAATTGAGACACTTTCAGAAGAAATGGGCAGAGATTAAATCTTACCTGAGCAGATAGTCAGGTTTAGAAGGATGGTTGCTAAGTTATAATAAGAGCGGAATGCACACTGATGATGCTTATTTAGTAAAATGTATTTTGAACACTAAAGACTTATCATGATATGCCTAATTAAGTAGAGCTATTGTCAAAGATACTGTGGGGTTAAAAATATATGTGCTAGCTATGCATCATGTACTTTACATGATCATTTTTAAATTGACATTTAAAGAATAGTCATACATTTAGCAAATGTATCCATAACTGTACTGAATTTATACTTTATCCTAGACAAATTAATAGGGGCTATTTTGTTATTCACAGAACTAGGAAATTACTTTCCTTTTCTATATACACAAAGCACTTATATGATATGATAGATGATAATATAGTCATATGTTTATATGAATGATTTTCCCTCAAAAGCAGGAATTAGGTCAAATTTATTTTGTGTGTTCAGTGCCTAACACACCTCTGTGCATACTCACCTCTCAATACATTGATGAATTTCAAGTAATTTTTGTCACTTCCCTTTCTTCCCCCCGCCCCCACCCGAATCACATGCCTCTTGGGTACCCATCACAATTAGCTTTACAGAGAGCAACTTGTTGGGATAAATAGAACTACACAACAGCAACACTCACACAAAGAGAGTGGAAAAGTTCTTAATGTAGTAAGCAGTGGGGATGGGAGTTTTGTTTTTGATTTTAAGTAGTGAAGAAAAAGAAAAAGAGGAATTTATAAGATTTGCATGTACTATATAATAAATGTGTGACTTGAACTTCATGTCTGTGCCTTTTGCAGATTGTAACTATTTTCCAATGAATGAATACCATCTCCCCTCTTAAAAGCTTATCAAGTCTTCCAAGAACCAAATAATGAAAAAAGAAAAATGCTCTTGTTTCCAAGTAAATTGTTACAAGTCACTCGTCCCTCACAGAAGGATATGTACACACTTCCAGCCTAGTTGTGTTAGTGTGTAGTGTTGTTCACATTTTTACAGAATAAACGTAGTGTTTCCCAGTAATATTACTTCACCAGCATTGCTAGTCAATGACAGCAGAAAACTTTTATGTTTTTCATGTATAAATTTAGTCTCCAGAGTTTCCAAAACATTGGTGAGTAAACCCCTGAGGCACAAATAAAATCTCTCTCTCTGGGAGTGTTTCTCAAAGTTCATTTCTAATACTTCACTACCTTGGTGCACATAATAAAACCAAATGAAACAACTCACCAAGAAACACCTCACACAGAGAGAAACTTATAAATAAAGTGAAAAATACAACTTCAGATCTGATAATCATCCCCAAATTGGTCAGGCTGGTTATAGGCAGATGAAAAGTCAGAAGGGAGTCATTTCATGCATCTGACCACGTAATATAAATAGAAGTTCCAGATGTGGAGAAAATGAGTCCAGTAACAAAGCAACACATCGAAAATATTAAACAATAAAATTGTTCTTTGGATTGTGTACAAAAACACATTTCCTTATCATAAGAATCCTTGTCCCTGCTTCTCCCTACAGCTATAATTGTCTGTTACTTTTACCTTTCCTTCACTGGACAATTTCTTGAAAGAGAAGTCAACCCTCACCTTGTCTCCTCAAATACAATAGCTTCTTCTCAGTCTTGACTCTGCCGGGTATCTCCATAACATCCATCCCACTGGCTACCCCCACTTCAATTTTGGTCTCTGCTTGACACACATGACACTGTACAGGCCTGCCTATCCAGCCAAAGCCCGTCAGTGGCATAAGTTCCTTTGCTCAACCCTAAACATAGAGGAGCTCCAAATCCCTATTGGTCACCATCCCTTGTCTTCTTCCATAACTTTCTCAGGAATCTCATTCCCCTTTGTGTCTTTATCTTCTTTGTCGGTATAACTTGCAAAATTGTGCTTTCCAATTTTGATTTCCTACCATAGCTGCAGACTCCAGCTCCCAACCCTTCCTGGACATCTCCATGTGTATGTTTCTCCAACCTCTTAAGTTCAAAGTGTCCAAAACTGAACTCTGTCTCTTCTGTCTCCTTCAGCCTTCCCAAGCACAGAGTCCTGCTAGGTGCTTATGCTCTGTACCCTGCAGCGGTGTTATTCCCCTGCCTTTTCCCTTCCACCCAAATCTAGTCTCGTGTCCATTATTTACATCTCTCACATCCATTCCCTATTTTCATTCATCAGCCTGCCCTGATTCATGACCATTTTGCCTTTGTCCTAGAATATTCCAATCCATCCATCACTCTGCTGCCAAAGTTATCTTCCTAAAACACAAGGTCCACATATCACTCATCTTTGACAGTTGGCATTTGCACACAGCATGAAGCCCCAAATCCTAAGGCTGGTGTTCAAAGGCTTCATTCTTTGCCCATATTCTGTTTTTCCAGCTTACCTTCCAGTATGCCATACATATATACTCAATATTCCAGCCATATAGGGTCCACTGGCCACTTAGAGAAAGTGCTTTATACTCTCTTGTCTCAGTTTGTGCTCACTGTGTTTTGTTTAGAATGTGCTTTGTTCCAATATCTGCCTATAGGAGGCAGCCTTCCTTTAAAACCAGGCCCCAAGACATCTCCTTCCTCCTATCCCTCCTGCCTTGCCCATCTGAATTACTATCTCACTGATACAATAGTCAGGATCCCTTGGGTTTTAAGCGACAGAAAAAACAGCTCCACCTGGCTTAAATGTGTAAGATCATGTTGCTGTAAGTTATGGGCTGGCTTCAGCTAGTTTTGTCGGAGTCTCATTGTGTCAGCTGCTATTTTTCTCTATGATTTTCTCAATCTGGCCCTCAGGCTCTCCTCATAGTACAAAACAAGTGGCTGTACGTCCTCACACCACACTGTCCACAGAAGGAGAAAACTCTTTGCCAGAAGCTCTTGAGGAATGATGAGGAAGACTCTTTGTCTTCAACTAAGATTTTTCATTTCATTTGCTCATTCCTACATCAATTACCAGGGAGCAGTGTCTTGGTCTGTTCCGCCTGCTATAACAGGATACTGTTGTAGCTGACAATCAACAGAAATGTATTTCTCACAGTTCTGGAGCCTGGAAGTCTGAGATCAGGGTGCCAACATGGTCAGGTTAGAACCTTCTTCTGCAGACTTCTCCTTGTATCCTCACAAGGTAGAAGGGGCTGGGAGCTCCATGAGGTCTCTTCTATAAAAGCACTAATACCATTCATGAGACTTTTACCCTAATGACCTAATCATCTTCCAAAGGCTCCACCTACCAACACCATCATCTTTGATTTCAACATATGAATTTTGGGGGAACTCAAACATTTAGACCATATAGCAATGATGCCAATAGGTTTAGATCAATCAGAGTTCAATAGATTTAGATCAATCAGAGTCTACTTCTGAAACTAAGAATGTGGTCGATAACATCAAAACCACATCATTAAAATGAGGAATGGACTATTTCTCAAAGAAAAATCTGAAGGTTTTTGTAGAAAGCAAAAGAAAATGGATGTTAAGGAGACAACCAACCAATGACCACTATATTCCCCACATTCCAATAACCCATTATTCAATATCTGTTGTAGTGTATATGATATCCTGCTTTACATCAGATTTATTTGGATATGTATGTCTGTCTTACTCATTATATCATGAGCTTGAGCAAGTTTAGTATAGTTTTCATAACTGTTTTCTCTAAACTTTCAGTTAAGTGAAGACAATTTTTTTCATTACTCCTCTGACACACTTCCCCTTCACCCACTACTATTATCATAACAATAACGAACACTGATTGAGTTATCATGTGTCAGGCCTTGTTGTAAGCATTTTACATGTGTTGACTCCCTTAATCTTCACCACCAACCTATAAAGTAGGTACTATTATTATCCTCACATTTGATAGATGTGGAAACTAAGGTTCAGAGAACTTAACTTGCCCAATGCCATGTAGCTTGTGTGGGGTGGAGTCAGGATTTGCGCCAATGCTGGACAAATCCTAAGTTACCCTCTAAAACAGACTCTTACGCGGATTCGACTTTCAATAAAATATACCTCCTGGTAAAAACAGCCTCTAAAAAGCTACTTCTTGTCTTTCAGCCCTCTCATTCAGAGCATCATTCAATCTTGCCAATTCTCCCTAACACCTGTTCTTTCTAGTTTGTTCTTACATTAAATCAACCATCCAAGTTCTGACCATCTCTTGGCTCGACTTCTAGAATCATATATTTGAAAGTTAGTCAATCTTATATCTTCAGCCAAAATTATTCTCCTATCCCCAGTACTCTTCTTCCTGACCTGATCTCCAATGTCAAATGTTTAATGTCTTTCAGCTCATAATCATAAGAATAAAACCATGAGAAATGAATATTGGATCATATTTGGAATTGTTCCTGACAATAATTCCTGTGGGACAGTGTGTCGATTGGCTCCTTGATGCTGCTCTTCCTGAGATGGAACTCCTAGAACTCTAGAGGCCCTCAAGCAGTCTCCTGTCTTCAGTCAACAAGTCATTAGCCACTTGATTATTTGCATCTTGAAAAGGTTTTGAAAAGATTCTCCACAACCAAACTTGACAACATAGAATTTCTTCTAGCATGTGACTGTGACATAGTCTTCCCAAAATGTCACCACTATGAGGTTTTGCCCCACAGTCTGTGCCCAGAAACCTACTGTAGTGCCAGAGGTCGGCTCCTTAAGTACAGGTGGCCAATTTCTGAGCATTCCCTATTCATTCAACAAATTATTTAATTTCTTTTTAATAGCAAGGTGATTATGACATATCTGTGCAAACACCAGAATTTTGGACATTTCAAAAGTATTACCCATGAACTAGATGTTCTGTACTGTTCTTTTTTTTTTATTATAGTTTACTAGATATTTATTTATTTTTAAATTTATTTTATTTATTAGAGAATTTATTTATTAATGTTAAACCAGTGGTTCTCAATCCTGGCTACACATTAGAATCTCCTGGGTCTGAGGAGTTTTAAAAAACTACTGGTGCTTGGCACCATCCTCTATCAATTAAATCTGAGTCTCTGAGAGGAAAACCTGACCAACAAACTTTTGTGTGTGTTCTAATGCGATTCTAATCACATTAAACTCTTGTTAAACTCTCGTGCATGAGAATAAAAATGATCCTTCCAAAACTTACAATAAAAACATTCATTATAAGTCCAGGACTATTGTATCCATTGTGTACTATAGTCACTGTGAGCTTTCTAAAGAGTATCAAAAATACTTGAGAAATTTAAAAAGTGTAACTCATAAGGACAAAATAATGTATTCTTAGCAAACTCTAAGAATAATTTATTCTTAGCAAAATTATTAAAGCATTTTATATATTCTTCAACCAAAAAATATATTTAATGTGAGATGTGAGTGCATTTTAGTATATTTGCCATGATTCAGGGTGAGTCTTCCAAAAGAGCACCTACAATGTGAAAAGGTCTTACAACCGGAGCAAAAGGGGTGAGGGGGCAGGTTGAAGAGGTCAAAGGAGGAATAAACAGTGACGGAAGGAGACTTGACCTTGAGCGGTAAGGACACGATACAGTATACAGATGATGTGTTGTAGAATTCTACCCCTGAAACCTATGCAATTTTATTAACCAGTGTCACCTCAATAAATTCAATAAAATTTTCAAAATAAATAAATAAAAAGGTCTTATAGCATCCTCAAGTATTTCAAATTACATTTCAGTATTTCTAACATGAAATGTTTCTATCTACTGCTGAAGAAAAGTCAAGGAAATAAAAAGACTTTGAAGTCAACAGTTTGGTAAAAACAATTCACTTTGATAGAATGATTTACAGCTTCCCAGGTCTTAGCCTTAAACAGAAGATAAGCTTTTATGTTTATTAAAGCAACTCTCCCATTTTTTTCTGAGTTAAGCTTTCTGTTAAATGCGATTCTGAATTAAAGAACTGCTTGGGGGAGGCTGGGAGGGAAGAAGACACCAGAGCTGAGTTTCGAGGCAGATGAAACATTTAAATCAGTTGTTCCTCTGATCTAGAAACACTGATGAAATCAATGTAGTATGATGTTGTCTTTCACCCTTCCTGGCTCCCAAAGTCAAACCATAAATTGGAGTAACGTGTAGCTTTTATACCTAGTTACAAGAATTATTCAAGTCTCAAATGAGGACTCCAGAACTACAACCATCCTTAAAATTCTTAATGACCTCGTGTTTCTAAAAGTTTAAAAATACCTGTATGTGTGTGCTTGTGTACAGAAAACAGACTAAAAACATACACATCACAATTTAATAGTGATCATTCCTTGGTGAGAAAAATATGGATGACTTAAATTTTCGGCGAGAGTCACATAATGCTTTTTATACATATATGAAGAGAACTCTTGAAGGACACATATGAACCTTAAAAATAATTACCTCTGAGGATCAGGGTTGGAATGGGAGGAGAGAAAAGATTTCATTTATTACTCATATTTTTGAGTATTTTTATTGATAATTTATATTTTAAATATTAATAAACATGTGATAATAAATTTTGAAATTTTAGAAAGCTATTAAAGGCCATACTCAACACCCCACTTGCCCAGGTGGGTAAGAGAAAGTGAACAGCAGTGGTTGGCCTTCTCTCTCCAGCTTAGAGAACATGGACTAGCTCTCCTGTAATACTCCCTGCTTCCTCATGTGTTTTATGGTAGTGCCAAAACAAGATCTTGACCTCAGAGAAGTCATAAGTTTTCAGTAATAATTCATTTTAAAAGCTAAAATGTATTATGTTCTTGCTGTACAAAATGTTTTCTTATGTATCATCTCATTTTCTCTTCAAAACAATCCTATGAGGCTCATAAAATTTAAGCATCTCTGACAGCCCACACCACTAATAAATGGAAGAGTCAGGATTAAATCTACATCTTTCAACTTCACAAATCAGTGTCCTTAAATGAAAAGAAATTAAAATTGTGAAGCAATCAGGAACTTTGAACAATAATTGAATACCAGTCTAAGTTGGTAATATTTCTCTGTTGACTAATTCTCTTTTTTAATTTTTTTATTTATTGATTTTGGGGGGGAGAGGAAGAGAGGGAGGATGACAGAGAAAGAGAGAGAGAGAGAGAAACATCAATTTTTTGTCCCACTTATTTGTGTATTCATTGGTTACTTCTCATATGTGCCCTGACTGGGGTTCAAACCCGCAACCTTGGTGTATCAGGACAACTGATGTATCAGGACAACTTGGCGTATCCAAACAACTGAGCTACATAGTTCTCTTAAAAACTTTGTAGTTCTCCTACAACTCTTCTTGATATTTACTTTATTAGTCTACATTCACATCCACAAATCTCTTTGAGATAAGTGTGTCTCTACCTTGGGCTTCTGCTGAGACTGCTGGAAAACAATAGTCTTGACGTTTCATAGAAGCCCACTTGTTTGACTAAATAAGCTCTGAGACATCTCAGACCTTTCTACTAAACCTTCTGCCTCATGTCCAATATTTTCCTTTAAGACTGTACTTAAATTTCATCAATATTTTCTTTATATAAGTTCTCCTACATAATGGCAGAATAAAATTTTATGCAGGGAAGCTTTGATATATAGGGTTTGGCCCATTGATTGATTGCATTTTTAAATTGATGCCTGTTCAATTTTTCAGCATAGATCTTTTCTTCATGAGATATTTAATAACTATCCACATGACTTAAAGGGGGGAACATCCTTCAAAATATATTCCACATAGCTGTGAAAGGGGGAAATCCTCAAAATATGTAGGGAATTCACATTCACTTACATATATAGGCTTTCAATACTATTTTTAAAATCAGATTCCTATAATAAAACCTGTTATTTAGTTTCAAATGGAGTGTCCTAAAGACATTTTCCTTTTCCTAGTCATCCATATTTATTTGAAAGGAAAGTGCAATACTTTAGTGGAAAGGTGGGAGGTGTGGGGCCAAATGAACCAAAATGAGAATATCGGCTCTGCTTCATGGACAATTTTAACCATGCTGAGTCACAATTCACTCTTCTTATTTTATTTTACTTTATTTTTTGTTTTATTGTATTAAGAACACTTAACATGAGATTTATCCTTTTAATAGATTTTTAAGTATAAAATAAAACATTATTATCTATAGGGACAATATTGTACAGCAGATCTCCAGAAAGCATTAATTTTGCATGACTGAAATGTATTTCTACCAAGCATTTAAGAAGAACTAACTTCAATCCAAACTATTCCAAAAATTAAATAGGAGAGAACACTTCCAAACTCATTTTACCAAGCAAGCATTACCCTGATATCAAGGCCTGAGAAAGACACCACAAGAAAAGAAACCTACAGTCTGAAATTCCTGATGAATATTAAAGCACAAGTCTTCAACAAAATACTAGCAAACTAAATTAACAGTACACTGAAAGGGTCATACACCATGACCAAGTGGGATTTATCCCTGGGATGCAAGGATGGTTTAATGTATGAAAATCAATTAATATGATACACCACATTAACGAAATGAAAGATAAAAACCACATGATCATCTCTTTAATATTCTTTAGCCTTTTATTAACATGTTTCTCAAAGTCCTGACAGCCTCTTCTGACCACTCCATTCAAAAGCTACTCCCATGTTTTTAAATGTTCAAAAAGCACCTCACATCCAGGTGCCAAAACCTGTGTTAGTTTTCTATCAGTGCACCAAAAAATTACTCTAAAACCTATTGGCTTCAAACAATAATAAGCATTTATTATTGCAGAGTTTTTGTAGTTCATGAGTGTGGTTCAGGAATTGGGGACAGATTATTGGATTGTTCTAGTTCTGGGTCTCTCATAAGGTTATGGGTAAGATATAGGCCAGGGATTCAGTCTTATGAAGGTTTGATAGGGGTTGAAGAACTTATTTCTAGTGTGACTCACTCACATGACTTTTGATAAGATTCAGATTCTTGCTGAATGTTGGGAGCCTCCACAGAGCTACTGAAGTGTCCTCATGACATGGAAGTTGGCTTCCCCAGAACAAGTGATCCAAGATACCAAGGTGGAAGCCAGAATGTGATTTATGACTTAGATTTAGAAGTCCTATGCTGTCGTGCCCACAATATCCTATTAGTTACACAGTTCAGACCAATTCACTATGGGAGAACATTACTGCCAGGGTTTGAATATAAGGACAGCAGTCATTGGAAAACATCATGGTTTTGGCTATTACTTCTCTCAATAGTGTTTTATAATTTTCAGCATCTAAATCTTGACCATATTTTTGTGGATTTATCCCAAAGTATTTCGTGTTCTTTCATGTCATTGCAAATGATACTATTTTTTATTTTTTTATTTTTGATTATTTTGTACTATAAAAATGCAATTAATTTTTTATATTGTTAATATCTGTGCCCTTGCTAGATTCACATATTAGTGTTAGTAACTTTTTGATAGATTCTTTGGGATTTTCTATATAGATAATTATGTTTCTGTAACTAAAACAGTTTTATTTCTTCCTTTCAAATTTGTATGCTTTTATTTGTTGGTTTATTGCATAGGCTAGGATCTCAAATATAATGTCAAATAGAAGTGATGAGAGTAGATATTCTTGCCTCATATCCATGCTTAAAAAGAAAGCATATTGTCTTGTACTATTAAGTATAATGCTGTAAGTTTTTCATAGGTTCCTTTTAGCAGGAAGAGGAAGTCCCCTCTATTCCTAATTTATTGGAACTTATGAATGGATGTTGAATTTGTCAAATGCCTTTTGTGACTCTATTGAGATAATCATATGGCTGTTCTGGAAAACTTCCTGGATTGATTTTTGAATGTTGAGCCAACTTTGCACTACTGGGATTAAACCCCACTTAGACATGATGTACTGTCTTCTTCATATATGGCTAGAGTTGAGTTGATAATATTTTGTTAAGGATTTTTGAATCCATGTTCAGGAGGGACATTGGTCTATAGTTTACTTTCCTTGTAATACCTTTCTCTGGTTCTGTTATCATGGTAATGTTAGCTTCATAAAATTGGTTGGGATGTGTTCCCTTCTCTTTTATTTTTTTGGGTCATATATATTTACAGGTGAAGTAATATTATTATCTTGGATTTGCTTAAATATAATTTGCATTAGGTCTGGGGTAAAGCCCCAAAACCTGCATTTATAACAAGTTCCCAGGTGATAATCATGATGTTGACCCAGCAACCACAGGGAACTTTTGCTTTAATATAAAGACTTAGATTTCAGAAATTTCAAGCTTTTCATAATTTAAATCCTGGGTTAAATGCAAATATAATATTCTTTAGTTCACATGCTACATTGACTCTAAATTCTATTTAATTTATCTCAGCAAAATTGTTTAGACATCTACTATGTACCAGGCCCTCTACTAGCTTCTGAAGGTCCAAGGATACATACTAATGCATTGTCCCTGCCACTGAAGACTTCATAGTCTGATGTCCTTATCTTTAGTTCTATGTAATAATATTAGAAAAATTTAGTTCAATTCTAAGTTGTTTCATTTGTATTGGATTATTTTTAACTTTGCTTCTGTAAAACACATTAACAGCTGAGTTCATCTTGTAGTATAAAATATTATGGTGTTTTCCTATATATTGATTTTATAACATAGTCCAAATCCTTCCAAGTGTTCCCCAGAAGGGTACTTAGAAATAATATCTAAGCTAGTAAGTGACAGATCTGCAACTAAACCCAACTCATAATATAGTGCTCTGTCCATTATGTCAGGCCTCATGACTTAAATTCCAACTTCAAGGAAAATTATGGATTCCATACCTAGAAAATATTCCACAAATTTCAGTGGAATTTCACAATTAAATTAGATTATTGAAGATCTTTGTGAATTAAAGGAGAAAGGTGGAGAGATAAATATGAAAGGATGGGACAGGGGTTGTGGTAGCCATAGTAAAGGTATTAGTAACAGTAAGACAGTAGTAGTAACTTCTAATATGCTACGCACTGTGACTTGCTTAGACATTTACTCTTCTCAATAACCCTATGAGATGTGTACAATTATTATGCCCATTTTACAGATAAGGAAACTGAGGCATAAAAAGTTTAGTAATTTGCCCAAAGAGACATGGCTTTTGCACTGAATCCCATCTAATGGCCTTGGATAAAATTAACACCACAAATATAACCAAATTCTGCTAAGAAGAAGAGGTAAATAGTATTTAATTTTTATGTAGAGTTACATAGTTCTTCAAAGTCCCAAATACTTTTTGGAGAGCTTAACAGATATCAGTAAGATAGTTAAAAGCAGAAGGAAATTAAAAGTTCTTCTATGACTGTTAAAACAGACTTAATGGCTCTGTTCTTCTGAACAGGTCAAATATTAAATAAAGTGTGCTTTCAGCAATTGGGATTCATAAAGAGGTCAATAGGCTTCACTGGAGTGGAGCATGCACCAGGTACACACACAGACACAGACACGTACACACACACACCCTCATTCAATTTCATGTATAAACAAACATTACCTATACCCTTGGGAATTATTTTTTGCTACCTTTAAGTCAAACTGGTTTTGCTTGGCAGACTGCAACCCCTACAGGTGGCACCTATTCCTGGTGAAGTGTTTCCTTTTCCCAGAACTGAGACATTGGCACCAAGTATCTCCCTACCATTCTCGACATCTGTTTCTACTTATGTGCCAGCTAAGGCCACCTGATCTGTGAAAGGAAACAAAACAAGAGTCCATGGTCATTGTCTACCAAAATGTCTTGTTTTGGTTCACTCAAACTCTGGGAACACAGATTGAGAAACTCAAATCGGATGCCAAGTATAGTCTACCTTAGGAAGGGGCTATGGAAAAAATGTATTCTTATTCACCTGTTGCTATTAAATAGAAGATAAGGTAGGTCTCTTGAGTCTAAAGAAATCAATTTATGAAGTGACTAATGGTATTCATTACCATTTCCAAAGCATTGCATGTTGCTGCAGAGGTGCTACCAAAGATACAGAGAGGTCTAAAGCTTGCCATGAAGAGATTCATGAAGTTAGCAGCTCAGAAGACGTACATCAGAAAATAAATATATAAGGCTAAATACATAGCATGTCAAATTTACAGAACAGCAATAAATATCATAGGTGTTCTTTAGAAAGAGCAAAACCAAGGGCTGGGCTGATAGAAAAACCTTAGTGGTGGTGAGACTTAAAGAAGAAAAAAGTAACTTATTCTGTGACAAATGAAATCACTTTCTTTTAAATAGTATACCAGGATGAAAAATACCAAGTCACATCTTTCCTAAGAGCTGAACTTCATGACATATAAGAAAAATGTTGTCCATAGTTCCTAAATATGTTTCTTTTCTGCTTCTTTTCTTTTCCTATAGTCAGCTTTCAATTGTCTAACAGTTGAGGGTAGAGACCAAAGAGGATAAATCTAGAGAGATGTCATACCCTTTATTTTTGCCTTCAAGGCTCTGTTTCTAGTTTTTAAGACTTTTACTAGAGTTGGTAACAAACACCAAAATATAGCGATTTGAAGATATACATGTACAAGTCTACAAAGGTGCCTATAATAGCAATATTCATTGCAATATTACATGATTAAAAGGTTTTCAAAATGGAAACAACCTAAATATCTACCAGCAGGGAAGAGTTAAATATATTGCTAATGGAAAAGATCCAACTGCCAAGGAGGTATGTCTCATATGATCCCATTTAGTTTAAAAAAAGGACATCTGTACCTCATAAATACACCTCATGCACAAGCCAATTCCAGGAGGTAATGTGAAAAACTGTAAGAATGTTAATATTTGTGAGACTGGCAGCTGACTTTTATCTTATTATTTTCTGTGCTGGTGGAGATTTAGCAAAATATACTATATATATAATTTCTAAAAATAATTTAATTAATATACATATTGTATATGTGTAATATTTACATTTTTTCTTTTCAGATACTCCCTCTGCTTTACCAAAAATTACCTAGAAACATCCAAAGTGAGGCAGAATATTAACAAAAAAGCCATAAAAATCAACCATTAGGCATGAAGAATGGTCATTCCACACAGATTTTTTTATTTGAGAGTATTGGTCATTGCCTTCCAGAAAATAAAACTTTTCTCAAGCAATAGATGAATATTTTGATTTTTTGTTGCTAACAAATAGTCCAAAGCCTTAGAAGCTTAAATTTTAAAGCTGATACAACACATGGCTCATGGAATTGATCATAAATAGTGAGAGACTAAAGGTTTATGAAGTGGAGAACATGTGGATATAATGTTCTATTGGCTGGTGACATTCTCTGACAGCTACCACCCTTGAGCAAGATTGAGGAGCTCCAGATGTCCAAGTGGCCTTTCTTCTCCTTTGCCTGCTGGAGCCCAAAGCAGAACAGCCAGATGGCCATGAACTCTGGGTTTGGGATCTGAGATAAGTTGGAGAGGCTCAGCATGTTCTGCTGATGCACCAGTTCAGGGGAAGTTAGTTGACACAGCCCTTTGCCTTCCGTTTGGCTTGAATAAAATCAGGAAAAGTGGCTTAGACTCAGTACTTTCTCTATGCTCCTCAGGGTCCACATGTTTCCTGACCCTTGACCTTTTTTTCTGTCACCTGCCCATGAGCTTAGCTGACAATGACTTCCTGCCATCTCTATGTCCTGGACCCATCATTGTGCTTCATCAGTCTGCCCATGTCTTCTGAGGATGACTCGCTTCATGTCCACCATTACCTGACCACACCATTGCTTAACCATATCACCAAGCTGGTTTTCTTGGGTAAGGGAAATGGAAATCTTTAAAATAGAGAGTTGGAATGAGTCTCTGTAAAAACCAACTAGCTAATTTACATAGTTAAACATAACCCCTAGGAAATTAGTTTGACCTCTATAATTTTTAAGGAGAGTACAGTGGCCAAATCTGTTCAACACTGACTGTTCAGTCCTTTCTTTCCTTCTAGATAAAGATATACAAATTTTGGGGACTCTATACACAGTAATGGGTCAGCACCTGTGTCCATCTCCCTGGCTACATCTTACAGGAAGCAACTGTGTGTCATAATTGACACAATTCCAAATCTTAATACAGTGGACAGAACACTGAACCAAGAGTCAGAAAACCTGATTTCAACACCAATTCTGCCACTGACTTAATCAGGACCTGTTTCTCCATTAGCAAAATAAGGGAGAGGATCACTAAGGTCTTCTCCTTGTTATGAAATGTTCAGTTCTGTGGATCAGTGGCCAGCTAGGGGGATAGATAAATGTCCTGGAATGAGCCAAACCTCCCTTACACTGGAAAAGAATCAGAACCAATTACATCACCTGTAAATTGTGCTGCTCTCTGAAAAACTTAGTGTATTTTCAGAAATTATATTATATGTCAATGATATAAATGGAAAACTGGGTTTAATTTTCTTCATGGCAACCTGAGACCCTTAGTGTGGCAGAAGAGATAGAAGAGAGAGACAACAGATGATAGATGATAGATAATAGATGTTGATAGATAGATATAGATAGATGATAGATAGATGATAGATAGATAGATAGATAGATAGATAGATAGATAGATAGATAGATAGATAGATAGATAGATAGATGATAGATAGATAGATAGATGATAGATGATAGATAGATGATAGATAGATGATAGATAGATGATAGATAGATGATAGATGATAGAAATAATGGGTAGGTGGGTAATGGATAGATGAATGGGTGGATATGTTGCTAGATGGGTAGCTAGATAGAGTTGAGGTTCTGAACATAGTTTCTAGAATCAGACTACCTTGGTTCAGATTTCAGCATAACAACTTCCTAGCTATGTCACCTCAAGAAAATTACTCCACCTATTTGTGACTCAATTAACTTACTGGAAAATTCATATAATAACAATAATACCTCAATAGATGGTTGTTAGAATTAAATAAGATTATTCATGTAAAGCTTTTAGCATAGTGCCAGGCCTATGGCAAGAATTCCATAAATGCTGACAATTATTATCACTTAGGAAATAGTATGTGTGTTACTCCTTCACCTTTACGCCAATCACCAGTCCTCCTGCCTCTCACACACACACCCAGAGGCAATCAGTGCTAGAAGATTGGGGGACATGGTTTTCCTATTACACACACACACACACACACACACACACACACACACACACACACACATTTAGTGTTACTACTTCCAAAAGTAGGTTGTACAAAATATATTGTTTTGAGGCTTGATTTTTTTTTTTGCTTAACAATATATCTTATAGAGCAATCTATATCAGATATAGACATTATCAATACACAAACATATATCAATTCATGTCTCTACTGATGAACATTTAAGAGGTCTCAAGATTTTCAGTGAGGATGTTTTAATATTTCTTTTTCTCATATGTGACTATTTCTTTAATTAAACTTATCTTTATTTTTGAAAGTATTACAGATGCCCCCTTTTTTCCCCATTGACCCCTTCCACTCCGCATCTACCCCCCGCCCCAGGCCTTCACCACACTGTTGTGTGTGTCCATGGGTTATGCATATATGCATATAAATTCTTTGGTTAATCTCTCCCCACCTCTGTTTCTATAAGACAGAGTCCTATCTTGCAGAGTCATAAGGTATGTGCATTGAAATGTCTTCTAGACACTGCCAAATCATCCCCTAAAAGGACATTATCAATTTCTACTCTCATTAACAATTTATAAGCTGGTCTGGTTTTCCACACCTTCACCAACACTGGGTATTGTTAATATTTTAAAAGCTGCCAATCTGATAGGCAAACTATGATATCTTTTAAAAATTTCCAAATCCCTGATTAGTTTTGAGCTTGAGCAAGCTTTGTGAGACCTTTACTCTGTTTTACCTTTCCTGCCAAATATATATCTGAAAATGTTGCCAGTAAGTTCAGACAAGGCATACTTACAATACCCAGCTGGTCAGGTGATCACTATTGAGTACCCATTTCTTCATGTTAACACAGGAAAGGTTGAAGAAGGGAGCAATTTCCTATTAGAGTCATTATATCTTTATTCTCATTTTTTGTTTTGTGTTCTTTCTATCACTTGACTTGGAAATCCAAAATTCTAAATTGGTACTACTCTAATAATACTGTCTTATGAACAATTTGCTCAGTTACATGGGAAAAAATTCTAATAAAACCAAAATGCTCCTATTACAGCAAATTTCCTTTAAAATCTTAACATTAATACTCACTGCTAATGGGAACACGGGGGGAAAGGGGTATTCTCAAACAGTACTGGCAGAAATGCATGGGCTGAGATCTCTAGAGAAAGCAACCTATTAAAACATCTACTCGAATTTGAAGTACATATACCCCTTTGCCCCAGAATTCTACTCCTTGGAATCGAACAATAGAAATGATAGCGCTAGTGTGAAAGGTTATGTCTATTAGGTCAGGGCACAATCTTCAATATGAACTTGAATCTTCTGGGGATCTTGCTAAAATGTAGATTCTAATTCAATAGGCCAGGGAGTTTTCATGTCTATAAAGCTCTAGGAGATGCCAATGCTACTGGCCCGTGGACCACCCCTGAGTAGCAAGGATGTTTATTGTAGTATTGTCCATTAAAAATTAAATTAAAACCCAGAAACAATGAATGAACACTCCTAAATAGGATCAATAAATTATAAAATATCCACATCATTGAGAATTACACAGGCATTTAAAATAATGAAATAAAGGTATACTGGTTGATTTGGAGGGAATTCCACAAGCAACATGCAGAAGATAGTATAACATGATCCCATCTTTGTAAAATAGTGACAAAAATTCCATTTGAGTGTGTGCATGTGTATGTGTGTGTGTAAAAATATTATCATAGAGAAAATATGAGAAAATAGTTTTTAGGTTGTTAGTATTAATTACCTTGTGGAGGGAATGAAGATAATATGGGAGGAAAAAAGAAGATAAGCACAAAAAAGGGAACAAAAATCCAAAGTTTATACTAAAAATAACATGTCTATAATCATGCTAATGAAAACTAATGTATATGTATGAGTACCTGTGTAGAGAAATTTTAAATATTTAAAATTAAAAAATTAAAGAAAAAAATAAACAGAAAATCAGAATCTAGATTCTTCTCTCACTAATTAGCTTTTTAATTTTGGTTAAGCCAATGAACTGTCCTGCTATAATCCCTTCTGCTGTAGTCTGGAGCCCATCCTCTGCCACCTGCTTAGGACCCTCACACTAACAATAATCCCCATTCCTGCAGATGTTTCAGTGCCTGTTCTGCTTCACTGACATTCTGCCTGATCCCTAGAGTCACTGTCATGCATGAAGCATGTCTTATGTTAACAGTGTGGTATATACCTGTCATAGTTTTTACATTTATATAATATAAATATACTCATATTTAAAGCTCTTAGTATTGTGTTTTACAAAATTAAAGAAATTCATCTGGAATTTAAGTGCTTATATATAGCATAAACCAGGCAATGATCTAATTTTATTGTTCAGGTTCAAATCCTGACTCCACTACTTATTAGCTTTATGTGACTTTGGACCAGTTTCCAACCCTCCCTGAGTTTCAGTTTTTTCAAATGGGGATAATAATAGTTTCTATCTCAAAGGATTGTTATGAGAATTGAGTTCATACATGAAAAGCTCTTAGAATAGTATCTGTCACACAACAAATACTTACTAAATGCTAGATGTTTACTGACCTAGTCGAAAAGTCCTGCCACCATTTATTAAACAATTTTTTCAATCGAAAATGCCTCTTTTAGCAATATAAAGTCAGCAAATATACTCATGTGTTCCATTGATCTATATATAAATACTATATTGTTTTATTATTAGCTTTGCAGCAAATTTTAAAATCTGGTGGGGCAAGTGACTCACCCTAGTCTTTTTCAAAAATTTCTTGGCTATTTCCCATAATATTCTTCTATATAAATGTCAAGATAATCTTGTCCCATATTATTCAGCAATATAAACTTTAAATAATTTTAAAATAATTTTGGGTGGAGGAATGGAACGAAGACACCAGCTCCACCCACTCTGGAAGGGAACCAGTACCAAACTAATACAAAACTAGTACCAAAAGTGGAGATCAAGTCTATCATGAGTCACTCAAAGGCACTCACAACTTTTGGCATGAGGATGCAAACTCCAGACGGTGTTGGGGGGGTGAAGAGTTATCCCATTCATTCATTCAATCATTCATTCATTCAAACAAGTTCAACTGTTTCACTATGCACGCTCCATCATTGAAATCTAAAAGCTTACATCTGCAAGAGGACAGACACACAGGCAAAACAAGTCACTGAATGGCAATTATTGCACCAAATCATCCTTAAGATGGAGAAGTGTTAGCTTCTCCCACCATCCTACTCATGGGACATAACATAAAGATTCTTGTGTGTTTACTTTAAACTGTGTTCGCCATGTATGCTTTCTAGGATAAAATACTTTATCTGCATTTGCAAAATCATTTCCTGTCATTCCAAGATTAAGCACCAACTTGACTGTAAACATGTACCCTTCTGTCCGCCCAGGCAGCTTAGAGGGCACCGATTCAGGTTTCCCTTCCGATCGTGACCAGGAAGAGGCCCAATAAATATTTCAAACATAAAAGGATTGTTATAACAAAGGGGTCTTAAAATCCTCCTGGGTTATCTGAACAGCTTTCCGTTTCATTCTGTTTTCACCTCTACCCTCTCTGAAATTGAAGAACTTTTTTTCCTGGGGATGAAACAAAAGTTTATACACAGATGGGCTGAGATTAGGAAAGAAAATGAACAACAGCAACAACAAAAAGTGGGAATCTCATAAGTGAAGATACAGATATTATGCAGGAGAGAAAGCTACGTCAGGAAAACAATCTGACCACAGGCCAGCCTTGGTAATTCCCATTCAGGATGCGTCTCCTGATGGCAAGCAATTCCTGCCTGGGTGATTACTCCATCTATTTGGGTTATAAACACAAACCTATCAGAGCATGTATTACACACACCTTACTCGCACATAGCAAATGGTGCCTGGCTTCCAAGATAAGCTTTATGGAGAGTAAAGAGGAAGGGATAAGAGAAGTAGGTGAGAGGCCCAGAGAAAAACACTTCCTTTAATCCTTTGATGTCACCAAAAGTGACCAGTGATGAAAGAAGCATCATTCTTAACCCCCCATCGCTTCCATACACTTAAAATAGAGGTTAAATCCAAGATGGCTCTCTTTAAGGAGATGGTTTTCTATCAGCCCCAAACCAAAACTCAAAGTAAGTGACAGTGGGTGTGTTGGCCAGGCATAATTGCAAGGCATTTCCTCACCTTTATTTCTGCAAAGTTGTTCACACTGAGTGTCATTCAAAACTATCTCTAAGAGATGTTACTCTTTTAATGTTATACAGATTAAAAAAGGGGAAGTGATAATCCCCTGGAAATTGTTACAGAAGCCTGACAACCAAGGTAATTTCTAAGAGGTTTAAATTTACAAAAAGTACAAGCTGACAATGGATTATTTAGCTAAATTAGGGATAATAGTATCTGGCCGAATAGAAATAGATTACACAATACAAGAAAATCATCTGGATATTATGCAATGACTTTGAACCCAGCTCTGGGAAAGACACTAGATAGAGGTGTGTAAGAATGAGCCACACAACCTCACCCCTCTAAAGACTGTCTTTCTTGTTAGAATGATACTTAGGCAATAAATTAAAGTAATAAGAGGCAGCCTGTGATTATACTATTAAAACTATGCAAAGACCATACATGCAACTGGACTTCCATTAGGGAGAAAATGGTTCTTTGGATTTAATTGTAATGAGATTACAATGTGGAGCTCAAGCTACAGGGTCCAGTCTTTAAATTATAAATTACTCTAGTTAATATATACTTCTTTTTCTTGAAATACAATTTGGAGGTTTTTCTGCCCCCAAACTCATTTATATAGTCGTTTAGGGAAGGATTGTTCTTTTTGTAGAATTCTTAGGTTTATGTACATATTTACTCTATTTAATTTAATTCATCTATATGAAAATAATCTGACCTGAAATAAAGTAAATAATAAGATTATATTCCACCCACAAATGAAGTTTGTCTTAGCTCTAACTATGAAACTCCACATTAAACCATTTAATAGTGTTTAATTATAGTTCTAAATAAGACTGAATTAGGTGTAGGAAATAACACAAAAACAAAACCAATTACTCATTATAACACAGTAAAAAAAAAAAAGAAGGTCAACAGGCAGTCATGGAGAAAATGTGTCAATAATATATCCCCAAACCTCCCAAAAGCCATTGACATAATAGTGTAGAAAGTTCACATTATTCAGACCAGCTGTCCACACTGATCAAACTGTATAGACAGGTGCTTAAGAGCCAGTCAATAAATAGTTATCAAATTAAGCTAAATAGTCAACTCTCATTTTAAGCAGTTATACCTTAAATCATGAGACAAATCAGACAGCACATAGAGCAATGAATTTTAAACTCGTCTAACAATAGTTAATGTTGATACAATACTTGATCATAAAGAACTTTCTTTCACTCAAAGAAATTACTTCATTTACCTCAAAACAGAACTCTGGGAGGTCGCTAAGATGCTACTGTAATCCTCACATTAAAAAAAGGAGAGAGTCAGAACAGTTAGGCGGTTAGACTTCCCTGAGGCCACCCCACAAGTGAACCCAGCTCTCGGACACCAGCTCCCACTCCGGCTGCGCTGCACAAGCAGCCCTCAGGTGTCAGATCCTGTGCACATGCGACTGTTGAGCGAAGACTCGTCACTCATCAGAGGTGCATATATAGTACATGAATTGTTTTTACTTTTTCAAATAACTGCTACCAACTGCTCTGTGGACAACCTCCCTCCCCCTTTACCAGATGGCAAGCGCCTCCCTCCATCCCCTCTCAGCCTGATTGCATCACTTCCATCCCTTTTTGGTTAACAGAGCAGTCCCCTTCCAGCTGGCTCCCTTCCCTCCTGGGGCAGGCAGTCCAGGGTGGCCTTGCACTTGGAGGCAGAGGGGGCAGGGTGGGGTATCTCTGCTGGCTGATGGTGAGGCGGACTCCCCCTTTCTTGAGCCTTTAAGGGCCAGGGGTTGCGTGATCCCCGTGGAGGCCTGGATGAGCCTTGCGGGGCCTGGCTCTGAGCGGTGCACCTGCCACCCCCAGCCACGTCTGACCTCAGGTCACTGCGGGCTACAAACACACCTCTCCAGCAGCCTGCAGCCCTGGCCAGGCCCGAGCCACCTTCTCACCCCTCCCTCCAGCAGCCCTGCACCCCCTTCTGCCTGGGCTCCTAGCGCTCTGTCCAGCCCAGGCTCAAGGCCTCAGTCTCGCCTTCTTTCAAATGCTCACAAAGGTCAGATGGAAATCTTTGGGAGACTGTCTCACTCCCTAGGCCTGGTGCCCCCAGCCAGGGTCCCCTTCCCCACTGCCCACTGACCCTGGGGGTCCTGGCTGCGCTCCCCACACCAGCCCGGTTATCCACATCTGCATTGCCTCCGAACCCAACACTGGCCTTTATCCCCTGAACACCTGCACCAGCAGTTCACCTCTGAGCGGAGAAAAGCTCTCATAAAATGCCCCCTCGGCGCCGGGTGCTAGCATGTGTGAGCATGAATGCTGCTTGAAGTAGAGGTGCTTACCTTCCCCATTTATCGTTACAGCTTTGTTTCTAGGCCTAGCAATGTGCGTTGCACAAGAGACCCTCAACAAATTGCTATTTTTTTCTAATCTACCCGACTTTTTTCTAGGTCAGTCTAGTAAAATCTGCTTTTAAAGAACTTGACATAATTACATTTGGTTTTTATATTCTACATTTTTATACCTTTCACTGTAGATTTGAAGTGGTCCTTATAATAGTAAGTAAACTTTTCCAACATTTTAAGTTAAAAAATAATTGCATTCGGTGTTATTAAAGGTGGCACAATGTAAACCACAAACCCCAAGGTATGTATACAGTCTTACTCAAGTGACAAGTCATGAGAGCTGTTAAAACTGTATTGCAATAATGCAATAATAGTATTATAACCTTTCATTCCTACAGTCTTTCCTGTGTGCTAGGAATGTTAGCTCATTATATGTGTTAATTCATGTAATCTTCCTGAGAATCTTGTGGGATAGGCAACCTTAAGTCTTCATTTTACAGATGAGAACACTGAGACCAAAGGCTCATGACTGGAAAGAGCAAGGTTTGACTCCAAATTTGTGTCACTTTTAACCACTACTATATGCAGTATTTTCACTCCCGCTGCTTCTGGAGAATGCAAAAACAATGTCTTACGTGGGTTTCTGTCAGCTCTGGCCATAGACTTACCACCACATGTTAAGGTGTTACATATACTTTCCCACAGCCACTGTGGAACAGCTTTGAGAGTGCCAGATCATTTTACCTCAAACTCTGCCATCCCCAACCCCACGTGAGTCAGATGGGGAAAGTGCAGCCACGGTTTACAAGTGTGGAAGCTTCATCTCCGAGACGTAAGGCCATGCATTAGTATCAAGCCAGGCTACAAACCCAGGTCAGCCTGACACCAGAGTCCATGACTCAGTTCTGTTCAAAAGAACTAAGTTAGGTTGACATACAACCCAACATCCAGCCACCTGGCACAATCACTGATGCTAATATCAAGTTAGAGTTTAGAAAATAATGACTTCTGGGTGTCAAGCTGCCCTGTGAAGCATTGAAGGTCCAGCAGCACAGGGCCCACACTGAGCGTGTACATGCCCGAATAACCTCAGTGCCCTTTACTCATGCAAGCAAGAGCTCAGGCCCCACCCAGGCCACTTCACCCAACTCTGCCAGCTGCCTGGCCCCAGTGGACATTTAAGTTTTCAATCCCTAATCTAGGGATGCAGGCCAGTGCTGGTCAGAATATGAAATACTTACCAATTGAGGATGGTTTTCCTACAGCATAATGCTAGACATTTGGAGTTGGGAAGTTCCAGTGTCAATGTCGTTTTGGCATTAGGTCAACTCTACGATCTACATTAAGGGCCTAAGATGTGGCTCTTGGTAACAGATGGGTGGCACTAATTGCTCTCTGGGGAAAATGATCCCTCTAACATAAGGCTAAAGTCAACCTCCATTTTCATTTGTGGTCTCAGCAGTCTCCTTTCTCTCTCTGTAGATTGCCACCACACATACACATAAGCCTTCCAAGCCTTCTCTTTTCCTAGGGAGCAGAGGGTAAGGACAATCTGTAAGGTTTGTGTGATTCATGTGTTAATGTGGGGAGATGCCCATCTGAAAAGAGAAACTTGGCTTCCACAGAGCTTCAGATAAGAAATTGGATGTGTGGAGCATAGACAAAAGAGGGAGAAGGGACACCTAGTCTTTACAAAACAGAGATACACTGGACACAATAAGATCGGACAGATGGGATTTGTACATGAACATCGGCTATCTGAACACCATGTGGTTTGTCAGAAACACGTTGGGAGAAAGAGGGAGAATAACATAATTTCTCATCCTGACATATTTTGGAAACAAGCCAATAGGAAAACAGTCTCATTACTGAGATTTTTTTTTTTTTCTGTTTTTAGCACCATGAAAATTAACAGAATATGCTGACATTCTACTTCTCTAGGCTAAAAATGTACATACTGGTAAAGTCTTCCTTTCTGAGTGTAGAATACTTAGATTTGAAATTATTGGAGATTTAAAAAGCTCAAACCCATTTGAACAACAACAACAAAAAAGGCTTAATTTGTTCATATAATAAACATCCAAGTAGTTCTGGCTTCAAGAACGGCTGGATCAGATACTCATACGGTGTCGTCAGGAATTATCCATCCCTGGCTCTGCTTTCCTTTTTGTTGGCTTCTTCCTCTGGCAGGCCCTCCTTCTGTGGTAGCAGGATGGCCTCCAGCAGTTCCAGGTATGCATCTTGCCAGTTCAGTGATCCAACAGAAAGAAATTCTCTTTCTCCCAGCCATCTGAGCAAGAGGCTCAGGATTTTCTCTGATCTGGTGTTGGTCAAGGGCCACCCAGAATTAGTTACTATGCCCAGAAGGATGTGATGTTCTCTTTGGTTGAAGCTGAGCCGCCAGTAAAGCCAGGGAGTAGTGCCATCTCTATTTAAACAGTACAATAATTTTCACAAAGATGGAATTCTCCAAAACAAAGAGATGGACTCTTTGTAGAAGAAGGCACTGGGAAGGCCAGACCACAGATGGTCACTACAGCATTTTTCATTCAGAGCTTTGGGGAGGTTTCATTAATTCGTTTTTCTTTTACAGTGTTGTGTTCCTTAGCTTCTGGGTTCAACCCACAGATAAACCAGAAAAGTAAAAATTATTATTTTCATTGGATGACTGCACCAAATACAATAAAACAGGAGCCAATATATCAACACAGGAACTTTTTTCATGAGATTTCCTGGCTAGTCTTACAGACCCAATAGTCATCTCTAGGTAATCTTAAGCATTAAAACGTTATTCACCCCAACTCCCACATATTAGTTCTGAGGCTCCCACATCACTGATATGTAGCAACTCTTAATTATTAAAGGACATAGAATATGGAAACCTGTGGATAGAACCCAAAGTTTTGTTTTAGCCAAAGATTCCACCTCTTTCCCAGATAAACCTTCACCCCAGCTGCAGGGAGCAGCAACACTAACTAATTTGACTTTCACATCTGGTGGAACTGCTCTCCCACACATACCTACATAGGTCATACACTCCTCAACACACTTCACAGGGTCTGATTAATCCATATCAACTTATCCCAAAGGCAGAAGGAGAGCATTTTATCATTTTGGCAAAAAGATCCAATTAACTGAAAGCTCAAAAAGTCAATGGTGAAAATCAAGTACAAAAATGGACACTTTAAACTGAATTCCTCTCTGCCTTACCCCCATCCCCAAGTTAGCCAAGCCTCCTAGCCACTTTTTCTACTATCCTCATAACAAAAAACCCCTTCTTTTTCCTGTGCCTTCACTGTTCTGTAAGTTTCTGTGATTGCCTAAGCATAAACGGATCGCCAGGGGAGGCCGGAGGTGAGGAATGGAGATGGTGGAAGGCAGGAGGGTGTGGAGGAGCCAGCTGAGTACGAGGACGCTGGGAGGGCCTGGGGGTGCTACAACAGAGGCTGATTTATAAGGGGCCGGCCAGTGGCGTCAGGCTCAGTGGGAGGTTTTAGTTCATGTTTAGACTCTTCTCACTGCATTCACTCCAACTGCCAAGTAACCTCAAATAGTTCACTAGACGCCTTCTCCACACCGTCTTCTAGGAATTTTCACCGGCACTGCATTTTGTACCCAGTTCGCTTGCTAACTAACGCTCCAGTCCTGGTGGTGGTTCGTGCTCCCGCCACTGCTGCCCGTAACATTGACTCAGGCCTCCTGCGTGCCACGCACAGTGTCAAACGCTGGGCATGAATTACCGGGTTCACCCCGCCGGGCGTGGCTCAGTGGCTGGGCGACGGTCGACCTAGGATCCAGGCGATCGGGGTTCGATTCCCGGTCGGGGCACATGCCCGGGTTGCGGGCTCGATCAACGACTCTCTCATCATTGATGTTTCTATCTCTCTCTCCCTCTCCTTTCCTCTCTGAAATCAATGAAGATATATTTAAAAAGAAAGAATTACTGCGTTCAATCCTCACAATAACTCAGAATGGGATACTTTTGTTATCCCTGCTTTCCCGATAAGGAAATTTGGCCTAAAATGATCAAATAACTTGCCCATGGTTAACTCATTGGTAAGTAGCAGAGCGGTGACATGTCTAAAAAATGGAGGAGAGAAAGAAGAAACCTAGAAAATCCACACATGGCCTGATCAATTGTTCCCAGATCAGACTGTGTTTATATTTTTAAATAAAGCTATGATTCTCTTTTCAGTATGCCTACTAAGCAAACTCTTTGATAAAAAGTGTATAGACTGTATTTTTTAGTGGAAGGCGTGTTAAAACATTAGGAATAATTAAAACTATATAAATCATTTTTCAAGACCAACATATTCTAGTAACATTGAGCTCCAAAGTAATATTTGCTTTTTCTAGAAGCACAAATCCCTCTCTTAACTAAGAGAAAACAGAAACAACCCTATGGCAGTGACTGGCTTGGTGGGTTAGGCTTAAATTCTGGCTCCTAAGATACATTGATATTTTAAAAAAACCCAAACCTTTGCAATTACAGCACTAAAACTAAAAGTAGCACACCATGGAATTCACACAGGATGTGGAGCCAGGAAACCAGGGTAGGGATTTCAGGTGCTGATTAGCTGTGGGATTCAAGACAAATCTCTTACCCTCTGTGGGTTTTGAGGACGATCATAAAACATAGGCACCAGATTGCCATGCTGGTTAAACATGATGGTGAGTGAGAAAATACAGTTGGCGCCTAGCAGATGCTCAAAAAGGAAATTTAATCAAAATTTTCAACACACCTATTCTTTGACCCAGCAAGCCCAGTTCTAGCAGATAACCCCTCAAAAAGAAAAGCACAACTGCATAAAGATGTATGCATAAGGATGTTCATTAAGCACTGAAATAACAAAGAAAAAAATAATTGCAATAGGTGACTAGACTGTGGTCCATCCATGCGACAGTGGCTGCAAATGTGAGCAATGGAGCCGAATTGCGTAGGTGACGGAGTCAAATGGTCTGAGTTGGAACCCTGGCTGCATTAATGTTGTATGACCCTGGGGAAATTCTTAACCTTCAAGGCCTCGGTGTCTTTCCTCTGTAAAATGGGAATGATAAAAGTGGTTACCTCATAGATCACTGTGAGAATCAGAGTGAGTTAATATTTGTAAAGTGCTTAGGAGAGTAAATAGCGCATACTCAACTTTGCTAAATGTCAACAACTCTGTAACCATTTTTAAAAGGAAGAGTTCTAGGTGTGATGTGGAAAATCTAAGTAAAAAGTAGGCGAGTGCATACTGTTTAAGAAACATATTGTTTAAGAAAATAAGTCTATATATAATTGTACAGGTAGGAAAAGAAATAGAGGAATATACACAAATTGTTCACAGTGTTACCTCTGGGGCATGGCATGAGGAAAGCTGAAGAAGACACTCTTTTGATATAGTTCATCTAAGAGGTGGGATTATGTGTAATTTTTAAAAATTTCTTAGCTCTACAATTTTTTCAAAAATAAAAATAGTAATAGTACTTGAATATGATGCTCTATTGGAAAGAGACTTCCTCCTTTCCTAGGAACCCTGCAAAACAGATGCTGTGGTGCCTGGTCCCTTAAAGGCTCTGAGGAGATAAAAAGAGGGACTCCAGAAGGGTTTTCCAACATTTCACAAAGCTGAGCAGAAATCATGCATTTGCTGGTATTAAGTTTGTTTTACGGTAAAGCAACCTGCGTTTCTGCTCCTGCCCAGAATTACATTAATGCAGTGGGGTTAACTCTGATATCCTAAGGCTGATAAGACATTCAGGAGGGTAGCTTTATTTTTTACATATTATGATTAATTAGTTTTAAAGAGAGAAAACAGCTCTTAGCTTAATAAATGCTGTTAGTCATACAAAGGCTTTCAAAACACAGAATTTAGTGGATTAAGAGGCTGAAGACCAACAAGCCTTCGTTGTCTTCTGGTGGAGCTACCACTTTTACGCATTCAAAAACCTCTAGGATGTTTCCTTTATTGAAGCAAATGAAGGCTGTCCCTCTGGGCTGTTCCTGCCTGATACTAAGAACTTTTAAAGGCTTCGAGTCAGGTAGCAGTTTTGGCCAATGAACAACTTGATTGTCTCTAGGTCCAGTATAACCTTGCCATGATCTCATTTATTCTCACCAGACAGGGAGCAGCAAATAACGCACTTCAGCTAACTGGCGACTCTGTCCAGCTCCCATAAGTTACCTCTGGCCCTTCTCTCTGCAGGGCCCATGGCCCCAGCCTCTGCCAGTTAAGCCCTGCATGTCTGAAGGGTTAGTCATCACGTCAGAGCCACTCTTCCAGGAAACAGCTATTGTTCCTGCATTTCCTGATCACTTACTTCCTGTCTTTTTTCAAAAGGAAAAGAGTAAAGACTATTCTAAAATCACAGTGGATTCTGCTCAATCTCACAATTGTAGTTTGTTGTATTATAATTTGGGGGGCCATCTCAATACACCATGACTTGCCTAACCTAATCAGTAGTGTCCCCAAGCTAATAGTGTCCCCAAGCACTTTCCACAGGAGTCCTAGTATGAGTGTCACTGTGTTTTCATTTACTAGTCTATGTGGCTTACAATTTATTTTGTTCCAAGATGTCAAAGAAAGCTTGTAAGAGTCTCCACTTTATCACTGCTACCCCATGATCCATTTGATGAGAAGATGCTTAGATTAGAGTGGGTCAACACCTTTGCTAGCTGGAGAGGATGTGACAGGCACAGGAAAACCAGAAATGCCTCCTTTCCCCTCCTGCCCTGCCCCCAACTCACACAAAGATAACTTGGTCAGACAATCTGGCCTCCCAGAAGTGACTGCATCACCAGGAGGGGGAAAATGAATTAGTGGGAGCTCAGGAAACTAGGAAGCTGGGATTAAGTCTTGGCACACACATACACACGCATGCATGTGCACACACACACACATTTAAGGGCTTACTATGTACCAGGCACTGTGCTAAGTATTTATATACACTATCTTGATTCATTTTGACACCTCCCATGGGGTAGATACTTTTATTTTCCCCATTATACATATTAATGTACTTGTTCAAGTTCACACAGCTGGTAAAGTAGTGCATTCACACTTGTCTGAGAGCAACACTGCTCCACTAACCCCTCCGCTTGCTGGCTATGGGACTTCTGTGAGTCACCTAACCATGCTGAACCTCAGTCTGTAAAATGTCCTTGTCTGTAAAATGGGAACAATAAAACCTATAAAATGTGCTTCCGTATTGTGTTGAGAATTAAATGAATTTAGGTATATAAAGTATTTACTGCACACGTTTCTCCTCCTTGCCTCAGCTTTGGTTTGCTTCTAGGTAACATGCTCATATCACTGGGTCATTGTAGGGATTAACTGAGAGAACACATAAAATGCTTTGGAAACCATAATTTGCTACATGAAATTCATCATTATTATTCTCAGATATATTGTAAACCATATACGTGACCAGGTAGTCTAACCATATAGTTTGCCAATTATCAGGTGGGCAAAGATAAAATGTTCGGTATTACACTGTGTATGGAGTTAAGAGGAATGTGCTCACTCATACATCGCTTATGGGTGTGTAAATTGGCACATCCTCTAAGGAGATAAACTTGACGTTTATCAAATTTGCCAATTTGTTAAAAATGTAAATAAATATTTTTTGATCCTAGTTTTTCCAACTGCATAAATGTGAAATATAGAAGGCCATTTATTAAGCATCATCTGTAAATATTGAGAAAAAATGCAGTCGACCTAAAGGTCCAACAAAAGGGGCTGGTTATATAAGAGGAGTTTTATACAACAGAACTATAAATAATTTTTTTAAATCCCTTTATGTAGTGATGTGAAATAATTTCCAAGACATATTACTAAGTGGAAAAAGAAAGGTACAGAACCAAGTTTATATGATGCTACTATACATGGCTGTGTGCACAGACACACACACACACAAATATGTCTATGCGTATACTCATTTCTGTATAGTCCAGCACTGTCCAATAAAAATATAATGCAAGTTGCAAATGTGAGCTTTAAATTTTTTAGTAGCTACAAAAGAAGTAAAAAGAAACGTGTAAAATGCATTTAAGAATATCCAAAATATTACTTCAACAGGCAATCAATACAAAAATTATGTCTGAGCTATTTTACATGCTTTCTTTCACAGGTCATTAAGATAGGGTGTGTGTTTTACATTTACAGCACATCTCAGTTTGGACTGACTGCATCTCCCGTGCTCGATGCAGCTTTGCATACACTAGCACATGTGGCAGGCAGCTACCCCGCCAGACACCACAAGTATAGTTAAATCCGCAGGAAGCTGGTAGTTGACTCTGCAAAGAAGAACCAGTCTCTCTGGGGGTGGGGGTAAAAGGAAGAATTACTTTTCACTCTATACCTTTTATGCTTTCTTAATGTCTTGCCTTGTGCATGTGTCACCTTTTCAGAATAAAATAAGATAATTTTTACTAACCTTTATGTAATTTCTTATTCACTCCGGCAGACAAATAGGTACAGATGATTCATACAGTGTGAAGAGAATTATCAGCAATGAATGATTCTTTCCTGTTCCTTTTACTCTGGTCATTACTTAATAACCTAAAGAATCTGTCTCAGAGAAATGACTGTAGAGCAATGGGTTGCCACTGAGAGAATGGTATCATGCTGGGGAAGTATTTCTAAACTGTGGAAATCAGTCAAATTAGAAATGGCTTTTGTGTGTGTGTTTATCTTTATTGTTGAGAGTATCCCGAATGTCCCCCCCTTCCCCCTTGCCCCCACCACCCGGTTCCCACCCTGCCCCAGGCCTTCACCACTCTGTTGTCTGCGCTCATGGGCAATGCACAGATGCATATAAATTCTTTGGTTAATCTCTCCTATGCCCCACCCCACCCCTCTTCCCTCTGAGGTTCCTCAGTCTGTTTTTTAACTGATTTCTAGCTGAGTAAGTGGAATACGCGGCGATCCTACCTGGTGGGGATCCTCTCAAACATTCCCACCATGAGCTCAGAGGAGCCTCCGTGGCAGGACACAGAGCAGGAAACCATGGGGCACATGGAGGCAGAGGCAGGAAGGAGGGGGCAGGAAGGACAGGTGAAGAAAGACGAGGCTTCCATAAACAGGAAACGACCGTGTGGCCTCTCTACCTCCGAAATCTTAGGCGGAGACCAGTGGGGAACCCCACTCCCAACCAGGCTTAATCCTGATAGATACCGAACTAAAGTGAGATAAATGATCTTCCTCTAATCCCTTCATGGGGGGCAAGAGGGGGGGTCTTGGGGGAAGGGGAGAAAAGCAGGGGAGGTGGTTTGGCTGAAGGGAAGGGGACATTGCATGCGCCAGGGAGAAAATTTCACAGAAGTCCAGGGGACATGGGATCAAGGGGAGCAGTAGCCAAGAAATGGGTTGTGGCTATCTACAAGATTTATCCTCTAGGACATTTATCAAAGCAACGTTCATGACCCAGGCACACTGGAGACAGCCTAAATGTTTTCATGCGGGGCTTATCTGTGATATAATTCAAGAGGGAAAGCAAATTACAAAAACAATAGGAAACTAAATTCCACTCTGAAAAATAATCATACACGCACACGACACCCGCACACATGTGACTCAGTGGATCCTTACTAAAATAAAAAGGGAAGTGGTGGGACTGCAGATGTTAGGTAATTTTTCCTTTTAGCTCATCTGTATTTTCCAGTTTTCAACAGTGAGCATATGTTCATTAGCGTTAATAGAGAGGGAATCACAAGTTTATCTCACAACCACTGGCTAGACAAAGAGGTGCTTTCCATCTGCGATGCGCAATTAACCCGCTCTTCACAGTCCCCCTGGCCGGGGGCCGCACTAGCTGTCATCCTCTGCACTTTAAAACGGTTTACTCCAGTACAGGACATAGTCCCTGTGCAGTGTGCACTGCCTCGTATGGCAGCCACTGGAGATTTGATCTTAAATGGTAATTAGTTAATATTTAAAATGCAGCACCCCGCACACATACATTATTTGATTTCCCTATTGATTCTTTAAAATCATTCTCAAAAAGATACAAAACAAAAATTTATTTTCACTGCCCTGCACTCAGAAATATTTTAGCTCTCTCCCAGATATCCTTAAAGGTAAATGAATTAAAAGTTTTCTTTTATCCTATATCTGTTCTATGAATTAAAAAATGTAAAAGAGAGATACTAGAGACTAGAGATTCAAAGAGAATACACGGACAGTTTTATGTTAGGGCAGCGACTTCCAACCGGGGCCCCGCGGGAATTTTTAAGACACGTAATAACTGACTATTAAGTCAGGGGCACTGAGCTCTTTCCCCTTAGATTGTCAAATAAAAAAATGACAACAGCCAACACAATAGCTGTCTGGTGTGAAAGCCCGGTCTTGAACCATAAATATATAGGTCATATAATAGAGTCGCATCTTATTGGTCCTGTCGCATAATAAGGTTGCATCTAATTGGTTAATTCTTGGTACCAGAAATCCTTATATACAAGTATAGGTATCTGATATCTTAAAAAGTCACTTTGGAGCAAAAAGGATACATAATTACTACTATTTTTATTTTATTTTTTTTGTAAATCCATCAAAATTATACTTTTTTTTTTTTTTTTGCCAGATGGGCAAAAATTATATTTTTTGGTGTGCCGCAGAATTTTAGTAATTAGTTTATGTGTGCAATGAGATTAAGAAGATTGAACATCACTGTGTTAGGGTATAGGATTATGAGTGATACTGTTTTCTGTTCTAAATTTTCCTTTAATATTGTTATATTGTTTTTTACAATGAAAAATAACCGTTAAAATTGAAAGTAAAATTTCAGTTCTTCAGTGTCACTAGCTATACTTCATGTGTTTAGTAGACACTCATGGCTCCTAACTACCATACTGGATACTTAGAATATCTGCACCCTTGTAGAATGTTCTGTTGGACAGTGTCTCTCCAGATAGTGCTCAATTTCAGACTTCTCGGCCATCAGACCCCTCCTTGGCTGGTGGGGTCCGGGTGGGGTCTGGGTGAGGTCTGCAGGAGTTGTGGCCGGGGGGAGAAAGGAGCCTGGCTTCCCTTCCTCCTGGCTTGGTCAGGCAGCAGACCTGAGGCCTGATGCTGGTCTTCAGTGAGCTCAGGCCTCCTGGACCTTGGGGCTCTTCAGGTCCCCATGAAACATTCTTCCCTCAACTTTCCTGACTTCAAGGGTTTTGCAGAGGCTGAGTCTCTATTTGTTCTTCTGACACATTCCCCCAGATCACAAGCAGGCCTAAGGCAGCAGGGGGAGGCTGGCCAGCCTCCCTTACTCCAGCACCTTCTGTGACCCACTCTGCAGTCTAGGCCCAGAGGATTCTCTGACCACCTGTCACTCTGGCCTCATCACCTCCAGAAACTGGAACTCTATTCCATCAGATGCCTCCCTCAGCCATCTCTGATCTTAAGTCTGTAAGCCACCAGCTTTTCTAGAGTCTGTCGTGTTTGAGGGCCTTTCCAGAGAGACTATGATTGTCCCAGGCTATGCCTAAGAAGTAGGGACAAGGCCCCAGCCCTCAGACTCCCTAAAATTTCTCTGGCTGCTCTGAACACATATACCCCCTCAGAAGTTTCAGCCCAGAGCTAGCAACCCAATCCCCACCAGCCAGGCAGGGGCTGGATGACTGAGGAATCCGAGATTGAGCATTACCTGGAGAGGCACAGTCCAACAGAACATTCTACAAGTATGCGGTTGTTCTAAATATCCAACGTGGGAGCCATGACCCATACATGGCTTTTAAACATTTGAAATGTGGCTAGTGACAATGAAGGACTGATGGGTTTTTTTCAGTTTTAGCTGTTATTTTTTATTGTGAAAAAACACTATCACATTGCCTGCTTCTCCCCTCTCCACTCACTCCCTTTCCTCTCCCACCCATTTCTCTTCCCATCACTCCTCGGGGTTGGAAAGGGATGGGATATCCATTTAGTACCCATGTTACGTGGCAATGCAACAAGCCTAGAACCAGTCCATCTCATCCCTAGTTGAGAAAGCAAGAAGTTTTCCTCACTGTATTTTAGGGGGAAACTAAGGAATTTGGAAAATCCCTCCTCAGAACAACAGCTCTCTTCCCGCAGAATGCAATTTGTTTTCAACATTGGGAGGGATTATTACTTGCACCTTTGCCTTTGTGTTCTGTATATGAGATTTCTAATCTCCACACCCTCCCTTGTGTTTTCCCTTCCCACCCATCCAAGCAGATGGATGCCCTCAGTCCACCAGGGCCAAGGTTGGGCCAAGGTCGTTGCCTCAGAAAGATTAACCTGAAAAAGCACAGGAACAAGTTGTCAATCATTATACAAAGAGGGGGGGAAATGTTAATTTTAAATTTTTCATTACCATTGTTGGCTTAGACTAATCAGAAGCCACCTTTAGGTAGGAAGTAATTCCTAAGGTCAAATGGATGTTAAAGGGTTGACACCCCAAATCCCTACCATACTACCAGCTCTGTGATACTGAGCAAGTCACATTACCTCTCTTTGCCTCAGTTTCCTCACCCATTAAATAGAAATAATAATAAAGCTAGCTTTAACTCACTAGTATGAAAATGAAATAAAATCACATATGTAAAGCAAGACATCTGCAACACAGCAGCCACTCGGGAAGTATCCCATGATAACACTACAACTAAAAAGAATGAAAACATTAAACAAAGGAAATCTTAAAACAGAGCAATCAGAACAACCTTTCTTGCTTTTCGGCCCAGGATTATGGCTTAAGATGGTTATAAGCACAACCATTGAATGGTTTAACCTCACTGAACCTCAAAATGGCAGAGATGACAGGTCCTTCCAGATCACTAGCTCAGCACTCCATCACACCCAGCATCTCCTGGCAGCAGTGACCAGGCGTTCTTCACCTTGGGTATCTCCAGAGAAGGGGAACTCATTACTTCCAACGGTGACTGACTTTTTTTCTTTTGAGTACTGATGTTCTAATTCTCTTCCTTCCATCGTGTTACTTTCTCCCATCACGCTTTCTCACTTATTCTTTTAAAAAGCCATGATACTTCAAAAAATGTAGCAGTTTGTAATGTGAAGTATTATAAAAGTTTGTCAAGTAAAACATCCAAGATCCTCCACTATACACTCCAACAAATTCTACTTTCCAGAGGTAAGTCCTCTTAACAGTGGTTTTTCATTCTATTTATTCAGACATTTTCCATTTCTGCACAGTTATACATGTATGCATCTATATATAAATGGAATCAGACTCTATATATATTTCTACCACCCGCTTTTAAAAAATTTATTAGCGTATCGTGGACATAGTCCCATTTCCTGACACAAAGATTGAAACCACTGCATGGACAGGCCATGATTAATTTAACAGGTTTCTCATCAGTAGGCCTCTCACTGGCCCTTATGTGGACTTCTGGTGCCACTTGGAAGAGTCCTGATGGTTTTAAAACATTTAAAGTCAGCTATCACGTGAGAGGTTCCTTCGAGGTAAACATCCAGGGTCCTCATGTTGCTCCTCATATGCCACAGTTCTAAGCTTCTCTAAGTGTGCTGGAGCTTCTCTGGGTCCCCAGAAGCCGACAGTGTGTCCGGGACAGCTGCCTGAGCCGTGGAGGGGACGGGGGACTGGGCCTGCACTTTCTGCCGGAGAGCCGAGGACACCGCAGTGCTTGCTGGCCAGGCAGCCAGTTGTCCTCATCATTCATAGTTTGCTGACCACAATTTATCTTCCAAACCCGACACTTTTAAGAGTGGGAAGTACACTAACTGATGGGATATGGAGACCAGGACTACTCAGTAGTGTAATAGAGTTTTTTAGGTGAAAATTGAAGTCAGTTAAAACGTCAAGGCTTTTCTTGTTTACACCACCTGCTTTTAAGCCAAGCTCCAAAGCCACAGTTTATTCTTGAGAGACAGACTGGTCTCCACTAGGGGTCTGGTAGGATTGATTTTTGAAAAGAGCAAATCTTGACCACATAGAGCAGACATGAGGGACTAGCTAACTTCTTTTATGGATGAAGAATTAGGCCCAGAGAGGTTAGGGGATTTGTTTAAGGTCACTCAGTTCATCAGTAGCATCTTTTTTAGAAAAAAATATATTGGGGAAATGGAACCACAATTGCTTTTCATTTTTTTCTTCAATCACCGTTTATATGCAATATTATTTTGTATTAGTTTCAGGTGTATAGTATAGTGGTTAGACACTATATACTTTACAAAGTGGTCCCCTTGATATTTTCAGTACCCACCTGACACTGTACATAGTTATTACAATATTATTGACTGTGTTTCCTATGCTGTACTTTACATTCTCAGGACTATTTTGTGACTATCTATTTGTACTTCTCAATCCCTTCATCTTTTCCATCCAGTCCCTCAATCCACCATCCCTCTGGCAAAGCATCAGTCTGTTCTCTGTGTCTGTGAGTCTGTTTTTATTTTGTTTGTTCATTTATTTTACTCTTTATAGAGTTCTCATATAAATGAAATTATATGGCATTTGTCTTTCTCTGTCTGACTTATTTCACTTAGCATAATACTCTCTAGGTCCATCCATGCTGTTACAAATGGTAAGATTTCATTATTTTATGAGTACTATTTCATAATAGTACTCATTATAGCTGAGTACTATTCCACTATATACAAGTACCACCGCTTTTTTATCTGCTGTCTATTGATGGGCACTTGGGCTGCTTCCAGATCTTGGTTATTGTAAATAATGCTACAATGAACATAGGGGTGCATATATTCTTTCGAATTTGTGTTTTGGGTTTCTTTGGATATATACCTGGAAGTAGAATCCCTGAGTCATAAAGCAGCTCTAGTTTTAGTTTTTTGAGGGACCTCCATACTGTTTTCCATAGTGGCTGCACCAATCTGCATTCCCACCAACAGTACACAAGAGGGGGGAACCACAATTCTAACCAGCAACTATTACGTGCCACTCACTATGCTAGGATTTTTAAAACATTTTTATTCAGTTAATATTAAATGAGCATCTACTACATGCCCGTCACTGTGTTATGTGCTTGGGAGGCAATCTCTGTACTCAAACAGTTCAAATCTATCGACTCATAGAACCTACCAACAAACCACCAGAGTCAATATTCTTATCCCATTTTAGGACATATGGGGCTACATAGGAGAAAGATACAGCAGGTCCTCAATTAATGTCATTTTGTTCAATGTCCCTTCATTATAATATTCATGAGATGCCATAGGGACTTAACTTGTGCTTATATCAGCCTGTGGTAAAATTGATTTCTTTATGTGTCGTTTTGCTTAAAGTTGCAGAATCTATCAATGGCTTTAAGTGAGTACTTACTGTATATGCCTAGGAAGAAATGGATGCTCTGAAAAGTGAAATCTTTTCCCAAAGTCACATCACACATAAGTGGGAAAGCAGGATTTTGACTCTGCCTCACTCCTAGGAATCACATGCAGCCTGTTGTTCCCTAGCGTTGAGTTGGGCACTGGGAGGCCTTTCTTCCTTACTGTCGCCTTGGAGGTGATTTAAACTATGAGGGCACCTTCCACGCACGGCTCCCAGGCTGAGGCCCATCAGAGCAAACAGGCAGTCTGGCTACTCAGGTTTCCTTTCCTTGGTGTTTTCTTATCTGTCTCCCACCAATGGCTTAGCCTCTATGGGTCACTGGGGTCAGGAAGTGGCATACGGCCTCTGTTTTTATTCTCTGTGTGGAAATTTTCTAATTATAGGTCACGCCAAGAGTTTCCATTCTCCCCCGTGGCACTTCACCTTGTTTATGTAACTTAATAAGCCAAGACCCAGAGCTTTTTTTTTTTTTTTAAGACTTAAACCATGAAGCCTTTAATGAGGAATCAAACTCATTCCCTTATCTTTCTGACCAGTGAATAGCCCATGCCTGTTATCTGCTTAGTCTGTAGCTGAAATTACGGTCTCCTTTTTGGTCGGGATTTTATAGTCTGATTGCGCCTTAAGCTTCCTGTGTAAGTCACCAAGGGAGCTGGGAACCACAGCCACCACCAAAAAATAGATTCAAGTACAGTCCTTTAAAACGCCAGCCTTCAATGAACAAAGAGATGATATATTACAATATCAAGAAACAAGAGTTATAGTTCAAGATTAATAGATACAGCATCTGACGCAATGATGGTGTCCAATTAGAGCATGAAGGGGAGTGAGATTTTAGACAATTGTTGTGCTTTGGAGAACACAAGCTAAAAGCCAACACTCAAACAGTTTTATTATAATCATGTGGCTATTTCTTCCCCACTTAACTGCCTGGAAGGAAATTCTGAAAGTTATGCCATCTTACTCTAGGATTAACTGGAAATGCATTCAACAGTAGTAACTCTAGGCAAAACCTGAACGGTAGCAATAAACCACTCCTATAGAACAGAGTGAAAAAGAAGATCCTACTTTTATGAGGCAAACACATTTTTTAAGCCACATATTTTAAAGTCAAAAAACAGCTCCGCAGGAAAGATTGTCTTCTCTCTACCAGCAGTGTGTAAACAGGAACCTGTTTGCAGGACCTCTAACAATGGGGGCCGAAAGGAAATGTAAAAGATGGGATTTGGGTAAAAGACCCTGACCCTGCAGATCTACACTAATAGTAACTATTATAAAACTAACTTTCTAATTATCCCCTAGGGGCTGCAGAACACACCTAAATAAAGGGAAACTAATTCATGGAACAGGCTGCCAAGTAGGATCAAGGAAGGTGCCTGCTGTTCAGGAAGCAAACAGCACCAAAGCAGGAGTGCAGGGCCCAGAAAGGAGAGTCAAATGACCACAGGATCAGCCTCAGCACCAAAACTTTTCTTACCGACCTACCTCCTCAATGTGACAAGAGTAAATGAGGTACCATGTGGTACCTAGCACACAGCCTGGCACAATCTCAGTGCCCTCACCATCAGGAATTCCCAAGCGATGTTCACTTAGGAGATATGCAAAACCAAACACTTCCCAGCCTTTAGGTTTCTTGGCCAATTTTGTTTTAACCCATGTTCCATTTTTTAAAATGGGAAAAAAAAAAATCTTACCCTGATGTCTCAGATTTTCATTTGTTTCCCTGTGTGGGAACCCTAGGAATCCCTAAAGGGTCTGTCTTCTGTGCTGATTCACCAGCCAGGAAGAATTTGTTGAACTTTACTTTTTTGTTGATTATATTAAGAAAAGAGTACATATTTTCTACGGTTTGGTGTAATACAGGCTATTTCATGTACATAGTATTACATTGCTTTATATATTACTTATATATTATCGTACTGATATGTTTTTCCCCCCAGGCAAACACAAGCTACTTTCTCCCCTCCCCAACCCTGCACCAAGCCTTTCATAAAAATCACTGCTTTAGAACTTAGCCTGGGAGAATTCTTTCATCTCCCATACATACTGCAGGGTGGTTTTTTAAAGAAGTGGAACTGAAGTAAGAAAATATTCAGGAACATAGGCTAATACGGAGAAAAATTGGAGGAAGGGGAGGATTAGATTGATTATATAGACAAGAAAAAAATAAATACTATGGTCTTTCTCCCTCAACAAAGTGAAAGTGGTCACCTGAGCCGCCAGAATAGTAGCACTAAATGAATCCAAATATCTTTTAATGTTACCACCAGGTCTGCCACCAGCCCACACAGTGCTTTTAGGCAAATTAGGAAAAGGAACCTACTCTTCAAGGTACTTTATTTTCATTTCTGAAAAAGCATTGTAATATACTGATTTCCTTTTTAAGAGCAATAAACTGAACTCCCATACTTAAACGGTGCCAGGTAAAGTTGTCCACGTTTACAATATCTATGATGTGAATGATGCGCCACAGAAGGTCCTTGGTCCTACCTACAAATCAAGCTCAAGACACTCAGCTTCCCTGGGAATCGTCTGTTTGGCGTCCATCCTGTAAACCACGAGGAGCAGTATCTGTTTCATGCATGGCCTCAGCTGGCCCGTCCTTAGCACCTAGTGTGTTCTCAACAGGTACCAGTTGAATGACTGAATGAATGAACGAAAGTGTTACTGAATGTGTGTCACCAGGGTGACAACGACACCTTGATTCTTGCCTTCTTGAAGGAAAGATTTCAATCAAGAGACAAAGTGCAGCAAAGTAACTAAGAATTTATTGGCCACAGAAAAAATATACTTAGGACAGTGAAACAAGGAAGGGCATAGAGGAAGCAACAGGAGAGCCTGGGCTGGGCTGCTCTGGCTCACTGGGAAGTCGGAGAAAATGGGGAGAGCTGCCACTGCCCATTGGTCCCCTGGTTGCAAGTCTCCGGGGGTCCCTTAGAGGGGAGAAGAGGAAAGGGGATGGCACGGGTATGCTCCCCTGGGGGAGAGGGCGCACTGGCTCCTTCATCCTGAGCATATTTATCTCTGTCTTGCAGGTGGAAGTCTGAGGGGAGGTCTCAGGGGAGGGTCTCAGTAGAATATTCCAGGTGTGCTCTTTCAGGGTCCTGGTCTCCACTGATTGGTTGGTGCCAGGGCAGGGGGGTCATTAATCAATGTAGCTGGTCCTGAGGAAGCCACAGCATCACTTGTCTGGTTTTGCTGTTTTTCTGGGCCTGGATCTGAGGCCTAGATGTTATCTTTAGGGAGGAAAAGGTCGGGGGCTCTACAACCGAATAACTAGGGATATGAAAAGTCAGGGGGCCGAAACCTCATGACCAGCAATATGCTAGGTGAGAATAAGTTACCCCGGGGGTGAGGTTCCTGTTTTCCCAGTTTTGCCCCTTGTTAGGCATCCAGGGCTTTCTGCCCTGGTGTTTCTGTACCTGGCCCATCGTCCTTGCTCTGCGCATGTCTGTCTAACTACCAATATAACAAAAGGTCCTCCTTTAACACAAGATTCTACTGCAAAAGTGAAAAATAAATATGGCTAATGTTTACTGAGCATCTTGTATGCATCAGGCCCTACGCTGAGCACATATGTGCACTCTCATGAAAACCTTGTGAAATAGGTACTATTACTCTCCACACCTCCAGAGGCTTAAAGAGCCAGCTAAAGTAACTTACTAAAGTCATTACACTGATGAGTCATAAACCATATGACCACCACAATCACATTCCTAACCACTGCACTGAGAAGTCAGTCCCTAGTCTGCATTGCTCCAAGAGTCTGCTACACCCATTGTAAACACAAAGATTTCCATTGTGTGGCCAGACCAAGGGAAAGAAGGCACCAAAGTCTCCACTTCCTTTTCTGTCTATAGAAACAAAGTTATCCTCTTTATGCAATTCAGGCCAGTAATGAGGTCACAGAACATTCCTGGTCCTGGCCTGCATGCCCAAGACTCACCTTTGAAATCAGTTAGCAGCAACTCATTCAGCTACAGAGTAACAGGCCCTTGGGTGGGTCACCTGTGGGTACAATACCTGGACTGAAAGCATATTCTGAAATGTCCTGGCCACTAGATGGCATCGAAGTTCAAATGCACAGAACTATTTGGAATATTTCTTCACCACATTATTTTGGTTATTGTTAAAATAATAACAACAACCATATTGTTATTAATAACAACAACCAATAACAGCATTACCGTGTGCCAAGAATTCTCCCAAGGTCTCTACAAGCGTTCTCTCATCTAACTTCACAACTCTAGGGTAGATCCCTTACTCTCTCCATTTTCCAGATGAAGAAACTGACCTTTAGAAAGTCAAGTCTCCTGACCAAGTTCACATAGCTAGTAAGGGGAGAGCAGGGATTTTCACCTAGGCCACCCCACTCACCATAGCCTAATGCTCTTAACTGCTCCACTGTTCGGTGTCCCCCTACCCCATCACCATCCTTACACTTTGCTGCTGAGCACAGGTTCATATGACCAGGTTATTTTTGAAACTCCTTTTGGAAAGTCCTTTTTCAAGGAGTAGAAAGAAAAACCTCATTTGGGCCACGTAAGCCAGTCAAGCACAAGCCAAGATTCAGATGTCCCAGAGTTATTTACTCAAGGGCACAGAGTCATCATCCTAGTGCTGAAAAAATGGATCACAGCCTGTGGTACAGGGAAGCAAAGTCATCTAGATCTGGCTGCTAGATCTCAATGTTGGAGAGAGCCCCACCCAGGTGACCTGAGGGCCAGTCCTGGCTCCTACATACCCATCAGGGGATTTAATGCAAGTCCTTAGCTTCTCAAGCATCTGGTACTATATTTGTTCAAAGGGGTAAAAAATGCATGCCCTGTCCTTTACACTGGGTAAAAATAAAGTATGTAAAAGTGTTCACTGTTGTTGTTACTTAATGGTAGGTAAAGTACAATATTACTTTATGCCTTTTCTCCCTGTTCTCACCTAAGCAACCCCCTCTTTACCCTTCCTGCCCCAGACTTTTTTTTTTTTTTTTTACAAACCAAGGCTGTTTCCAGAAAACTGTTCTTGCAGCCTCATTTCAGGCACATTGTACAGCAGTTATTTGCATGCATTTTTATCTCCCCTCTAGGTTGCTTACTCCTAAATTCAGGGACGGGGGCTTGTTCATTTGTATATTCCCAACAGCCCCGATTACAGTGCCTAGCACATGGTCACTTCTTAATAAATACTGGTTCGCGTGGATAGCAAGCCATGTAAGAAGCAGAGTTTAAAACAGCTTACAGGGTCTGGTGGTACTGTATTTTAATTCTGTATTCTGCAATGTTCACGCATGTTGTTTGCTAATTGAGTTTGTTTTACTGCAGGAATCATCTATTCAAATTTTACAACCATCACCATATTTTCAAGAAAGCCCAAGGGCGACAGTGAAATTTAGAGAGCTCTTTAGATCCAGAGACTCTCAGCTCTTGCCCTGCTTCTCCCTGCTGAAATGTCAGGCCTCTGGCAGCTGCCATCAGATCCCAAACAAGCCTCTGAACAACAATGGGAAGTGTAACAATTCCCGAGGTTTTTTTTGTTGTTGTTTTTTAAGCCCTCACAGGAAGAGCTTGACTATGGAGAAATCTATGTTTAGACTGTTGTGTTTTGTATTTAGTTTAGTAAACTGCATTTCAAGGCCCCTAGGATGCAAGTTATACTCATTATATGCACAAACAATTTCCCCTTCGACATGATTTTCACGTCAGAATGATAAAGGGTAACCAAAATGGGAGAACCACTACAGCACAAAACTGACCTACAATTAATAGGAAAGCTTAAAGGAACACAATCGAACTGTTTGTTGAAGCATACACATAAATATCGCAAACCCAAGCATGATCTTTGTTATCTCTATCGTGAAAATGCATTCTTTTCTCTTCCCAGGTTTGAGGTCATTTTGAAGCAGGGGAAGAGGGACCGATATCAGAGGAAGAAGGGAAGTTGACAAGGTTCCTGAACCTGCTGCTCCTTCCCCGTCCACCAAGAGGTCAGGTAACTGGAGGCAGTCCTGATGGCAGCAGCCATCCAGCAGAAGTTTTCAATCCACTGTAAATATTCACTAAATGAGGCGCCTTGTCCTAAATTCTATGTCTTGCCCACCTCCCATAATTGCTTACTGAACATCCACCACGAGAAAGAAAAACCATCATAAAAAGCTATTTCTCAGCACACCCCATATTTCCCAAGGTTTCCCGTCACAGAGCAAAGGATAAGGTTGAACTTGACCTGTGCCCCAGTAGTAAAATGCAAGGACATTACCCACACCTACAAACAAAATGTACAGACTGGGAAGATGGAGGAGACGTACTCCTCCCCATCCCTCCCACTAGCTACACCTAAAAACTCAGATATTACATGTAAAACAAACATTAAAAGACTCTGAAAAGTGGAGAGAAGACAGACTGAGAAGAATAAAGGAAATAATAAAGATAAAAGATGAAATCAATAAACTTGAAAATGAAATAAAAACCAGAGAAAATCAACAAAACAAAGAGCTGGTACTTTGAAGAGACTGATAAAATTGTCAGTCTAGCAAGACTGACAGGAAAAAAGGAGACACCAATTGCCAATAGAAGTATCAGAAATGATAAAGGGATATCACTACAGAGCCTGCAGGTGAGGGGATACTACAAAAACTCTACACACGTTTACCAACTTAGACAAAATAGACAAATTCCTCGAAAAACACAAATTACCACAACTCAAACAATATGAAAGAGATAACTTGACTAGCATATAACTATTAAGGAAATTGAGCTCGCAATTTAAAAATTCCCAGCAAAGACATTTCTAGGCCCAAATGGTTTCACTGGAGAACTGCAGCAAACATTTAAAGGAGAAATTAATACCAGTTCTAAATAGTCTCTTTCAACAAATAGAAAAGAAGGGAATGGGAATGCTTCCCACTTCACTTTCTAAAGCTAGCATTACTCTAATGTCAAAATGAGAAAAACACAGCACAATAAAAGAAAACTACAGGCCAATATCCATCGTGAATAAATGCAAAATCCTTAATAGAATATTAGCAAATAGAATTTAGCAATATACAAAAAGAATGATACACCATGTCCAAGTGAGATTTATTCCAGTTATAAAGAATGATTTAATATTTGAAAATCAATGTAATCTATCATATTAATAGGCTGAGGAAGAAAAATCACATGATTGTATCAATCAATACCAAAAAAGCATCTGACAGTGTTTAATACATTCATGTTAAACATTCCCTGGGGAAAAAAACAAACCTCCTCAACTTGATAAAGATCATCTACCAAAACTTGCAACTAACACTGTGCTTAATAATGAAAGAAAATGTTTTCCTCTAAGAGAAGGAACAAAGCCAGATGTCCACTAATACCACTCTCATTCAACACAGTGTTGGAAGTTTTAACCAATACAAAAATGCAAGAAAAGGAAATGAAATGCATGAAGGCCATAAAGTAATAAATAAAACTGTGTTCATTTTCAAAGGACATAGTTGTCAACATAGTAAAATCTCAAGGACTGTACAAAAAAATTATTCCCAGACCTAGTAGGTGAGTTCAGCAAGGTCACAGGACACAAAATAAGCAAACTGATCTCAGTCATATTTCTGAATACTAACAGTGAACCCATGAACACTAATTAAAAATAAAGTCCATATACAACCACTCTAATAAAGTGAAATGCTTAGGTGTGAATCTAACAAAACTTGTATAATAAAAACTACACAACACCAATGAAATAAATCAAAGCTGATCTAAATAAATTTAAAGAGATACCACACTCATGGATTGGAAGACCGAATACAGTCAAGATGTCAATTGTCCTCAAGTTGATACACTGGTGTCATGAAACTCCCAGAGAATCCCAGTAAGATTGTTTTGTAGATACACGATTATTTTTCAATTTAGATTGAAAGGCAAAGAAACTAGAATATCTAAAACAATTTTGAACAAGAAAAATAAAGTGGGAAGTTCAGTCTACCCAATTTCAAGATGTAATATAGCTACAATAATAGAGACTGTGAAGTATTGGTAGAGAGAGAGAGACATATAGATCAATAAAACAGAACAGAGGAGCCAGAAATAGACCCACACAAACATGCACACTTGGTATTTGACAAAGATGCAAAACAATTCAAAGGAAAAAAGACAGCCTTTTCAAAAAGTGATGCTGGATAAATTGGACATCTATAGACAAAAAAGAAAGAAAAGAAGAGGCAGGAAGGCAGGAAGGCAGGAAGGCAGGAAGGCAGGAAGGCAGGAAGGCAGGAAGGCAGGAAGGCAGGCAGGCAGGAAGGAAGGAAGGAAGGAAGGAAGGAAGGAAGGAAGGAAGGAAGGAAGGAAGGAAGGAAGGAAGGAAGGAAGGAAGGAAGAAGGGAAAGAATATCCTGACATAAGTCTCATACTTACATGAAAATTAACTCAAAATTGATCACAGACTTAAATGTAAAACATAAAACTAGGTAAGGGGGAATCGTTGGAATCGAGGGCTTATGGAAAGAGTTTGTAGACGTAATACCAAAGGATGAGCCATAAAAGGAAAAATTGATAAATAGCACTTCATCAAAATTTAACTTTTGCTTTGTATTAGCCCCTGTCAAGAGTATGAAAAGACAAGCTACAACTGGGGGGAAAAAATGTTTGCAAACTACAAATTCTAAAAAGGATTAGTATCTACAATATATAAAGAACTGTCAAAACTCAACAGTAAGAAAAACAAACAGAAATGGATAAACAGGAAATTAGAAAATAGATAAAACACATGAAGAGATACTTTACTGGAGAAGATATATAAATAGAAACTAGGTTCATGAAAAGATGTTCAACTCCAGAGACAAAAAGCCAAACCCAGCCCTGGCCTGGTGGCTCAGTTGGCTGGAGCATCAGCTGGTACACCAAAAAGTTTCAAGTTGGATTCCCTATTAGGGCACATACCTACATTTTGGGTTTGATTCTTTCTCTCTCTCTCCCTTCTTCTCTCTCTAAAGTCAATAAAACATATCCTTGGGGGGGAAGCCAAACCCAAAAGGTCACTACTATATTTTTCCATTTATATAACATTCTTGAAGTAACAAAATTATAGAAATGCAGAATGATTCATGATTGCCAAGGGGTAATCAGGAAATGGGGAGAAAGGGAAGTGGTTGTGGCTATAAAAGGACAAATTGAGAGATCCTTATGGTGATGGAAATCTTCTGTATGTTGACTATATTAATGTCAATATCTTGATTACATTACGCCATAGTTTTATAAGGAACAACTGGGTAAAAACTATACACTATTGCTCTGTAGTATTTCTTACAACTGCATGTAAATCCACAGTTATCTCAAAACACAAAATTTAGTTAAAATTTTTTTAATAAATAAATAAAAGGTACAGCATTGAAGGAAAACACCAGAGGAAGTTAACAAAATAAATTAAATGCAGTTTCTGTTAACTGTGTTGTAGCACGGTTTCTAAATTTTGTTTTATTTTCAAACTACTAAAACTCTTTTCTTCAGGATAAAACAAGAAGGCACAGGGAGAGGAACATTTTTGAAGGAGTTTGCAGACACCAGTTGGCTAATTGTAACAGGAAAAGAGTTGAAAGTTATAGTAGAATAGGATGTAGATAAAAGTGAGAAACCATGGAGCCAGTGAAAGTAAAGATATTTCACTAAAGAATTACCTTTGGCTTGTGAGCCTAGGCCTACGGGTGATATTTATGACAGACAAAAGAACAGAAAACAAAAATGTTTAATTAATAGATGGAAAGAATAAAGAAACCCAATTTCAGATTGGTATTTGATTTTCAAAGTCTTTCATATTCTTGGCCTTCTCACTTTCTGGGCATTGTGGTTTTGCAGTTTGAACATCCCAGTTAATTCTCAAGATTATGGTACACAAAAGTAAAATAGTCTCTCGGGTCCAGAAAATGTGTTGCTTTCAAAGAAAGCTTTTAAAATTTTTATAGTAGGCTTTGGAAAAATATTACTATTGGACTGTAAAAAAAAAATCACCAACTATGTATTTCACAGCCATACCAATTTTATATATGATGCATCTGATAAAGCTTATCTTAAAGAGTGCATTAATTTTTTGTCACGACGCATTTTTTAAATTTGTGACCCTGCCAAAGTTTAACATAATTTCTCTTAGGCCAATGGTACAGCATTCACTCACATCACAATTTATGTGATGGAATTTTCCCTCAGAATCCAGACAAAACCTTTAACAAGAGCATCTATGAATTCCTTCCAACAGACTTCATGCAGAAAAAAAAATGTCGTTAAAGGAATACCTAGTATTTCCTTAAAAGTAAGAAAAAAAATCACTGTCATAACTGGTACAATTAAGAACTTAGCCCCAGAAGGGGGCCAAAGCAAATGGTAGAAAAAAATACATATTCAGTAACATTATTTTGATTCTACAGAGATGAGACAGTCTATTGCACAAGTTTAATTTCTAGACTTAATTTGCCTCTGAATAAAGAAAATGATTTTAATCAATCTTTCTTAGTTTTAGGTTTGGTCTGAATTATATTTTTGTTTCATTGTGATGTTCAACTTGTTTCTTTTTCTTTTTTTTAAAGACTAGTTTATTGATTTTTAGAGAGAGAAGAAGGGAGAAGAGAGAAACATCAATGTGAGAGCCCAACATCAATCGGCTGCCTCCTGCACACCCCCTTCTGGGGATCTGGCCTGCAACCCGGGCATGTACCCTTGGAATCAAACCAGCAACCTCTTGGTGTCCAGGCCAATGCCCAACCAACTGAGCCACACTGGCCAGGGCTAGTTGTTTTTTTTTCTACTTCAAAGAAATTAAATAATAAATATTTTAAGTCATTATCTTAAAATAATCATTCCAAAAATGCTGTCTATAATATGTGTTTTTATTTTGCATAGATGAATGTAATGGAAACTGGATTAGATTTTCTTTTACATAACGTAGAGCCTTTAATATCAATCAAGAGAAATTTCCCTTCATGTGGAAGGACTAGTTACAGGGGTGGGGAATGTCCAGCCCTTGGGCCAAATACCACCCTTGAAATCATTTGGTCTGGCCCTGCCAAGGCAACTGCAGGTGGGACTTGAAATTCAATAAATCTAGGAGCTTTTTTCATAGCTAATTTTTAAGTTGATAATTTTGTATGGCCCAAGAATGATGTTATAAATATCCAAATGGCCCTTGGAAGAAAAAAGGTTACCTACCCCTGGTCCGATAAAACTGAAAGATTCAGTTGGCCTGATTCATGGTCATTCACTATAAATAACCCATAGTAGAGAATCCATGTTCCTTGTCCCTTCACTTATTATAAAATAGAGAATAATACACAAGTGACAAAAATGGAATCCGCTTGGACTTTTGTCTTGCACACTTGATATATGAGTAAAAAGAAAAGTTGGTTATGATTCGGGTACTTTTTTAAATTCCTTTTTCTCAGTGAGTGTTATTTGGGGCTGTATATTTAATAAAAACTTGTGAAAAACACATAAACATGTACAGGTTTACTTGTGTCCCACACAAAAGAAGTCCCTAGGGAGGCAATTTAGGGCTGCAATGGGAGTACCAGATTCCTTATACCTTTCTACTTCATTGTTCTTGGCACATAACTCTCAAGGCTGTATCAGGTTCTCCAGGGAAACAGAAGTAACAGGATGTATATATAATCTAGGGGGAGGGGAGTAGGTTTAAGGAATTGGCTCACGTGATTATGGAGGCTGGCAAGCCCAAAATCTGTAGGGTAGACTAGCAGGCTACAGATCCAGGAAAAAGCTTAATGTTTCAACTGTGTCCTAAGGTAGACTGCAGGCAGAATTTCCTCTACTTTGAGGGATGCCAGATTTTTTTCTCTTAAGTCCTTCAACAGAATGGATGAGGCCCATCCCCATTATAGAGGAAAAACTATTTTACTCGATCTACTGACTTAAATATTGATATTATCTAAAAAATTCTTTCACAGCAACATCTAGACTACTGTTTAATCAAATATCTGGGTAGTGTGGCCTATGCAAGTTGATACGTAAAATTAACCACTACAATGGTTTAATGAACCAATAAGGCTGCTGAAACATGGTTGTCAGGCCTCATTCTAAGAAGCAGGAAGAGGGTGATAGGCAAGGGCAAAAGGCATGTGACAGTGTGTGTCTATTTTTCTTCAAGATTTTTCCTGGCAAACCAGATCAACAACTTCTGCTACATCTCAGTGGCCACCCCTCATTGCACAATAGTCTGAAAATTGTAATATTTTAGTTGGGAAAACTAGCAGTTGGCCAAAGTAACTAATCCTGATAATCCAGGCCCCAGAGTGAATCTTAGTGTTTATTCTGCTTCGAGTTCATAGTACTTTTGCATCTGTGCCTTGATATCCTCCATCAGTTTCAGGGAAATATGATCATTATTTAAAAACTGTTTTTGCTCTATTTTCTCTTTCCTCTCCTAGCATCCCGGTCACATGTTTTAGATCTTTTAACTATGTTCCAGTGCCAGCTGGTTGGAGTGTGGTCTGGATACCAAAAGGTGGCGGGTTTGATTCCCATCAGGGTGCTTGCAGGAGGCAACCAACCAATGGATGTTTCTCTCTCTCTCTCTCTCTTTCTCCCTCCCTTCCTCTCTCTAAAATTCAATGTTTGGAAAAAACTACTGTTTAGCTCTTTCATGGTTTCCAGTTTTCTGTGGAAGTTTTCCATCTTGTCATCTAATCTTTCCACCATAGCATGTTGAAGCCTGTGTCTGCTACCTCAAGTATCAGGATATTTTGTCAGTCTATATCTATTGCTGATTGGTTGGGCTTTTCTTGATTTTCGATCATTTGTTTTTGTCTGCTGGTATTCCTGGCAAATTTTTATTGCATGCTAGACATTGAGGATAAAATGCTATGGAGATCATTTGAAGCTCTGTGTGATATTATGGTCCTACGAAGATGATTTATTTTTTTGTGTTTTTTTAATCCTTACATGAGGACATGCTTATTGATTTTAGAGAGAGAGAGAGAGAGAGAGAGAGAGAGAATGGGGGGAAGGAGAGGGAGAGAGATAGAGAAAAGTCGATCAGTTGCCTCCTGTACACACCCCAGCCGAGGATCAAACCCGCAAACTTTCTGGTGTACAGGATGACTTTCCAACCGACTGAGCCACCCAGCAGGCCAAGATGATTTACTTGCTTCTAGCAGGTATTCATCGTAAGGACAGATCACGGTTATCCAATCACACTGAGCTGGCTGGGAAAGGATTTTGGTTTTTGAAAGGGTTGTCTATTTTACCCTTCCTCCTGGGTTGCAATCTTCGGGGGATCCCAAAGGAAAGCCTGGAGTGTTTACACGAGCCTCTCCTTCTAGGTGGGCCCTGGATCCCAACAGTGCTCCTTCAGCTACATGACAGATAACCTCCTGCCCCCGTTTTCCACCAGCTTCTTCGTGTTTCATCCCTCACCTGCGAATCGCCTCTTGCCTGGAGATATTGGCAACAAGAAGTTGGACTCATTTTTGTGTTTTTCTTCTCTCCAGCATCTTCACCCCCTCAACTTCTCTCTGTCTTGCTAACTTCTCAGATGCCTTCAAAGATATGTATTGTAAATGTTATCTATCATTTCTAATTACTGTCAGTTGAAGAACTGACCTGCGATTCAGCATTCCCAGAACTGTCCCGACTGATGATTTTGACGAATTGCCTTGGAGTGGATCAGAATCTCTCATAACCTACATGGGTCACGTTGCCCCACTGATTGCCAAACCTTCCTTTCACTCTGTGCTATTTAAAAAGCCTCTTATGCTGCAAGGTGCTTAGAACACTGAGACATTTTCTTTAGTTAATAGAAAACAAGAGGTGTTACATATATGCTGAAGTGTTACAGTATTTGAATTCGTTTTCAAATAAGTAATTTATCCTAAGTCTAAACTTTCATTTTAGTTTGTGTCTGAGAACCCCATTTTGTTCCACAAACAGACATGCGTATACTTTAGCAATGTGTGGAATATAAAACAGTCTGATACTTCCAAAACAGCACTCAGATTACTTCATTTATCCAGCCCTTCTCACATGTAAAGCATTGTGCTTTGGTTGTGAGAAAAGATTACAGAACCACAGAACTTTAGATCTGAAAGAATCTTAGAGATCATTTAATTAGGCTCATTCATTTTACAGAAGATGTATTTGCTCCAAAACAATAACTTTGGCTTCTTAACTCCCATTCAATGCTCTTTTCATGATGAAATGCTAGTTGGTTCAAAAGGGATTTTTTTCTACCTCTCTCCTCTCTTTCACTGTGGACTCAAACTTTTGAAAGATTTTACTAAATATGTACTTCTGAAATGACAATTCATATAATCCTAATATAAAAAAAGTATAATTTTTCTATCAGACTTTTAAAAATAATGAACAGAGCTCAAAAGAAGACCCACTGCTATCTCCAGAAAATTAGTAGTATAGGAAATTGTTCCTTTTCACCAGAAGTATACAATCTCTATGTAGAAAGACATATAACTTAATGATCATGCTCTAATGAAGTATGTGTTACATTATCTATATGATATATGCTACACACACAAATCACATGTAGCTATGTAACATAATCATGTACCTGATATACATGATTGAGGTGGTCATGTTATATCTGCCTCCCCATACAGATTAGGAGCTCCTTAAGAGCAGGAATTCTAGCTTTTCACTGTTAGCCTCAGCTGTAGCATATCCTCCAGGTGCTTCAGATATACACTGAACCACTTTTGAGAGCCATTGCCCTAGCGTTTAGAAAAAGGCCAAGCAGGGTCAGAGGGCTGTGACTAGATGGATTTCACAAGAACAGAGGATTCTAGAACATAAGAACACTTAGACTACATGGATGGAATCATAGAAAGTGTGGAATCTCAGCTGAAGAATCACATTACAGGTAAATCTCTGTCTCTAAATGTGAATCTGTGTGGCCTTCTTAAAGCTTTTCACAAAATGAATCACTTAACTGAAATCCTCATTGATTTCATGAGGCATAAAAGTAATTTGTTCAAATTCACAAATTTAACAGATTGACCTAGAAAAATAATATTCCTTACTTTTAAAAAGTAAAAAATTTATTATGAGGCCTTCTACATTAGAGACATAATTTCTTACATACTAAAAATTAAAAAAATATTAAAATATTCAAAAAATTAGTTAATGAAGTTTTAATTTCAGAAAGTCTTCCTCTTTAGCTATAACAATAGCTGTAATTCATCAACAATTTACCGTTTTCATTTTGTTCTAACAAGCAGCACAGTGAGGAATTTTTAACAACAGTGTTATCTCTAGAAGGCTAGACCCTCCGAAGAATCGCAGGTGACTTCCCAGGAGGGTTGATTAAGAGCAGAGGACAATTGCTTTTGCAAAGGCAGAGAAATAGGGCCATTTAGAATTGTGCTCTCCAGAGGCAAACAGGAAACAGGAAGCTCTCTGTCAACCATTCTTACCCTGCCCCCAGAGCAGGAAAAGCGGTAGGGGGAGCCACAGCAGTGACTTTGACCTATCCCAGGAAATGAAACGGTTTGTTCCGTCTATAGGTCTGGACTGGTAGGTAGAGAGCAGAAAGCATCTGCAACCCACATACTCTCCCTAACATCCAGAGGACATGCATTCAGTGTTGATACTGAGTTGATAATGTCTACTAAAAACACAGTAAGTAGGTTTTAAACAAAAAAAGGAGATAATAGTTTTGCCAAGCAGCAGTAAACAGACAGGAGACAAGCAACTTTCCATCTCCAAAAGTCTTTTGTTGAGCCATGAACTCTTCAGGGTGACCACTGCCCTAAATCACCACAGGACTCACTATAAGAACTCAAAATGAGCATAAACAGTAAGATGAATTACAGCACCCCCCTAGCAAATAAAACAATAAGGAAGCTAGCCCATGCTTTCTCACATACACACACACACACACACACACACACAGCTGTACCTAGTTTCCTGGACTTGGTATAGTAGTGCACCCACAGCTGGAAAATTTATGTTAGCAATTTTTCACAAAATTTAACAATACTCCAGAAAGAACCTGAGTTTAGAAATAGAAGAGGGTCAAGTGCTGAATGTGTCAAACTATATAAATGTATAAATATCATCACAAACATTTTAAAACTTCTCAGGGCGCTGAAAAGACTCAACGTTATACAGACATAGCATAAGGGATCTGTGCTTTGTGATCGTGTGTGTAGAACAAAAAGGGACAGAATTCAAGTCATGTCGTAGGCGCTGTCTGTTAACTTAAATGCTGCTTCTGGCTGCTGCCAAGTTAGGCCAGCTGATCATAGGATCAAAGGCGGTGCCAGCTGTGTTCCTCCTCCAGACCTCTCCATTAGCAACGGCATCTGCAGCCCAGCCACCCCCAGGAGAGTGCTCAGAGCCATTCTTGTCTCTCTCTCTCCCTTTTCCTCTCCCCCACACAGCTTCAAGCACTTGAGACCCCTTCTCATTCTACCTCTGAAATGCCCTCACCTCTGCCTCCCTCCGTTCCTACTGCCCTGCTTTGGCCCCAACCCACAGTCTCTCCGGATCACTATCACTGCCTGTTGACTCTTGTTTGTAATCCTTGAAAGCTTGATTGCAAGGCCAGAAACTCCACAACACGCCAGCTCAAATGTCCCTTGTGGGTGCATCTCATTCCCTCAGGAAAAGAATGGTTCCTTGTCAATGTTACCATATCACTTTCTTTTATCTTTAGCATGATCATTATATAAAATTATTTATTGAGATATAACTTGCATACAGCAAACGGCACAAGTCTTAACTATACGGCTTGGTTAATTTTTATGTATGTGGACACCTGTAACCACCACTTAGATCGAGATATCGAGCATTTCAACAGCTCAGCAAACTCTCTTGTACCTCCTAATCAGCACTTGGCCACCCAAAGGGAACCATTATTTCAACTGCTACCATAATAGATGAATTTGCCTGTTTTTAAACTTTATATAAATGGAATCACGCAGTGTGGACTCTTTTGTGTAGTATCCCATTCTATGAATGCAACACAGTTTGTCTATCCTTCTGTGGATAAACGTTTGGATTGTTTCAATTCGGGGGCCATTATTCTGAATAAATCTCCCATGAACATTCTCATACATATCTTTTTTGTAGACATAGGCACTCATTTCTGCTGGGCATATGCCCAGAGGTGGAATTACTAGGTCATTGGGTATATGTGTATGTTTTACTTGAGCACGCATTGCTAAACAGTCTTTCCAAGGGGTTGCACTAACCACTTTCCACATCTCTGAATTGTTCCAATAGTTATGCTATTATATTGTTCGTTTTCTGTGTGTTCATTTCCCAACCACACTTGAGCTCTTGAAACATAAATTCCTATGTTGCCTTACCCCATATGCATATATATATACACGTTATAGTTTCAGTTAAATATTTATATTACCTACAAATGAAAGATTAAATGCATTATAGAGCAAAGTGGGGCAAGAGCTTACGAATCTTGTTTACCTTTCTTCCAGACCCGGACCGGGGTGACACATGCCTGTCCTAGCCCTGTCCACACCTCAGTCACCCGAAGTGCAATGGAATATTCACATCAGTTCCCGACATTCCCGGGGCCCCACCGAGTTGCCCACAAGTCCAGCTGCGTCCAGCTGCCGGTGCTGCTGGGCTTTAAATGTGTTAAGTACTTGGTCAATCCTTAAACTGCGGGCAAGTTAATATGCTAGAAACCCTCCAAAATTCAACCCTTTTTTATTCTGTAACTCGGCGCAGACTCATTCTGAAAGAGTGCCGAGGAAGCCACACTTGTTAACTAGCCAGCCTGCCTCCTGAGGTGGAATCAATTAGCGCCAAAGGCCGCACCTCAACCCGGAGACAGAAAACGCATCCAGAGAAACCCCCAAAGACGCGCTGCCCCTTGATGTGTTTGCGCAGATGGAGGGTGTTAGTTACACAAACACGTGGAGGGAAGATTGGGTTTCGGAGGAAGTCCTCCCAGTCCTCCAGCTCCCCCTGAAAGGGAATTTTTTGTTTTTCCTGTTTTCCTTCTGCATCTTAAATGTTTTGCTGCTCATATACGTGCTTTGGTGAGTGTCATGGCACGAACCACTTTCTGCTCCTTCTGGAAGGGACTATTTTCTGTGTTTTGAGCCATCAAAACATTGGCTTTTAATAAAACATTGGCTCCAGACAGTGCCAGCAACCACCTGCAAAAGAAGCCCTCTGCAGGTCTGAAGCCATAGGCTTCCCTGAGCTAGAAGTAACAGAAAACCCCTAGAGATAAAGTTTTATAAAACTATGCAAACCGGGAAAACACATATATGGTTATTATTTTCTTTTACCTCAAGGGTTAAAATTCAAATGTCTTTTGCTTTTAGAAACAGATTTTCTTTCTTTCAACTGAGAGAAGCTCCGTGTGCCTGACTGAGTTACCTGCTGCTGCCAACCCTGCTCAACAGGAGAGGTTTTCTGGGGAAAATCCTCAGCTGGCAGCCATTCTGTGAAACACGCACCTCCGTCTTCCATCTTAAGAGATGCTTTTAAAATGAGTCCAGCAAATAAGTGTGTCTGAACATCCTAGGGCTTTTCACCAGCCTCCACCTCCTGCCCCCCCCCTTTGAAAATCACAGCGAAGAAAATGACTGCTATTGAGACCTGGCAAGTGTTGTCATTCATCCTGGGCCAGGGGTGAAGTTACCACTGGCAGAACAGGATGCACAGCGTAGTAATTTGGCTGTTTCTTTAGGATAACCTCAGGTAGTTTAAATAAAGTTATTTGTCCTGTGACATTTTTGTAGGTTTTACTAATGTCCCACCCAATGCCCTCTGCCAAGTCACTATGTCACTTACCCTTGGGTTCCCAATGAAGATGACATGTACTCTCCAACTCAAATATGCCTTTTTATTTAAATAACAGAAAAGGTGGCAATGGAAATATAGATATTGGGAGGTGAGGGGAGAGAATGCATTAATTATTTAAAACAAAATGTGCAATTCATAGTTACCTAAATTTTCCTCCAACTTCTAGCCCAAGGAACCCCCCCTCTTTAACCCCCTTTTATCTTGGGTCTTCTCCCCCTCTCCTCCTCCTTTTACACCTTCTTCTGTCTTTTCCCCTCTCTCCTTTCCTCCCCCAACACCCACACCCACACACCTCAGGATATATAGCTGAACAAGCTCATGGTATACAATTGCTCAAACTAGCCCAACACATTGGTCTCTTGTGAGTACCCAACAAGTACCACCTTTGCTGTTCTCTCCATGTCCCTTCCAGGCCCTAGTACAAGGGGACAGCGCAGTTTACACCGTCATCCAACAACTGAGCCATGGAATAATTGCAATTCAACCAGGCACTATGTTTTAAAAAATAAATTTGACATAGGTTAAAATGACTGTAACAATACTAGAAATAATTCTGATAATGATGATTATAATAAATGATGCATAATCCTACCCCAGTAACCCTAATTTTATTTTGTATATTTAATTTTACACAATCAAATATACAGCATGTGCATGTTAATTTTACATTTATCTTTTTCCACTTAACATTATGCTAAACATTTTCCCATGTTTCCACATAGTCTTAACATTTCATTTTTATATTCACTGCCCAGTGTTTTTACCTAAAATTCACCTAATTTTATCATCACTAATGTCAACTGGATATCTTATCTATTCTAAGACTCCACTACTAAATTGTCCAACTTGATATGCAATAAAAGTAAATATGTCAAACTATTAGTAAGTGGTTGCTCTGAGGGATGGGACACCGGGTGGTTTTTCTTCTTTCTGTCTTAGTACTTCCTAAGTTTTCTATAATGAACATGTACCTTTTTTATTTTAAGACTCTTTTTAATAATGATAATAATTATCACTTATCAAGAGTCTACTATATAACAGGTACTCTCCTAAATCCTTTATATAGTATTTCACATTTAATCCTTGTAATAATCCTAAAAATTGAATATCATTGCCATACCCATTTTACAGATGAGGAAATTGAGGCACCGGATAATTATGATACTTGAACAAGGCTACAGACCTAATAAGTAGAGCAGCAACAATTTTAACTCAGGCAGTTTAATTCAGTCTGCATTCCCACCCTATAGGCTCTACTTTAAAAAATACAGTATGTTTTCTAAATATATTTAAGCTATAACCATTTAAAAATAGCCCACTGACTGACTTCACATTTCATTGAGACCTCATTATGTTTCTGATATTTTGAAATCTCTATGTGCCCAATATAGCACCATTTCTATCTTCTTCATCATCGCCACCACCACCATCATCACTATCAACTCTAACACCATCATCATTTAAAAACCTTTATTAAGGTTTTAGTGTGTGCAGAACACTGTACTAGGCACTTGGGGAAATACAAAGTATATAAAACAAATGTTCTTCATTTTTAAGAATACCAGGGCTAGTCTGAGAACAGCGTCAAAATGAAAGGCAATAACTATCCATGGAACATAAATAGAGAATTTACATAAATATCTGGAAATTATAGGCAGAAAATAAAAACTTCCTCTACCTGAAATACAACGGTAATTGAAGATAATGCACACTAGAGAGCTTTTATTTATTTAGGATAATAGCTTCAGATCCCCTTCCCAGCTTACATATATAGACATAAAGTTTTACAAAGGGGAAAAAATGAAGATTAAAGTCAGCTGTATGTATTACACTATTCCTTTATGATACTTTCAGCCTGGATCACATAATCCCCTAGTCCTTATGTCAAATTAAAAATAACTATTTTCATATGTAATATGTAATTGTATGTCACAAATTTATGAAGTAAGATTCAGACCCTTTATCTTCCAAAATTCTCTGAACACCATTAGTAAAAAGAAGTTTCCAGTTCTAATCAGATACTAATTGCAAATACATGAAGCAGACTGCAAACCTAAAATTAACGGCTCTGCCAATTTCTCCAAATGAATGTGCTCAGCTCATCTAACTTGTCTTCCATTGTGAATCTACCTGATTATTTGGTAAAATATGCTAAAAGTACACAAACATTTTTAAAGATTTTAAATATGTACATTTACCTTCAGATGTATACTAAAACCAAACTAATTAAAGTGAGGCTTAGAAGATGGCCTTAGGAAACTATTTTAGCAGATAATAAAAATAATTTGTAAGTCTTGTATCAATTGCATATGAAATGTTGTACTGAAACATGTGGGGGTACTTAATTATGATTTGTGCTCTCAAGCACTTTAAATGTCTTCATGGCATCTTGTGTAGACTATTAAATTATTTGGCAATCCTTTCATAGCTACAAAAGTAAATGTCCATGAATTTGGAATCCATGATGTCCAATCAATGAGAATGTCTTCAGATTAGAGTAAAATTCCAGTCATGTAAGATGGCTGCGTCATTTCTCAACTCTGACTTTGTGGGTATCCTTGACCCTGGTTCTGGTAAAATGTCCCTAAGTGAGGCCCTTCTTTGGAACAGGCTTATTTTCTGTTTATATCAGGTCAGTATTTCTTTTGATTTTTCCTAACATTTCATTTTTGCTGTGACTTTAATTTCCATCAATCCATACAGACAGCTTCTCATTTATTTCATTTATAAATCCCACCAAAAAATGTCTTTTATAAATATTAAAATATAGTGATGCCTTATTTAAGAAGTTTTCTTTCTGTGAAAAAAATGAAAGAATTTTCACACATATATTTATTTTTATAATAACTTCTAAGATTTAAAAGTCTGGGAAATATGATTTCTCTTATGGGGATAAAGCTTAAAAATAAAAACAAAAAACTCCAATGTTCACAATTACCTCTCAGTTAAATTCTATACTTTTTCGCTTAGTACTCCAGTCCTTCCATACCGGAGACCTGATTTGCCTTCCTAATCTTACCTTCCACTCCAACTCAAAACTATTCTCTTTAGTACTATGTTCAAGTCATTATTCCAGGGTCCTCACCTGTACAATGAGTTAATAATCTTTATTTCTAGTTGCTGCTATGTTAATTAAGCATGAACTCACCTAGTGTTGAAGCTAGCAGTTGGTAAATGTTCAAAAAGTAGGAGGAGGTATAGAAGTCATCCAGAGTTGGGCCTAAATCTCAGAAAACTGCTCATGGTAACATCATTACTGTCTCTGAGTCTCAGTTTCCTCATCTATAAAACAGAGTTACACTATTGGGTAGGGTCAACATACAGCACCTGGCACAGAGCAGGCTCCGAGTAGATACATATTATGAATGAATAAATGAATGCTACAATTCTTCATGTAAAGCAAGAGAAACAGAGGTAGGCTTCAGTCCATGCAGACAAATTCACCTCTCCAAACCAGAGAACATGGGCTCTTAGAAGGCAGAGGCAAGGCAAGTTCATTGGAATTGCCCTCCAAAATGTGTTCCAGAACTCAGCTCTGCTCAGAATAGCTGATCTGAAATCTGGCTGCCTATGAGAGCTGAGTTTGGACACAATGAAAAATGAACAGTGAAGTACCTTGGCAAAAGTTGCCTTGGCCAATTACCTGAGACAATAATCAGACACAGATTAATCCATTTATAAAGTTTACTGGGGAGATTCTTATCTCTAACAGACCAGAGGATACAGACTTTCTTCCCTAGGCCACCTCTCCATGGAGAATGGAGATGACAAGGCTAAATAAAAGGTACCACCTTGTTTTTTTGAAATAAATACGAAATAGGTGAAATAGATGAAACATTACATTCACCTATTTTTAAGTTTAGAATCAGGAACATAACAGTGTATGTAATAAATACAACAGGGTCTTAAAATGGAAACTTAAATCCCTCTTAGAGTCCAAAGAGGCAGACATTTAGTATCAAGAAGCAAAGGAAAGAATAAACAGCAAGTCAACTAAGGAAGGTAAGAGTCAGAGGAAAAAAGAAATCATCTGAGGGGAGGAGAAAGAGAGATGGAATGAGGAAAGAGGGAAAAAGAAATGACCATGGGGCCTCGGAGGAAATAATAAATCCACCTGAGAAAGAGGTGACGTTCTGGTGCCGAGAATCAGATCCCGGAGGGAAGGGAAAGAAATACTTTCTGAGCACCCAGGACCCCAAACTGGACACTTGCACGTTTATAATTACGACTCCTACACTTCAGATGAGGAAAATAAACAGTGACTCAATGAACTTTACAGAGCGATTAGAAAAAAGCAAATTCAGCCAAGTCTCTAACAACAAAAGAAAAGAAGACAAAGAACTAACTTACTGATGTTATTTCATCTGACCCTCATTCATGCTCTTTATCTCATCAGCAGTCTGTCAGTGAGATGGTTTCTAATCAAATACAGTTGTGGGAGTAAATACCTCAGCTCTCCCACTTATGGGTAAAGACAAAGATAATTTCTTGTTCTCTTTGTACTCTAGAACAGTGACTTGTACTTAATAGATGCATCACAAAGGTTAGTTGAGTTTAATTAAATAGGTAATACATTACCGAAGAGGGTTCATATTGAATTTCTTATAACAGCAAATGAAGATTTAAGGTCTTGGATACAGCAAGCTCTTACTTTTCAAGCAAGTACCCCTGAAAATATCCAACCTCCTCTTCTGCCTGTGGCTTCTTGCCATGAGTTGTTGGTGCCATCAGGATGAAGAAGGCTAACTGAATTATTTTTACAAAACAAAAACGGATGGAGGGGAACGACTCTCCTGGAGAATTTTATTATCTAAACCCCATATCATACATAGTGCTTGATATCCTTGGTTATGAGACTGCGCCTGGTTCTTAAAAATGAACTGTGTCTTGTTAAGTCTTTTTCGATGCATGTATTTCCCAGGAAGGCCTTACAAAGTCTAGGGCTTCAATAAATGCTTCATCGATAGGAACAGTCTAATACAGAGTTTAGAAATGCCCTCTTTAAGTCTGCTTTTAAAAAATTAAATTATCACCCTCATTCTTCAAGTGTTACTGAAAGTCCACCTGTTTTAAACTAAAGGGAAGAAGTGAGGAGATCAGGCTGTAAGAATAGTCTTGAGTCCATTGTCTTGTCCCAGTTTAGGCTCTCTTTATCTCTTGTTTGGATAAGCTCCTCACTTGGCTTCTCTGCCCACAACTTCTTCCCTTCAACTCACCCTTTACACTGCTGTCAGAATGGTGTTCATAAAATACAACTCTGTTTAGGTCACTGCTTCCCTAGAAGAATATTGTCTTTCTTCCCCTTTTTCATCTACCAAAGTCCAACTCATGCTCTAAGACCCAAATTAAGTTTCACATCTCTATTAAACCCCTTCAGAGATCCCCAAGTAGAATTAATTACTCCTTTTCTGGGTTCCCATTGTACTGTACACCACTAATACTTATTTTTTATGTATTCCTATAATGGTTGTATAATGGTTGTCTTTGCTACGAGTCCAGAAGCTCCTTGGAAGCAGGCATCAGGATCTCAGTGCCGGGCACCAATGCAGTTGCAACTTACCCAGAACTGCTGGACAGAAAATGAAGGAGTTACAAAGGAAGTGGAGATCATGGAGGAGAGCAGGACAGGGAGGCAGAGATAGCAGAGGCTAACAGAGACTCCCCTGTGATGGCTGATGAGCTGTGGAAACTTCCACTTGAAGGTTGACTCTGTGCCTGGCTCCTGAACACATACCCTGTGGTCTCTGGTGACTCCTGGAAAGGCAATGACTTGGATCCCAGCTTAAGCCAAGCCATTCCTTGCTAGAACCAACTGTATTCAAAGTAATGAGGGACATCAAGTTCATTTTCAACTATCCACCATAGTTGAAAAACTCACATCTTGCTGGTGCGAGTTTTGGCGAGCAAAAAGAAAGTTGAGGGGAGGGTTGGAAAAATGGAATGCCTTTATCTTCCTTACTGTGTTGACATATTGTGATGCTTTTAGTAGTATTTATTTTAGCAATCTTAAAATCAGTGTGACATAAGAGAGATTTCTAACAGGCCAATGCCAATCATGATCATTCTAAGATCTAGATGGGCAGGTGATTATCAACCATATGGCACTATGTATAAGAAGCTTAGCCCCTCTGCCCAGGTAACCTATTTGGAGTGTAAAAGGGAAAGGGTAACTTCTGTTCTAGGTTGTACAATTTTGACTATAAGTAATTAACTTCACAAGAAACAAACACTATTAAACAGTACCATGGCTCCCTGCTTCCTCAGAACAAGCCTGGAAAATAGATCTTCATGAGGCAGCAGAAAGGAAGACACTTAATAGAACTAATGATCAAAGTGTCTGGTTGCCTGTTTGGGGAAGGTCTCCAGGCCGTGTTTACCAACTCCCTGTCTCTCTTCCTCCTAAACACAGAAGAAAAACAAAGTGGAATCCAGACATGCATTTCAGAAAACCCCATGCAAATTTCAGGATGAAAATCAGAGACAGCGAGAGCTACAGAAATAAAGTTTCTAGGTTAAGAGGGATGCTGACATACAAGTGCAGGAAAGGCCAGGGACAAGGTCTGCAGTGTAAGGGAGGAAACATGGGCCTCTGAAATATTTTGACTGATTTTTCCTCCAAATCTTTCAGAACTATAATTATATATTTAGATGAGTGTTCTTCTTCTCATTAAGGAAGACAAGTCATCTATAAAAGTAACCATAGGAGGTAACAGGGGGAGGGAGGTTTTCTAAGATTTATATGTAATACGTGTTTGATGCAAGGAAGAGGCAGAGACTTTCCTGGCTGGAGGAGTGGAGATGACTTCATTGAGGGGGAGGGGGTGGGAGTGGGCGCATACAGACTGTGTCTTCAAGGATTTCGACAGAGATGAAAGTGAAGGGCACTCGAGGAAAACAAGGCACCGTGAATAGAGGCATAGAGGCAGTTCAGTTTGGTTGATGGCTAAGATTCATGAGTTATGAGAGTACTGAAAAATTTGAACAGAAGGGAAGCTGAGACCAAATCATGAAGGGCCTTGAGCTCAGTAAGCCTGGAGTGCAAGAAGCTCAGTCTATGTTCAGTAAGCAATGTGGAGCCATCAACGGTTTATGGGCATAATGTGATTCCAAGTGATGATTTTTTTGATTGGTTGGTTGTTTATGTCTCAGGTGAGAAGGCAGGGCATAGATTAGAGCAGGGAGAGACCAGGAAGAAAGACCATTTGGGAGAGCACCACAGTCATCCGGGGGAAGGGGAGGCTGATTTGGACGGTGAAACAGAAACACCTGCCACTGCCGCTACTGACATTGATGGTCTGGAATAGGCAGAGACCTTTAAAAGTGATTAAATCAAGCAGAAAATGTCAGTATGAGCATCTCAAATAGGTATGGCAGTGGGACCCCAAATGTTTTTGCAGTTCATGGAACTAAAAGGCAAAGTCCACAGTGATTGGTTTTCTTAAAGGCCACTAATGGAAGGGCCAAGTACCCACTCCCTGCAGGGAAGACAGTCATTCTGCTCCACAGGCCTGGAGCAGCATCTTCAAATATAAAATCCATTACTGTAAATGTATTTAAAAACAGATGGTTAAATAAAGAACTGTTCTAGAATTCACAAAAGGAGACATATAATGGCCTATAATACTTCTTAAAAATATAAGCCTCACTAACAAAGAAAAACAAAAAGATATTTCTTACCTGTTAATTTTTCAAAGATTTTAAAAACTTTTAATAGTCAGGTTAAAGAGAGCACAGTCATTGACAATATGTATCAAAAATCTTAAAATTGGCCTTGGCTGAGTGGCTCAGTTGGTTGGAGCATCGCCCCATACACCAAAAAGTTGGCAGGTTCAGTTCCCGTCAGGGCACATACCTAGGCTTCGGGGTCGAGCCCTGGTCGGGGCCGTACAGGAGGCAAGTGATCAATGTTTCTCTCTCACACTGATGTTTCTCTCTCTTTCTCTCTCTCTCACTTCCTCTCTCTCTAAAAATCAATAAACATATATCCTCAGATGAGGAATAAAAAAAAAATCTTAAAATTGTTCATACTCTTTGGTTTAATAATTTCATTTCTAGGAAATGGTGCTAAGGAAATAACCATTGATATTTGTAAATACTGAGTTTGTTTATGTTATTGAAAATTGAAAGTATCCCAAAAGTCCATAATTGGGGATGTGTTGAATAACTTTTGATTCATCCATACAATAAAAGACTACGTAGCCTTTTAAAAGTATGCTGCAAAGCATTATGTAGTGACTTGGAAATTGGCTCATTATATAGTAATTGGAAAATTTGTGAGCAAAACAGTATATGACATACATATCACTTTTTTAAAATATATGATACATGATTGAAAAACTATATAACATAAAGGTAACCATGGTTATCTTTGACTGATAAGGTAATTAGTGATAGGTGTTTTTTTTTAAATCTTTTTTTGCAAAGGTTCTATAACGAACATTTACTACATAATAAGAAAAGGAGGTATTTTTAAAACAGAACTGGTTAATGGGTCTCATTGCTCTGATTATTGTAACAATTATTTGTTGAGCACCTTCTATGGACCAGGCACTGATCTAGGTGATAGAAAAGCAGTCAGTACCCCTGCTGTCATGAGACTTAAAATTTAGAAGATTTCATTTGTGTTGCTCAGTGGGGAAGATAAGTGCCTTTCTATCAAGGCTCCTTCAGTTGCGGATAACATCTAGTTCAAATTTTTCATCAGAAAACAAAATTGAAGAGTTCATGGAACCAGAGTCCATGATCAACCAACTTCACACTTGGCTAGATTATTTGGAATCTTCAGAACTCGATAACACATGAAGTTGCAGCCCCCTTCTCTTTGTGATTGCTCCATTATCAGTCAGGCGCCCCTGAGAGTGGAGAGATGGTTGTCAACAACTCCAGACTTATATCCAATGTCCTAAAAACCCCAGTAGAAATACAGATACTGTCTTTCCAGTAGTTAAAAAAAAAAAAGGTTAAGTTCAGTTGGTTCTGATGGGATCATGTACCCAGCGCTGAACCACTCACCATGGCCTGAGGAACAATGTTCTGACAGGCCTGTTCTAGGTCACACAGCCTCCTTGAACATGAACTAAGAGTGGAAGAGATTTTCCCCAAGGGAAAAATCATAAGGCTGTTACCAAAAAAACAAAGAATAGGTGCTGAGATTTCAAAACAACTGAGACGATCGCCTCATGGCAGAAGCACAGAGGGAAGACGAAGAAGCTAGAGTTCTGGCTTGGAAGCACGAAACTGAATCCAAAAACCAAGCTGCATTTTGACACTATATTTAATGTAAGCAGGTAATGTGAATATCACCAGGCAGCTTTACTTTTAGACTCACTCATATCAACCTAATCGCACATATATCTTGAAAACATACTTACTTATAAGTATATTTCATCATATGAATTCTGAACTAATACATACTACAGGTGAACGGAGAATCAACCGTGTTAGAAATCTGCTCACTTGGCAGATGAAGGGGGAGAGGGCAGTTGGCAAAGTCTTGCCACTACTTAGCAGCAAGACCAGGGCTAGGACCCTGGCTTCTCCTTCCTCCCAGTGTTTCTGCTACACCTTGTGGACTCTTACCCCGTATAATTCCACCCAACAATAACTCTTCAGACTTTGAAGATTTTACTGTGAACAATGCACACTTAAAACTTTATGGATCAGCTTATAAAATCACAGTATTGCTCTGGCTAAAGATTAAACAGTGCCTATCTATAGGTGTAACTAGCTAGTTAGCAACACACGACCCCCATTTACCTCCAAGGCTCACTTTTAGTTCTTCCTTTAATAATTATTTTTCATAAGTATTTTAACATTTCAAAGCTCACGCTTAATAGTAAGAAACCACGCTTGCCAAATCTATTTACGGTAGGACATCTGTAATTCTATCCCTAATTCCATCCTCTGCTCACCTTCTCACTCCATAACCAGGAAAAGTATTAATGCTCAATTCCAGGACTTGGTTACATGGAGAGGACTGGGTTTGGGAGATAAGATCAAGATCTGATAACTATGATTGAGGTACAAGGTCAGAACTGGTCCAATAGAAAGTCTGATTTGATTCTGAGTGAATGAGTCTAAGTCACTACCCTTAATAGCTTCCTTTCCACCTGTGCACTTGGTCAAAGACCCTATAAGCAGCTGTGTCTACGATTCCATGGCTCAGGGACTTCCTCCAAGTTCCACCTCCCATTCTTTACTCTGAACCTTATTGTTTTGGCCTGGTTTCCCTAATTCCTTCCTGTTTCCTTGAATCTGGATTTTCCCTCTTTACCTATTCCCTTTGGGTTGATAACTGGGTTCTTGGCTTATTTCGCTTCATCTTGGACCTTTAACAATAAGCTCTGAAGCCCTGAACAGTCCTTCTTACCCTTCCCTGTACCTAGACACACAATTCCAGCTGGGCCAGGCGCAGCTATGTCCAGTGGCCTGCCCCTTGCTAGTCTCAGAGGAGAGAGGGGACACTGAGTTCTCCTGAATGGAGTTTCTGGAGTTCCTTTAGTCCAAGATGAGGACTGAATCTAGGCTGGGTCAGGGAAATCAGTTACAAATACTAATTGAGCACCTACTCTGTGCCAGGTACAGCTCTAGGTGCTAGGAATATAGCAGGAAATTAAACGGGGTCTCTGACCTCATGGAGCTTATATTCTAGATAGAAGGTGGGAAAGACAAATATATAAACAATCAGACAAAGTATTACAAGTCAGGTTAGGACTGTAGTGAGAAAGAGGAGCTGGCCTCAGGGAGATTTGGAGAAGGAAAGGGAGAAATGCATAAAGGCAGGAATGAGCTTGCCATCCAGGGATGGAAAAAAGACCAGCAGGGCTGAGCCCGGAGAATCAACAAAGAAATAATTTGCTTTCAACATGAAAGGGGGCACAAAAATTCAGTTTAAGAAAGGGCCAATTGTTCTTTCCAATTCAACCAGAATCGTGACACAAATATGATGCATACTTGTATTTGTTTGTGTGGGCACAAATCTTATTGGCAGTTCTGATAAATAAATGTAGAACCAGTTGGGGTCTCCTTGACGCCTATCACAACTGTGAACAGGGCCTCTGATAACATTGTTTTGTCACTTTTCACTCCCACCAGCAATGAAGACAGATAAATGGCTTCCTGACTAATGGCGCTATTTTCCAGGGCCCTGGGCTCTGAAGGAAGGAGACATGAGCCTTGGAACATTTCTCAGGGCGAGCTCCTGGAAGGGTTCATGGCCACGAGCTCTCCGAGTCGGCTTCAGAGGTGCCGCTGCATTACTTCTTATGAAAAATTAGATTTTGCTTGCAGCTCATTAAAATTTCAGAAGGCTTATGAAAGAGATTCCAGACTAACTAGGTGCCATTGCAATTTGCAACAGAAAATACCTGATTTTAGGAATAATAGGGATATAAAGTGAAAGATGCCTTATGTTTTGCCTGTGTCTGGCCGCAGTGCCCTGGAAAAGGCAACAATGTATCCTTTCTGGGAGTGGCTTCTCGGGCCGTAATGGGCTTTCCAGGGATAACAGTTATAGAGGGTTAAATAGTGCCCCCCCCACCCAAATTTTGCATCCACCCAGAACTTCAGAATGTGACCTTATTATAATGGAAATAGACTCTTTGTAGACATAATTAGTCAAGATGAAGTCATACTGGGTCAGGGTGGGCCCTAAATTCAGTAACTTGAGATTCAGACACACAGACGCAAGGAATTAAGGTCACGTAAAGATAGAGGCAGATTGGAGAGATGCAACTGCAAGCCAAGGAACAGAAGGATTGCTGGGACCCCTTGAAAGTAGCAGCAGCGAGGGAGAATCCTTCCCCAGGGCCTTCAGAGGGAGCGTGGTCCTGCCGACACCTTGCTTTTGGACTTCTAGCCTCCAGAACTGTGAGACACCTTTCCATCGCTTCCCACTCGGTCTGTGGTACTTAGTTATTGCAGCTCCAGGAACCTAATACAACAGCCATGGGTGCTTTTTCCCTGGCACCAGAAAGGAGAGGGGAACTACCAGGCAATGGGTAACCTGGATCTACACTAGAAAAATAGAAAATTGAGCAGTTACTTGAGCTTGACCACTGACAATTTGGGCAGCACAGGGACTTGAATTAAAAGTTAGGGCTTTGCAATCAAAGTCCTAACTCTGTCATTTAGCTTGTGTAAATTAGTAAACGCCAAGCCTCAGCTTTTCATAGATAAAATGGGGACTAAGCTCATAAGGTGTCTGTGAGGTTTAAGAGGGGAAACCTCTGTGAATTGCTTAGCATGTGCCTGCCCCATAGTAAGCCCCCAGGAAAGGGTAGCTGCCATGACCGTTGCTGCATCACCTTCACTCCTCCATCTTCAGAAATGCTTCCTATCCCTGGAGGGAGGAAGGACTGGCTATAGTCAGGTGGCTTTTAGCATCTATCCCTCTCTGTCCTATGTTCAACTACTGCTAGCAGAACCAGTCTAGAAACAAAAAGGCTACCTGTTCACCAATTCTGAATGAGAGACAGCCTTGCCATCTTCACAATGAGTCCAAACCCCTCAAAAAACTATTTTTAAATAATTTTTTGCCTGTCCCAAGATAGAAATATCCACCCCACCCCAAAATGGGGTTTAAGGACCATATAGTATTTCAGTGACACTATTGAGAGCTCATCCTATGCCAGGCACTTTCCAAATGTTATTTTACTTGGACCTTACAACGCTGCAAACTAGGCTACGATAACCTTGTTTTACAGGTGAGGATGCTGAGGCCCAGAGAAGCTTCTAGCCGAGCGTTCCAGACTGACTGAAAATTAACATAGGAGATAAAAGCAGCGTTGAAGAAAGGAAAGAGGGAAGCAGGGATGTTGTTGAAAATGCAGTTGACCTTTGAACCATGCAGGTTTGACATGGGCCCACTTATGCATGGATTTTTTCCCAATAAGTGCCTGTACTGTTTGCCTGGGAGTCTGGTGGCAGAGGAGTGAATGTGTGCATTGATCTACATCATTTTATACAGAGGACTTGAGCATCCACAGATTCTGGTATTCACCGGGTAGCGGGGGACATCCTAGAGCCATTCCCCTACAGAAACTGAGGGACAACTTAAGTCTGGGGGGGCAGTCACAAGTTATATGTAGATTTTCAACTATGCTAAGGGTCTGAGCCCCTACCCCCCGAGTTGTTCAAGGGTCAATTGTACTCAGCTTTCAAAAATGTAGAATGAAATACTGACTGGAGAGCTAGAACTGGGCATCAGGAGGCCTGCCAGGGTTCCAGTCCCAGGTCCACCGTCACCCCACTGAGAGAAGTGCAGTTTCTCTCTGGGCTTTAGTCTCTCCACTTGTGAAGCAAGGACTAGATGATCTAGTTAATCAAAATCAAAAATTTTTTAAATTGAAATCATAAAGTTAAAATTTTATAATATGTGGTGTATCACTTACTTTTGGCTTTTTAAGCAATGTGATGTGGAAAAAAGATTAAAGATGTTGAGTTTGAGATTTTCCAAGCAAATTCATAATATTTACAGTACAGTATTATAATTTTAGTTTTCATAACACTGATCTTACTGTAGTTAGCTGATATCAAAACAAAATCTGGGGTATTTTGCACCAAAATCATATTTTTCTTTTATGTAGGAAAGGCTGAGAAATAACAAAAATAAAAATAATAATGCTTCACATTGAAGGAGTATCTTTGATCTGAGGTCTTCCTGTATGGTATTTTTGTAAACCATATGTGTTACTATTTGGGGGGGTCACATTAAAGTACTAGGATGTCTAGACCACTGATATTATGGGAGCGCCTCAAAGTAACACAATGACATTTAATAATAAACTCAGCTTTTGCTTCAGTTGTACCTGACATCCCGGAAGGAAGTACTGAACCTTTTGGTCTCACATGACATTCATCACCCTGTGTGTTTTACAGGTAGAAAAACTGAATCAAGACAGATAAAGAAGAATCCAGATATTTGTGATGTTTATTAGTAATAGTAGCAAGTACTCATTAGGTGTCTACTCTGTTCCGGACACATTCTAAGTGCCTTACTAGTATTAACTCGTGTAAGCCTTCCCACCCTCTGAGGCAGGTTGTGAGCTCCCTGTTTTACAGATGAGGAGACTAAGGCATAGAGAAGGGAGTAACCTGGTTCAGGAGCTGACTGCTAGTCACTCGCAAAGCTGGGCCTCAGCTCCAGCAGCCTGGCTCCAGGGCACAGAGTCATCACCCCCACCCTCCTGTGGGGAAAACTGAGGCTTATCAAAGTAGTAACTCAAACGCTTGCAAATAATTCTCATTTGCTCACAATACGATGATAGCTACCATGAGCTTGCCCCCTCCAGAAGGAAATAAACAGCATTCTATCAATATCATTGACTGGCTCCACTAACTTGCATAGTTTCCTTCACTGTTAGTGAGCCCCAGGCTGAAGACTCCACTGGAACCACGTTCATCTTTTGTATCTGATATTAAATAATTCCATGGTCAGATATTTGATCCTCACATCTTTGCAAGAAAGAGCAAAGGGCATGCTAGTCTTTATTTCTGAGCAGATTAAGTTTCCTATCAAATATTTCACCCCCCTCCAATATACAATCCAATCACTACCAAATCCCCATTATATATCTTCATTGTATATTCATGCATCGCAAGAAATTTTTTTAAAAAGAAACACCTGAAAAAACCTTCAGTATTGGAACAAATCCATTCTGAACCATTTTTTGTTATTTTTTATTCCTTGGAATTGCTCTAGGTCACCTTGGTAAAAATTGCTATCATCTGTGAAACATTTTAAATTCCTTGACTCAGCAGCACACTGGTCAAACTTGAGTGTTAGTGAGTTATTTTACCAGATAACTCCTACGATGTCACCTCTCGCTCAGGGGAAACAGACTTCATCCCTCGCCCAGAGGAAGAAGGAATGAACTTTGAAGCTGATGTAACTGCCACTAAGGAGCAGTGATAACGCTGCTCTATAATTACTCTTTATGAAACTTTTAAGGACAGAGGTTAGTAGCAAAGCAAGCTTCTGGATTATTGAATTTTTTAAAATTTATTTGATCATTTATTTCTTTATTCCATGCCTTGCTCCACCAAGGACTCAGAGAGCATACTTTTTTTTTTTTTTTAATGAACACTGCTTAAGAATTTTATCTTCCAAATGACAAATTTATTCATAGCTACAGGCGGTGCTTTTCTCATATTTCTGACTTTCCTCCATTCTTGTGTCAGGTAAGATCTTAGTTCCAAAAAAGCTACAAATGTTCCTCCCAACGAAATCCCCCTCGCACTCCCCACCCCCACCAACTTCCTAGGGATCTCTTCAAACGACTCCAGAAATTAAATTTAGAACTATCAGGCATAAGCACAAAAACAAAAAGGGGGTTATTTAGTGTAGGAATTGGCTTTCTCTCTTATGCATTTGCTTCTTCTTATTAAGGAATCCGTGAGGCCCACCTTCCTAGCTGCCAAAAAGGGCTGACATCAGTTTGGGGCATTTGAAGTTATCGAGGGGTGTGAGGGGAGGAGGGGCACAGGGATGGGGGTGGACACACAGACTCGTCATAAGCATTCTTTCCAAAGGAAACCAGGCTAAAAGGCTGATAAACCCCAATCTCTTTTCACAGCTTGCCTTCAGAGCCCCTTAATGCAACTCCCTCATTTGTTCATCAGCACTTTATGAGAAAATAAACAAAAACATGGCCTGTTTCCTCATTGTCAGCACATCAGAACGCTTCCTGCTCGGAGAGGCCATCATCCCACCCCAGGAGTCAGGGGTCCACTCTCTGCTTTCCCTTGACTTTTTAACAGCTTATTTTGTAAGCTGACTTCCAAGGCTAATCAAATCCGCAGCCCCCTCTGGGTGGAGGAGATGTCCCCAACCCGGTCCTCTGCAGGGCAGGAGGCTGCCTCCTTTCCCTCCATTATTAGCTAACTTAAAAAAAAAGTGCATCAAGGAAAAGGAGAAACACTTAAAATAATTAACTTTTCATCAAATCACCAATTCTACGAGGTCCCACAAATTCTATATAACTGTTGTAACATTTTCAAATGACCCCTTCCAGATTTCTCACTCAATTCAACTGCAGAGAAGAAGAGAAGAGAAAGGGAGTGAAGAGAAAGAGAGTGAATCACGGCAAAGACAAGCAGAGCTGGAGGACAGTGAATCCTCACCGGCTGGGCGGTGTCCTGAGACAGGCCTGGTGCTGGGGTGTCCCTTTTGGAAAAGACGCGAGCATTTGAAGAGACCAAGCCTGGAGGTGGAATCGAGCTGGAGGACACAGCCCAGGTCCTGGATGGATGCTGCGTGTTTCACGCCCGCTTTCAGGAGCCTGGCCTTTCATATACACAAACAGGGTGGCACTGTGGCTGCAGGCCCGGGCTCGGGAGCCTGGCTTGTTGGGGTGACAGTGTGACCCCAGCACGTGCTCCCTCTGAGAACTTAGGTTCCTCGAACCACTGAGCCCCGTGGTTATGACGATGGAGTGAGCGAAGCAGAGGCCGCGCCGTCGGGCTCGGGAAATGCTGGCTGCCAGGGACCGGGCACCGCTGTGAACGCAGCATTTACATTGTGCAGAGCACGAGCAGAACCCTAAAGGGCTGGGTTTTTTGAAGAAAGGGAAGAAGGAGGAGGAAGGGAAAGAAAATGCGGACGTAGAGGGAAATCCCTTTAAGGTGTTTGCTGAGGAGTAGAATCTGGTATAAGTTGCATCTTCCTTAGGACGCACGCAACAGGGGCTTCATCATCACAAAACCGAGGCCTCCTTTAGAAACAAGGCAGGCTCCTGGCATGAGCCTGGAACATACTCTGGAGCCGAAATCCTAGGGAAATAAGCAACCATTGCCCCTGACTGCGACCGTGTGATCTTGGGCAAGGCACTTACCCTCTCAGGGCTCTCAACTAAAGAAAATGAGTTGGACACAAAGGTATCAAAGATTTCTGAGAGTCCCATTTCACCCTAACATTCTATGCTACCTAATGCCATGAACTGTCGGAAGTAGAATAAAACCAGAGAACAAGAGTAACAGCCTCTAAACTGTCACCATCCAGGGTAGACAGGGTAGCGCTGTATCATTTAGACTCCTGTGCGAATCCTGCTGTTGAACAGTTTTAGCCTGGACTCCCCAACTAGATCAAAAACACTTTGAAGACGGAGATCATGCACCATTCTTCTTATTTCGTATTGGCCCCTGCCCAGAACTGAACCATAACAGCCATCGGAATGTGAGCCTAATTCCAAAAGCCACATACATCCATTCACACTATGACTTTATAGTCCTGCTAAGTACTTGTTGATCAGTCACAACAACCTAACCCAAAATGGGCATCAGTGAAAACAGCCAGGCACATGACTCAATAAAGCATATGTCTAGCCTTTCATTCATTCACAAATACATATTTAATAACGATAATGTACTAGGCACTGTGTTAGATTGGGGATGCTCTCCACCACCATCACAACCCTGAAGGTTCTCACACACAGGCAATGTATAAGTCACCAGTGTGTATCAATGAAGCATAACTAGAAACTAAGCTGGGTCAACAACCCTTTGTCTCTCAAACCATGCCTTCTCTTGCAGATGAAGGAGCTTCTCAATTCATCCCTGGAGTTCTATTAGTATTTATAATGTCAACAGATGTGATGTTACTAAGTTAAAAACACACACATTCATTTATAGGGCTCTGCACAGATCTAAAACCTAGTGTTTATCAACAACATATTGGCCCTTCTTAAAGCAGAAATATTATACTATAGACTGGTGACTCCTTTTCCTAGAAGCCTTCTGAACTTGACATTTCCTCCTACTGTGTTTCTGGCCCTACAGACGTCAGTGAAATACTCCATGGTCTGCAGGTTATCTGTAAACCAACTGACAGGTATCCAATACAGACCATTTCTTCAGCCCTATCGTTGCCCTCTGATGATGCTGTGAAAAGTAAAAGTTCATCAGATGCTGACCTGGTTCAGGATAGACCCTCACTGTGAATTCCTAAGGCTGAAAGGCCCTTTGCGATTTATCACTCCTTCAGCTTATCAGCCACTGAGTGACTTTCCTCCATTTAAATAGGAGCCTGGTTCCCTCCGATGGCTCCATCCCAGTTGCTGAGTTTCTCTAAATGCTAATCAGGAGATAGAGAACACTGTGTGATCTTGTAAAGTTGCTCACCCAGCAATTTAGTAAAAACAGAGTATAAACATCATGGCTGGATACCTGCATTTGTTGGTCAAGGATCAATGCAGAAATGACCACCACAGAGGTTGCATCTGCCAACACAAAGAGAAATTGAATATTCAAACATTTTGCTAATAATAGTAACATTTTGATAATATATTAACAACAATAATAAAAACCGGTACATTTATATTAATGGTTATTTGTGGCAAAAAAGGACAGGGGATTGAAAATCTAAAGTTCGCAGATCTACACTTATATAGAGACATAACCTGGTTCTGTGGAAAATATCTGAGATAGGAACATATAAACATTTCCAAACAATGTGAGTAATGGCACCTGGGTGCCTAGTTAGTGACCAAGAGAATCAACAATACTATGTCTGACAGTCTTTTTAGAAAGTGGCTGTGATTTTGTGGATGGAAAATTAACTTGGAATTCAGAGGTCTTTATTCAATCAGTATTGACAGACAGCCTTCCCAAGTTCACCACAAATTCAGTGAGTGAACATTATAAAGTCATACCTCCTTCCTACAGTTTTCTTTGTAGAGTCATCCATGAAGGGATCCAGGTTGAGTGAGGTATTTCTTTTAAGGGTCTGAGTCACCACTCATATTTATAAATGTAAGATAATCAACCAACAGATTATTTCAGTCAAAAACTAGTAGAGAATTCTGTGTGATGACTTCTTACGAGAAAATCACCCTGCTAATTTTAGATCTATACAGAGTGTCAAAGAATCTCAGAGCTGGAAGCATCCTCAAGAAAGTCACAAAATGAAATAGTATTTGGCAAATGTCCATATATAAGTGAACTGACCTAAACAAAACAATTTATGTTCAGTATTAATCAAGTAGGGAATCATAAGGGACCTGAAACTGTGCAGAAATCAACATGAGATTGTTCCCAGAAGGAAACAACAAAGATAAGATGTTGAGCCAGGATTACAAAATCAGAGTTAACCTCAAAACCATCAGACAAATATATCCTCTTGGGAGTGCTGGTAATTTCAGTTCAAGAGAACTTCTTTCAAATTTTTATTCATTAATGTCAAGTCTGGTTTTAATATTAATTGTTAAGGGTCAAGTTCAGACACAAAAAGCATAAGCGTGCAAGTAGATACAACCTGATGTGTTTATCTTTTCAGCGCACACTTTCTGCTGCAGGCGTGTGCCAGATGTAGCAGCAGCTGTAGGAAGTTGTTTATCTACCCTCTTGACCTTTGGTGAAGTGTTAGGAGATGGTAAAAATCATGTTTTTAAATTATAGGCTTCTCCTTTCAAACTAGCATCTTCTTAGTATTAGTCAAAACACATCAATAAAGGCATAAGAAGGTCAAGAAGTTAGGATTGTGTCCCAGTATCTGTAAAAACATACTTCTGCAATGATTTAAAATGCCACAAAGACACTGCTTATTTCCAAATTCACTTCATCCATTCAACATTCAGTAAATATTTATTGCACTCCTTCTGTGTGCAGAGCACAACTAAAAAGTGCAAGTCTTGCCATTTCTGTCTTGCCAGAATGTTTACAAATGTCAGTTGTGCTTTGCAAATTTATCCTTTACATTTTTCAAAATCTATTAATATTCTCAGGATAGGGAATGTTTCAAAATCATTAGGCATATTAATTAAGAAAACATGATTTGAGGGGTTCACAGCCAAAGGTAAAAATGTCAGAGGCAAATGCCCCAACTTTCAATGGCCAATTTTTAGGGCCACACAGCTTCTGTATTGATGGGCTCACCACTCAGGTCTGTAGGGATTACATTAAATGCAAGTGGGATTGATCTATCAACCTAATCACTCATGAGAAATAATAACAATGTCATTAGCTAAGTTTCCAAAACAACCTAGTTCCTGCTTGAAAGTCAATCCCTCAGAAGCATGCTAAGACTTACTTTTGTTATGACATTTGGATGAAGTCACAAAGGTTCCCTTGGTCTTTCTCTGTCAACGTCAACGTCCCCTGGGGAAACCAGTGTGGTGATATCAAAAAAACAAAGGGAAACAAGTTACAGTCTCCAAAGAGAAAGACACAAACAGTAATTATTTTTAAGAAACCCAGTTAGTTTCTTATTTTGATCCAGAAAAAAATTAGAAAATATCATATTTCTTTCCCCCCAAAAGTTAGCTTGCAACCAAAATCAAAATGTATTCTCATACATCTTCAAATCACTTTATGTGTCAGCATTCTCTTAATCTGATAAAATATTTTTAAACTTAAATATTTACATTAATTTGTATTTAGAAATATTTATGATATGTATATAATTTTACAGGCATAAATGAGTTCTTTGGAACTCTAAAGAACTGATAACTGACACAAAATTTTATTTCACTTTAAGATATATTCTTTGTTTTTTTATTCCTTTTAAAACCATGAAAAACTGAAGCTACAAAGAAGTCAAAAGATAGCATGTAAATTTTATTCATTGCTTTATATGTGTACATATGTGCAGGTGTGTGCATGCCTGCATGTGTGTGCTGGCTGGGAACATAAGGATTGACAGACATGGCCCTTCTTTGCCTTCAAGGCACTCTTAATCTAGTAGTTATACTTTAGAGTTGATTTACTTGACATAATTTTCTCTGGAAATCTTTGTTTTTATAGAAAAAGGTCATTTGCTCACTGTGCAATGATATTATATAAAATTTTGAATTTTCAGCTTCCACAACTGGCTCTTTTGTTTTCCATTCAGTACGTAACCTGAAAGTAGCCCTTAAACTCTCTAAGCTTCAATTTTCACTATCACATCAACTTGCCTTAAAGATATGACATGACTTTCAAAACAACAATTTCCAAACATTCTGTTGCAACAACAACCTGTTTGACTGATTTTTCAGTCATGCAAATTGCATATACTCAGTCTGAGGGAATGACTGTAATAGGACTTAAAGAAACGTGAAAATATTCTGAAAATATTTACAGATGCCAAAAACAAGACAATCATTCAATCATTCAATAAATATGACCTACATGTCTACTTGGTGCTAGCTGGTGGTGTGACAGAAAATTGTCTCCAAATGTCTTCCTCACTCACTTCAGAGCCATGGTGAATCATGATGACCAAGTCTTGGCCATGATCATAGAAAGCAGCCCAAATCTCTCTCCTAAGACATTTTTGGTAGGATTCCTGTGAGAGAATGTTGATAGGGGAAAATTTGAGTGTTACTGAAGGCAAAAATATGTGTATTATTGGAGTGATATATGGACAATTCATATGGTGTGACAGACATAAATATGGTGTGAATTTAGGAAAAAAAAAAAGTGAACTGACCCTATGACACCAAAAGCACAGACAACAAAAGAAGAAATAGATAAACCACATCAAAATTAAAAACATCTGTGCCAAAGACACAATCAACAGAGTGAAAAGACAAGCCATGGCATGGAAACAAATACTTGCAAATCACATATCTGATAAGAGGGTAATATCCAGAAAAAAGAAATCCTAAAACTCAGCAACAACAATAGAAAAACAATCCAATTTAAAAATGGGCAAAAATTTGAATAGATATTTCTCTAAAAAAGATACACAAATGGCCAATAATACATGGGAAAATGCTCAGCATCACTAATCATTAGGGAAATGTAAATCAAAACCACAATGAAATATAACTGCACACTCATTAGGATGGTTATTATCAGATAAGCAGAAAATAGCAAGTGTTGGTAAGCATGTGGAGAATTCAGAACCCTTGTGCACTGTTGGTGGGAATGTAAAGTGTTGTATCCACTAAGGAAAACAGTATGGTGGCCTCTCAAAAAATTAAAAATAGAACTACAATATGATCCAGCAATTCTACTTCTGGGTATGTAACCAAACAAAATGAGATCCAGGCCACAAAGAGACTTCGTACAGCCATGATTATAGCAACATTATTCACAGTGGCCAAAAGGTGGAAGCAACCCAAATGTCCATCAGCAGATGAATGGATAAACAAAATGTGGTATGTACATACAATGGGATATTATTTAGCCTTAAAAAGGAAGGCAATTCTGACACGTTAAACATGGATGAATCTTGAGGATAATATGTTAAGTGAAATAAGCTGGATGACTCCACTTAGATGAGGTACCTAGAATAAGTAACCTCATAGAGACAGAAAGTAGAATGGTGGTTTCCAGGGCCAGGTGGGGAGAGGGAAATGGAAAGTTGTCTCTTAATGGGTATAGAGTTTCTGTTTTGAAAGATGAAGAGTTCTGCAGATCTATTTCACAACAATGTGAATATATTTAACTCTACTGAACTGTACACTTAAAAATGGCTTAGATGGTCAGTTTTATGTTACATGTATTTAGCACAATTATAAATAATAAAAATAAGAATAAAAATAAACATAAGTAAATGGTTCCGATGCAATTATAGAAAGTTCATTTTTTTAAAATACGGCTCTCAAGGATTTTAAAAATCTGAACTATTTCAATTTAAGTTAACAGAGGGCCATCAGCCCGGAAGGAACATGGAGTTCAAAATTTAAGACAAAGTCAGCAAGTATCTCTTCTCACAATTGATAGCAGTAAGAATAACACGCAACAGAGAGATTACTTGAAGACTTTGGGAACAATTAGTAATTGAACTAGTCAGAGCTCACCAGAGATACAGAACCAACAGAATATATGTAGAGAGATTTATTTCAAGGAATGGGTTCACATGACTGTGGAGCTGTCATGTCATATCTATAGAGCAGGCTTCCAGCTGAAAATTCCAACAAAAGTTGATGTGGTGCAGTCTTGAATCCAAAGGCTATAAGCTGAGGCAGGGTCTCTATGTTACAGACTGGAGATATAATTCCTCCCTTTTCAGGGGACTTCGGTCTTTGCTTTAATAGCCTTCAACTAATTGGATGAAGCTCACCTACATTATGAAGGGCAATCTGCTTTACGCAAAGTCTGCTGATATAAAATGTTAATATTATCTAAATAAGAATAATCTCATTTAAATGTTAATGTAATCTCCTCTAAATACCTTTACAGCAACATCTAGACTGGTGTTTGACCAAACAACTGGTACCACAGCCTAGCTGAGTTGACACATAAAATTAAACATCTAGCAATAATATAGATTTTCTTTTTTTTTTTAATTTTATTTTTGTTTAAAATATTACAGATGTCCCTTTTTCTCCCCAATGACCCGTTCCACCCCGTTCCTTCCCCCTCCCCAGTCCCTCTCCCCACCATTGTCCGTGTCCTTGGGTGTGCATATACGCATATGAATTCTTTGGTTACTCTCTCCCCCTCCACCCACCCGCCCTCCTCCATCCCTCTGACATTCGTCTCATCTATGCTTCCATGTCATTGAATCTATTCTGTTCATCAGTTTATTAAGTTCTTTAGATTCCATGTATAAGTGAGATCATATGATGTTTGTCTTTCTCTGTCTGGCTTATTTCACTTAGCATAATATTCTCCAGATCCATCCATACTGTCCCAAAGGGTACAAGATTATTCTTCTTTACAGCTGCGTAGTATTCCTTGGTATAAATGTCCCACAGTTTTTTTATCCACTCATCTACTGATGGGCACTTGGGCTGTTTCCAGATCTTAGCTATTGTAAACTGTGCTGCTACTCTTAAACAAGCATATCTGCATTTGTATAAGTGAATTTTTAATTCCAAGAATAGTCACCTTGGGAAGTTATACACTGATTCCATTGATGCTTTCTTTGTTCTCTTTTGGAAAGTCTCTTTTTGTACCAGCCACAGAGCCGATCCCCAAAGAAAAAGAGAAAATAAATCTCCTTGCTTATAGTAACTTTTTAAAATAGCCAAAACGTTATTATTTTATTTAATTAAGTTATTAAAATAACTTTGCTGCAAAGACTATGGGGCTATTTTTTAAAAATCAAATTTACTATCAAAATTAAAAATTTACCATCTTTGAGAATCTTTAAAAATATGTTCCACTAGAAACCATTGTACCAGTGGTATTTCAAAAACTAATCCAGATCACCATAGTACACTGCTGGTGGGATGCAGACTGGTGCACCCACTATGGAAAGCAGTATGGAGTTTCTTCAAAAGATTAAAAATTGACCTGCCATTTGACCCAGTGATCTCACTTCTAGGAATATATCCTAAGGAACCCCAAACACCAATCGCAAAGAACTTATGCACCCCTATGTTCATAGCAGCGCAATTCACAATAGCTAAGATTTGGAAACAGCCCAAGTGCCCATCAGTAGATGAGCGAATAAAAAAGCTGTGGCACATTCACACCATGGAATACTATGAGGCCGTGAAGAGGAAAACCTTTTAGCCTTTGGCACAGCATGGAGAGAACTAGAGACTATTATGCTAAGTGAAATGAGCCAGTCAGAGAAGGACAAGTACCAAATGATCTCACTTATATGTGGAATATAATAAACAAAATAAACTGATGAACAAAGTGAATAGAAGCTTGCAACAAACTGAGGGATTTCAGAGGGAAGGTGGGGAGGGGGTGTGGGTGGGGAGAGATTAATCAGGGAACTTGTATGTTTGTGGGCATGGCTCATGGATGTGGACATTGGTGTGGGGAGGGCCTGTGGGTGGAATGGATGTGGGGTGGAGGGGGTCAGTGGGGTTAAAAGGGGGACATCTGTAATGGTCTCAACAATAAAGATAAAGAAACATTAAAAAAAACAAAAATCAATCCAAATATCAGCACCACTACATTTAATGTAATACTCTCAAAGGTAAAACCTTTCAAAAATCTTCCTCACTCTTCTAGATGCATAGGTTCTGGTCATTTATAGTTAAACCTTTGCGCTCACTGGTAACTATGAAGTTGTAGCGTGGGGAATTGTCCTGTGAAGGAATTTTATAATGATAAACATAAAAGATTTCAATCACATTGTTCATGAGAGAGGAAAAATATACAAGAATAGATACAGAGAACAGAGGGATGGTTGCCAGAGGGGAGGCGGGTTGGGGGACTGGGTGAAAAAGGTGAAGGGATTAAGAACTACAAATTGGTAGTTTCAGAACAGTCATAGGGATGTAAAGTACAGCACAGGGAATATAGTCAGTAATATTGTAATAACTGTGTATGGTATCAGTTGGGTACTGGAAATATTGGGGGGTCCACTTTGTAAAATATATAGTTGTCTAACCACTATGCTGTACACCTGAAACTAATACAAAATAATATGAATGTCAACTATAATTGAAAAATAAAATTTAAAAAATATAGTATTACCTTAAACATTGGATAGAATACTGTGTAGCTGACTATAATGGTTTAAGCTGGGACAGAAAATGTATAGACAAATTTTAGGCAGTAAAACTCCTAAAATTTGTATGCAATACTTTGTATGCATTTCCACTTTTTTAAGGTGAGGGATCTGAACTTTGATACAATGTGTTATATAACCCCCCAAAATTTAGAAAACTGTGTAGCAGCAGAAGAATATTTAATTCAATGGAAAAATGTTCAAGTTATATTGCCGACTGAAAAGGTAAGTTATAAAAAATGTGCAGTATGCTGTATTTAAAATATTTTTGTGCATACGTGCATACTTAGTAAATGATAAGGGAAAAACATATACCAAAATGTTAGCAGGAACAATCTCTGAGTAGTGAGATTACAAACAATGTTGTTGTTGCTGTTGTCTTATTTTGCTTTGCTGTTATCTTGTCTGTATTTTCTCAGTTTTATAGAGTAATATGTGTTGCTTTTGTGAAGGAGAAAAATTAATAAAATTTAAGTTGTAAATGGAAAGTTGCAGAATGACTTATCAGTGTGTCAGTGACACAGTTCAGGTCAGAGTACATGAGTTCTGACAGGAGTCACCTGATACCTGTTTGATGTTAATAACAGCTGTAATAGTAATAGCAATTCTTATAGTAGTAACAAACTGCCTTATAACAGCCTATGCAGGTGATCCCCAGTTTCCTCATCTATAAAATAGAGTAATATTTCCCCCTATGGCACTGAGTTATTGAAATTAGATGCAATAACACAAAGAGAGAATTTATCATAGTACCTGACAGACAGTAAGTCCTCAGCAAATGTTATTAAGATTATTTGTTATAAGCACATTAGTTCATTTTAATTTGGAAGTTCAGAGAAATTGGATTTATTATATTATATATCTTATGACAGCCTTCACCTCATAGGAACTAATAATATCTCAAACGTTATTATTCTCAGACTTGAAAGCTCCTTTGAAGTGAGGGTGCATGGATACCCCTACTTGCCAAAGATGACCCGGTCCCATATGATAGTAACTAGGCTGACATAATGGGCAGCTTTACTTTACTGATCATCAGTTTTCAGATTTGCTCCTCGGACAGAAAGGCAGGCTCGGGACTGTGGAGGGGAGAGGGAGGAGGGCATGGAGGGGAGAAAGGGTGATGGAAAAAACGAAAATAAAGACATGCTTGGACTTTCCCTCATAGTTTTTGACATCTGTTTGTCATGGATTATTATTATCACCATTTAAAATAATAACAACAGGCCAGCCGAATGTGGCTCAGTGGTTGAACATCCACCTATGATTTGGGAGATCAGGGTTCGATTCCCGGTCAGGGCACATGCCAGGGTTGAGGGCTCAATCCCCAGCGGGGGTGTGCAGGAGGCAGTCAATCAATGACTCTCTCATCATTGATGTTTCTCTCTCTCTCTCCCCCCCCCTTCCTCTCTCTGAAATCAATAAAGATATATTTTTTAAGTGAATAAATAAAATAAAATAATAATAACAATGATACATTTTTACCTGAAAGTTTCAGTTTCTTTTAGGTATTTTTCCTTAGTTTTGGAGCTTCAATAGACCTTTAAAATGTAAATTGTATTTATTTTTCCTTCTACTCATCCACCAATTTTGCTACTGCCAGGTTATCACTGGAAATGTCAGAGAATCAGGGACACGGGAATATGGGGGAGGGGAGAAGGAAAATGGTTTAAAACAAGGGAAAACAGTAGAAATGTAAGGAAAGAAGGAAACCAGTATATTCTATAATCACCTAGAAGTAGGATGGGAATAGAGCAGGAGGGGGCAGTGGAAGCTTCCAAAGGTGGAACTGCAAACTCTCATCTTGACCACTGAGTATTAGAGAATGAAAGATGGTCGGAGATAAGCCAAGCTTTTTTCTATACATTTCACAGATTGACAGTTTCAGATTTCACGAGGCTAGACCAGACTGGCCTAGTCTCTAGACACTGGGTGGGAAGACTTCCTTCCAAATTTCAAAGAAAAACAAAGGAAATCTCATTATGTTCAGTCTTTAAGCTCTTGGGTAAAACTGTTGCTCAAACATGCTCATTCCTGATAAGGAAATCAATTTGATTAGACGTGCACTAAGACCACAAGCTCTTTTCTCCTGAAGCTGGTGAGCAGTCACTCTTCAGTGAGTAATGATTTTTCCATACTAATCAACAAAGCTTAGGAATAGCAATGAACACAAACATAAGCCTTTTATTAAATTAGTTATTGATTCCAAAATCTATTATTCAAAATCTAGAGTTTCAGATTTTTTATTCAAAATATATAATTTTCCACCATCACAGATTGCCAAGAATTCAAAAATACTGATCACCTTTGACAAAATGCAACAGAATTATATTAATACCAAGCATAGATCATTTTTCATGAACTAAGAGTCAGTCTCAGCTTTCATTCCAGGCCACAACCCATAAAGTTCATTTTGCCTAGCCCTCTCCCACAGATATGAAGGCAACTCGCTGGATGAGAAGAGTGGGCTTCATCTCCCAGAAATAGAAGGGAGAAGAGATGAAGCTAGAACAGAGGTTGATGCGACTTTAAAAACATAAACAAACTACTAGTAGAAGTCAACTTGCTGAGTAGAAGAATCCACAGATGGTTTGAGCAATTGGCAGACATGTATCATTCTTTCATCCCATTATCAGGCATTTATTGTGCGCTTACTGTATGCCACACTCATCTAGAGCTGAGCAGGCTTAACCATACTTTTAGGCAACCAGAGAAAAACAGTGTGGTACCAATTATAAGAACAATTCCTAATAACTGGTCCCTCTCTATAAAAATGGATTCTTTCTACTATAAAATGACTCAGAAAATAGGTCATTTCACCCCAATAACTCAGATGATAAAATTTACTTTAAGATTTCTGTGATTTGCCTGGCCGGGCGTGGTTCAGCAGTTGAGCATCGACCTAGGATCCAGGAGATCGGGGTTCGATTCCTGGTCAGGGCACATGTCCACGTTGCGGGCTTGATTCCCAGTCGGGGGCATTCAGGAGGCAGCCAATCAATGACTCTCTCATCATTGATGTTTCTATCTCTCTCTCTCTCTTTTCCTCTCTCTGAAATCAATAAAGATATATAAAAAAAAACTATTTCTGTGATTTAAGTTTCTTTCAGGTACACACTGAAGACCTAAACCAGATATTTTTGTATTAAGCCCCAAAGAAAAATAAATAAAATGTGGTAATATTTCTCCCTATCTACCTCACTCCTACATGTGATTCCTGACTGAAAAGAGTTAATAGAGTAAGCGGTGGGTTAGGTATAACCTAACATCATTGCTCAGAGAGCTAAAGTTTTCATGTAATTTTGTATTTGAAGCTTGGAATCTAAAATATGAGTATGGGAGGAGATAGGATTCATGGTGGTCATGGTGTAACCCAGGTCCCTGCCCACTCTCCCCAGCATTAACATAATCACAGGAGTTTAAAGCCATAGAAAAATGTTTGCTGTTCTGAAAAACTTCATTTATCTTGCCATTTCAACAAACCCCAGTATATGTTTGGTTCCCTTTGATGGAAACAGCATAATGCTCTTAACCACAACAAGTCATTAAGAGGCCACAGAGGACAATTTAAGTGTCAGTTTTCATTTTCATCCCAATGACCCTCATTCTTGTCATCTTCCTCAAGGCATCAGTTGCCCAGCTCAGTTCCCCCTGGCCTTCAACTAAGGAAAAGCAGTTCCCTGGAGGAAACAGAAGAAAATGCAAAACCAATAGGACACTTGAAGAAGAAATGAAAGTGGGTGAATAGAAGGCTCATATTCCCACAACCCCCAAAGTAAACAGGTCAACTCACAAAATCTTCCCTTCCATTGAAATATGTGGCAGGAGAGAACAAAGCAGCTTTGCCACAGTGTTTGCCTTAACTTTCAAAAGAGCTGGTAGGTTAGGGTTGGTAGAAAAGAGACTAAAACAAAAATAAACAAAAATGTTAATAAATGATTGTGTTCTAGGAGACACGTTATTCAGTTTCACACAACCACTATTGTCAATAATCATTATCATAGCTAACATTTAGCATTTAGTCAGTGCTTAGTAAATGCCAGGTACCACATTGAGCCCTTTATACAGATCATATATTTAATTCTCACAAAAATCTAATGAGGAATATATTATTATTATTCCCATTTCACAGATGAGAATACTGAGATACACAGATATGAAGGAACTTGCATGAGGTCAAAAGGCTAATAAATTCCAGTTTCTAACTCCAAAGCCCCACTGGTCAACTCTAGTCTCGGAGTCCGGCCTCTTCCCAGAGGAACTGTTCCATTTATCTATTGCTCTGTAATAAACCACCCCAAAACCTAATGGCTTAAATCTCTAATTTACTTTTCTCTCTTATGGTTCTTTGGCTTGAGTGAGCTCAGTGAGGCAGTTCTTGCTTAGGGTTTCTCATGTAGTTACAATCATATAAATGATAACCAGGGCCAAAGGTTATGTGAGGGCATGACTGGGCTACCCCACATGTTCAAGACGGTGATGCTAGCTGTCAGCTGGGAGCCTGTCTGGGGCTATCAGCCAGAGCACCAACACATGGCCATCCATGTGACTTGGGCTTCTAGGGCACAGCAGCTGGGTTCCAAGAGGGAGTATTCTGAGAAGAACGCATCCTAAAAGCAAACATTTCAAGAGACCCAAGCAGGGATTGCAAGGATTCTTATGACCTCGGCTTAGCATTATTTCCACCAAATCCTATTGGACAACCGTGAGTCACAGGCACAGCCAGATTAAAGTGGAAGAGACTATAAAGGGCATGAATTCCATGAGGTGCTGGGTTAATCTTTAGAGAGTAACTACCATAATCATATCTGTAAAGCACAAATACTCATGCGCCCCTCTTGGGAAGAAGCCAGAGAAGGGAGTCTGGCCCCCAGGAAGCTCTGGGAATGGGGAAATTCTTACAAAAATGTTCAGCAACTTTATTACTAAGAGGCAAATATGAAAACAATGACAAGAAAAACAAATACCAGTCATAGACACAAATTTAAATCTAGTCCTCCCCTGTGATCTGCGCAGAACTAACCACTGATTGCACACAAGGAATTCATTAATCCCTCAGCATCTTCTCCAAAGCCCTGCCCTGAAGATAGTCCTCTAAAGACCTCGTGTATTTTGTGGAATGCATGTGATTTCTTCTTTTTTACTTATCCTCTTTTTATATAGCCTACTGGTTTAGAGGCATTATGGTGTAAGTAGAAAGAAGGCGGGGGTCTTTGGAATCAAATAGGCCTGAGTTCAAATTCAGACTTTACCAGTACTCCGAGTCCTTAGATAAGACTTAACTTTTCAGACATTCTGTTTCCTCACCCAAATAACAGGAATAATAATATCTGCATCTACAGCTGAGTGTATGTCTGTCTCTCTATGTTATTGATATACATAGTCATATATTTAATTCCGTATTCAAATGGAATACACATATTTAATTTTCTATATAGCTCATAATACCTAATAGAAAAAAAAACACAAAAAACTAAGTCACCTTCATACCTCACTTTATAAAGAAGAAAACCAGGAAGAAATTAAATTACTTGCCAAGAGCTTCAGTAGATCAGCAATGAGGGCGAAATACACCACACTCTAAAATGAGCCACAACACAAGGACTTTCTGAAAACTGGCAGAACCAGCCCTACTATCATCACCACCATCATAACCATCCACATGCATAAAACATTTTTCAGTATAAGCTAAAAAGTAAAAAGAGGAGATAGTTGGAATTGAGAGCTCCCAACCCCTTGGGTCCTTGGTGAGACACATTTTATGCAAGACTAGAGCAGTGTGCATCCCCATCGCTCGCAAAGCCAAGGTAGGCAGGATTGCAAGAGAATCACCTTTAGAGACTAAGGGCATCTGGAAAAAGAGGAAACTGGTACCTCACCCTTGGACGGATGCTCACTGAGTGTACAACCTGAAGCCCCATACTGGGGTTACCATCCAAAAGTAGTGGGCAAGATGTCTCTTGGGAGAGTTTGACATGCCTTTCCTGGAGTTTGGAGGTATCTGTGAATGTACAGCCTCGTGTCTGCTGCTCTTCTGGAAATTTATAAAGGCAGAACCCCTGCTGAGCAGCTCTTGAAAGATGTAGACAACAGCGTATTAGAGGATGCCCAAGAAAACTCTAGTACTCATAACTACTGCACTGGACATGGAGTCAGAGGGATATGGAGTTAAAAGAAAGAGGCTGCCCAAGGGCTGTCGGGTAGAAGCAAATGAAGCCTCCATTTACTCTGAGGCTACATCTTCTCTAGAGAAAGCGTTGGGGTCATGGACCATTGGTGGGGGCAAAAGAAGACACAGCTACCCTCTCTAAAGTGGTCCTCAGCAATACAGAGGTCCGGAGGAAGATAACACCATCCCTATAAATCCAATCACACTGTCTATACAGAGACTTCCACACAGCAGCAGAAAGATTCAGATGAAGCCAGAGCCAACCAAAGGACAACCAGGGATTCCTTCCCACCGCTGGCTGGCCCAGCAACCTAAGACCTTGCTCTTCCATCCTTTCTCCCTGGTCCCAGCTGGGGAATGTTCCAGTGGTTCTCAACCAAGGCAGAACGGCCCCCCTAGGAGGTGTTTGGAAAACTAGAGGAGGGTGGTTATCATAAAGACTGAAAGGTGCTATGAGAATTTGCGTTGGGGATGAAGGAGAAGAAATGTTAAATATTCTCAAACGCACAGAACAGTTCCACCCTAAGAATTATCCCATCCAAAACGACAATGGCATCTCCCACACCATGGAGAAGAAAATGTGTAGACCCAGGAGAGGAAAATGGTGTGTTCTCAGGGTAGATTATTTCTCCTCCTTCCCCCCACCTCTTGCTTGTCACCCCCCTCTCTATTCCAAGGTGCTGGGTTTGAGGAAAAGTGAAAAGGCAGTTTATACACTCCACATGTCCCAGGCCTCTCAGGTTAACACTGTGATTTGGAAGAAGCAGGAGATTAGATTTAAATTGAATCTGAGATCGACACTTAAAACCAAAATGAACTGAAATATAACTGAAAGAGAGCAGAAAGTTACCAAAGATGTTACAGAGTAGGACATGGAAATTCAGCTGAACACTATAGAAATCAACAATTGGAAAAAATACAAACATTTCATGTTCATACCCCACTTAGTTAAAGCTCCACATTTACCTCCCCCGTAACGGGGAGTAGGGTCACGGTTTTCAAACAAGCCAAGGAAGGAAGGTCACGGAGAATGTTTCTGTCTGCCTCGCTGAGCGCTGCAGATAAGCAGCTGCTGCCCCCCTCCTGGACACATATCCTGCTTCCGCCCGGGCAGGGGAGCGAGGCTGCCGGGCAGGCCTGCGCAGGGGTGGAAAGCGCGCGGAAGCCTTGTGGGGTGCTGGGCTGTGGGCACAGATGCAACCCTCCAGATAAAGGGTGACAATGGGTAAGTAATAATCATGAGGTGGTTTTTCCTCTCCTCCTGCCACAGCAGGTGCTTGGTATCACAGCTCACTGCCAAACGACCCAAGAGGGAAGACGCCCAGGTCACAGCAGGCTGGCCTGCGCTGAGGAGGCCTGGTGGCATCTGCCTCTGATGCCCATCAGAATTTGCTCGGGGTCCCGCCTCCCCCCCAGCTTGGGCTGCCTCAGCTCACACAAAATGTACAACTCCAGTCCCATTTTGCCTTTGGATTCTTCCTACCTCCCTTTCAGTCCACTCATCCACATTTAGAAAAACAAATCATTAGAAAGTGCCCTTATTAATACCACAGCAAAAATATCCCTAATAAAAAAATGTCAGTTGGTGTAGACTTTCAGAGGATAATTTAGCAATATCTACTAAAATTTCAAATGTGCTTACTCTCTGACCCAGCAATTCTTTTTAGGTATTTATCTTACAGGTACGTCATGCATAGCTGTATTCCCAGTGCCTAGAGCCCTTGTACAGTACCAGGTATATAGTGGGTGCTCAATAAAAATGTGTTCAATGATTAGATGAATGAATATGCAAGTTTAAAAGATAAGTTGGCAAGCCCTAGGCAGTATTACTCAGTGGTTAGAGCATCACCTCTTGGACTGAAGGGTCCTGGGTTTGATTCCGGACAAGGGCATGTACCTTGGTTGTAGGCTCCATCCCCGGCCCTGGTCACTAGTCCGGCCAGTGCAGGAGGCAACCAGTCGATGTCTCTCTCTCACACTGATGTCTCTTTCTCTCTCTCTCCCCTCTCTCTCCCCTCTCCCCCACTCTCTCTGAAAAGCAATGGTAAAAATATCCTCAGGTGAGGATTAAGAAAAAAAAAGATAAATTGGCAAGAAGACCAACACATAGATTATAATTTCCCCTAGATTTATAAAAAGCACAAATTATATTTTTCCTGCTGTTTTAAAAATTTGTGCAAACCTTTCCAATTCACAGGACAATATTGGAGGTTCATAATCCCTCTTTTACCTCATTTTATTCTAGTGTGCCTCTTTTTCCCTTCATATCTCCACTTCCATTTCCTGTCCCACCTTAATGTTTATAATAAATGTCTTTGCATTTCTTTGTATTATTGAAAGATAAACAGTGTTTGAATGTATATATTTTTGTTTTACATAAGTAATATTACATACAAATTTGTTCAGTTTCTTGCTTTTCTCACTGTTTTTAAGATCCATTCATGTAAAAGCATGGCTACCTCTAGCCCATCGAATTGTGACTGCTGTATAGTATTCTACACTGGATATCCACCTTGGTTTACTGATCAACTCCCACTATAGTGGACAAGTCCCTTCCAACTTCTACCATCACAAATGACATTGCACACACACAAATATTCTCCTATGTGACCCCTTACAGACCTGTGCAAGAGTTTCTCTGGGCTCTATGACAAGAAAATGAATTGTGGGTCTCTTTTCCTCCATGGTTGCTTAAAGATCAACCTCCATCATGCACGACACATCACATCCAGACCCAGAAGTTCATGACCAACAGACTACTTCAGCAGAAACAAATGGTCATTGACATCCTTCACCCAAGACAGATATTTGGGAAAAACTAGCCAAAATGTATAAAACCACACCAGATGTCATCTTTGTATTTGGATTCAGAAGCCATTCTGGTGGTGGCAAGACAACTGGCTTTAGCATGATTTATGATTCCTTGGATTGCGCAAAGGAAAATGAACCCAAACCTAGACTTGCAAGACATGGCCTATATGAGAAGACAACGACCTCAATAAAACAGAGAAAGGAACCCAAGAACAGAATGAAGAAGTCAGGGGGACCGCAAAAGCCAGTGTTGGTGCTGGCAAAAAGGAGTAATCACCACTTATACAGATTTTCATGAGAGGATTAAGAAACTAAGAACTTTTTGAAAAGAAAAAGAAAATGGATTGTGGGTAACAGAATAAGCATTCTTCTGAATTTCACTAAGGAGCACCAACTTGCTGTCCAGAATGGCTGCACCAGCCCACACTCCCACCAAAAGCAAATCAAGGATTTCTCTTTACCCACATGGAATTCTCTGACCAATACTTGGAATTATCAACCCTGGTAATTTTCTGTTAATTATCATTGTAAAGTGGTATTTCATGGATTAATTTGCATTTTTTTTTATTTCAACAAGATTCATGTTCCTTTGTATGTGCTCTGCTTTTTCTTTCTGAAGGATCTTAGAATTTTTTATCTTTGTCTTTGAGGATCTTTATTTTCACTTTAATATATATAATAGATGGATGTAATATTCTCAATGATCTCCAAGAATGATAAGTGGCTGAGATTATCTGTAAACTTATAATGGAGACTAGATCTGAGAAGTCATTCATCTTCTATTAAAGCTGCTCAGGTAATGCCAAAATTCCTTCGACAATATCTTTGTCCATCATTAATCCTGTCTTTGCTTGAAATTTCCAGTTCCTCACTCTATTATACTGATGGACATTTCAGCTGTTGTTCCTATCTTCCTTATGTTGAGTTCAAATACTTGTCCTAGACAGAGACTGACACACAGTAGGTCTTAATAAATGCTTCCTTTTCTTCCTATCTGTTCTACATGCACTGTCTTGGTCTACAGATCCTCATATTAGCCCTGAAATATCTGAAAACAGCCACCATGTCTCTCGTAGTGTTCTATTCCTCCAGCTTAATATCTCCTGCTCACAACACACCTCACACATCAATTTTTCTGAAACACTCGATGTCCTATTGGTTCTTTGAGCAAGCACACTGATTTGAAAGTCTCCTAGTATCCCTTAAAGTGTGGTGACCAAAAAATGGACCTTCAGATAAATTCTAAACAAAACAAAGCACAGTAGGTCTATGACCTCCTATGATGTCTTTATAATTCTATTATGCAAGTTGAGGACACTTTTCCTTCTTAGTAGCATCAGCTGCCTTGATGGCTCAGTGAACTTATGGTCAGCTCAATACCCCAGGCCTTTTTCACATGAACATTTGCTTATACCTGTGAAATTCATTTGGGGGACTGTTTAGATGGTCAGAGCACAAAATGAAATCAATCTGTGGCTCAACCTGCTCTTCGAGTGCTCTACTCCAGTTTAGTTGACTTAACTCCTGAATTTTCTTTCTTCTTTCTTCCATTCAACTACTATATGATTGATCAGACTTTAGAGCTAGATAGACCAAGGCTCAGATCCTGCCACTGCCTCTTCCTAACTCTGTGAACTTGGGAAAACTATTTATTCTCTCTAAAATTTTGTTGCTTTGATGGCCTTAGAAATAATAACCTTTACTTCATAGTAGTGTGACATGCTATCAAGATTAAATAAGATCTAATCCTAAACCTCAAACTGGAAAATGAAGCATCCAATTCCTCCTAGAAGTGTCTAGACTCCTGATTCCCACAACAAAATCTACCAATCTGCTTTCATATTTCCTCACCTCTATGCTCTCTGGTACAAAACACATTAATTGATCAAAGACTGTGCAGGAAGAAGTCACAGTGGATCAAGATGGTGACATTTGCAGCTTCCCAGAGGTTTCCCCGACTCTCAATGCCATAATGCTTCTGGAATCAAAGTCACTGTGTAGGGTACAAAGTCAGGCAAAGGGGATTCTCCCCACCTCAGTGGTTTGATGTGGGCACAGCGTGGCTGTGATATGCCTCAGTGGAAGATGTAAGAGATGGGGGCATCAGACTGAGGAGCACGCTAGTGCAGGAGCCGCCACAGTGGTGAAGAGCTTTGCAGGGCTCAGAGGGGCCAGGGGTTTTTACATCAGACATTTTTGCTCCAGCCACATGATGGCAATCATATATGAGGTGCCCCTGAACATTATTAGAAACTGTCGAGGGGAAGAGAGGTCTGCAGCAAACAGTTTCTGTAGTCCTTGCCACTCCCTTCAACCCTGATTTCAACACAGCTATGATGGGCAGCTTTGCGTGAAACACCCGACTCTAACTCAAGCTCCCACCAAGGTATGTCCAGCTTTTCTGCTCCTGTGTTTTCTCTAAAACCAAGGAACACTACTGAGACTGCATGTAGCCAGAGCCCAGAAGAGAAAGAGAATTCACACCCCTCCCCTGCCTTGGCATAAGTTAGAGCATATAAAATGTTTATCACAATACCTGTACTAAGTACATACTTAATAAATGGTAGCTATTATTACTGAATAAAGCTTTACTGAATTACTTTATTTTGATAATTTCCCTCATTACCTATGTCTTACATGACAGGACATAGCCAGGTTCATTCAGATCCACCTGAAAGTGCCTCCTCTCTAATTTCCTTACACTCTTCCTGCTTTACTCTGCTCCTCGGAATAATCACCAAACTGTCAATATCCTGTTTAACAGTGTTTCCCATCCAAAATTTAACAATTAACCAAAAAGAAAACTAAATAAGTTATCTCCTGTGCACCCTTGTGGGTCCCAGGTGTGAAAAGAGAATGAAGGAGGAAGAATCTGTGCCACGTCCTTACCAAGGCTAGAAAACGTGCATTGCAGTTCAGTGAGGGATACTGCTCTAGTGCATGTGAGACAAGGTATTTTATAAATAACACCACAGAATATATTAGTCATGTGCTTCATAATGGGAATCAGGTCAACAGTGGACCACATAGACAACGGTGGTCCCATAAGATTATAATGGGAGCTGAAAAATTCCTGTTGTCTAGTGATGTCATAACCTCATGACATCATAGTACAATGCAGTACTCACGTGTTTATGGTGATGCTGGTGTAAACAAACCTACTGCTCTGCTAGCCCTATGAAAGGGTAGTGCATACAATTACATCCAGTACATAATAGTTGATAATAAATGCCTAGGGTACTGGTTTATGTATTTACTTTCATCGTTATTTTAGAGTATACTTTCTACTGTAAAAAAAGAAAAAAGTTTGCTGTAAAACAGTACGCCTGTGTTATGCGAGCAGCAGCCTCACGCATCTTGTGTTTGCTGTATCTCTTAATTGCATCATTTTCTCTTGTGCTTGATTTAATCTCATGTTGTTTAGTGCAGTCATGGGGTGTACAGGTTTGTAGCCTAGGAGCAACAGGCTATCCCATACGGCCTAGGTGTGTCGCAGGCTATACCACCCAGGTTTGTGTAAGTGCACTCAATGGTGTTCCCACAATAATGAGAGAGCCCAAAGATGCATTTCTCAGGACATATCCCCATCAGTAAGCAGCACATGACTGTTTTAAGAGTCCACGATAGCATACAATAACAATTAGTGGACTTTTTATTGTACTTTTTAAAAAATTTAGTCAGTATACAATATGATATTTATTATATTAGTTTCAGGTATACTAATATAGTGATTCAAGTTTATCCTTAGCTTGTGAGCAGCATGTTTTCTAAGTGCTCAGAATGGGAAAGATCGTTCTCCATCAGAGAGGCACACATGCGATTACTAACCAAAGGCAGGAGGAAAAGAGCACAGACATTTCACACATGCTCTGTGCCAGACACTTACAGTTAACTCAGTTAAAGCTCACAACAAACCTTTGATGGAAGTATGTTTGGCCAGTGAGGTAAATGAGGCTTAGATACATCAAATAACTTGCCCAAGTTGATGCAGCTGGTAAGGGACAGAGCAGAGATTTGAACCCATGACTCCAGAGTCTATACTCTCTCCACCAGACCTCCCAGGATGTCAACCAGACCTCCACTACTTCCCAGGGTGCCCTGGTTGGGGAGTCTGGAGTCAAGGGTTTAATTCCTGGCTTGACCACCAAGTAATTTAGGCCAATTTATTCTTTTAAGGGTTTTATTGACTCCACTCAAAACATGACTGTACTTTGCGTCGCATCGTAAGAACACAGAAAGAATGACCTCGTGTTTATAAAGCACTATGTAAAGCCTAAATATACTTTTATTTTTGAAACATTCTTGTATGCGGATAGAAATTACACTTTCAAAAATGTATTTGGGGACCCCGAACTAAGATTATATTTCCAAGCCTTTATTTCTTAACTAACCAGACACCAAATAATGTCTTTCCAAACGACATAGATAATGTTTTCTTGGAGCCTAGAAAATAAATGTCAATACTTGTGGTAGTTTCTGAGAATTTAAAAGTGCAAGCCCCAGAATAAATATATATTAGGGGGAGACGTAATATAACCCAAGCCAATAAATATTCATCAAAAATGCTCACATAAAAGCATGTGGGAATCTAGTGTGTTGATTAAAAGCAAAGAAAGTAACTTGATGCTAAGATTGTGCTGTAATGGGACTTTAACTCTGGGCCCTCCTGACTGCCTGCGATGATACTGTTCACCATCGCCCCAAAAGCCAGGGCCAGGCAGAAAACTCATATGCTCCTAGTGGAATGGAGATGCACCCCACGTGTCTTCCTTTACTTCCCTTTGTGCTCCTTCAGCACCCCAACTACACAGACCACCTTAAACCCTCATCTTATCTTCATCTTGTCCCTTTCTCTCACCCTGAGAACCTATTGATTCTACGTTCCCAGTGTCTTTTCTACCTGTGCTTTATTTATTCATACTATAAATATTTACTGACCACTATTTCTGGGCCTGACCCTGGATTTGGAAGTATTGTGAATACAAAAAGAAGTAAACAAAGGTCAAATGCTGTACCGTGGAGGGCACTTTGCATTCCCATTGCCCCTGCCTTTGGTCATCCTCAAGCCTCTTCCTTGGATTACTGTTGGAGCTTCTTAAGCATTTTCCAATCTTTCTCCCTGCAATCCATCCTTCATCATCATACTTCAAAGGGCTTAGGTCAAGTTGCATCTCGTGACCTGTAGAATAAAGTCCATGATGTCCCTAAACAATCTTTATTTCATCATCTCCCAATAGTATTTTCCACAGTGGGCTTTCTGACTACTGCCCCAAACACTGTGCTCCCAGGTGCTCTGTGACCTGCTCCTGCAGCTGGTCCCTCACTCTGATCGTCTTCCTTTACCTTTCCAATCAGAAGTAACTACTCTTCCCTCCCATAGTTCTTGTCCTTGCACTTGGCATTGCAGTTATTTGTGTAGCTAAGGCTGGTTTGAGCCCAGGCCATCTTTACTCCAGGATCCAGACAGAGCCTGGGCAAGTCTGGAAGGCCCCTGGGGTAGGTCTACCAAGGTTCTACTTGCATGAGGGTATGAGAAGCCTCCTGGGAAATGAACTCATCCTGAGGGAAGAGAGGGCCAAGTCACACAAATATGTTCCAAGGACAGTCAGCCAGTGTCCAAGGAAAGGATAATTTTGATACAGCATAGTGTCAACCACTCAGCCTGTCCTTGGCCAAGTTCACAGGGATACGTGCTTGAGTCATGTAGTCATCCATTTACACTCAGAAAACATTTAGTGAGTGCCTACCCTTGGCCAGGCCCTGTGCTGGGCACTGAGGACACACAAGTGAGCAGGACAGACCCATCCCCTCACCTTAAGGAGCTTAACTTAAAGCTTAGTGGAAATCCTAAAGAGAGGGAAGCTGCAACCTAAAAAGTGGGTGGTTTCTGATTTTCTTTGTTTATTTTTTAAATTTTTTTATCATTCTAATTTTTTAAATTGTAACTTGAATCCCTGTACAACTGTGAGAATAGAAGGCAACTCTGCTTTGTGGTCTATGTGTGAGAGTGGAACAGGGTTGGGGAGAAATGACACCTTTCCCTCTTGCTGTGAAAGTTAGGGGATGCTGAGGCAAGAACCGACTGACTCAACAGGCTGAGCTTCGAGCTCGACCAGCCAGAAAAGAAGCCAGAGATGACATCGTCATTTGCAGTATCAGAGCATCGGGGATGACCAGCACCCCGCCTCTGCAGTGGAGCAGGGGAATGGCGACCCAGAGGGGCCAGTGGAGCAGCACCAGGAGGGGATGTGCCTGGAAGTCCTGCAGGTCCGTGTGTGTTAGGCCCCTATTTCTGCCCCAAGACAATATCTTAGAGAAACCAGCATTTTTTTCATTTTTTGTCCACCAATTTATCATTTCTATAAGGGCAGGCACTGTGTCTTACTGTTTAGGGAATCAAATCAGTAGCTAACCAAAGTAGGCATGGAACAAAGTTTTGCTGAATTAAAATGAGTATGAAGAACTTTAATTTAAGTAGAATAGCCAGAGTATAAAAATGCATAGGGGATGAAATGTAAAAAATACTGTACTTATAGTTAGGTAGGTTTTTCTCCCTTAAACAAAAAAATGAATTTTGTACTCATTCATTATTTATCTCACTTGGGAGGCTTCAGGTAGAATTAAAGTAGAGTCAATTGGTTACTGGTCATGTTATATTATTTCTTTGTTGTTATTATAAGAATAATACATTCTTATGATGAAAAAAATTAAAAGTCTGGTGAAAGATGGAAAGGGGAAAATAAATGTGAACACCACACAAACACAGCGTGGTAAGTTCAGTGGTGGAACCAAATGTAATTACATCATTTGGAAGTTCCAGAACAATCTTTCTCCTCCTAATTCTCAACACTTCAAGTATAAAAATTCTCCTATCACCTGGGACAGAGCTGGAAATAGGAACAAAGTGATAAAGTGACTTTCTCACAATCACACAAGCCAGTTGGCTTGACAAATCCAGACTAGTATCAGAGTCAGTCTGATTTTCAGACAAAATGGTTCAAACATCATTGGTTTAACGTCCAAAGACTTGGTCCTTCTGAAGTCACTCATCACAAATTCCAGCCATAACCTGCTGGAATGTGATAGGGAGAGGAAAGGTGGTAGCGATAGCCAAGCCAGTCAACAGGGACTCCAAGTTCATTTTTCATTCTTGTTTTCTGGGGAAGCAACGAAAGAAAAATTTAAATTACAAAGATGAAGTATGTCTGTTTTTGTTTATTGTCTGCTCATATGAGGATAGAGAGGGGAAAAAGAGGTGCTGTATGTAGCAAAAACAGAACAAGAAGACAGAGGCACTAGACCTCCTTCATTGCTTAGTAGCAGCTGGGTGACCTACTGCAAATCATTTAACTTTCTAAGCTGTTGTTTTCTCTTTGGCAAAAGAAAGAAAGAGAAATAATAATTCCCACCCCGCCTGGCTCAGAAGGCTGTTGTAAAGATAGATGAGTTTCTGTTTTTTTAAATTTGGAAAAGTGATAGAAATGGAACGTGTGAAGCCTGCATCAGTTTTCACACAGGGTCTCAGACATTCTTTCCTTATATTTCTCCCAACACGCTCCACCCTAAGCTTGACCCCACTGCTTCCTACTATAACTTCACCCTCCCTCAAGCATGACTGTTATTTCTGGAAAAAGTGCCCAGTACTCAAGGATCACTCAGCACCAGGTGAAGAGCTGATGTCGTTAAGAAAGAAAGGCAGATAGAAGAAATGAAGACACATGAGAGGAAAAATGTTGCTTTCATGGCTCTGCCTATAAGGTCCACATGAAAGTGAGTATAATATAAAAAACTCTGGAGAGAAACAAGCTGGCGGCGTAGGTAGCAGCTGCACCCGCCGCCTCCCGCAACCACATCAAAATTACAACTAAATACAGAACCAACGTCACTCAGAGCCTCCTGAGATCCGGCTGCACAGAAGCCCCACAACCAGGGACCTGAAGAAGCACCGAGAGCGGGAGGAGGGGCGCAGATGCGGGTGGGTCGGGGCTGAATCAGGGCTGAATCGGAGGTGTGCAGCGGGCCCACACCCGGTGCCACAGGTTAAACCCGGGAGGGAATCTCGGTGGTGGGGGTTTCCCAGAGGAGTGAGGAGTCCCAGCCCCACAGCAGGCCCCCAGAACAGGGCTCCATGGACTGGAAGAGGCATCCCCACAACTCCGGGCTGTGAAACCAGCAGGGACTGAGGGACGAGGAGGCTGCGGGAGCCCCAGCAGCTCCTCTAAAGGGCCCGGCACGGACTCACTCGGACGCTCCCTCTGAGCCCAGCGCCGGGAGCAGCCTGAAAGGACCCGGGACACTCGGGGAGGAACTAACCTGCCTGAGATCCGGGCGAGAGGCAGAGGGTGGCTTCCTCCCAGGCAGAAGGGCTGGCGGAGGCCATGGCTCCTTGGCGAGTCCTCCCCGCACACAGCCGGCAGGCGCCATGTTTGAGTCGCCAGCACCTGACTCACACCTTTGGCCCCGCCCCGGGATTCCTGGAGGCCCCGCCCCCCCCACCTGCAGCTCATCCAGGCCAATTCCAGGGGCTTTTCTGTGCAAGTGGCCTCTCGAGCCTCATGCTTAGGACTTTCCTAAAATCTCTCAAACAAGCAGCAGCGGGCCCCATACGGCTTGATAAGCGGCCCCAGCCTGGCACTAGCGGCAGCTGCATTGGCTCATAGCTTGGCCTCTCCTGGGCTCCTCCAAGCCCAGCACAAGGAGCAGCCAACTACGGTTTGCTGTGTAGCTCATGCTGGGTGGCCCTGGGCAGGGCACTGGCAGAGGCTGACTTTGCACCACCCCGGAGGCCCCAGAGACAGTGCACCTGGTGGTCAGACCACGCTGGATTATAACCCTACCACATCCACAAGTGACACACTCAAGGGGCACACTTGCTGAACACCAAAGCCCCACTTAAGTAAATCCTGCTCCATAGGGGTGTCTCCAGCACAGCAGCTCTTTGGCTGTAGTTGCAGCTGGTCCTCAAAGCTGATTGGCCTGGGGGTCAATTCCTCCCAGTGATGCCAATAGCAACCAAGGCTCAACTACAACAGGACAGTGCACACAGCCCACACAGGGGAGCCCCTAGAAGGCCCAGCTCAGGGGACTGGGGAGGCTGAGCCACTGGACCCTACAGGACACCTACTACACAAAGCCACTCTACAAATTCCAGGAGACGTAGCAGCTCTACCTAATACATAGAAACAAACACCTAGAAGCAGCCAAAATGTGGAGGCAAAGAAACATGTAACAAAGGAAAGAACATAAGAAATCTCTAGAAGAGGAACTAAATGAAATAGATCCATGCAAGCTAACAGATAGAGAGTTCAGAATTTAGGTTACAAGGATGTTTAAGCAGACTATTAGGGAAATAACTGAGAAAATCGATAACATAATAAAGTACCAATTTGAAATGAAGGCTACAAGAACTGAAATGAAGAATAATGTATAGGGAATCAACAGTAGAGTAGAGGACTCTGAAAATCAAATCAGCAATTTGGAACATGAGGAAACAAAAAACACCCAACTAGAAGAGCAGAAAGAAAAAGAATCCAGAAATATGAAGATAGTATAAGTAGCCTCTGGGACAACTTCAAGAGGCCCAACATTCATACTATTGGGGTGCCAGAAGAGGCAGAAAGAGACCAAGGAATTGAAAACCTATTTGAAAAAATAATTACAGAAAACTTCCCCTACCTGGGGAAAGAAATCGACTTACAAGTCCAGGAAGCACAGAGGGTCCCAAACAAGAGGAACCCAAAGAGGCCCACAGCAAGACACATCATAATTAAAATGACAAAGGTTAAAGACAAAGAGAGAATCTTAAAAGCAGCAAGAGAAAAGCAGTTAGTTACCTACAAGGGAGCACCCATATGACTGTCAGCTGATTTCTCAAAAGAAACTGCAAGCCAGAAGGGAGTGGCAAGAAATATTCAAAGTGATGAAAAACATGGAACTACAACCAAGATTGCTCTACCCAGCAAAGCTATCATTTAGAATTGAAGGTCAAATAAAGAGCTTCACAGATAAGAAAAAGCTAAAGGAGTTCATCATCACCAGACCAGCACTACAGGAAAAGTTGAAGGGTCTTCTTTAAGAAAAAGCTAATGAACAAAAGAATCCAACGAACTAGATAGATCCAGAGACATTGACGCATGCAACAGATGATCATATTTCAGAGGAAAGAAGGAAGGGGGGTGGAGGGTGGGAAGAGATTAACCAAAGAAGTTATATGCATATATGCATAACCCATGGACACAGTCAATAGGGGATGAAGGCCTGGGGAGGGGGTGGGAGCAAAGTGGAGGGGATCAATTCGGGGGGAAAATGGGATACCTGTAATTCTCTCAACAATAAAGATAAATTAAAAAAAAAAAAAAAACACAAAAAAACTCTGGAGGCTAGAGCTAAGGTTGTGGGGGGTGCAGGATGTTTGCTAGCATGACACAGAACATAGGAGGGAAGTTGTCCCAAGGAAAACCCAGGTGGGTGTAATGCACTGGCCAAAGAGCCAGACGACAAGGGTCATTTATTAGCTGTGTAACTCCTGTGCCTCATTTTTCTCCTCTGCAGAAGAAAGAAAATAATCATGGTGCCTGCTCCATCAGGCTGTTGTGAGGATTCAGTGAATGAACATGAATGGGGTACCAAGTGCTGTAGCTGGAGCAAGCAAGTGACGTGTGAATTTTGGTGGTGACAATAGTGATAGCGGTGATGGTGATGGTGATGATAACAGTAATGGTGGTGGTGGTGATGGTGACAATGGTAATTGTGGTGGTGGTAGTGATGGTGATAACGGTAATGGTGGTGGTGGTGCTGGTGGTGATAATGGTGGTGGTGGTGGTGATAACGGTAACGGTGGTTCGTAGATGAACACCTTTTCCATGTTTGCTCACATGGTGCAAGGGGTGAGGGAGCTCTATGATCTCTTTTATAAGGGCACTAATTCCATTCATGAGGGACACACCTCCCAAAGACCCCATTTCCTAATACCATCACACTGGGGATTAGAGTTTCAACATATGAATTTGGGAAGACACAAACATTTAGTAAAGCACCAGGCTTCTTCAAGGTCAAGCCATGCAGAGGTCTTACAATAGCAAATTATAAACAGCAAGAGCCCAGGTTATAAGAATAGCATCATCCTTAGACTATGGACTTTTCACAGCCTTATCCAGATAGACTGAGAAGTCCTAGCAATTTCCACTAAAACCCTGATAAAAGGAAGAGTTCCTCCCAATGCACACGAGCATGCGGTGCAGGCGAGGATGGCACAGAGAGCCTCCGGGACAATGCAAAGTCAGGGCCAGGAAAGAATGAGCCAAGACACCTGGCCAGGTGGCTCAGTTGGTTAGAGCAGCATCCTGACACGCCAAGAAAATGAGCCAAGACACACGGAGCCGGGGCACAATGATTCCCCTGGCTTCTCTCCACACAAGGGGTTACTGAGTTCAAAGTGAGGAGACAAGTTAATTGCGGATCCATTCTCTTCACATACTTAATATTGTGCCTTTGTCTAACTAAGACATTTGCTTAAGCTAACTGCTTAGTAAAGCGTTTATAGCTCATCCCATACTTTTGGTTCATCAATGAATTGTCATTTGTTCATTCGGCAGATGCTTATGGACTTCTACAGAATTCCACACCCTGTGCTCAGGAACGAGAGTCCAGAGCCTACAGCTTAGTAGGGGAGAGAGAATGGCCAGCAACGTTACACTGCAGACACGGGTCCTACATGAGTCCTGAGCACCCAGGGAGAGGAAAGCACCGGGATGATTAGAAGGGTAGGAACTTGAAGGGCTCTGAAGCCTTGTAATGAAGTTTACACTTTATTCTGAGGACAATGGAAGCCATGGAAAGATATATCAAGTTAAATGCTCCACCGGTGCTGTTATAAATGTTCGCACTATAGGTAAGCCCAAATACAGTATCTCATCCAGATTCCGGCACCCAGAATGAAACAAAACCTCTCCTTGCAAAATGACCCAAGGGGGGGGGGGGGCTCAAAGTTACATCTATCCTAATTCAATAGCAGTTCAGAGCTAGGCAGTGGCTTCCCTGAGTCCCACAAAGAGGTAAAACTTCATTCGGATAGACTGAGACCCAGAAATCCTCTTTTTAAAAACAGGAATCATATTCAGGCCAGCAACACTTTCATTTACTGTAAGAGTCCCAAGATTATCCACATGATAAGATCAGAGGTACCCAAGGCCAGGGCTTTGCCAGTTCATTACTAATATTTTAAAGGCAAGAGGAAGGAATTTGAGTCATTTTAGTAGTAAAAATAGAGTATGCTGGATGGAAGCCAGCCATCCATTGTAGTAATCAAGACACTACTCTTTCTATGTCTAAGGGACAGTGTCAAAATTCATGCTAGAAATGTTTGTTTTCTAAAACCTGATGAGAAATTTTTCTCAGTGGCAGCTACAGAGTTTCTACAAAGGAGGAGCTTAGGGCCAAACTACCTGTTTGGAAGAGATTTGTCCTGAAGCTGCATTTGTTTTTATTCAGATTGTATGTTTATTTGTAACGTCTTGGAGATTAAAGAGAGGGGGGTAACTATTCCTAAACTACATACTCTTTTGTCATGCTATCACTGCCCAACGACAAATGTGGTATACGTCACTAAGGGTAACTAACTCAAGATTGACAAGTACTACTGATGGGAAATTAAGGCCACGCTACTGGAAGGAATATGTGAACTATACCTAAGTTCTTTTGTCCATTGATATCCTCTTCAGACTCTATGGGGACGATTTTTGCATCTAGGAATGAATGCAAGAATAAATGCCATTACTTGTAAATGTGACATTTAGTCTGAACTAAATAAATGTGAGGTATAATTTGAGGAGCACTGGGAGATCTCACATCATTTCTTTCCACCCCCTAAACCTTGCCTGGTACTGAAAATTCCCCCATTTTTATACTTTTTTGAGTGAAGGCATCAAAAGCTACTATGGAAATGCACTTTATCTGGGAGGAGTAGCAGCACATTAAGTCATTAATAATAACAATTACTTGGATGACTTCATCTAGTTAATCAGCCAGTTACTGGGCAGTTTCCCAATAGTAAAGATGCCTTTTGATCCTGTAGAGAAGGCCAGAGGATGCCTGTCTGGAAGACAGACTCTGGGTGTGGGCCCAGGAAGACATTAAAAAGAACCTTACTGCTTCCCCATTTTTCTGAGACTGGTGTGGTCCCACCATTTGAGTGGTTTGGGCTGAGGTCATGAGAATTATTCTGGCTATTGCTAATTGTTTTATTGTAAACTTCAGGCCATGTGGAGAGACCAGACTAAGTGCCTAGGTTACACATTCACCAATTATGTGAATTTATATGTTTTACTTAAACTCTTAGAGCCTCAGTTTCTCATTAAAAAAGTGGAAATAATAATACAGACCTCATTTACCTCAGAGAGCTCCTGTGAAAACTGAGTAAATTAATAAACGTGAGAATGCTTTGCAAAGAAGAGCTTTATTCAAACGACCATGTTTGATCCAGAAATCACCCTCCTTGCTGTTTACCCAAATGGGTTGAAAACTTATGCCCACACAAAAGTTATATCCACACAAAAGCCTGCATAAATTGGCAATTATGAAATTGCCAATATATGAAAGCAACAAAGATACCCTTCAATGGCTGAATGGATAAACAAAATGTGGTATATCCATTCAGTCAAATGTTATTCAGCAATATAAAGGAATACAACCATGTAAAGACAAGGAGGAACCTTAAAAGCATATCACCCAGTGCAAGAAGCCAATCCAAAAATGATACATACTATAAAATTCCAACTATCTAACACTCTGAAAATGGCAAAACTAGGGAGACGATCAAAAAGACCAGTGGTTGCCAGGGATTTGGAGGTAGGGAAGGATGAATAGGTGGAGCATAGGTGGTTTTTAGATCATTAAATTATTCTGTATGATAGTGTAATGGTGGATACATGTCAAAACCCATAGAATATACATTTGTCAAAAAAAGAATGAACTTTGATATCAACTATGGAATACAGTTACTAATAATGTATCAAAGGACCATGTTACTTCTAATTCAAACCCTTCAGTGGCACCTCACTGCACACCAGGTAAAGCCCACGCTTTGCATTACAGCATCCAAAGTCCTCCATCACTTGGCCTCTTGCTCTACCCATCCTGGATGACTAGGAGTTTCCTAAATAGGCTGTCATGTGCATCTTCTGTTTTGCCTGCCTGGCATCCACTTTTCCTTCTGCTAACACCACCCATCATTCTTCAGGAAACACCCTCAGTTTATATGGTTTGGTATTTGTATTTGTACTCTGGGTTGGGCACATGATTCAAGTGAGTCCAATCAAAAATAATACAGAAATTTAATCGGAACCATTAAGGAAACAAGTTACCTTTCCACTGAGGCAGCTCAGAAACTAGGTTGAAAACCCAAGTATTCTATCCGTGACCATCTCTGCCACCTCGTGGAAAGATCCTGCCTACAAGAAGCCAACAGAGAAGAAAGCACTGGCCAAAAAAGGCAAGAAGGCCAGGCCTAATGGCATCCTTTGAACACCTGGATCCAGCTGATTCTGAAGCTGGCCTGCGTTTTCCACCCCACAGACTTTACAATTGTGCAAGCCAACATATTTGCTCTTTCTGCTTAAGCCCATTTGAATTGGTATTTTCTTACAACCATGATTCAATGTTTTTCTGTGCTTCATTCTATTTCTCCTCCTCACCATACTGTCCCAGTCTGATAAACACCTTCTTTCACTCTTCAAGATTCAGTTCTAGTACCATCTCTACAAACCTCTCTAGACCAGTTCTCATCTCCACTCTAGTTAGAAAAGCCCCTCTCTCCAGGGAGACCCACAACACCCTGACTTCCAGCAGAGTATACTATCTGTTCTGCATGAACAGATTGACTTCAAAAGCATGTTGGCCTAAATATGTTGATGGGACCATCTGATTTGGATACTAGAAATCCCAAGTATTCATGACAACATACATTTATAGAAGTTAAAAATAAAAAACAGTGATCCAAGATGGCGGCAGACTGAGTGAAAACTACACTGACACTCTCCCGGGACCAACCTGGATTTACAACTAAAACATATAAAAATCATCCTGAAAACCAACTGAAGACTAGCTGGAGAGCACCCTCATAACCAAGGAGGAAAAGTGGAGGCCACACAGAGGCTGGTAGGAAGTACGGACACAGAAGGGCTGGCTGGGCCCCCACAGGCAGCAACTGAAGGCTGGAGGGAGATCTCAGCTGTGGGGGTTCCCACTGAGGACTTTGGGCCTAAACCCCAGCACCAGAACTGAGAAAGGTGCCCACATAACATCTGGCTGTGAAAAGCAGCTGGGTTTCTGTCTGCCAGGGAGAGGCAGCTGGAACTACAGGCACCCTCTTCAAGAGCCAAAGCACAAAGTTTCCTGTGCAGCCACTCACCTTGGGCTCTGGTAGAGGGGTAATGGAGTGGACTGGAGCTGTGTGAGGAGAGTCTGGGGTTGTGGGCTCTGGAGAGTGAGATCAAGGGATGCCCATCTGGATTCCCGTGCCGAGTCATTCCCCCAGGCTGTGGAGGACAGCTTTCTCTGGCAGCGAATTTTCAGCTTTTGCCTGAGGGGGGAAGCAATTGCCTCACCCTGTTTGAAAGCCTCTTGCCCTGCCCAGAGGAGCTTCTATAGCCTGAGGCTCATTAAGAGAATCAGGTTAACAAGTCTGCAGGCAGAGGCAGATCTCAGGGTGCTTTGAGTCTTTGCCTGATCTGCTTCGGGACTCAGGCCTTACAAAAGCAGACTTTGGTGTGCATCTTGGTCCTGTCCAAACACACCCAGCCCTAGCAGTGGAGACCTCAAGCCTGGAGTTGTTGATAGCTCCAAACAGGGTATTCAGGGTCAGTCAGAAACTGCATCTGACATTGGCCTGTACCAGAGACCCTCTAAAAAGACCGAGAATCCTAGCAGATCTACCTAACACTTAAAAACACCCTAAAAATGTAGCCAAAATGGGGAGGCCAAAAATCAAGCCCCAAATGAAAGAACAAAAGAAGTTTCCAGAAAAAGAGCTAAATGAAATGGAGATAAGCAATCTATCAGATATAGAGTTCAGAATACTGATTGTAAGGATGCTCAACATCATGAAAAAAGATATGGAAACTATGAAAAATGACCAGTCAGAAATGAAGAATGACATAGCAGAAATAAATAATACATTGGAAGGAATAAACAGCAGATTAGAGGAAGCTGAGTATCAGATCAACAAATTAGAAGACAAGGTAGAAAAAATCACTCAATCAGATACCCCCCCCAAAAAAAACAAAAAACAGGAAGACAGTCTAAGGGAGCTGTGCGGCAGCATAAAACGTAACAATATTCGTATTATAGGACTACCAGAGGAGGTCAAAAGTAAGCAGGGGTTAGAGAACCTGTTTGATGAAATAATGGCAGAAAACTTCCCTAACCTGGTGAAGGAAAATGTCACACAACTTCAGAAGGCACAGAGAGTCCCAAGCAAGAAGAATCCAAAGAGGCCCACGCCCAGACACATCATAATTAAAATGCCAAGAATTCAAGACAAAGAGAGAATCTTAAAGGAAGCTAGAGAAAAGCAATTTGTTACCTACAAAGGAGCCCTCATAAGGCTGTTGTCTGACTTCTCATCAGAAACTCTATAGGCCAGAAGGGAATGGCATGAAGTATTCAAGGTAAGGCAAAACAAGGATCTGAAACCAAGACTACTCTATCCAGCAAGGCTATCATTCAAAATAGAGGGTGAAATAAAGAGCTTCCCAGACAAAAAAAAAAAAAAAGGCTAAAAGATTTTATCACTACAAAACCAGCACTACAGAAAATGTTAAAGGGACTGCTATAATTAGAAGTAGAAATAAAGAGAATGAGAAACAGGCATAAAGAAACAAAATGGCAGTAGATAAGTATCTTTCAATAATAACCTTAAATGTAAATGGATTAAATGCCCCAATAAAAAGATATAGGGTGGCTGAATGGATAAGAAAACATGACCCAAATATATGCTGTCTACAGGAGACCCATCTCAGAACAAGACTCACACAGGATGAGAGTGAAGGGATGGAAAAAAATTTCCCATGCAAATGGAAATGAAAAAAAAGCTGTGGTAGGAATACTCATATGGGACAAAACAGACTTCAAAATGAAGACCATAACAAGAGACAAGAAAGGTCATTACATAATACTAATGGGATCAATCCAACAAGAGGATCTAACCCTGATAAACATATGCACCCAATATAGGAGCAACTAAATTTATAAAAAACTTCTAGAGGACTTTAAGGGAGGGATGGACAGCAATACCATCATATTAGTGGGGACTTTAACACCCCACTGACTTCACTGGATATGTCTTCCAGACAAAAAATCAACAAGGAAACAGTGACCCTAAATGACACACTAGATGAGATGGATTTAACTGACATTTACAGAACACTCTACCCCAAAGTGGCAGAATATACATTCTTCTCAAGTGCACATGGGACATTCTCAAAAATAGACCACATGTTAGTACACAAAACAAGTCTCTACAAGTTCAAGAAGATCGAAATCATATCAAGCATCTTCTCGGACCACAGTGGCATGAAATTAGAAATCAACTACAATAAAAACACTAAAAAACATTTAAACACATGGAGGCTGAAAAGCATGGTTTTAAACAATGAATGGGTTACCAAAGAGATTAAGAAAGAAATAAAAAACTTCCTGGAAACAATTGAAAATGAATACACAACAACTCCAAATCTATGGGACACAATGAAAGCAGTCCTGGGAGGGAAGTTCATAGCACTATAAGCCTACCTTAAAAAACAAGAAAAACTTCTAACAGACTCTCTAACCCTACAACTTAAAAACTTATAAAGAGAACAACAAGAAAAGCCCAAAGTAGAAGGAAAGAAATAATAAAGATCAGAGCAGAAATAAATGACATAGAGACTAAAAAAAAATACAAAAGATCAATGAAACCAAGAGCTGGTTCTTTGAAAAGATAAACAAGGTTGATGAACCTTTAGCTGGACTCATCAAGAAACAAAGAGAGAGGACCCAAACAAACAAAATCAGAAATGAAAGAGGTGAAATAACAACTGACCCAACAGAAATATAAAGGATTGTAAGAAAATGCTATGAACAACAACTATATGCCACCAAGCTGGACAACCTGGGTGAAATGGATAAATTCCTAGAAAAATACTTCCAAAAAATCTTCCAAAACTCAATCAGGAAGAGTCAGAAAGTCTAAATAGGCCGATAACTACTGATGAAGTTGAAGCAGTAATCAAAGGGCTCTCAGCACACAAAAGCCCTGGCCCAGATGGCTTCACAGGGGAGTTTTACCAAACATTCAAAGAAGAATTAACACCTATTCTCCTCAAAATATTTCAAAAAATCCAAGAGGAAGGAACATTTCCAAACTCTTTTTATGAGGCCAGCATTAGCCTAATTCCAAAACCAGATAAAGACACTACAAAGAAAGAGAATTACAGGCCGATATCCCTGATGAACACAGATGCTAAAATCTTGAACAAAATATTAGCAAATCGGATCCAGCAATATATCTAAAAGATCATACACCATGACCAAGCAGGATTTATTCCAAGGATGCAAGGTTGGTACAATATTCACAAATCAATAAACGTGATACATCACATAAACAAATTGAAAGACAAAAATCACATGATCATATCAATAGATGCAGAAAAGCATTCAATAAAATCCAACACCCATTTTTTATAAAGACTCTCAACAAAGTAGAAATAGAGGGATCATACCTCAACATAATAAAGGCCATATATGACAAACCTACAGCCAACATCATGCTCAATGGGCAAAAAACTAAAACTATTTCCCCTAAGAACAGGAACAAGACAGGGATGTCCACTTTCATGGCTCTTGTTGAACATAGTACTGGAAGTCCTTGCCACAGCCATCAGACAAGAAGAAAACATAAAAGGCATCCAAATTGGAAAGGAGGAAACAAAACTGTAATTATTTGCAGATGACATGATATTGTACATAGAGAATCCTAAAGACTCCACCTGAAAACTACTAGATTTAATAAATGAATTCAGCAAGGTAGCAGGATACAAAATTAACACCCAGAAATCGATGGCAATTTTATACACCAATAATGACCTCTCAGAAAGAAAAACTAAAAAAAAAAAAAAAAAATCCCATTTACCATTGCAACTGAAAAAAAAAAAGATATCTAGAAATAAACTTAACCAAAGATGTAAAAGACCTTTACTTGGAAAACTACAGGACACTGAAAAAAAAAAAAAAAAAAAAAGGAAGATATAAACAAATGGGAAAATATACCATGTTCATGGATTGGAAGAATTAACATCATTAAAATGTCCATCCTACCCAAAGCAATCTATAAATTCAATGCAATCCCTATTAAAATACCAACAGCATATTTTACAGATCTAGAACAAACACTTTAAAATTTAAATGGAACCAAAAAACACCCTGAATAGCCACGGCAATCTTGAGAAAGAAGAACAAAGTTGGAGGGATCACAATACTGATACCAAGTTATACTACAAAGCCACTGTAATCAACACAGCCTGGTACTGGCACAAGAACAGACATATAGATCAGTGGAACAGAACAGAGAACCCAGAAATTGACCCACGCCATTATGGTCAATTAATATTTGACAAAGGAGGCAAGAACATACAATGGAGTAAAGACAGTCTTTTCAATAAATGGTGTTGGAAAAACTGGACAGGTACATGCAAAAAAATGAAACTAGACCACCAATTTACACCATACACAAAAGTAAATTCAAAATGGATAAAAGACTTAAATATAAGACATGAAACCATAAAAATCTTAGAGGAAAATATAGGCAGCAAAATCCCACACATTTCTTGTAGCAATACATCTCCCAGGGCAAGAGAAACTAAGAAAAAAATAAACAAATGGGACTGCATCAAAATAAAAAGCTTCTGCACAGCAGAAGAAACCATCGACAAAACGAAAAGGGAGCCCACTGTTTGGGAGAACATATTTGCCAACAATACATCTGATAAAGGGTTAATATCCAAAATATATAAGGAACTCATACAATTAAACAAACAGAAGACAAACAATCCAATTAAAAAATGGGCAAAAGACCTAAATTGAAACTTCTCTAAAGAAGACATACAAATGGCTAAGAGACATATGAAAAAATGCTCAACATCTCTAATCAGAGAGATGCAAATTAAAACCACAGTCACTTCACACCTGTCAGAATGGCTCCATCAACAAATCAATGAACTACATGTGCTGGCGAGGGTGTGGAGAAAAGGGCACCCAGTACACTGCTGGTGGGAATGCAGACTGGGGCAGCCACTGTGGGAAGCAGTACGGAGTTTCCTCAAAAGATTAAAAATTGACCTGCCATTTGACCCAGTGATCCCACTTCTAGGAACACATCCTAACACCCGAAACACCACTCACAAGGAACTTACGCACCCCTTTGTTCGCAGCAGCACAATTTACAATGGCTAAGATCTGGAAACAGCGCAAGTGTCCATCAGTAGATGAGCGGATAAAAAGGCTGTGGCACATTTACACCATGGAGTACTATGCAGCTGTAAAGAGAAAGGATCTTTTATCCTTTGGCACAGCATGGAGGGAACTAGAAAGTATTATGCTAAGTGAAATAAGCCAGTCAGAGAAAGACAAGTACCACATGACCTCACTTATATGTGGAATATAATAAACAATATAAACTGATGAACAAAATGGATCCAAAGACATAGAGGCATGGAACAGACTGAGGGATCTCAGAAGGAAGGCGGGGAGGGGGGAGTGGGTGGGGAGAGATTAATCAAAGAACTTATATGTTTATAAGCATAATCCATAGACACAGACATTGGTATGGGGAAAGCCTAGGGGTGGGATGGGTGTGGGTGGAGGGTATCAATGGGGATAAAAAGGGGACATCTATAATATTTTCAACAATAAAGATAAAGAAACTTAAAATAAAATAAATAAATAAATAAAAATAAATTTAAAACACCCCCAATATCCAACCATAGGGCAATTGTCAAGCAAGTTTGCATATATCCCTGTGTTTAATATAATGCCATCAAACACATTAAACTATCAAAACTAACGTTTATATGGATATGTAATAATATGGAGAATTATTACAACGAAAAGAGAAATAAGGCAGAAGACAAAACTGTAAACACAGTATGATCTCAAGTATGTAAAAAAGATTGGAAAGAAAACAATAGTCATGACAAAACACTATCATGTGTTAAACACTTACTGTGTGCCAGGCACTGATATGCATTTTCTTATTTAATTCCCAAGAACCCTGTGATGTCAGTATAACTGTTATTTCAATTTTACAAATGAGAACACAGGTTTGAGGAAATTAATCTTTCCCAAAATTTCACAGAACAGAAACTCAGGTATATCTGACAACAAAGGCCATGCTAATTATGCTATGCCACCAACAAAGTTATTCACCAATTTTTTGAATGATTTTTAGTATCTTTCTGCTTTTCTTAAGTTTCTAAATTTTCTAAAAGTAGTATTATATTTCTAATTAAAAACACACACACAAAATACTTTATTTTAGTAAAGGAGAAGAAAAAAGTATCCAGACACAAACAAAATGTTTTGCTTTTTCTTATAATGGAGTGTTAGAGTAACACAGAAGAGGCTCAAAGAAGAGCCAGTGGAAGAGAGCTGACAACTTAGAGGGGCTATAATTCTCAAGTTTCTTCATTCACCTTTCAACAAAGTCCCATCACCAGAAACTTTGTGAGTCTGGAGTACTTAACCTTTGGGGGGTCATGACTCCTCTGAGAATCTGTTGAAAGTCATGGACCCTCTTCCCAAAACAATGCAAGAAGCATGTGCATGCATACACACATACACACACAGTCTGCACAATTTCAGAAGACTGACAGATGCAACCACACCTATGGATGTCCCCCAGCTAAAGAGCCCTTGATATAAGGTAACAGCATAAGAAGTCAACTTTTGTCTGATTTGTTGAAGCTCAGCTCCATCTCTGGCATTATCATCTACACGATAAACTATAGGTGAAAGTTTTTGCCAAGATGCCTTACAATCAGTAGAAATGTGCTCTGAAGTCCTTGTTGGTGGGAAGACAAATATCAGCAGATTTTATCAACATTCTTGACTAATTCCCTGATAAGTGTTTGAGGATGACTCAGAGGGAAACTAACAGACCTACATGGCTATGAACTCATGAGGAAAGTCATGAAAACAACACAAGAGGAACTCCCAGGAGCCTATTACTTTACAATTAGAAAGCATTTCATACTCTTGATCTCAGTTGATCCCCCACAGCTCTAAGAAGAAAGGGTCATAGCCCTACTTTACATATAACCCAGGTCTCTACTCTGAACTATATCTACAAGAGCTGACTCTATTTTGGCCAAACCTCAAGCTTGATGCAAGCTCAACCCCTTCACCATTCCAGTGAGAAATCCAGTTGATTCAAGGAGCACCTGGAAGAGTCATTTCACAAAGTCCCAATTAGACCTCTCCTGAGTCTCCCCTCCTATTCCACTCCCCAGATCCACCTCACTCCCCATAATTCTATTTTCCCTGTAGCTTCCTTCTTTCACATGAATCAGGGGCTTATTAAAGTGTTTTATCAACAAGTTAGTGTTTCAGACATTTGTGGGACCTTTAAAATTGGTTTTGTTTTGTTTATCTTGCCACCAGCATCCACTTCTCTTTCTTGTGGTAACAGCCCTCATTTTTCTTTGGGAAGTCATTCCTCCCCAATTCCCAGTCCATGTGATCCCAGAAGAGTTGATATCATGATCATATGACTCAGGCCAAGCCAATCAGAGCCTCATATTGCTTTGGTCACAGTGATTAGTTTGGGGATAGATGAGTGACTCTTCCAATGCAAAGAAGCCCATTAGACTTCCAGCTGAGGCCTCTAAGAGAGAATCTGATTCGGTCAAAGATGAAGCTGATATAAAATCTAGAGTTGCTGTCACCATCTTGCAATAAATGAAGCCTGAGACCAAAGCCACACATTAAAGATAGCTGAAAGATGGTATGGAACCAGTCTTGATGGTATAATTTAGACCAGATGTCAGCATTTCTGAAGCCAACTGTATGAATGGTGGACACAAAGCTATATCTACATCCTAGTCCTTGGAACATGTAAATATGACCTTATATGGCAAAAAGTGTTATTATCTTACATGGGGGAAAATGTGATTAAGTTAAGAATCTTGCAAGGAGAAGTTTATCCTGGATTATCCAGCTCTAAATGCAACCACATGCATCCCTACTAGAGAGAGGGAGATTAGATGCAGACAGAAGAGAAAGCACAGACATGCAGAGGAGAAGCTGATATGAAGATGCAGGCAGAGATTGGAGTGACATGGCCATAGGCACTTCAATTGTGGTTCCAATTATGGTTAAAAGGACCACCAAGGAATGCCAGGTAGCCCCAGAGCTACAAGAGGCAAGCACTCTCAAAGCCTCCGGAGGGCATGTGGCCCTGCCAGCACCTTGACTTCAGACTTCAGGCCCACAGAACTGTGAGACAGCAAATTCACCAAGGTTGTAGCAATTAGGAAACTAGTACACTAACCCTATCCCTGACTTCTCATTTACTGAGCTAATAAACTCCCCTTTCTTCTTAAGCTATTTTAAGTTGAGTTTTGTGACTTGCAGATGAAAGACTTTTAAATGACACAGCTGGTCCATCCTTAAAAGTCAATTCTTATACAGCCATTAAGACGATAAAATTTTTCTTCACCTAATTACATACAAATGAGAAAACTCTTCAAAGAGATGAAATGATTATCTTAAGGTGATATCACAAGTACATCCAACAAAAGATTCACAAGTATAAAACCCAAGGTTTTGTAACTTGACTCAAACCTAGTTCTTCTGACTCCATATGTCATGTTCTGCAGGGTGTATTTTCTTCATACATAGTGAGCACAGCAATGACTACACATGTGGGCCCATATGATACAGAAAACAGCATTATCATCACTGTTATTACCTTAAACTGTTAGCTCTCCAACTCTTATCAAAATACCAGCCAAAAGGTGAAGTACAGGAGACCATTTGGAGAGTTCTAGTCCATCCATTCTGCTGTGACCTCTAAACTCCAGGCTTGGAATAAAGTCAAACCCACAGGACAGTTCTTATTTGAAACACCTTACCTTGGGCCTTTTCACAATGCCTTTCACTGTACGGTATTGTATTTTAAGGTCATGTCCTTGACTTTTATGAAGAAACATCTATTACTGTTTTTACCAAAGAAATATTGTTAGGGTCATTATGTACTTACCCATTTGAGTGTTCCCTACATAAATCTCATTTGAAGAATTTATTATATGTCAGTACTAGAAAACCTTTCATCCCCCCCGAACAAACTGGTATGCTCCGCCGTATTGACAACGAGGTGTGTGTCACTGAGAGCATATTCTTTTTTGCTTTGGCTTCCCGAAAGCTCACAAAGTTCAAGCCCCCCCCACACACACACACTGGCATCTATGTTAATCCTTATAGTAAGTATGCATATTTATATTCTTTTCTCTAGATATGATTTTTATCTTGTTTAGAGTGGAATCCTAAATGGAGTATGTGATGGTTAGTTCTATGTTTCAACTTGACTGGGCTGTAGGGTGCCCAGATAGTTGGTTAAATGCTATTTCTGGGTGTGTCTGGGAAGGTGTTTCTGGGGGAGATTAGCATTTGAATTGGTAAATTGAGTAAAGCAGATTGCTTTCCCCCAAAGTAGATGGGCCTCACCCAACCCATTCAAGGCCTGAATAGAATAAAAGGCTGAGTGAGAAAGAATTCTCTCTCTCTCTCTCTCTGTCTCTCTGCCTCACTGGCTTCAGGCCTGGAACATCAGTTTTCTCCTGCCCTTAGACCTTCTGGCTTTAGAATGCTCAGCCTCCATAATCATATGAGCTAATTCCTTAAAACAAACCATATATATATGCACATATGTGTGTGTGTGTGTGTATATATATACACACACACATATATACATATATGCACACACATACATATATATACAAACACACATATATAGGGTGAAGCAAAAATAGGTTTATAGTTATTCATATGGAAAATAATACAATAATTAATAAATAATAATACAAAAATAAACTGTTTTATGTACTCACAACTGTAAACCTACTTTTGCTCTATCTTGTGTGTTTATATATACATATATATCCCATTTATGTATGTATCTTTTATTTTATATACATATCTTATTTATATATACATTTTCTATTATATATATGTATACACACACATATATATATAAAAAATTCTGTTTCTCAGAACTTTAACACAGGGTATAAGGTAAAAATTACCTGAAGAAATACCTTACATTACCCTAACGTGCAGTATATAATAAAGTACATATACAAAATATAATTTTAAAATGTAGTTACTATTTCATTTATATCCTTGAATTACTGTATATATATTTATATTCAGTTTCATATACCATATATATGATGTGTATGTGTATATATGTATATATGTGTGTATGTGTGTATATATATTTGTATGTGTGTATATATATGTGTGTGTGTGCGTGTATATTTGTGTGTGTGTATATACATCCATACAGTTTTGAGTACAGGGCAGTCTGCTGCTAGCAACGTCTCTACAATTCTCATATTTTCCATTTTCAGGCAAGGAGGATGGAGCTCAGAAAGTTTAAGGAACTCACCCAGCCCCCTCTGCTAGACAACATCAGCTCTGGGGTCTGAACCAAACTATTCTGGAGCCAGAAGATCCTTGGACTGCTTGAAGGGAAGTGTTGAAACAAGGGGACAGAATATGATACTTCCCTTTTGAAGGGTTCCCTTGATATCACCTCAAGTATAACAACCTTTAAATTGAGTGTTACACATACTTGTATAACTGCCTGTAAGAGACAAGAATAAGATCCTCTTTGAGTGACAGGTCACTCTCTGGTCCCACAAAGGTCCTCAGCAATGAAGTCAAAAATGGCCTAGTTTCAAGGGCCTTCATTGCTCATCTCTCCAGGGCTGCACTAATCTAAATGACACCTTACTAAGAATTAGAAAGCTCTTGGGGACTTGAGGTGTCCCTGTGTCTTAGTGCATTGGTAAGTGAAGATAGGGTGTCCTCAGGGCCCACTTGCCCCAAACTGGAGGCCTCTGCTAGTCCTAGGCAGATGCTGGCATTGAACTTCACCAGCCTTACCCCTTTTCTTTCTCTTCTTCCTCTCTTTCAGATTATTTCCCCCTTTCTCCTCTTTCATTGTTCCTCCCCCTACGCCCGTATCTGCTTTACGGTGGCCTTTCTAAGACCACAGTCAGGCTTGCCATCCAGTTGGCTGGCTGACCCTTATCCTACTATGCTCACCTCTAGAATTTAAAGCTCCCTTCTGAGGGCTATAACCCAGCACAAGCATCTTAGTGTCAAACATTGAGTCCTCCCAGAAAACGCTGCCAAAATTGCAAGCAAAAGAAGAATCTTCACCAGCTCTCCCAGAAGCTAGCCCCTGGCCTATGCAACCAACCTCCATTCTTGATGCAATGCTTGGGTCCAGCTCAGCCAAGGAATCACTGCTTTCAGCCAATCACTCCACAGATATAATGACATTTATAAACAACAACCAAAATTGGGAAATGAGTCTTTATTGTTAAAATAATTTCTGCCAGAAATCAAGGCCCAGCTCATCAAGCAAGGAATTTGAGAAAGTGCTTCCTATATAATAGCATGAAGCCATCTGCTCTGAAGCAAACCATTTCAATCATCACTTAATGTTCAGAGTCAATTAAGTAAACTGTGAATCAAGAAAGGAAAAAAGTAGCAGCCAACAAATAATTCTCACAACAGAACTGAAATGAATCAGAGCATTTAATTCAACAAATCTCCTAATCAACTGTGAAAAATGATACAGCCTCATGCATTTATCTTAGCCATAATAAAGAATGTTCTTTTGTACCCTGGCTGGTTTCGCTCCATGGTTAGAGCATCAGCCCAAGGACTGAAAGGTAGAGGGTTCAACTGCCATTCAAGAGCATGTTCTCCCTCCCACCACTGCCATCCCGTCTGGGCACATGTGGGAGGCAACTAATCGATGTCTGTCTCTCACATCGATGTTTCTCTCTTTCTCCCCCTCCCTGCCTTCCACTTTCTCTCAGAAAAAGTGATGGAAAAAATATCCTCCAGTAAGGATTAACAACAAAAAAAGAATATTTTGTGCTTATGGAAGAATTTGGTGTGCCAAACAGTAAATTGACTCTCCCTTTGGCTGAATGGGGTAGTCGGAAGCAAGAAGGTGTCTTTGTCTCCTCAGCTGGCACAATCTAGGAGGTCAATATAAAAGAGCTAGGGCACGAGGCGGCCACAGGCTCATCGTAACTTGGAGCCACTGTTCTATCTCCCCACTTGGCTAGACTTCTTCCCAGGCGTCTGGGACCTCTCCTTAGGTCTTTGTTTTCTGACACCAGTTGTGGAGAGGGTTTGTGTTCTTACCAGTTGAGGTTCTTGGGCCTTGTATAAATTAGGGGGTGTCCCTGAGCATGCTGTGAGACAATTATGAAGTTATCCTATTATGATCTCCGGGTAACTTTTTTTTGTTTTTTTGTTTTGGGGGGATTTTTTTTGTTTTAATATTAAATTCAAATAATTTCAGACATAGCAATTATATTAGGTACTTTAATACAAATATAAAAAGCTTCTACATGGTTATGCCTCTCCTAATTATAAAATGTGTGCTCCTCTCTAGTTTAGGTTAAGAGGCCTGTCTACCCCAAGGACACACAGCACCTCATGGTCTGAAGTTCCCCTCAGCCAAAGTAGCCTCACAGGTTAATGAACTTTTAGTAGACATGTGAAGGAGTGACCATCTCAGTCTAGGTTTAAGCAGCAAGACAAGTATAAAGATATATTATATTCCAAATGAGCAAAACAGGAACACAGTCATAAACAAAATAGAGAAAATAAAGAGAAAATGATCTCTCCTAGTGGCTAAAACATTAGTATAGCAGACATTTATAACACCTGAATCAAAAACAAATATGACTGTATGTAAAAATTTATTTTCTTTGAAACATACATTTTCACCTTACTAATAATGATTGCCTCTGACTGGAAGATTGTTTTCTACTTCTTTAAAACTTTTTCAGGTTTTAAATAATGCACATGTAGTGTTTTCATAATCAAAAACACATATGTACTATTAAAATTCCACAGTGTAGATCCTCATATTTAAAAACAATTGACAGGAATAAAGTACAACATGTACAGCAGGAAAATAAGCAACAAGGGGAAAGTGAGCTTGTGATCATTTCCCGGCATCTCTGAAGAACTTCTCGACACGGCCTAATACTGCAGAGGCAAATACTGTAAGCATTTCCAGTATAGGGTCCAGAGCCCGGGAGAGTGAGGCTGTGTATGGAACTCGGGACCTCAGCACTGTCCCAGGCCTTTTCTCCAGCCGGTATCTGGGGTGCTGGATGGAACAGATCTGGGGAAGAGACTCCCCACTGCTTAACAAGAACATAAGAACTCCCTAAGGAGGCCATTGCTGCCGTAAGAAGAAAATTAGGGTAAAAATACGAATTGAAACAACAATGAAATGTCATTTTGCCCCATCCCATCAGATTGACAAAAAGTTTAATGATTGAAAATAATGAAGAAAAAAGAAAATAATGGGTGCTGGTGAGGACTTAAGGAAATCGGATTTCTTGTACAGTGCTGGCAGGAGTGTAAGTTGGTGTAGCCATTTGAGAGGGTAATTTGGATTACTGTACTCTTAATCCATTAACTACACACACACACGAGCACACACAACTCCACCATGTCAAGTGCAGAGTTGGCTCTTGCAAGAGTAATGTAAACAGTATTTTTCACTCAATCTGTGATATCAAGATCACAAAGATAAAGATTATGAAAGTTATATTGTGCACAACTGCTCATCTGCTGGAGTGAGGATCCCTAGTGATTACATGAGAGAGCTTTAGCTAACTGCCTTCTGAGAACAGGAGGTGGGTGGAGGAGGGAAGCCAATCAGCCAATTTTGTTATGCTCAGACTCATAATATTACAGTATCTCCCCTAGAGAAACACTCTCATCTAAGCACAAGGTTGCTCACGGGAGCACCGTTTGCAATGAAATGGAAACCACCTAAAAAGTAAGAGAGGGCTTCAATTCCGGTGGCTTCACACCATGAAGCAGTGAAAGGATGAGGCTGATGTCTATGTCCAGACCCGGGGGTGCCTCCCAGATACCTTATTAAACAAAAATTTTAAAAACAAGCTATAGATTAAGTACAACGGATACCACTCATATAGAAATTAAATATACGTATTCATCTCAATAAGTGTGCATAAATTACTTTTTATAGAAAAAGTGTCAGGGGCCACTTAACAATGGGGATACATTCTGAGAAATGCATTGTTAGGTGAACTTTTTATTGTGCAAACATCACCAAGTCACTGCCACGAACCTGAGGGTACACAGCCCACTACACCCCTCGGCCAGACAGCACAGCCCGCCGCTCGCAGGCCACGAGCGCCTGCAGCAGGCCGCTGCCCGGAACGGCGCAGCAACCCTGGGGCGCGCGAGGCTGCGGCCGCGGGGCACGCACAGGCGCTGTTGTTGCACAGCGAACATTCGGGAAGCGGAGGCTAAAGATAATTATAAAGTGTCCGGTAGATGCGTGAGCCAGTCATTGTTACCAGGCACCCGGGGCTGGGCGCCGCTGTGCCGGCGCCTCCCCACGCCCGGCGGCGCGGCAGGTCACCTCCAGCGCCAGGAATGCGTCGTTGTAGGACTCCGCTGTCGCTAGGTGACAGGGATTTTCCGGCTCCACCATCACTTTACCCGCCGCCCTCGTCCACGCAGTCTGTCCGGCCAGCGTGTCGCCGCAGCGGGCGGCTGTGTACACTGAGATGACAGCAGCGGCCACATCTGAGGTAGGGAATGGGAGGGGGTCAGAGGAGGCTTCACCTCAATCTGTGACGCTCAACTTGTAGAAGTTACAAGGAAAATGTGCTTGTGTACAGCAGGTCCTAGCACCATGCTTCATTCAGGGGGGTTTCATTGTAACGTTTCATGAGAAAAAACAACCAATTCCCAGCCAAAGCCACTGCCTGCGGAGCCTGCCCAGCTGCCAGGGGCTTCTCTGGGGACGCCGGTCTCAGCCCCTTCCCGGGGCTGCTCACCGAGGCCAGCGGCCTGTCGACGTTGTTCCTGGGTGTGGGTGGGGTGTGGGTGGGGTGTGGGTGGGGTGTGGTGTGGGTGTGGGTGGGGTGTGGGTGTGGGTGTGGGTGGGGTGTGGGTGGGGTGTGGGTGGGGTGTGGTGTGGGCGGGGTGTGGGCGGGGTGTGGGCGTGGGTGGGGTGTGGGCGGGGTGTGGGCGGGGTGTGGGCGGGGTGTGGGCGGGGTGTGGGCGGGGTGTGGGTGGGGTGTGGGTGTGGGCGGGGTGTGGGTGTGGGCGGGGTGTGGGTGGGGTGGGGTGTGGGTGTGGGCGGGGTGTGGGTGGGGTGGGGTGTGGGTGTGGGCGGGGTGTGGGTGTGGGCGGGGTGTGGGTGTGGGCGGGGTGTGGGTGGGGTGGGGTGTGGGTGGGGTGGGGTGTGGGCGTGGGCGGGGTGTGGGCGTGGGCGGGGTGTGGGCGGGGTGTGGGTGTGGGCGGGGTGTGGGCGGGGTGTGGGCGGGGTGTGGGCGGGGTGTGGGTGGGGTGTGGGTGTGGGCGGGGTGTGGGTGTGGGCGGGGTGTGGGTGGGGTGGGGTGTGGGTGTGGGCGGGGTGTGGGTGTGGGCGGGGTGTGGGCGGGGTGTGGGTGTGGGTGGGGTGTGGGCGTGGGCGGGGCGTGGGCGTGGGCGGGGTGTGGGCGGGGTGTGGGTGTGGGCGGGGTGTGGGCGGGGTGTGGGCGGGGTGTGGGCGGGGTGTGGGCGGGGTGTGGGCGGGGTGTGGGTGGGGTGTGGGCGGGGTGTGGGCGGGGTGTGGGCGGGGTGTGGGCGGGGTGTGGGCGGGGTGTGGGCGGGGTGTGGGCGGGGTGTGGGTGGGGTGGGGTGTGGCTGTGGGCGGGGTGTGGGTGTGGGCGGGGTGTGGGTGTGGGCGGGGTGTGGGCGGGGTGTGGGTGGGGTGTGGGCGTGGGCGGGGCGTGGGCGTGGGCGGGGTGTGGGCATGGGCGGGGTGTGGGCGGGGTGTGGGTGTGGGCGGGGTGTGGGCGGGGTGTGGGCGGGGTGTGGGTGGGGTGTGGGCGTGGGCGGGGCGTGGGCGTGGGCGGGGTGTGGGCATGGGCGGGGTGTGGGCGGGGTGTGGGTGTGGGCGGGGTGTGGGCGGGGTGTGGGCATGGGCGGGGTGTGGGTGGGGTGTGGGCATGGGCGGGGTGTGGGCGGGGTGTGGGTGTGGGCGGGGTGTGGGCGGGGTGGGGGTGTGGGCGGGGTGTGGGCGGGGTGTGGGTGTGGGCGGGGTGTGGGTGGGGTGGGGTGTGGGTGTGGGTGGGGTGTGGGTGTGGGTGTGGGTGTGGGTGGGGTGTGGGTGTGGGTGGGGTGTGGGTGTGGGTGTGGGTGGGGTGTGGGTGTGGGTGGGGTGTGGGTGTGGGTGGCCCGCGAGGGACGGGTGCCCTGTCCACAGTTGGGTCCCACCTGGTGCCCTGAGCTGCAGCGATAGGCTGTGGCCACCCACCATCCTGAACTGGACTAAATGTTTTGGGAAAGAATAATTTTACTTGATTTTATTAATCTTTTTAAAATGTATGTATAGCTCACATTTATTTTGGTGTTTAATATTAGAACTGTTTGGGGTCTTTGTTTAGAAGTTTGGGGATGTTTTCGTGACCAGAAATATGCCATAGGAACTTAACTCCTGTTTATGCCAATTAGTCTATAGTAAAACTGGTTTTGTTATGTGTCCTTTCACTTAAAGTTGCAGTTCCCAAGAACCTATCGATGACATTAAGTGAGGACTTTCAGTACTTCCTGGGGAATTAACATAAACAGTGTCTCTGAAAGAAGGGAGGTGTTGGGGGGCAGGCCCACGCCCACGTGCGCTGCACTCACCGAGCAAACTCCACGATGTATCAGGGTCTCCTTCCTCGGTCCTCCCCGAGGACTCCTTTAGCAGAGTTCCAACTCTTGCTCACCTGTTTTAATTTCCTTATAAATTCCTCCTGGTTATTCAGTAAAGAAGCCTTCATACCTCAAGGAAGAAAAGATGCGAGGGAGAGCAAGAGACGGAGCAGGAGAGAGGAGGGGGGAGAGGAGGAAGAGGAGGGTAAGAGGCACAAAAGGAGAGGGCACACCCACACGCACCCACACGGCCCCCTGGGCGCGTCCAGGGCTCCTCCCTAGGGTCCTGCCCTCCCACTGGACAGTGGAGCAAACTGGAGCAAGTGCTTCCATGAGCAGATGAGCGCCTTAGTGGGAAAGCCTGGGTAAGCTGTGGAGCTTCTGGTGCATAGCAGGAGGAAGGAACTATGCTTCTGACAGGGCTACTGGGAGCTGAGGCCTGAGGGCAGGTGCGGGCTCTTCGTTGGAATATGATCAATCCGTCTGATGGAGGCTGACCAAGTCCCCCCATCTGTTATTTGACAAAAAGGAGGGAAGGAGATTTCATCAGCGAACCTGAACCTGAGATCTGCAGAAATCCAGACGTGAGATTCGTGTGTTCCTTAGGTTATCTTTATCACTGGACTTTACATTGGCAGCACTTTCCTTTCCATTACCTCATGTGCTTCTCACAACAACTTGGTCAGGTTATCAGGGCAGATAATATTTGCATTTCCAGAGAAGAAATTAAGACTCAGGGAAGCTAAGTGACTTGCCAGGGACACTTAGGAGTAGAGCAGAGATTCAAACTCAGTTTCATGTGGTTACAAAGCCTGTGCTATTTTCACCGCACCTCTGTAGCTCACCATTGGCCACTCAATAATATGAGCAATGAATGCAGGTAGAGTGGGAAGGGAGAGCGTGGGGGGACAGGGGCGGGGGCTAAAAGGCCATAATGTCTGCACTGTCCCACGGCCAGTTCACCACACATCACTATCTACTGTGAGCTACTCCCTAGAAAGGACAGCAGACGCGGCTTCCTTTGTGGGAAAGTTCCCTGTCCATTCAACCTTGTGCAAAATCCAAAACCATCACTCTTGGATCTCCCTTAGCTGCTCTGAGGTACCATTCATGCCAGGCCATTGTCTCTCTCCTTGATCAAGTTTTCCCTCTTTCTGCAACTCTCCACTCCTCCAAACCCATGACACAGGGAAAGAGTTGTACTCCATATTTTTGGGGTACCTCTGAGCCCTTGGAGGATATTTGGAGATAATGTTCCATCCATGAATCATTTTTTCCCCAAGGTCCCCTTTTAGCGTCAGAAGCAGACTGTCCCTTAATCTTTGGGGGATCCAAATAGATTTTCCTTCTCCTTATGTGTGAAGTGAACTGCGACCACTTGGCTTAGGTGGCTTTGTTCCTGGCCAGCAAGAAAAGAAGGGATATCACGAGGAAAAAACATTTGGGCTGGTTTTCAGGAGCCCAGTGAAAAGTTTCATGATTTATGTTTTCAGATGCAGTCACATACCATCGAAGATGAAGAGAAGGAAGACAAGGAAGGTGAGGGGAGAGAAAAAGGGGAAGGGAGAAAAAAGAATTCCTTGTATATCAGAAAATGTTGACATTTTAAAAACAATGTATTTTTTCCGCCTGTGCAACACATCCAAATCAGGACCTATAAAAGTCAGCCTGGAGTCACGTTTCCGTAATGTCTCTGCTTCAATAATATGCTAAAGTAGTTATAAATCCTTTGTCTGAGAGAGGGGAAGGAAAGACAAATTTTTCATCCAGGCGACTTGGATAAGATAGGGAGCCAAATACCATAATGTCTTCATAAGCCCTTCAACAAGATTACTTGAGACTGGTTTTCACTGCCAAAGCAAAGCAGAGAGCTAAAGCAGTTTGCTGCATAAATTAGATGAACTTGGCCCAATGTCATCAAAAATTTGAGAATTTGGGGAGTTGGGGAAGTAGACTTTCCTTGCCTGGGGAGTAGCCTCTTCTGCTCCATTTATCACTGCATATCAAGTTCCTTTAAAAAGGAAAGTAAGCAGGTAGGGATGTAGCTTAGTGATATTTCTATTTTATTGTTCTACAAAATTAACACTGAGTATTAACTATATGAGACTACGTATGTCATCTCATTTAATTCTCATAACTCATCCACAGGGAAAAAGTAACCCTTATTTATTTATTTTTTAAAAAATATATCTCTATTGATTTTAGAGAGAGGAAGGGAGAGAGAGAGATAGAAACATCAATTATAAGAGAGTCATTGATCAGCTGCCTCCTGCACCCTCCCCCCCGACTGGGGATTGAGCCCGCAACCCGGGCCTGTGCCCTGACCGGGAATCGAACCATGATCTCCTGGATCACAGGTTGATGCTCAACCGCTGAGCCAGGCCAGCCAGGCAAAATAACCCTTATTTTTATTTGAGGGAATTGATGTTCCAGGAGAAATTTACTAAGCTACTCAAGATAATAGAGCCAGTGGTTGGCCAAAAAAAAAAAAAGTATTTGAACTCAATTCCCTCTCTCTCACACACACAGACACCGTTTTGTATTGTATGCATCAAAAAGGGAGCACATAAAAACTGCTGGGAAATCCATGTGATACAATATGATGAATATACTTTTACAATGGTTATGGGCAAGGAATTCGTGATGTGAGTTGTCATGAAATCATGTCATGTATTCAACCCATACATCCATGAAAAAGATTCCCATTTCACTCCGCTTTATAGGTGTATAAAATGGAGTGTAGCCCTGGCCAGTGTGGCTCAGTTGGTTAAACATCCTCTCATGCACAGAAAAGTCGCCGGTTCGATTCCCAGCCAGGGTTTCAGCTCCATCCCAAGTGGGGGTCGATGTTCCTCTCTCACATCAATGTTTCTCTCCCTCTCTCCCTTCCTCTCTCTTTCCCTCAAATCAATTTTTTTAAAAGCATATTTTTTATAAAATGGGGCGTATGTGACTTGGCTTAGGGCATCACTGGTCAAATGAGAACTCAGACCAAAAGTACCTGAGCTTTTAGGTCTCTGACCTTGTTTTAAACACATTATAGCTTATCGTTATAAAAGACAACCCCTCCCCCATCATGGATATTCTAGACTTAGACATCGTAGATCATAATTTTTGTTCACTATTTTCCCTACTGATCAGTAAATTCAACTTAAAACAGAGGAAGGGTGCTTCCTCAATGTAGTGTAGTAGTTAAGGGAATGACTGGATTTGAATTCCCGCTCTACCTCTTAATGGTCATGCGCCCAGAACAAGTTACGTAATCTCTCAGGCCTCCATTTCCTCCCGTGAAATGTGGGATAATAAACGTATCTACCTCATCAGTTTACTGTGAGGATAAATGAACACATTTAAATACCTTGGCCATGACTCCTGACACATTTTAGTTATCATTCGAGGCACACTCTGACAAAAGAAATCATATCAAGCTTTTCAAAAATTGGTCAGTGCTCATACCTTCTTAAAGCTTAGCAGAGAATTAAAATTATTCCTTCAGAAACCATAATCTCTCAGGAATAGTATGTCTGGAGTAAAGACAAAATTATAGAGTTGAAACTGAGGTTAATTTTTATATTCATCATTTCTTTCCGAAAATTCAACACATAAACCAACAATACAAAGTACAGTCGTAAAATAATGTCTCACAAAGTTATTACTTGAATCTGATTTATACTGGTCAGCAATTTTCCTCTTTCCAGTTCTGCTCTGTTAAATAGCTAGTCACCATCCTGTGTCTAAAAATATTATATAATTAGGGGTTAATATTACTGTATATAGCTTCTCCTTCCAAGAGCGGATAACAATGACTTTGTTCCTTCTATAATTTAATTAATAATAATTTTATTGGGCTTTAGTTATTAGGCAAAGTTAAGGAGAATATAATATACTTAACACTCTTACATCCTGTAAACATAAATTAAGGGAGGAATGAATTAAGAGAAGGGACTAAATGAATAAAAAATAATGTTAAGTGGCCTTTTGTACTGCTTTCACGGAAGCAAGAAATAAATGTTCAAGAATGAAACAAAGAACATTAGCGCCACCTGGAGGCAGGAGTCTACTTGACATGTGAGAGACGAATTATGGGAGAATATTGTTAGCACTGAAATGGGCTAGGGAGACCGTCTAGCCGTATGGTCCTGAATGGTAGGTAGCACTTCAAATGTGGCTAGTCCAAATTGAAATGTGCAGTAAGTGTAAAGCATACCAGATTTCAAAGACTTAATATGGAAAAAATAATGTAAAATATCTTATTCATAATTTTTACATTGATGACATTTAAAATAATATTTTTATTATGAGGTTAAATAAAATGTCATCACAATTAGTTTTAACTTTTTATTTTCACCTTTTCAATGTGCCTTCTAGAAATTTAAAATTACATGTGCAGCTCATATTATCTTTCTATGGGACAGTGCTGCTCTCGTCCTCGTCACGCACAGTGCGGGCCATGGACCAGCAGCGTGGTCATTCATTGCCTGAGAGCTTGTGAGAAATGCAGAATCTCAGGCCCCAATCCAACCGACTGAATGGGAATCTGCATTTTAACAAAATCCCCAGGTGACTGGTATGTATTAGTTTGAGACTTGCTGATGTAATCAAACCCAATCACCTCCTTTAACAAAGGAATACATGAAACCCAGAGTGATAACGTGGCTTTTTCGTGGTTATCTAGTTGGTAGCCCTAAAGCCTGATCCTCCAGTGGTCTTGAAACTTCCAAATACCCCACCTCCGCTGCAGACCCTTCCATCTCTTAGAGTAAAAATAAAACAGGCTGCTGCTTCACTAGCAAAAAACCCCACAGAACATATCACAGTAAACAAACAAGTAAATACTGTGACCTTAGGGATATTTATAACAGAATTCTAGGGTATTCTTTAGCACCTGCACAACTGACTCCACAAAAATGGAGAAAACCTGGGCTTTCTAAACTATTCCTACAAATGACCTCCTTTGATCGTGAAAAAAAAGGCCAGGGTTTGGAATCAATAATGTGCCAATCACTGAGTCAGTAAAAACCATTTAGAGACTGATTCCTTTAGGATAAGTTCAAAGGTGAAAGAAGGAATTTCAGTTTTGTAACTCAGTTCCTTGGGGCTGGGTCTCACTCATTCTTTGAATGTCCAGCTCCCCACAATATGTTTAGCACATAGAAGGCTGTGAGTAAGTGTGTTGAATGCACAGATTAGCTTCCGTAGATTAGGTTCTAAGCCTCAGGAAATGTTCCCTCCTTTACATTGTGTGGTAACAATGTAAAGAAATTCAGGAAAACAGTTAAGTTGAAACTATAGCTAAAATTAGTACTGCTTTTATGTTAAAATCTCTTTGGAATTAAGCACATTACTAAGAAAAAATCAAATAGATATTAACTTTGGTCATGAAACCATAATCCATTGACTAGAAAGAGGAGGTTCCAGGTAAATTAATACTGACAAATAATTCCAAGGAGCAAAAGCTATTAAAATAGTTTCACTCATTTTTGTAAAGATTTTTACTGAGACATTAATCAAGCCTAATCAATTTCCAGTATACTGTGCATATAGCCCAAATGTTTTCTCTCACAAAAGATCACTTTTTTGCATGCTAACTGGAAAATGTAGATTTAACTTAGGAAATGAATTTCTGTGTTATATGAATTGAATATACTAAGTAGACTAGGAAGCACATTATTGAAATGATTTTTTTAAATGATGTAAGTCATATAGGAAGGAAAGTTTTACTCCCACTCTCTTCCTTTCAATTGTCCTATTTCCTCATGTTTTATCCATTACTCATGCCAGGTTTTGTTATTAGCCTAAATAAAATAATAGAACATCAATCCTGCTTGTCATATGTAATAATGAACAATGACTGCTGCACATAATTATTGGAATGGTAATAATAAAAATAATAGGCCAAAATATTGACACACATATCATTAATTTGGCAATGACATTATGTACTGCCTTTCAACATTTCTTCTATTGATATCTTAAATAGATATGGAATGATTCATTCACTCATTCAACAATATTCGTTGAGCACCTATATGCCAGGCACTGACAAAGGTACTGGAAAAACAATAACCAATAAAACAATCCCTGCCCTCCTGGAACGTTTATTCTCATGGAAAAGGCAAACAATAAGCACTAAATGATGAAATATATGGTGCATAAGATTCTGATGAGTGATGTAGAGAACATTAAGGGGGGAAATACAGAGAGGGATACTATTTTATATAGGGTGATCTCTCTGAATTTTGAGTGGGAACCTGAAAAAAGCAAGGGAGGAGGCCATGTCAGTACCTGGGGGAGAGCTGTCTGGTCAAATGGAACAAAACTATACAGGCCCTAAGACAGGGGCATCTTGGCAGGTTGAAGAACAACACGAGGCCAGCGTGTGGGGAGCAAGACTAGGAAATGAAATCAGAGAGGTAGAAGGGCCGGACCAGATAGGACCATGTGTGACTCTGGGTGTGCCTCTGAGTAGAAGGAAAAGCCACTAGAGCTTTTAGCAGAGACACGACATGATCTGACTTAGTCTTTCAAAGGAATCACTCTAGCCGCTGTGGTGAAAGTAGCCCTTAGGCACCAAGGCAGAAGCAGATGTTAGAAGATTATTATAATAATCCAGGCAGGAAATGAAGGTGACTTGGACCAGGATAATCGTGGTGAAGATAATGAAATGGTATCAAATTTAGACATATTTTGAAGGTAAAAGCAGCAGAATTTTTAGGGGGATTAGATATGGTGTATGAGAAGACTTCAAGTTTTTCAAGCAATGGGGATACCAATTCCTGGCGAAACTGAGACATAAGTAGATTTGGTTGAGGGAGGAGGGAGGGAGGAAAGATCAGAGATTGCTTTTAGAGATGAATTTAAGATGGTTTTAAAATATTCATTCTTAAAAATTAGAGTAGGACAGAGTTGAAGGGAAAGGTTGAGGCTGGCATCCTTATTTCAGTCCCTGAGACATGAGGTCACCAAAGAAGCGAGTGGAAATGGAGCCAAGAGGAGTTTCGGGACTGAGACTTGGAATATCCAACATTGAAAGGGGCTGATTGTGGTTTAACTGTTCAAATGTTTAGCTTTGTCATCTCCCAACCAAACTGCTAGCACCCTGAGGCTATAGCCCAGTCTATGTATTCCTCACTGTACAGTTTGCCCATGGTGGGTGTTCTATAACTATTTGGTAAATGAGTGAATAAAGTCAGTACTGACTTAGTACCAAGCAATGTTTGGAGGGGTTACCAAGAAAAAGTATGAAAAGACCGTATCTGGCATCTTTTCCAGTCCCCATCACTCACTCCTTCTCATGGGAGAAAGAATGACTCACCCGCTGATGAATTTGGGAAAGGAAACAGACTGGGAGGCTCAGCAGATTCTGGGCTCTTGCTTTTTCAAGAGGATAGGTCTGAAGTTCTAAGTAAGATTGCCATAGGGGGCTAGGAGAGGAAGAGGGAAGTATAAATTACCCCCCCTCAAATCTCAGTGTGTTGTTATGTGGTCTTTTGTGACTGCTTTCTTTTACTTATACTATTTTCAAGGTTCAGCCAGATTGCAGCATGCATCAGTCCTTCATTCCTTCTCATGGCCAAATATTTTCTATTATAAAGATATACCACATTTTGTTTATAGACATTTGGATTGTATCTACCTTTGGTTATTATGAATAATAGTGCTATGATCCATGGTCAAGCTTTTGTGTGGACATATGTTTCCAGTTCTTGAGGTTATATACCTAAGAGTAAAAATGGTACCTTAATATTTAACTTTCTGAGGAAATTCCAGAGTATTTTTCAAGGTAGATGCTCCATTTTACATGAATGCTCCTCTAACAGACTGTAGCCTGGTTCTCCACTTTTGAGATAACCCAGTCCAGGAAGGATTTAAATATTTACCAGCTTTCTGTTCTACCACTGCCCTCTATAGGGGGCTTGTCAGAGAGCTGTGTATTCTGATTCAAATCCAACCAAAAAATTTGGGACAATTTTTCCCTCCAGCCCCAATCTTTCCTGTTTCCAGTACACACACACTCACCTGCCTCTCTTGTTTTGCAATTTTTGCCCAGGCCAGATAACTGCAAGAGTATCTCTCATCCAGAAAACTTGGTTCCTGCAATGCACTTATAAATATCTTGTCTGAAAGGATGTCCTAGAAAGGCCAGCTGCATTTCTGTGGGGCTAACCTAAGGACAAAGAAGAAACAATGAAGGGGTCACCCCTGCAGAAGAGATCCTTGGTTATAGGAAAAGGCCTCCTTGTCCTAGCTGGACTTCAAGCTTCACCATCCTTTACCACCCAGTCTCAAGAAGGTAAGCTCCAAAAAGAAAGCAGCGCTGTCCTATAAACCTCAGTGACTGTCATCTAATAGGCGTGCAGTAATAGTTTTTGGAATTGACATTTTAAAGGCTTTTTAAAAATTACCTGAGTTAAATTTTCATTTATTGTCATTGAAAATGAGTATTGTTCAAAATAGATAAGTCAAGATACAACACTGTCACTACATGGAGCTAAATATCAGAAGAAATAGCTGAGTTAAAAACTGCCTCTAGGGAATGGAACTCTAGTAGGGGGAGGGCTGATGTTTTTAAAATACAGTTTTCAATGCTTTCATTTTTGTTATTTGAAATTGCCTTGATGACTTTATACAGTACATGTTTAGATTATACACATTCCCAACAGCCTATTCATTTTGTGTCTGGCCTGCCTTTTTCACCCATATATACGCACATTTGTATTAACGTAGTTGTTTGCAATCACAGCTATGTGTTTTATAGTCAGCTTTCTCCAGTTCTCATAAAGGGCTTCCCGTGTTTCTTCATGATTATCATGTTAATGGCTGCAGGCCATCCCAACATATTCTAGTACCATAATTTGGCCAAACACCCTAACACGGAACATTCAGGGTAGTTTCCCGTTACCCACTGAAAAGGATGAGGCGATGAAGACTTGCAGGCACGTGGTCTGGTGAGTTTCGCGCAATAGAATCGTACCCTCGGGTTCCGTCTGGGCATCCCTGGGTCAGCTTAGGGACAGCAAGCGGCCACCGAACGCCAGAAAGACAGGGCCCCGGGACCCCGCGCGCCCGGCGGTCCCCCGGCCCTTCCGGGCGAGTCCCCGGAGGGCGGAGCGGGCCCCGCCTCGCGCCGCGTCACCGAAGCCCCGCCCGCCCGAGGCTGCGGCGCCGGCGCGGGGGCGGCTGTGCGCCCGCAGGCGGCGCGGGCCCCGTGCGCGGGAGCGCGCGTGCCGGCCATGGCTCCCTGGATTGGGGCGGCGCTCTGGCTGCTGAACCCCCTGCGCGTCGTGTGGCTCACGCTGGCCGCCGCTTTCCTGCTGACGCTGCTGCTGCAGCTCGCGCCGCCGGGCCTGCTCCCCAGCTGCGCGGTCTTCCAGGACCTGGTCCGCTACGGGAAGACCAAGCGTGGGGCACCTCCACGCCCGGCTGTCTGCCGGAGCTTTGATGTCCCCAAGAGGTAACTGCGCCCCGGCCTGAGTCCCGGCTGCCTGGGCGCGGAGGGCCCGGGGGCCCGGCTCGAGCAGCCGGCAGGGCGGGCGCGGGCTCTCCGACCGCGCTGCCTCGCCCAGGTCTCTGTCGCTGCGCGCGCCCGCTTCGTGGCCCTGGGGCGGAATGTCCCGAGTGCCCGCGGCCACCGAGGAGCTGAGCCGCGCGCACCGTCCGGGGCGCAGAAGCGTCAACTAGTGACCGCTCGGAGTTCTTCCCCCCGGGGAAATGGCAACGCTTCTGAATGTAGGCCTGGCCACCACGAGGCAAATCAAAGGCTCCTTTGTCTCCAGTTTCTCCCCTTTCCCCTCCTCTGCACTCCAGGCGCCCCTAGTCTAACTTGAGGTCGCCAGAACACACTAGAAATGAAGGGAGGACCGCCCTTTGCGCCTGGGTGCCCCTTATGTGTCTTCCCATCCCCTCGACCCTCGCTGTCCGCACGAAGGGCTGGATGCTGGTCCCCACGCTTCGCGCCACCCTCGGCTGCACTGACCCTCCTACCCCGCACCTGGGCAGGTGCCCCTGGAGAAAACTGCCCGTGACGGCGCAGGTTAGGCAAGCCTGAAACCGAAGCCCCATTTGACTTCTAACAGATTTCATAACCAAAATCAGTGAAAGATTAAATCGTAAGGGCTTAGTGAGAATTCTTTCAAAATTTTAAGAGTTGTTACAGCTTGGTTTTTTGTTTTTTACTTTGCATTAAGAACATAGCCGGTAAGAGTCAGCCAAACATTTCTAGATGTTAGGGATATAGCAGTGGCTTTAAAATTTTTTTTTTAATTTGTAAGAGTTTATTTGAGCCAAACCAATGACATTGACAGAAGAAGCAAGATCTCATGCATAGGCCTTTTTAAAAAATTTTTATTTTTAAGATGTCTTAAATTGGCATTTAGGAAGGAATCTGGAGGAATGTGATGTGGTTTCCAATGTATTATCGCTTAATCACCTCCTAGGCAGTGCTCCAGGTCCGCAGACGAGTAATTTGGATTCTGAAACGTGGATAAGTCCACTCCTTTTTAAAAAAATATATCTTTATTGATTTCAGAGAGAGGAAGGAGGAGGGAGAGAGAGAAACATCAGTGATGAGAGGGTCATTGATCGGCTGCCTCCTGCACACCCCGACTGGGGATCCAGCGCCACCGCGGGCATGTGCCCTGACCAGGAATCGAACCCGATCTCCTGGATCCTAGGCCGATGCTCAGCCGCTGAGCCGCGCCCGCCGGCCAGCCCCCTGCTTGAGTGCTGGGGAAGAGCTCAGTAGGTGTTGCACCCACCAGGGAGAACTGGTCCTGAGGAAAGGTAAAGGGAGTGGGGCCCTGGGGAAAACTGTTCAAGACAAGTTGGTCAGCCCTCCTAGTTTTTTCTTTTTTTAAATATTTATTTAGAAAATCACACAGGGAGAAGTAATGGGCTTAGGAAACAAGCGATGGAGGCAAAGGAAGGGCCTTTGGAGCTTAGAAGTGAGGACGGTAAAAGGTGATTGCCTGAGGGGAAGGGGCGGGGGAAGGGGAAGGCCTGGGCATGCTGCCTGGAGGGAGAGCCAAACCTCCTAGTTCTTAGACTCTTTTTAAGTGAAAATTACCTGTCATTCTCCCTTTTATCAGTTTGATTGTACTGTGCCCTTTTCTACTTTATAACAGGCATTTCTAGATTGTCATTTTTAATGTTATAAAGTGAAGGGAGAAATTGTTTCTTAGAGAGTGTGAATTCTAACAGTTAATTGTCTGAATTTTGAAAGAGGTACTAATGCTCCTGGATTAAAGGACACATTTCAAGTCATTCCCTGCACTTGCCTGTTTCTCTGGCTCCCATGCCCCAGGTGTTATTTGACAGCCAGGAAACAGGCGTGTACCTTTCCCTCATTTATTACTACAACAGTCGGTACTCTTTGGGCTTGTCATTTCCATTTATTATAAAATAATTTATGCCTTTTTCTTCCAGATTCTAGAGTGGAACCTCCCATGGTGTTTTGTTTTGCCTTTTCTCCAAATTTAAACAAATATTTCTTTCAGAAGGAACAGCAAATTGAGGCCAATCATGAAAGGCAAAAATGTCTAGATATTATATTTAAATATTTTCCTTGTGCAGAATTCAGTAGTACTCATAAAAATTAAAATAAACCTATAATTTTACACTTAGAAATAGGCAGCTGTAAATCTGGTTCCTGCACCTAAAAACAGTGCTTAGGTAATTTTGTTTGTTTTTTTCCAGGAGGAGGCAAGAATAAAATCTTAAATCAGTTCATAGAATGCATGTGTGATCCCATTGCCCCTGCTAGATTTTTTTAAAAATTAAGGTGATGGTCTCTTTTTTGGTTTTCTTTTTGGTTCCTAGAATTTTAATATCCCAGAAAGCTTGAATGAATATGTAACCTCAAACATGAGTCACAATGGTCTAGACCTGCATAGTGTATATGGAAGCATTCCTGTTTCTAAAATTTTAAAATGTTACGGAATCATTGTTATTGAATTGAACTCTAGAAGCAGAGAGCTGTCCAGACTTTCCCCATTGGGGTCCAGGATTTCTAACCAGAGGTCCAAGAGGTTCCCAGATAGCATTCAGGGCAAACTTGGATTGGACAAAAATTACATCTTTATTTCACAAACCTCTAGCTGAAATTCAGCAGTTATTAATGATGAGTATAACAAGCAAACCACAGTAAAATTAGCACTACCTGCAATTTTGTGAGTTTTTTGTATTACATTAAAAATATTGAAGACTTCAAAACATTATTTTTATCACTATAAGAATACTGTGGTTTATCCTCCACTAGATCTTATTATTTGATACATTAATTAAGAAACACATATATTGCCCAGCCTGTGTGGCTCAGTGATTGAGCATTGTCCCATGCACCAAGAGGTCTCCAGTTTTGTTCCTGGTCAGGGCACATGCCCAGGTTTCCAGCTCAATCCCCAGTGGGTTGCGTGCAGGAGGCAGCCAATTGATATTTCTCTCTCCCTCTCCCTCTCTCTCCAAAATCAATTTAAAAATTTTTTAAAAGGAGCACGTGTATTACTATATTACAAATTTGTTTTTTAGTAGTTGTGTTACCTGTATTTCAATACAGTTGGTTTCCTTTGTAATCCAGTTCAGTTTTAGGGGCCTCTCTGCTAATCCTCTCTCCTACCGCAGGGCCTTTGCACTGCCTGTTTGCTCTGACTGGAAAGCTTTCCCTCCAAATAGCCACATGGCTTATGCGCTCACTTCCTATAATTCTGCTGAGATACCTTTTCAATGAGGTGTGCCCTATTTACCCTGTTTTAATTCTTTCATCCGAGCATTCCTCCTCCTCTTCCTGGCTTTAGTATGTTCAGTAACAATTACCGCCTACTGACATACTATAAAATTTACTTTGTGTGTGCGTGTAAGGTCCATGAAGGCAGGAATTGTCTGTTGTGTTCGTCGCTGTATCCCCAGAGCCTGGAGCAGTCCCTGGCTTATAACAAGCACTAAAATGTGTGCTAAATCAAAGGAGTGCTTGCTCAGTGCTAAGCCCTGGGTTACCATAAAGATCATCTTATCCAGGTTCCCAAGGGCTAGGAAGACAGTGCTTCAACTAAGCGAAGTGCCAAGGGAGGAAAAAGAGCAAGGATGTCAGAAGGAAGTGGAGTTTTTAGATCTGCCTTTTGAGGCCAGAGCTGGGTCTTTTAAAATAGCAAGAGATGTAACCTTATAAAGGGTAGAACGTGTTTCCTCTAGAGGGAAATCAGGCAAGCCTAACAAGAAATAGAATGTACAAAATGCAGGAATAAGAAAAAGTCTTCCTGTGAGTCAAAAACATGGTGGCATAAGTAGGGAACAGCGAGATGTGGCTTAGCAGCTTATACCAGGCATACTTGAGTGATGTTGGCTTTAGTCTAGGTAGGAGTTGGTAAGTGTAATGTAGCCCAGGAAAGTAGGTTCAGGCCAGTCTGAGTTGCACAAATAGTAGCGCAGCAGTGTGATTCTAACTTCAGTCATCAGGGCTGAGTCTGAGCAAACGCCGCCACTCACTGTGAAGGGTAAGTAACTTAACCTCCCTGAGCCTTAGGTTTCTCATCTGCCACGTAAACTTTGCAGGATTGTTGTGAAGATGAAATAATCTTAACTAGACTGTTCTCTATCTAGTTACCAGAGGGATTTTTTTTTTTTTTTTTAACTTGAAAAGTGAAATGAATGAGGAGTGCTCTTTTTTCTTATTGTGGTAAAATGTACATAACATTTACCATTTTAACCCTTTTTGGGTGTATCGCCAGTGGCTTTAAATACATCCACATTTCTGTGCAACCATCACCATTACCAGTTTCCAGAACTTTTCTATCAGCCAGAGGGATTCTTAAGGCATAAATTATTACTCAGGTCACTCTACTCAAATGGCTCCCCTTCACACTTAACAAAAGTCACTGTCCTTGCAAGACCCTGTGGCCTGTGAGCCCTCCCCCTCACCGTCTAGCCCTCTCCACGTAGGTGTCCTTCATTGCTCCTCAGGACCTTCGTGCTTGTCATTTCCTCTGCCTAGAAAGTTCTTCCCCCTCTAATTCACAAGGGTTACTCATTCTAGCCAAATGTCACTTTGAGAGAGGCCATCCTTGGCCACCTGACCAGAATGACCTCCCCTCTGCACCCTTTCTGCCCCTCACCCAGCATTACCTGTACGTCCACAGGTTCATTTGTGGACTTACCACTGAAAGATAAACTTCACTGAGGCAGGGGCCTGGTCTGATGGCTCCCTGCTGGGTCCCCACCTCCAGCAATGGTGCCTGGCATGATTTAAGTGCTCAGGAAATATTTGTGAAAAAATGAAGTAGGTAAAAGGGCTGGTCAAGAAGCTGCTCTTTGGGAGCAGGCCCCTCCCCTTCTGTGGAAGCCTACAGAGCTCTGCTTCTGTCACTCAGACCAGATCTGGGCCCACTTCTAGGAAGTGTGTCTTTTTTTATTTTTTTAAATTGATTTTTAGAGAGAAAGAGGAAGGGAGATAAACATCGATTTGTCCCACTTATTTATGCATTCATTGGTTGCTTCTTGTGTGTGCCCTGACCAGAGATTGAACCTGCAACCTTGATGTATCAGGACAATGCTCTAACCAACTGAGCTACCCAGCCAGGCCTAGGAAGTGTGTCTTAAGGAAAACACTGGAAGGCAACCAAAGGCCAGAGGCTTGGGGGGTGGAGGGGGTTGTGGAATTAACACTGATGCATGAACTTTTAAAGAAACTAAGCTCTTGAGCCTGGAGAAGATCAGAATTAGGAATGGGATGGCTCAGAGAGGGCAGATCCAGTGATAGGCTCTGTAACAGTAGTTGGGAGAATTAAGTGGGTTACTGTGGAATGATCAGATTAGATCAGTGCTAGTCAGACTGGGTTGTGGGCATGGTCTGGGGGCGCTGTGAGTTCTGATACAAGAATATTCTGGATCATCTGGAAGAGGAGTCCCTGAGTTTATATTTAATCTTCCTGACTCCAGGTAGTCTTACTTTGTCACAGTCTAATGAGACAAGAGGGAGGGGGGCTTACTATGTACATGATTCACTGAAGACCAGGGAAGGCCAAATGACCTCCAGGCACCTTGCAAAGTCAATGATTCTGAATTGGTTTGAATAGAGAAATATAGTAAGTGGATCTTGAAAGAGCCTGTGTTAGGCACTTGTGCCATTTTAGGTGATTTTGTTTCAGCAAACCAACATCATCTTACACACCAAATTGTTAATTGCAATTTTGATGGGTTTTGTGGTTTTATTTGTATTTCATTTGTAACTGTTGACTGCAAAATAGGTGGTGTAGTTGTATGAGAGCTGTCACAGGCAGGAGTTGATACCTAGTTTTATGAGTTAGTATTTGTCATCTAAGTAATTTAGGTCAACACAATTTAGAAAAACACTGAATCAGAAGACCTCTAAGGTTTCTTATAGCCCTGAGCACCCGCAATTGTGCAAATCTTGTGTAACAGTTGTATGGCTATTGCAGCAGTACTGCTCGTTATTTAGAAATCTTTCACAGATTTGGCTTTTGTTAGCACACCCGAGGATCTCTCTGCCAGGACCTGGGACCCCCCTATTTTGGAACTTGAGCCCAATCCACTTACCCAGAGATAAAAGAGATTGCTAACTGAACCTCAGTCTAAGTTTCACAGGGTCAGTCGTATTCTTGTTAACCTCGAGAGGCCTCTTTTTCCTATGAGTTAACCAGTCCCATCATTTGAAAGGAAGTTTTTGAAATCTGAACACCTGTAGGATTCAGGTTCTATGAAAAAGAGTAGACTTCGGGGACGGGGAAAGGGGCGGGCACTAAAGCACAGTGTTCCTGCATGAGAAGGAGGCTCTGTCCTGACTGCCTGACTTGCTCTCTCTGCAGGTACTTCTCTCACTTCTACATCATCTCAGTGCTGTGGAATGGCTTCCTGCTTTGGTGCCTTACTCAATCTCTGTTCCTGGGAGTGCCTTTTCCAAACTGGCTGTACACTTTACTCCGAATTCTTGGGGCCACTCAGTTCCGAGGTAATCACACCATTGCGTCCTGTTCCTGCCTTTCCTGCCGGCAGGAAGCTGTTCTTGGTATTTCGTAGCTACTGTCAGGCTCCTCCTCAGCGGGTGAGAGCAAAAAGAGTTCTGTGTGGTTCGTAGCCATCTCCCCGAGGGGGTTCCCCCAAGTCCTCCATTGAGATCTTGGCAGAGCTGAGAGTTAGCTCTTCGGCCCTACTTCCCAGCAAGTGCTGGGCCGTGGACAGGACTGGCTGTTCTCTCTCTGATATTTTTCATACTGTTGATAAATTTATACAGAAGTCTTGAGACTTAGGGGAAAAGCTTTTAGGATTCCTTCATGTTTGCCTTGAAACATTTATCATTCATACAGTCCAACCAAAATCATGTCTCAGAACTCCAGAAATGTGATGGAAAATTACTTGTTGATCACTGGTTAAAAATGTCATGCCATAAGGCTTTGATTTCATGATACAGTTGACTGCAAACAGTCATTGACCAGATGGTTACAAAACAGACATTAAATTTGCCCCAGATAAAGAACAATTTTAAAATAAGGAATTGAAGGTGAAAACAAAGCGGCCTCAGTTAGTGCCAGGCAGCGGGTGAGGGGCAGAATTAGAAACAAACTATTCTGGTGCTATCTCTGTACCAGCAGCCAAACCACTGGCTCCCTGGGAACAGTCCTTCTCTGTGCAACCAGAGGATGACAGTCAGAAGGGAAAACATATGCAGATCCTATGGGAGGGAAGGATACCTCACGGAATCCCACTTCACGCATTCAAACTTCATTTCTTCACTTGTTTTGTTTTGCTTTTCTGATAATTTCTTTAAAGCACTTTAAATTTTATTTTTAATTACAGTTTACATTCAGTATGATTTTGTATTAGTTTTAGGTGTACAGCATAGTAGTTAGACAATCATATACTTTACAAAGTGATTCCTCCCGATACTTCCAGTACCCACCTGACACGGTACATAGTTATTATATTATTATTGACTATATTCCCTGTGCTGTACTTTACATCCCTGTGACTATTCTGTAACTACTAATTGGTACTTTTAAAAATTTGACTTTTAGAGAGAGAGGAAGGGAGATGGAGAGAGAGAGAGAAGCATCGATCGGCTGCCTCCTGCACGCCCCCTACTGGGGATCAAGCCCACGACCCTGGCATGTGCCCTGACTGGGAATCAAACCAGCAACCTTTCAGTGCACGGACGATGCCCAACCAGCTGCCACATCAGCCAGGGCCAATCTGTGCTTCTTAGTCCTTTCACCTTTTTCACCCAGTCCCCCAAGGCCCCTCCCCTCTCGCACCCACCAGTCTGTTCTCTGTGTCTGTGAGTCTGTTTCAGTTTTGTCCAAGTATTTTCTTCTTCAGATCCCACATGTAAGTGGAATCATATGGTACTTGAATCTTTCATCTCTTCATTTGTTTTTATGGGGATGGCTGGGGTCTGGTATTTGGAGGGTTGGTTGTTAGGAATTTTATTCATTTGTTTTAACCTATTCCTAAAGAGTTTAAACTAGATTTTACTATATTTAAAATACAAAACAGGCAAAGCTAATCTAAGCTGATAGAAGTGAGGACATGAGTTACCTTTGGGAGGGAGGCAGGAGGGGCAGTACCTAGAAGGGAACACAAGGGGTGCTGGTCATGTTCTGTTTCTGGATCCTGGTACTGGTTATATGGGTGGGATGCGTTGGTTTAGTTTATAACAACTCATTAAATTGTATTCTTACTGTATCCTTGGGAGGGGCAGGGTGTGATATTCACTTAAGAAAAAAATCTAGGTTTTATATCATTTTAAAAACCATTATTTCTTCTGACTTCTTTTGGGATAGAGGGATGAGAGGCTGGTAGGAATATAGGTCTCAGGGATCACAGACCCCTAAAAGTATATTTTTTTTTTTTAATATGAAAAGGAATGCATAATTCTCCCTGTCTCAGTTCCTGTCCCCCTTCAGCCTCTTTGGGTACCTGTGTCTCTTCTCTCCCCCCAACCCCAGGGATCCCACCAGGTGGGGTTGCTCAGAGGTCACCCAGGAACTCTTCCTGACCATCTTCATTATTATTAGTGCCAGGGACCAGAGACCCACAGACCCTGGTTTCTGAGTGCACAGACAGCCCTGCACAGTGAGGTCCACCCCATCTGGAAGGCTCTCACAGGGCAAAGCAGAGTCAAGAGACCTGAGTTTGTCCCAGCTCTATCACCAGCTTACTGTGTAACCTTGGGCCACATGGTTTCACTTCACTTGGCCCACTTCCCTACTGCTGAAAAAAAGAAAGGTGTTAGACTGGATGGTTTTTAGAGCCCCTTCCTCTCTCTAGTTTTGTTTAAAACTATGTGTAACAGTAGGAAAAACGTAACGGATTATTCCCAAAGGAAAAATGCTGAAGGTGTTGCTTTCTGAATTGTAGGGGGTGAGCTGGCGCTGTCGGCTTTCTTAGTCCTAGCATCTGTGTGGCTCCACAGCTGGCGGAGGCTCTTCGAGTGCCTCTACGTGAGCGTCTTTTCCGATGCCGCCATTCACACCGTGCAGTACTGCTTTGGACTGGTCTACTATGTCCTCCTCGGCCTAACTGTGCTAGCCCAGGTGCCGATGGACGGCAGCAATGGTGAGTGGTCCCTGGGGACTGTGCCCTGAGTTGCTGGGGGCATGAGGTACTCCTCAGGCACCAAGCACTATGGAAGTTTGAGAGCAGGAGACCTGCCCAATTTGTAATGTCTTCGGTAAAGTGCAAGGTATTCGGGAGGGTCGGTTTAACGATGAACTGGGAGGTGAGCTTTCCCTCAGTGGGAGTGAAGGCAGTGAACTCACGTGGATAAGTCTGGAGAGAGAGAGGGAATATGGTCCAGAGATGAACAGGAAGCAGGGGCCACCCAAGCTCAAAGGTCAGCGAGGACAGCTGCTTCACCGGAGCCTCGGTCATCCTGTGTATGTGGAAGGGGAGGGGTGAGGCTGGGGAAGGGGAAGTGTGGTGCAGGACTTAATCGTAGGAAACCAGAGGAGGAGCGGGTGGCCTGACTCCGGGTGAATAGCTGTGATCTGAAGAGGGAGGAGGGAGCCATTTGGTGCCGTTTAGGTCTTATAATTGTTCCATTACACAAAGCTTATCTGTAAGCGAGGTTGCCAAGGGGAGGGGACAGAAGAGTACTGTGGTAAGTCAGAATTGTGTCTTAACATTTCTGAGCTCTCACTAACCGGGAAGAGGGAACCAAGATCATGACTTTTGTTTATGAGGAGGAAATGAAGGGGGGATTGAAGGGGGACAGTGACTATCTAACATGTATGACCACCATTTTTGTAAAAACAATATATGCTTGCTATAAAGAATCAAGTTATTTGGGGTGATTAAAATGAATTTTTAGTGCCAAAGTTAACTTGACCTTGCAGCCCAGACACTATAGAGCAGATCTTGCGAGACTGTCGTCTCTCAGTCCAAGGCTTCATACATTTATCCTCATAAACCGAGACCAAGATCTAGATATTTTCAGTCCTCAGTGAGTGAGCTTTCTCCTCGGGTTTGCTTTCAGTATCAGCGTGCCCCTCTCTCTTGCAGGAATACAACCCAAGGCCTCTATGGCTTGGGAGATGATTTTCAAGTACATCTTACTGATGACATTTCTCAATTCATGAATTATTTATTGGCTCCAGCCACTCAGCTAGCATCTCTCCATCTAAGTCCTCTGAACTTAAGTCCATTCTTCCTCCCTGAGCTTTTTGCTGAGGCACTCATGTGCAGCCCGATATCACGGTGTGAGCTGTCACTCCTGGTGAACAGTATGGGTTTTCCACCCCAAGGAACTTGCCTAAGCACTTTGGTAACTCACCAGCTTTCAGTTTCTCGGTTCCCATTAACATTACGTGTGTCCTCTGGAGTTTTCTTTGCTGGCTGGGCCCCACCTTCTGCCCTCCTTCCTGTGTAGCTAATGAAGGAAAGGCAGCTGTGGCACCCACAAAAAGAGCTTTCCCAACACTCCTTTCTGAAGCTGTCTTTTGTTTCACCTATTTGCCCTTCAAGAGGTCATCTGTGATCATATGGGACAATATAGGGAGAGCTGGTCCCAGGAGTTCATTGAGAGAGTACAATGGGGCATTGTCAGCTGTAGCGTCTGATAGAAATGGGCTTGGGGTCAGATAGAGCCTGGGTCTGAATCTGGCTTATTCAACCTCTCTGAGCCTCAGACCCTTCATCTGTAATCAGGGATATATACTCATTTCAGAGTGTTCTTGTGAAAGTGAAAAGAAAGAATATCTGTAAACTACCCAGATCTTCACATCTCCTTGTCTTCAAGTCCAAAGAGTCTCCCCCAGTCACTCTCCACCACACTGTTCTAGTTTCTTTTCTTCAGGGTGCCATCTCTGCCTGGAATTATCGGGCTATCGATTTGTTTACTCAGTTCTAGTGGCAGCTGCCACTGGAAAGGGAGCTCATGAAGATGGGGATCTTGCCTGATGCAGTCACTGCTTTATGCCTCATGCCTGCAACAGTGCACCAGGCTCAGTCAACACCCATTCAGTAACTAGTGAATAAATGAATAATAAAATACTACACAGATTAGACTCAGTAAATATGAGCCTTCCACCTGCTTCCCCGTTTCTGCATGCTAATTCTGACTTTTAAAGACCTTTTCCCCCTCATTTTCTGCATTTAGAGCAGGTGACTGGGTAGAGATGTGAACTCCCAGACACTGGCTTCAACTTCTAATCCTCCAGTGACTTGTTCTTAAAGCCCTTTTGATTAAAAGCTGAATTTCTCATATTTCACTTCTTATTAACTTATAAAAAATAACTTTTTAGTTAAATGGCTAAGCCTAGTAAATGTTAAGGGACTCTAGGTAGATTGTTTATACAAAGCAAGTTTTGAAAAGAAATTAACACAGGTAGACTTTGGTGGACTCTCATTAGTCATTAGCTGTCATCGCTGAGTCCTACTGCCAGTCCCTGTATGGAACAGCGTGATCCTTGCTTCTCTTACCTGAGTCAACTTTGTAGGGGCTCCCTCTTGGCTCCAGAGCCAGCTAGTTCCTGTTGTCAATGGACAGCTTTGTTTCTTGAGCCAAGTCCCTGACTAGCCTGACTGCTTCTGCTGGTCATAGGGACATCCGTACTTTCCTGATGCCAGTTCTTGTAAGACCCACATCCTTCTTTCAGATAGCTGGGAAAGAAAGAGGAAGATAATACTTTGAGTATTTCTTTTCCTAAAACTAAGTCTCTCTGACTCGGTTCTGTCTAATTAGAAAGGGATACTGTTTTGTTTTTCATCTTGGAGTTTACATTTCTCCTCTTTTTGAGAAGCCCCACCCTTAGCCTTCACTTACAGTGGTTTTCTTCATTGGCTGGAGCCCATCAAGTCAGCATTCTGCCTTCAGGGTCTCCCTCACAACGGCTTAGGTTAGTAGCTCAGGGAGAGGTTTCAGAAAGTGTTTTCCTGACAGTAGAATATAAGAAAGAAGGCATATATCCAGATTTAGAAATAGAAGCACAGAGTCGTGTCACCACACAAGAGTACATCCCAAGAGTAGGACACAGAGCTGAACTCTGTGCTTAAAGCATTTGGAGGAACAAGAGAATGTATTACATACGGAATGTATTAGAGAATCTCTGCCAAGGGCACTGCAGCTGCCTCTGGCTGAGCAGCAATTCTCCTTTGGTGTTCTTCCTCCTGTACTTGGGAAGTTCTATCAGCATAATTTTATAGTCGTGAGGAACAGTAAGTGGATGATTGTGTTCTGCTGACTGTGCTCCTTGAGCCTCTGAAAATTTGCAGCATTGGCTAATAAGATAATTCTTTGTTCTTTAGTCTACGTGGTAGGGAAAAATCTCTTGATGCAAACTCGGTGGTTCCATATCCTCGGAATGATGATGTTCATCTGGTCATCGGTCCATCAGTATAAGTGCCACGTCATTCTTGGCAATCTCAGGAAAAATAAAGCAGGTAAGCTGTCTTTCGAGGCACTGCATGTGGATTTTAACACTCAGAAGTTAGTTGTCCATGTTCTTCCATTCCTTTCCTTCCTGCCCTAATTAGTTGACTAATGTATCAAATACTCATTTTTGGTAAGACACCTGTGGGTCTTGATCTTCCCACCTGTAAAATGAGCGCATTATACTGAAAGATCTCTCTGGCCCTACTAGTTCTGATATTTATGATTCTATTCTGTGCCCACAATTTGGAGCCTACACTGCATATATGTGTCTGACCAGTATGTGAGCACTAGTATGAGCATGCTGAATTAGTATTATTCCAGCCAGAGCAAAAAACTTGACTTCTTGGTTAGCTCGTGTTGACTTATCAGAGGTACAGTTTTTATTAGGCTTTTTGAAATACTAAAAATAGAATAGTATTATTCAGTGTTTACTGAGTGCTTATTTTGTGCCCGGCCCTATTCTGAGTGCTTTACGTAGAGGTTCACAATACTCACTTGAGGTGGGTACAGTATGCACAGCACTCCTTTCAACCAATACTTGGTCAAAGAACGGAAGAAACTTTCTGCATGCCTGTCCTGCCATGACTCCGGCTGCAGCATTTCATACTCTACTCTTGCGCAAGGCCTCCCACCCCACCACCCACCGAAAGAGACATCTGTAGTCTGGCCCCCCTTGGACATGTGAACTTGGGTAAAGGCCATGCAGGCACTCTCCCCAGCCACCTGCCCCCGGGGGGAGGGAGGGGCTCTGCACAGGCCACTGGCAGAGGACTTGCAGGCAGAAGAGAAGAGGAGCTCTCTCTTGGCTTTTTGGAGTTTGAGCTCTTAATTTCTAGCTTGGAGGATTGCTGGTGTAACAGGCTTTCCTCTTGTGCTTATTTACAGTTGATAGTGTAACCTAAGCATGTGGTTTTTTAAATATGTAGTATATTGACAATGGAAGTGTGACAGGATGGTGGTGTACACACAGGTCTGTCATACTGTTTTCCAAATAAGAGTTTTTGTAAATGGTTTGGGGGGTAATACGGTAAAACTCTCTTTTCACAGCTTCAGATGTTCAGGAAGTTTCCTTTTTTCACTTCAGGAGTGGTTATTCACTGCAACCACCGAATCCCTTTTGGAGACTGGTTTGAATATGTTTCCTCCCCTAACTACTTGGCAGAGCTGATGATCTACATCTCCATGGCTGTCACCTTAGGATTCCATAACGTGACCTGGTGGCTAGTGGTAACATACGTCTTCTTTAGCCAGGCCCTGTCTGCTTTCTTCAGCCACAAGTTTTACAAAAGCAAATTTTCGTCCTACCCGAAGCATAGGAAAGCTTTTCTACCGTTTCTGTTCTAAGACAACCTCAGTCACGAAGAATGCCGACCAGGTGACAGGTCCAATTCTCAGGACAAGGACGTCTAGAGACCAAAGTGCAGGTTCTGCAGAACTGTTAGAAACTCTCTATATTTATACCCAAAGTCTTCACTGAATAGGCCAGATGATACCCCTCAAGAAAATGAAACTTCAAAGAACTACTTCTGGCAGAACAGGGAGTGCTGTGTCTGCTTTCTGAGATGCTTTGTAAAACCAACCACCTGCTAAAAACTGGATGCGACTTCTCTAAGCTGCTTCAAAGCAAAGTAACCCAGAATATGCACATAGCTCCAAACACATACATACACAGAGGAAGAGATTAGATCATCTGTGGCTTTTGTGAGGGACAAATTAACTGGATATCATAATAAGCAATATAGTAGATGCTCAGTAATTGCTTGTTGCATTTCAATAAAAGCAGAATAGCTTTTGAAAATAACTATATAATTTCACACCAAAAGATTCAGGGAATAACGAGTTTGTTGGAGTTAAGTTATACTTTCACATTTGCCACAAAGTTTCTAGTTATGGAACCATCACTAGTCATTTCCACTCATCTCTCCCTCAAATCATAACCCAAGGGGAAGTTTGAAACCTCTTTTATGTAATACTTTTTGACATCCCTTTCGAGGAGTACCTTAAAACTGAAAGCGTCTGAAAGTGAAATATTTTTGTATTCATGCGTCAGAAGCTCCATGAATAGAACTGACTTACACTCTGGATTAAGATGGCACTGTAGCCTCATTCATATGTAATTATTCAAATTGGATTAATGTCTGCCTGCATTCATTTTAATTAATAGAATGAATCTGAAGCTACTGTGGAATAAAGTTTACACTTAAAATAGCTTATGTAAAAATGCCTATGGTTAAATCAAAGGGAAATAAAGAAAAACATAAACTTGAAAAATGATGCTACAGCCTGAGCAATGCAGCAAAAACTTCATTCATACGCCATAAGATTTACCGGCTTATTGACTGAGGTGTTAACTTTATTCCTTATGTAGATGTAATACTATATAGTCTACTAGGTACTAAACTTTTGCACTAATATATATACCTTACTATGGAGGAAAGAACCTAATTAGTAATCAGGTACATATCAAACAGTCTACATACATATACCCTCCCCTCCCTCACCCCTGAAGTACTAAACCAAAGCTGTTAAACTGAGATTCTTTTTACTCTAAATTTTAATATGTGCATGTCAGAGCATGTTCTAAAGTCTTAAAATAATTCTGCTGCAGCATTTCCCTCCCATCAAATACCACTTCAATCAGTTGCTCAGTCTATTCGAATAAATGACGTATTTATTTCATTTATCATTTAGATTTGCCATCTTCAAGACCGGGACTCAGGAACCAAACTTTCTACATTGGAAATGTAAAGCATATTATAGTTTGGGCTTAATTTCCACACAAATGGCATGAATAGTTTTTAATAGCAAATTGTTTGGGGGGGGGGAATGTATTTTGCTGTAGCACCCATTTTACACTAGATCAGACTAGGAATCTGGCCAACATCCTGGAATTTCATTGTACTTTTAGCTAAAGTAATGAGCATCCCTGTGAAAAACCGTTATCAGGGACTTGAGAAAGTGTGCCCCGCCCCTGCTGTCCTTGCTGACACTCTTCCATGCCCCTTACTTTGCTTTTCCCTTTCTTGCCCAAACATGGCATTTCTATGTGAAGATAAAAGAGGAAATTATGATGCCCTCGGAGGGGTTCAGAACAAAGTAGCGTGGTCTTTGATGAAGCTTAGCCCTGAGAATAATTGAGAATGGTGCTGCGCTTGCAGGATCACAGTCAGCACTGCTCTTTGTGTCCATGAAAATTTCCCCTGTGCCTAAAGGGAGAAAGTACCATAGAGAGTCGGCAAATTCATCACAGAACTAATCCAGAAATCACTTAGGGATGGAGACTCTTGATTTTCCCGAGAGCTTAGTTAAATAACCTCATTTCATTCTCCGTTACTATTAAATTAGGGGAAAATGATACTGAACTACCTCATAACAGCATTCCCTGGGTTAACTATAAAAAGCTGCAGAAAATAGCCCTTGATAGGGCTCCAAGTGGTAGCTCATCCCCTTTGTTAACACTTTCTTTCAGCAGGCATGGGTGGTTGTCTCCACAAGACTGTTCTGTATTTCGTTTTTAATTCAATGGGTGGTTATTGCTAGAATTCACACAAAGATAAAACAGCCTTTGCAGATATTTTATATGAGGCTTAATAGATAGTTGAAGGACACTATAAACATTTGCATAACTAAAGTACCTGAAAACTCAAGGACCATTGATAAGTAATGTAGCTCTAAATGGACTGATATATTAGAGAACTTCTCATAGTAAATGAGCAAGTAGAAATTTTTTATCACAGTCAGCACTGCAAGCAATTTCTGTCCACTCTTTCACATTGCTTATCAAAAAAACCATTAAACTGGAGATGGCAGTGATCCATAAATAATTCATGTGATGCATACGTCATCATTTTTGTCAAATACCAATGATCTCCTAGAAAGACATGTATTGGTTTAGGGGAAATCAAAATTTAATTATCCAAATAAAAACTGCTATAAGGAGCTACTCTATGCACTTAATTGATAAAGTATAATATTGGGTCTCTTCCTTCAAAAAGACTGAAAACTTAAAGCACGAAAGGACACAAGGGATTTCTCAGTGGAAAGACAAATATACCTGCTGAGTCCAGCCCTCTTACAGCACATGCAGTTTTTATCAGGGCTCCCTGGCCTCCATAGCACCTTTCTGTGAATTAGAAAAGACGTCACTCTAGGAACATCCTCCCGATAGCAGGGCAGGAACCACTGTGGGCACAAATGGCAGCTGGTGACAGGGCTGCAGCTCAATGAGCAGAGCTCAGGCTGCATCTGAACCCCACTCACCCCTTCAGTCTGGTGTCTTCTGAAGTGTACAGACTGCACAACCTTCCATCGAGACCCTCTTAGCATGCTGTCTGTCTGAAGAATCTGTTCACTCTTGAAGAGAACAAGACTTGATTTTATGGAGCCATCTCATTGAGAAGGACCATAAGAATGAAACTAGGAGAAGGGGGTATTAAGCACTCCGTGCAAAACCTCTGTGCTTCTACACACAGAAAGAGGAGTTTGGTGGTTAGCAGGCAAGTGACTCTCAAACAATAGAATGTCTGTTAAGATGCTAGAATGCTGGCCCCAAATAGAGGCAGTATTTTGCTTCCTTTCTGTCTACCAGCTCCTGTTTCCAGCTTATCAGTCTGGTACTGCAACCCTGACAATCTTTCCATCCCTCTGGGACTTCCAACCTATTGATCTCATGGCATTTTTTTTTAATCTTCACTCGATATTTTTCCATTGATTTTAGATAGAGTGGAAGGGAGGGAGAGAGGGGGAGAGAGACAGAAAGAAACATGGATGTGAGAGAGACATCCATTGGTTGCCCCCTGAACAAGCCCCCACTGGGGCCAGGAATGGAACGTGCAACACAGGTACGTGCCCTTGACCAGGGATTGAACCTGAGACCCTGCAGTGAGCAGGCTGACGCTCTAACCAATTAGCATACCGCCAGGGCCGCATGGTATTTTTATTGCCCTAGTGTCCTAAGTCTTATCTCCTTACCCTGCTTAAATTCCAGGTAAATCACTATAATCATTCCTTTGCGTATACTCTCAACTCTGTCGCCTCCCTTCATTGCTTTTGTCCTGATTCAGCAAAGCCACAACCCTGGTGAATTCAACTCTCCCTCCTTTGTGTGTGCACTTATGCAACTGAACTGTGGCCGGAGAAATACAGCCCGCTGACAGCCCACTTCAAATTCATGATCACTGACAAGTGGTCTTAAATACTAAAATCCCCTGGTCCATTCACTCTCCCACTCTGCTATATTACACGATGTCCTGTCTTCAAGCAAATGAAGCTCTTGGTTACCACCACCACCTCCACCCGCCTAAGCACCTGTGCCATAAACACTACCTTCCCTCCTATTATTGGTGAAGGATACTTTTTTAAAATGTATTGGAGTAACACTGGTTAATAACATCATACAAGTTTCAGGAGTACAGTTCGTCACGCGACATCTGTACACTGTCGTGTGCTCGCCACCTGAGTCTAGTCTCCCATTCCCATGTACTTGACCCCTTTGCCCTCTTCACCCTTCCCTCGCCCTCTTGCCCCTCTGTTATCCACATTCTGTTGTCTATATCTGTGAGTTTGGTTTTTTATTTGTTTGTTGCTTTCTGTTTTATATCTCACAAGTGAGATATTACATTTCTTGTCCTTTTCTGAGTTATTTCACTTAATATAGTACTCTCAAGATCCATCCACGTTGTCACAATTGGCAATATTTCATCTTTTTATGGCTTAGTACTCCATAGTATGTATGTACCCCGTCTTCCTTAATCATCTGTTGAAGGACACTCAAGTTACTGTCGTGTCTTGACTACTATAAATAATACTGCAGTGAGTATAGGGGTACACATATCTTTACAAATAAGTGTTTTCATAAATTTTGGGGTAAGACCCAGAAGAGGAATTGCTGGGTCATATGGTAGCATCTCAGTTCATAAGAGATATTGGCCTGTAATTCTCTTTGTGGGTTGTCCTTGCCTGGTTTTGGTATCAGGGTAATGTTGGCCTCATAGAATGAGTTAGGAAGTATTCTGTCTTCTTCAGTTTTTTGGAAGAGGTTGAGAAGGACTGGAATTAAGTCATCTTTGAATGTTTGGTGGAATCTGTCACTGAAACCATTTGGTCTTGGACTTTGGTGTTTTGGGAGGTTTTGATTAGTGTTTCAGTTTCCTTACTAGTGATCAGTCTAACTAGGTTTTCTACTTCTTCATGGTTCAGACTAGGAAACTCACATACTTCTAAGAATTTGTCCAGTTCTCCTAAGTTGTCAAGTTTGGTGGTGTATTAGCCTTTCATAGAATTCATATACAATCCTTTGTATTTCTGTGGTGTCCATTATAACTCCTCCTTCATTCCTGATTTTATTTGAGTTTTCTCTTTTTTCCTTAGTGAGTCTAGCCAGGGGTCTGTCAATTTTGTTTATCTTTTCAAAGAACCAGCTCTTTGTTTCATTAATTTTTCTATTATCTTTTTGTTTTCTATTTCACTTACTTCCACTCTGAGTTTTATTATTTCCTTCCACTGGCTTTGGGCTTTGTTCTTTAATGTGTAATGTTATATTGTTTACTTGGCATTCTTCTTGTTTCTTGAGGTAGGCTTTTAAGGCTATAAATGTCCCCCTTAGTACCACTTTTGCTGCATCCAAAAATTTTGGTATATTGTGTTCTCATTTTCATTTGTCTTTAAGTATACTCTTACCTCTTTTATTTCTTCTTTGACCCAATACTTGTTCAGTAGTCTGTTGCTTAATATCCACATATTTGTGGGTTTTCCAGCTTTCTTCTTGCAGTTAATTTCTAGTTTCATACCATTGTGGTAAAAAAATAATAATAATGCTTGGTATGATTTTATTCTTAAATTTATTGAGAATAGTTTTATGCCCCAACATATGGTCTGTCCTTGAAAATGCTCCATGTGCACTTGAGAAGAATGTGTATTCTGTCATTTGGGAATCAAACTGGCAAACATTTGGTGCACAAGACAGTGCTCAACCAACTGAGCCACACTGGCCTGGGCTCTCTTCTCCTTTTGGTATACCCCTCATCCTTATGTTGCTGCTTCTAATAGATTCAGATAGCTCTTGGTAGAGTTCTTTCCTTTTTTTTTTTTCTTAACTCTCTTCTTCCTCCTGGGTAATTTCTAGGTTTCTTTCTTAGAGCTCACTAGTTCTTTCTTCCATTTGGTCTGCTCTATTTCCAGTATTCTGTAATGCCTTTCTCATTTCATTTAATGAGTTCTTTAGCTCCAGAATTTGTTTCTTTTTTATACTTTCCATCTCTTGGTAAAGTACTCCTTTTGTTCATTAATTCCTGAGCTACCTGAGCTGCCTAAGTTCTCTCATATCTCATTGAGTTTCTTTATAACTGCAATTTTGAATTCTCTGTCTTTTAAATTGCAGTTGTCCAAGACTTTGAGTTTGGTTTCTGGAGACTTTCACTTCCTTCCTGTGCTCCCAAATTACCTTGGTGGCTCATGGTATTTGGATTTTTTCTCTGCCTGCACATTTGAGGTAGTGAATTCTTTTCTTGCTTAGATACTGTTTTCCTCTCAACAATGCAGTAAGTTGATAGGTAGGGTACATTCTTTTGTTTTCCAGTAGATGGTAATATAGCACAAGTTTTTATTTTTTCTTGCCTACACTATTTGTGCCTTTGGAATCGATAGTGTGGTATGGCTTTTATTAAGGAAAATGCCACGTACCCACTGGGATGGTGGGTGTCCCCTCTGTGACCAGCTCACCTCTGTTACGGGGCACCACTGTGGCAGGTGGTGGACTGGTTTTGCAAGCTCCTAGCATTACCTCCTTTGTTCTAGTGGCTGCTGGTCCCACTGTTTTTGGAGGCTTCTCCACTGCCCTTCTGCTGGGATGGATGGGGCAGGGGAGGCAACTTCATGATTTCTCAGCTCCTCCTCTAAGCCAGCAATAGCTGTTGGCACCTCTGTTCTGTGTAAGGCTTCCCAGCCACCTCTACTGGGTCTGTTGCAATGGAGTGAAGGGTAGGAGATGTATTTTCCAAGAGTAGCACTGATTCTGCCCCACTTACACTCCAGGTTGCAGTGTGAGGGCTGCAGCCAACTTCTCACCATTACTGCGCTTGCTGGAGCCACAGTAGGCTGAACTGCATCTGCAGCCACTGTCCCTGTCCTTCTCCTCCATCTTGCCTCCCCCACTCCTTCCAGTGTGCCCTGTGCCCACCTTCAAATGTCCTGATCTGTGGACCTCTCAGGTGAGTTTGTGTATTAGCAGGGGATCCTTTGCTGAGTTATAGTTGTTTGACTTGTTATAAATTTAAGGGGGGAAAGAAAGGAGTCTTCTCACTCTGCCATGATGCTGACCTCACTCCTACTTTTTTAAAAAAGAATGTAAAATCATGATTCTCATACAAATATAAATGAACAGGTGCCAAAGATTTTATTTAGCTTACTAATAAATGCAGGAACCAGTCAGATGTCAGAACCAATTCAAAGAAGAATCCTAACAGCAGACACATATATGGGCAATGAGGCATGCCAAATGAATTTGCTCAATAGATACAAAACTGGTTTCTATAGCAGGGGAAGGAAATCAGTTGTCCCTCCATTAGAAAAAATGTATTTGCATACTTATGGGAAAGCACTGTTTGCATTCCTATCAATTATCTACAACTTACAGAGTTGTGTGATAGTTCAAAGGCAAGATGCAGATAACCCGAAAAATGTGCTAGACAGAACACCAGTAATATTATTTGCTCATTTCAAAGGTATTTACGATTTTCTCCTGAAATTATAAACAGTCTCTCTGGATTTCTACCCCAAGTTAGGCCCTGTACTTGAGCACTAGATTCTACCTAAGGACATCGCTTAGCCATTCTTTCTCCTACTAGATCATCAAATTTTTGCCTTTTCTCAATATTCCCATCAGCAGACAAATATCTTTTTAAAACCTTCTAAGCCATTTCCCTCACTAGATGCCACCTGCTTTTTTTTGGTGCCTTTGCAGAAAAACTAGAAAATCTGTTTTATCCTTACTAGCTTCAGTTGTCTTCCTCTCACTGCTAAAGCCCACGCCACTCACTCTCTAGACCTCACAACTCCACAGAAACTGCTCTTAAAAAGGTCTCCCATGACTATGCAAAATCCAGTGGTCGCCCCTCGGTATATCCATACCGGCATCATAGCAGCAGCTGGTCACTTCACCATAATACACTTTTTCCTTTTTTTAAAGTAACTTCAAAATAAAAGGTGTGAAAATGCCAATGAGATGAAAATGTGTCACCAGATGAAAGATGTTCCCTGCGAGATGAGGAGACCTTAGTTCTTCTTGAGGGGAAGATTTCAATCAAGAGACAAAGTGTAGAAAAGAAAGCAAGAATTTATTGACTGCAGCAAAAATATACTTAGGACAGTGAAACAAGGAGGGGCACAGAAGCAGCAACAGGGGAGCCTGGGCTGGGTGGCTCTGGCCCACTGGGAAGTCAGAGAAGAGGGGGCCTTGGGACAGGTTCAGGGACGAGCTGCCGCTGCCCATTGCTCCCCTGGTTGCAAGTCTCATGGGGTCCCTTAGAGGTTAGGGGACACGTGCCCGTGGGGGAAGGGAAGGGGTGGGGATGGCATGGCATGCTCCCTGGAGGGAGAGCACCATAATACACTTTCTTTAATTGACTCCAACACACCACGTGCTCCGGGTTTTCCTCCTGCCTCCCTGGCTGCTCCTTCCCAGGCTCCTGTACTGATTCCCCCTCTTTTTCCTGACTTTCGAATGTTAGATTGCTCCAATTCTCAGTTCTTGGTCCCTTTCTCTGTAACTGGCGATCTCATTCAGTCTCATGACTTTAAATAGTATTTACATGCTGACAACTCCTAAATTTATATACCCAGCCTAAACATAACCCCTGCACTCTGGACTCACATATCTAGCTGCTCACAGCCTCCACGTAACGTATGACAGACACCTCAAGCTGGACATGGTTGAGGCTGATTTCTGATTTTCCTCATCCCATACGCCTGTCCAACTACCATCTTCCCATTTTTTATTTCCTCAGACCAAAAACAACGGAGTTTTCCTTGATTCTTCCTTTTCTCTCACACTCCGCAAACCAATTTGTGGTTCTACCTTCAAAATTTATCCAGAATCCATCCATGTTACAACTCTGCTAACATCTTGATTTGAGCCACTGTCATTTACTGCCCAGTTTACTGCAAGAGAGTCCTAATTGGTCTCCCCGCTTTCTCCCTTCTACCCTAGAGCTGACTCACAGCACAAGCGGGAGCCATCTCTCATATCATGTCACTACTCTCTCAAAACCTTACAACAGCTCCCAATTTCTCTCAGATTAAGGCCAAAGTTCCTATAATAAGCTACTAGTCCCCATATGATCTGGCCCCTCCAGTCACCTGTCTTACCTCATCTCCTGCTTGTCTTACTTATTTTATATACACTGGCCTTCCCTCCGCCTGGAATGCTCTTCCCCCAGGTAGCTAGCCACACAGCTAACTCCCTCACCTCCTCCAAGTCACTGGATTAGTTATCTTTGTTATCTGTTTCTGTGTAACAAAGTACTCCAAATCTTAGCAGCTTAAACAGCAAACATCTATCATCTCATAGTTTCTGTGCATCAGCATTTCAGGTGCAACTTAGCTGGGTGCCTCTGCCTTAAGGATTCACTGCTGTCAAGGTGTCGTCAGAGTTGAGGTCTCATCTGTAAGCTCCACTGAGGGCGACCCACCTCCAAACTTCCTCACATGGCTGTTAGCAGGATTTAATTTCTCATGGGTTATTGAACTTAGGGGCGGGAGTCTCCCTCCGTTCCCTGCCACATGGGTCTCTCTGTGGAGCAGCTCATATCATGGTCCTCAGGTCCCATCTGAGCAGGTAAGCAAGCGTGTGCAAGACACAAGACACGAGCTCTCTGTAACCTAATCTCGGAAGTGACATCTTACGGCTTTGGCCATATTCTGTTTGTTATAAGGGAGTCAGTACGTTCAGCCCACTAAAGCACACTTCTGAGAGTTCAGGATAATCATGCAGTTTGAGATTACAGCAATTGGTGTGGGGCAATGAAATAGAATGGATACTCTTTCTTCTCTCCCATACTCCAGAGTCCACAATTCTGAGAGTAAAATTTGTTAGAAGATGAGTGTTCTCCATGAAATCAAGCTCAAAAACTTAAGAGATGGAGGAGACATCTTTTACCTTTTATCTTTCATTGTTCAATAGTTTTGTTTTTCCATTCCAGAATTCCAGATTGTATAGAATAAGTCCTATCCACAATGATGATTTTATGTGCTTTAATATTTTCCCTTCTCAGAACAACTTTCCAGGTCGTCCAATTTGTTAAATTGTGTTGTTCTTGTTGTTTGCTGTAAGAAGGACATAGGCTCTTAACTCCGATGAATTTTATTTGCATTTCCTGGATTGCATTCTCTGGAATGTCTTTATCAGGGTGTAAGTTAGTTGCACAAGCGCGTGATAGTGATACTACGAGGGTGTGTTGGAATGAATACGTCAGATCTGAGTATGCCATTGTTGGCATGCCCACTAATAAATTTTACATATTCACAGGATGTAGACTTACCATCAAGATCAAAAGGCATTTTGGATATGCGCAGACCCCAAAACTGGCTAGTAGAGGTTCACAAAGGAGGTTCACAAAGGCATGGCTACCTACAGGCTGAGCACTCACTGTAAGTTGCCTTGCAATATCCAGGCCTACCTTTCATTTTCATAACTCAACAAGGTCTGTGTCCTTTACCATAAAATTCAAACTTTTATACAGTAAGAAACAAGAAAGACCCCCAAGGAAAGTACTTAGTGGTATCATAGCACCCTGATTTGCCTACTAAAGGAGACAGGGGGTTGTTTTGTGTGTGTGTGTGTGTGTGTGTGTCTTTTTAACATGTTTTTATTAATTTCAGAGAGAGGAAGGGAGAGGGAGAGAGAGATAGAAACATCAATGAAGGGAGTCATTTATCAGCTGACTCCTGCACGCCTCCTACCGGGGATCGAGCCCACAACCTGGGCATGTGCCCTGACTTGGAATCGAACCATAACCTCCTGGTTCATAGGTCGATGCTCAACCGCTGAGTCACAGGGTTAGTAGGCTGGGCTAAACCAGTCAGTTTTTAATAAAACTTTACAGGCACTGTCATAAACCTTGCTCCTTCCCTCATCCTCTCCCACTGGCATACTGTGTATTCTGATTAAATTTCCCTAGTCAACAATCTTTTATAGTTTGGTCTTAGACAAAATTTACAAAACTACCTTTGCAAACTCGGTGAAGAAGAAGGCCATCTTAACCTTGGATCCGGGAGAGAATTAAGTCCTCCTAGGAAACAAGGGGGGAAATGGAAATCAATCACGAGATTCTCTGCAAGTACAGGCAAAGACAGAAAGACTCCTACCAAACTCAGGAGTTGGCAGACACGCACACTTGTGGAGTGAGTATAGGAAATACAGTGCTTACTAATGGTATTCCTCCTCCTCGATCAGATGATCAGATCTGATTTTTTTTTTGTACTGACTGGATCAGTTCAGTGCCTTATATAAAAAGAGAACTTACCTATTCCAGTTCTTTACATGTTACTCCTCTGAAAACGGAATAACAACTTGTCTGTTCAACCAAGTTTACTTGCTGTCTACTATATGCAAGCTCAGAGGTAGGCTCTGTGGTGCACAGAGGGTTATATAAGACAGATTTCTGCTCTCAAAGAGCACACATTTCAGTATTTGTCAAAAAGCTATTGCCTTAATTTAAGGTCATGGAGGGAATATGTCAGTGCCATCATTTCCCCGCCACCTCATGTTCTCTTCTATATACAGCTCAAATCCTGATGCTTGACAGACCGTAGGACCATCTGCAGGGCCAGCTTCAAGAGCATGCAAACACTGCCATTGCACACGGCTCCACTCTCAGAAGGGCTCCATGCTGGATTTCATCCTATACAGTTGTGCCTTGAAAAATCTCAAAAATTTTATTTTTGAATTTGTTATTGGTAAGTGAAGTCCGGGGGACAATGGAGCATGCATGTGAGCAGTGGAAACACGATGGGAGGTAACGCCTGCATGTGTGCAGAAGGCTCAAGCAGTGCAGGCACCCCAGCATGCACACACACGCCTCAGAGCAGTTCAGGGCGCTGCTGGGCGGGGCCTGGGCCCACACTGCAGTGTGGTGGTGGCAGCAGAAGGAGAGGCAATAGCTGATAGACACGGGTGGCAGCTCTGGCTCCAGAGATGGGTAGGGACTCTGCATAGGAACGGTGCCCAGCCCTGCAGTGGTAGGCCAGCTCGCCAATCCCTGTGTCATCTACATAAATATCAGCTCTCCAACCTGACATGGCGAAAGTAACTGCTGGCACTCAGGCAGCAAACTTTATCGGTATATTAGTACAAATAAAAATGTATATATGAGAATTGCAATAAAACATTTCAGGGGATTATTAGAGTTCTTAAAAGGTTTAGAATCTCTAGTTTTGAAAACTGCTGCAACCCTGCAAAGCAAATAAACACAGGTATAGAAATTAAATGTAAAGATCATCACATTCTATAGAAAATAACACTATTTTCATATGAAGGTTTGAATGAATCAGTTTTTTTGTTAATGAGAAAGAAAATTAAAATTGTTTTCCTGCCCTGGCCATATAGGTCAGTTGGTTGAGTGCTGACCCATGCACCAAAAGGTTGCGGTCAGGGCACATGCCCAGATTGCGGGTTTGCTTCCTGGCTGGGGTACATGGGGGAGGCAAGCAATCAATGTTTCTCTCCCACTCCCTTGTTCTCTCTCTAAAAATCAATTAAAAACCATATTAAAAATAAAAAATTTTTTAAAGTTGTTTTCACTTGTAATTGAATATATGACAGAAGGCATAACCAGGCCTTCTGAATTACACTCAAATCATGAAGACACTTTCAGCTGCCTGAGAAAACACTATAACACCATTGTATAAATTTATACTTAAAATTAAATTCAAAATTACATAAAACTAATTCATATGAAGAATTAAATCTATTTAGAAAAGTTATTTCTAAGGCTCAGCAATCTAGAAGTGCTAAGGTTTATATTTCAAAATATTAGAAATTTATCTTAGTGTTGTCATAGCCTCTAAATATTCCTAACAACTGCATCAGCAGAACGATTCTTTTCAAAATGAAAATGACCTAAATTTGTGATCGCACATTTGCCAAGAGTGACTGATGTATCTCTTGAAAAAGAAACTGCATGAAATGAATTTCTGATCTATTGAAAATGAAAATAAAACAGGTATAAATCTTCATGAATTTTCAGACCAGAGAGCCAGAAAATTTTCATAATCAATCAAGATATCACATTAATAAACTATTATCATTTATTGTATTACATAGAATTGACACCAAAAATATTATTTTTGCAATTTTTAAGTTCATTGAGTTACTGATGTATCATTGTTACTCATATTACATTGGTACCTTTCACTGAACTCTTTTTTCCCCTGCTTTTTGAACAGGGGTCCCAAATTTTCATTTTATACTGAGTCCAGCAAATTATGTAACCAGCCCTGACCACAGGTAAGAGTATGGCAAATTTCTGTCATAAGCTATTATAGAAAACAGTTCATGGTTATGAATGCTTAAGAAGTGTAGAAAAGAGCAAGAAATCCAAGAAAATGCATGTTCTTGGTGTGTTCCATATAACATCTATCAGCTAGTAGGCATTTAATCTATGTTAAAACAATGTAATAATATGGCTAGAGTGCAGAATTTGGCATACAGAAAAATCTGTTTGTATTTGATCCAAAACAGACGTCACAAAAAAAGCACTTTAGGACAATGCCTCCAATGAGTTGGCATCCTCATTAAAATTATGGCCTTTGCCATCCAAAGCATGAGCTTAACAGGGATCAACATCAATTCAAATGAGGGCCAAACTCAGGTACATTGTAGGCAGTAAGCCTGTCAGGTTGTCCTTCTACGGGCATTCTGCGATTTTCCAGTACGGAAAGCTATTTTTCCAAAGAAACAGCACTACAATATGGAACCCCTTCCATTCTTAGTTCCTTCAGAACTGATGACTTCCAATAAACTTTGCATAGAAACAAATTCACAACAGAGATGACTTACGCTTGAAAATGAAACATCAGGGGAAAGCACTTAAGCCAAATTTGCTTCCCATAAAGCTAAAAAAGATTCACTTAATTATAATTGTTTTTATTTTTGTATGATGATTGTTATATAAAACAAATTTATTGCAGGAATTGAGACACATAAAGAAGATGCACATTTATGCAAAAACAACTTTAGTCCTCACTTCTTGACTTTAATGGAATTACAGATTTCTAAGTGATATAATTTTGTGTCAGTGCTTTTAATGGCTCCACGTTAGCCACATTTCTAGTACTAATATTGTTAAAATAGACGGAGAAAAGCTACAAGCATGTAGAGAATTACAGTGAGAGACATCATAAAACAATGTTTTAAAAATTAGGAAAAATAGCCTGGCCAGGGTGACTCAGCAGCTGAGCATCCACCTATGATCCAGGAGATCAAGGTTCGATTCCCAGTCAGGGCACATGCCTGGGTTGCAGGCTTGATCCCCAGTAGGGGGCATGCAGGAGGCAGCTGATCAACGACTCTCTCATCATTGATGTTTCTATCTCTCTCTCTCCCTCTCCTTTCCTCACTATAAAATCAATAAAGATTTTTTTTTTTATTAGGAAAAATAATCGCAATAGCTGTAAGAATAGAATGAGAAAATAAGTATCCATAATATATAAAGCCCTCTTACAAATCAATGACATTTTTGCAGCATGCCTCCGTTTTCTAGGCCGGCTGTGTCTAAGTTAACTTTGAAAGAGAAAGACCAGTGAAAAGGAACTGCTCTGTCTGGGTGGTGCTGGGGGAACAGAATGGAGTGACTGGGGATATAGGCTGACAGAGCCACAGGCATGCGTTGGCCCCAACTCCCTACCTTCCCACTCAGCCTTCCCTCCCATGACTCTCTATATCGTTACCTAGCACCAGAAGTTTGGGTTTTAAAGTGAAAATAATCTAATGAGTTAGAACAGGGTCAAACAGAAAAGTGTGTTGTTTATCAGATAGCATCCCATCAACGCAGCGGTTAAATTTAAAAAGTAAAAAACAAGACTAGCTATTTTTCTAGGTGAAGTATCCCAGGAAGGGTGGGACTTGGGCATGTTTGCTGCAGGCCTCTCGTTACCATGCAGGTGTGATTCCAGTTGTATGGAGAGTGTACGGTTAGGGATTTTTATATTGTAGGTCTGTAAATAACTATGTATGGAAATGAAAGTTGGACAGGGAAGAAGGCTGATAGGAAACAAACTGATTCAGTTTGACACCACAGAAGTATGGTGTCAGAGGAGAGCTCAATGGATACCCAGACCTCCAGGAAGATGAATTTAAGCCTGAAACATTGCTGGAGGCAAAAATGACAAAAGTGAAACTGTCCTACTTTGGGCACATGAAGAGAAGGCAGGGTTCGTTGAAAAAGACAATAATGCTGGGAAAAATAGAAGGCAGCAGGACAAGAGGAACACTGAGTATGAGATGGATTAACTCCACAAAAGAAGCCATAGGCATGATTTTACAGGAGCTGGGTAGGGTTGTTAAGGACAGGACATTGTGGACACCACTCATTCATAGGGTCATCAGGAGTCACGCGTCTGGAAAGGACCAAGCTCTTTGCTCCAGCATGCAGAGAAAGGATTGCAAGCTGGCAGACTGCAGGACAGACCCAACTCAGGTAGGTGTTGTTTTGCCTGCACAGATTTATAAAATTCTGAAATAGTTACTGTGATGATTAACTTTATAAGTCAACTTGGCTAGGCTATGATGCTCAATAGTTTGTTCAAATACTAACCTAAATGTTGCTGTGAACGTATCTGTAGATGTGATTAATATCTACGATCAGTTTACTTTAACTAAAGGAGACCACCCTCAATAATATTGGTAGTCCCCATCCAATGAGTTGAAGGCCTTGAGAGCAAAATCTGAGGTTTCCTGGAGAAGAAATTCTACCCCAGGACTGTAAAATAAAAATATTGTCTGAGTTTCTAGCCTGCTGGCCTGCCTTGAAACAGTCTTGTCAGCCCCAACAATCACCTGAGCCAATTCCTTAAAGTAACTCTCTCTATATATGTATACACACAGATATACTTACATATGTACATACCTGTATGTATATATACAACACATATATACTTATACATGTACTTATGTATATATACACACATAAATATTCATATCTGCAAGGGAAGTTGGGAAATGTCACAGCAGTTAGCTGTGGCCATGCAGCTAGGTTCTAGCCAATATGATATAAACATGCATTTTGCGGCAGCTTCCTTAACAGACATGTACCCATTTCCCTGTTCTTTTTTCAGCCAGTCCTGCCTGGAACAGGCTGTTAGAGCTCCCACAGCCATACTGGGTCATGAAGATAGAGGCCACACCCTAAGAATGAAAGAACATACAGTTGGAAGGAACCTGTATCCTGGATCATTGTGCAGCTGCTGGATCTGTTCTGAAAAGCCTCTCTTGAAAGAGAAACATCTTATCGAATTTATGCTAGATGTTATTTTGTATATTCTGTTACATTTAGAGAAATGTAATCCTAATTTTAAAATGAGGAAATTTCACATAAAAATTTGGATCTCTTGTTTCTTCCTTGACAGTTCAGAATGTCTGGTAAACTTGGAGTCATGCTCCCCACTGCGGCCACTGCCTAGGGCAGGATACTGGCTGCTTGCTTGCTTTAGACAGCACTGGAGACCCCAACGAGATTCTTTTCCTTTATATAAGTTCCTGGAGGCATGTGAGTTTCCCATCCCTGATATGGATGTTGGGGTTTTACTTCTATAACCAGTGTGACAGGCCCCTGTATAAACTTACTTTGCTCTCTTAGGCAGTTTCTCCAGCTACTGTTTCGGGGAGCGGGGCAGAATAGAAAACTCTCTTTCCATCATTTTCAGCACGAGCATTCCCAGATTGGTGTAATCCACAAAGAAGGATGTTTCTGATGCTGTTGGATGCAGGGCTGTTTCTCTACACTTCGAGATACCATGTCAGTCATAGCCCTACAGGCCTGCCTGTGGGAGGAGGGAGTGCACGTCTCAGTGTCCACAGACTTTTCATGTTGGGGAAGCTCTACTCCCAAGGCATGGGAGGAGGGGATCAGAGGATCTCCCACTCCAAAGCTGCAACTTTTCCTATTTTAAAGACCGTCATCTATTTTAATGAATTTGTATTCCTTTAGTCCACGCAATTTTGACTCAATTTCTCACTAACACTCAAGTCTTACTCTAGTGAAAGAGCATCACCCTCTCCCAATTTCCAACCAGCTCTCTGCCTTGAACCACATCACCAAACTTCCTGCACTGCTTTAATAATGGAGAGAACAGCCTAAGAGGGTTTCCCTTCATCTGGGGGAGGGGCTTAGAGGATAGGGGTTGGAGTCTTAGTTGCTGTCGGACCTAAATGGACCTGGCAATTATTTGGGGAGGAGAGATTCAAAGTTGAAGGATTCCTGGTGAGTTAAAGACTGATTCTTGTCTTTGGCTATGAATGAACTCAAGGCCACTAAGATGTGAGCAGAAAGTAAGATGAGCTCAGTCTCTCAGAATCAGTCCAATGACAAAGAAGGCATAGAAAACCCTTCCAGGTTGCTCAGGCCTTTTGGGAGGAAGGTAGGGGTGTGAAATGAGGCTGACCTTTAAAACAGAAGGTATCACCCAGCTGGTGCGGCTCAGTGGTTGGTCTTGGCCCTATGAACCAGAGGGTCACGGCTCAATTCCCACATCTAGTCAATGACTCTCTCTTATCATTGATGTTTCTATCTTTCCCTCTCCCTTCCTCTCTCTGAAATAAATTTTAAAAAAAAGTTTAAAGGGGAAGGTATGATAAGACCAGAAACCCGTTTTTGAGCCAGACTCTGTATCTAAATTTGTCTTTGTCTTTTTTTTCTTTATCGAATTTACTGGGGTGACATAGGGTAATAAAATTATATAGGTTTCAGGTATACACTTCTATAACACATCACCTGTATACTGTACTGTATGTTCACCACCCCAAGTCTAGTCTCCTTCCATCACCATTTCCCCCCTTCTTTACCCTCTTCTTCCTCCCCCTTCCCCCTTTCCCTCTTGTAACCATCATACTGTTGTTTGTGTCTGACACTTCTCCAAAGAGGACATAAAGATGGTCAATGGACATATGAAAAGATGCTCAATGTCATTAATCATCAGAGAGATGCAAATTAAAACCACAATGAGATATCACCTCACACCTGTCAGAATGGCTGCCACCAACAAGTCAACAAACAACATACGTTGACAAGCATGTGGAGAAAAGGGAACCTTAGTGCACTGTTGGTGGGACATAGACTGGTGCAGCCACTGTGGAAAGCAGTGTGGAGGTACCTCAAAAAATTAAAAACAGAACTGCCTATGACCCAGCGATTCCACTTCTGGCATATATCCAAGAAACATGAAAAACTAATTTAAAAGAATTTATGTACCCCTATGTTCATTGCAGCATTATTTACAGTAGCCAAGATCTGGAAGCAGCCCAAGTGTCCATCAGTAGATGAGTGAATAAAAAAGCTGTGGTACATTTACACAATGGAGTACAATGCAGCTGTGAAAAAGGAAATCTTACCCTTTGCTACACCATGGATGGACCCAGAGAACATTATGCAAAGTGAAATAAGCCAGTAAAAGAAAGACAAGTATCGTATCATTTCACTTATATGTGGAATCTAATGAACAAAATTAACAAACAAAATAGGAGCAGACTCATTGATACAGAGAACAGTCTGACAGCTGTCAGAGGGGAAGGGAGTTGAGGGCTGGGTGAAAAAGGTGAAGGGATTAAGCAAAGGGAAAAAACCTCATTTGTCGTTTCTTTTTACTGTCAAAATTCCATTAAACTAATGATTCACACATATCTTAGTATTGCCATGGCCAGGCACTATTTTAGGCCTTGGAAATACCATGAGCAAAACAGGTAATATTTCTGCCCTGATAAAGCTTACATTTCAGTTGAGGGATACAGATAATAAATATAACAAGTAAACAATTATATAATCAAGATAATTTCAGACAGTGATAAGTACTATGAAAAAAGCTTTTAAAACACAACTTAAAAAAAGGTGAGACAGCGTGACAGGATGAGGGGAGGGTCTAATTTAGAAGGATGGGCAGGACGATCTCTCTTGAGGAAGTGATATTTACCCTCAATGATCAGAAGAAGACCTGGAAAAGTGTGTTCTAAGAAGACAAACAGCAAGGACAAAGGTCCTGAGGTGGAAACAAGCATGGTTGGGCATGGCACGTGAGGTAGAGAACACCAAGAGATGAAGTCACACGTAAGGTGGGGGTTAGATCACACAGAACTTTCATTCAAGGACTTTGGACTTTATTCTAAGGGCATTTAGAAGCCATTAGATAAATGTTAAGCAGGAGAATAAAATTATTTCCTTTAATTTTGAAAGCTCACCCTGGCTGTTGGTTAGATTATAGATTGGCAAGAGTGGAAGCAGGGAAAACACTTAGGAGCCTATTTTAATAGTTCAGGTGAGAAGTGACACCTAGCTTGGATGAGGTGGTAACAGTAGAGACAGAGAGAGGTGAGCAGATTCAGGATCTATTTTAGAGGTTGAGCCAACAGAACTTGCTAATGAATTGGATATGGGGTAGGAGGAAATAAGAGGAATCTAATAGGGGGATGGATACTGTTTCCATTCACCAAGATGGGAAGCCTGAGGAGGAAACAGGTTTTTGGAAGGAAATCAGAGACCTACTTTGTCCAGGTTTTGTTTGAAATGCCTGTGAGACATCCAGGTGGAGGCGGAAAGCTAACAGTGGATAAATGAGAATTCTTGGAGCACGTACTTAGCATTCCTTTTTTAATTTTCTGCCCACTGTAGAAGCCTAGAAAAATCCCAGAATGGGCCTGAAAGGGCAGTTCCCCCTTTCTCCTAGAACAGCGGAGGTCCCCTCCAAGGAGCCAGGGCCCCATCATCTAAGGGTTTTAGTGTGCCTATGGGTAGCGATAAGCTTCAGTGCATATAATAGAAATGCTTTATAGTTGAGAAGGTCAAGCAAGTTGTAAATTGCTATTTGTCATTAACTTACATTTTAATTTGCCAGGTGCCTCCTCTTTAATTATGAATGATCTTCAGTGACTCCTAGTATATAAAGTTTCTGGTTTCTGCTTCCCCCTCTCCTTTCTCATCACTCCCTGTCCTGGCTTCTCTAATGAGCCTTTACTCTGTGGACTGTGTAAAGTAAAAAGCTTTACTCTACCTTCTGATGATTGGGGGGGGAGGGAGGTCTATAAGAAAGTTCAGGAAATAGCTTGCCTCTTCTTTCCTTCTGAAAAAGTTGGGGAAGAAAATAGTGAGAGAGACAGGCAGCCAGGTTGGAAGGAGTGACTTCAGGCTGGTAGCCAGGGGTGCTGGACTAATACTGAATTTCATAATCAACAGCAGGCCCCACCCAGTTGCAAGCAGCAGTGGGATGGGAGCAGGCAGCCACCAAGGAGAATGGTAGAGACTGTTTTTCCCTGTGGACTGCACTTCCTAAGAGGAAAAAGGTGGCAGAGTCAAGCCCAGTATGCTCACTTTGCCCAGCTTACTTTACATCATCAGAGATGAAATGGTTGAGACTGGGAGAAGGGCCAGAAAACAGTCGTCCTTGTGGAACCATAAAGTGGAGAAAAGGCCTTCTCTAATAGATAATGAAAACATTCACCATTAATTGGCTAGTTTTAAAAATTTAGATTCTCAGTAAGTAGGTCACAGTTAAGTTCAACAAACAGATATCAAGCACAATTCTGCCACTTACTGACTCTGTAGTTTTGGGAAACTTACCTAAGTCTCAGATTTTTCACTTGTAAAAATGAGGATAATAGTACCTACCTTGTGAGATCATTAATGTAACACATTCAGTGGATCAGGACAGGCACTCAATAAAGAATTACTGCTACGGCTACTACTGTAATGATGGCTATCACTATTACCATGTTGGGAAATCTACTTAGTGCTGGGGATATAAAGATAAAAGACATAATCTTACCATCTAGAAGCTTAAGACTCAGTCAGGAGGTAGGAATAAAAACCATTAAAATACAATGTAATGCACATGAAGTATAGGGTTTCTTACAAGAAGGGTGCCTGTAAATGATAACATTTTAGTGAGACTATCTATCTACGTAGGCCAGGACAAAAAAATCATCTTGGAGTTGTAGTCTCCCATACCCTTTTTGGGTGGGTGGGGGGTGGGGTGGGGGGTCAAGGAAGTTGCTCAAATTGTTCACCAAGAAAGGTATCAGAACTTGCCTCTAGTTTTGTTTTTGTTGTTTTTTGTTGTTTTTTTAAAAGGAGTTCGTCGCCAGGGAGGAAGAGAACAATGATGGCTTTAAATCCTCGAGATAGTGAAAGCTAGAACCAGCCCTGGTTTAGCACTTCTGAGCACAGAAAGAGCTGATCATTTTGGAATCTGACACCTGGAGCCTAGACTGGCAGAACCTGAGGGCCCCTGGATCAGGGTGACATGAGGACAGGCTGGAAAGGCCCCACTCTGGCCCAGACTCTTGACCTTGTACTGACCACACTGGACTGGTTCACCACGGGTACAATGCTTTATCTTTGTTGACTTTACATCTTCTGCTAAGCAGCCTTGCTGCCTTGCCCCTGAGCCACCTCACACGGCTGGCCAGTGCATAGGCAACCTACTGTGGAAGTAACCAGGGTGCCTCTAACGCAGTTTGCGGTACTATTGCGCCTCCCAGTTCATCTCTAGGGTGCAAATGTTTGAGCCCTCACAGACCAGTAATAGAAAACCCTAAGGCCCAGGCTCTCCTCCCTCCAACTCTCTCTCTGTAACCCTAAGTCCTTGCTGCCTCCTCTGCTGCGGTGACTGGGAATCTGGCCAGGAGCACTTTCTGTTAGAGAGCTCTGGGGTGTGGGTGGCCCACCCCCACAAAATGTGTCAAGCACCTTCCAGGAATCAGGGACACATGGCCAATTTTGCTGCATTTACTCTTCTGTCTTAGCCATGAGATTGATCTACAGTACTATACTTTCTTTCAGGTACCTCCTAAGCACAGGGAATCCTGTATGCATAACGGGGATGGAGTTGGAGGGAGGATAGTCTGGACTTCTGGTTTGTGAGGGCTCAAACATTTGCACTCTAGAGATGAACTGGGAGGCACAATAGTTGCACCCAAAACTGTGTAAGAGGCATCCCAGTTGCTTCCACAATAACAGAAGCACGCACAAGCTACAATAGCAGGAAGCAAGGAGTGATGAATTGTGCAAGAAGAGGTATTTGGGGAAGGCTTCTGAGAGGTCAGGCCTGAACAGGTTTTGGAAGTACGAGCCGTTTACGGTGATAGAATGGAGGAAGTCAGTCACAGATGGAAGAACAGCCCGGACAAAGCCTTACGAAACCGTGACACAACATGGTTCTTCCGCAAAGTCAAAGTACCTTTGTCCAAGTTGCCACCGTGGTGGTGAAAACTCATTTCTTGTTCCAGTATTTAGTGATAACCTTCTTCAGCTCTTCACAAGTACAAGTTTAATATATGCAAAGTACTTAGAAGAGTGCCTGGCACATGGTTAGCACTGTCTTAATGAAACTTTTGATAACTACATAGCTCAACTTTTTAAAATATAAAATGTAAAAATACTCTCATGCCCAACCAACCACTCTTTCCTGTTTTCTACTCTTTCCTACCTTAATCTCCATTCTTCATAAATCCTAAACAGTTTCAAAAGCCAAACATTTTAAGAGGCCAGTCTAAAAATAGGTGCAACACAAAACGTCCAAAACGGACAGGCGCCGCAGGACAAGGGCAGCTAGCGCTTCGGGGCTGGGGGTGATGCCTGGCAAACAAACAGCAGCATCTAAAACAAGGCTGGAAACATTCTGTGTGTTACCTCCGTAGTTCCAGCTCAGAAGTTTGTCTGAAATACTCGCATCACAGCTGAGAACCGCGTCCTCAGCAGACCCGCGCCGGAGGCCTCGCCGGGAGTCGGGAGGGAGTGCGGGGCCCGGCCAGGGGCGGCGGCTCTCGCAGCAAGCGCCACGTCACCCGGCGGGAACTAATTTGACACCTAGGTAAGGTTACGAGAGGGGCAAGGCCGGCCTGGATGTGAGGGCGGACGGCTCCGCAGGGAGCAGCGGCGGCGAGCCGCGCGGCCCGGGACGGCCGGCGGAGCGCGAGGACGGGGGTCGGAGGGGCGCGGGGGGCGGGAGGAGATGCGGGAACGTGGCGAAGGTACCTGCCCGGAGCGCCGGGTCCAATCGGAAGAGGGCGCGAGCCGCACCTCAACCTGCCCGAGGACGTCACGACGCCGAGGGGGACGCGTGGCCAATGGGAGGCCGTCAGAGTCAGGGGCGGGGCCGGGAGCCGGGGCCGGACGCACGGAGCCCGTTGGCGGAGTCGCGCGGCCACGGCGGGTGAGGGAGAGGCGAGCGGCGGCCGCGGACGCCGGCTGCCCGAAGCCTCGCGCCCGACGCTGCGTCCTCCCGCATGGTGCCCACCCCTCGCTAGGCGGCGGCGGCGAGACGTGCGGGGCGGCGCCGCGGCGGTGGCTCGGGGTCGCGGCGTCCAGTCGCCCACACTTCCTCCCGCGGCGGCCGTCTCGGTGGGCGGGATGGCGGCGGCCCGCGGGAGCGGCCGCGCCTCTGCGCCGCGGCTGCTTCTGCTCCTGCTGCTTCCGCTGCTGTGGGCCCCGGCCCGGGTCCGGGCTGTCCCCGACGAAGACCTTAGCCACCGGAACAAGGAGCCGCCGGCGCCTGCTCAGCAGCTGCAGCCGCAACCCGTGGCCGTGCAGGGCCCGGAGCCACCGCGGGCCGAGGTGAGCCGAACGGAATGGGCCGGGCCGGGCCGGGTACCAGCCTGGCGGCCGCCCGGAGCGCGCGCTCGGCCCGGGGCTGCCGGCGGGGGAGGGGAGCCGGCCGGGCGCGTGTTCGGGGTCGGGCCTGGCCTCTCCGGCCCCGGGTGCCAGGGGAAGGCAGGCGGGGCCCCGCTGTGGTCCTTGAGCTCAGGAGACGGAGATGCTGCGGCGCGGGGACCTGCGGGCCGGATGTAGCCTGTGGAGCTGGAAAAGCTCATCCCAAGTGGGAAGTTGAACACGGAGGGCAGCTGGGAGGCTTTTGGTTTTCTCTGAGGATAACGTCGGTGTTTTCATGGTTGGAACAGCTTATCCCGAGCGGTTTACCCAAATTCAGCTTTGCGCGACTTTCTTTGTGTTTTTGCCAAATGTACATGGATTATGAAGCGTGACTCTCACTTTTCAAAAACGTGCTCTCGCGTGTAGGAGCAGCCCTTAGGGACGCAGAGGAACCGCCTGGCTTCGGCAGGAGCACCGAGGCCTGCAGCGCTGTGGGATGCCTGAACTAAGTGTATACCTCTACCAGAATTGTCCTTTGCCTTCCCTGAGTAGATATTAGTGTCTTAATTTATGTTAATAGAACCACTTAATCACTCGTATTCAAAATCTCAGCGGCGTTTTTAAGTTTCTTCCATAAGTTTCTTCCGTCTGCCAGTTCTGGGCTTTATCATTTCCAATTTGGATTCCTGGATTCGGGTCCTCTGTCCTGGTAGGGGACGGTTTCGCGCTCAACCCTCCTCTCCCCACCAACTTCCACCTGTCGCCACCCAACGAATCTTCCTAAACTTTGAATTCTATTTTACTTCTCAGAAATCTCCAGAGTTGCCCCTGCCTACTGATCTCAGTCCAGCCTCTTCAGCAGGATGTTCAGGTTTCTTCCTGATCTGGCTCCAGTCAACCTCCAGGCTTTTTAGTCAACCGCTCCCTTGCTCATGTGCTTTACACAAACCGGAGACCTTTCCATGTGCTCCGTGGCTAGTCTCTCCAACAAAAGGCCTCCCTAAAAAGGCCTCAGTGAGCTTGAAGCCCACTCACTGGTCAGAACCTCTCCACCTTCCAAGAACCTCCTCTCTGTGAAGACTTCCCTACCTGGTGAAAAGTGATTTCTCTCTTGTCACCCTGGCCTTAGCTGACCCTGCTTGCCATTTCCCGTTCTGAATTGAGCTGAAATGCTGACTCATGACATTTAGTCTTAGAGTTTAGTATTTAAAAGCCTCCTATCATTTAACTCATCAGAAGTTTTTTTTCAAACAGTAACTATTTTGGGTTAAGTAACTTTTTAAGTGAAAGACATTTTGAATGTAACTCTCCAAGTCTTTCATTAAAGTTTAAGTCATATAGTGATTTTTGAGATACAAAATAATACCCTTTAGACAATGAGGGGTGGGGGGAAATTTAGCCATATAAAAAAAAGTCAGCAGCATCTAGTGACTATGTTTAAATGGTCTTAAGGATCCTTGTCTTTAAAATTCAGGATGTGGTGGGAAGGGGCAGGCACAATATGTGATTTTTGTCTTTAATATTTTCTTGTATTCTTGATGATTCTTTTTTGATAGGAATTTATACTAATTTCTATATTGTAGAACCCAATTGTTTTAATTATATTTTCATATAATTTTTTAATATGGCTCAACTATTTTTTCTCTGCTTACAGTACTACAGAATGCTGGAAGATATTTATTTTAAAGGGTAGGCTATTTAAACTTACCCTTTTCGTGCCATTATGTGAGAGTGGGTTTCTGAAAATAGGAGGGAAATCTCTTCTTTATTGGTAGGCATTCAAGTGTCAGATGTATTAAAATGTAGTTCTATCTTATAGGGTGCTTCGAAGCAAGATAGCTGAATTTCTAACAGCTTTCTACTCTGGGTGTGTTTTTTCTCTATGATCAGGTAAAAGTTGGGGGAGTTCACTCTGAACTTATATTTACAGTTAAACCCGTTTCCAAACTGGTGAAAAAGTGCGGTTGACGGTTTGTATTCTTTCATCTGTGTGGTTTATGCTTCTAGTGACTCTCCATTTTTCCTGATTCCTTCCCTGGCTGAGTGTGTAAAGTAAGCGGCGTTAAGTCCTTTTAGTTGAGGGAGATCAGATAGATTTAATAAAGGGGATTTTTAATGTGCTGCATATCCTGGAAGCCCCAAGAACTGTCTGGTTAAGTAGCACTGTTGGTAAAGCCACAAAGCCTATTACGTGGCCCAGTACAAATTCTTGGTATTTACTGTTTCTTGGCATTTCTTTTATTATCTTTTAACTGAGAAGGCCTTCCACACAATGTTTTAAACTTGTTTTCATTTTCATTAAGTTGCAGCTCTGCTTCAATCCAGTCTAGTCTCCCAGCTCTAGCCTCTTTATAGCTAAGATTGAGGCCATCGGATATGAGGACTCTTGTCTTGCTCAGGATTGCTGTGTCAGGATGAAGTGAACATTATGATACTGAATTCATTTCCTGATGTTCTACCATCAAAGCAATTCATTAAAACAAAATCAGTGAAACATTTAATATCATTCAAGTGTCTAAATTTATAAATCCATTAAAAACATTCATAAAAATAAAGTCACTAAACATTAAAATAAAAATGTTTTTAAATATATATTATTCTATGAATTAATAAGTAACATTAATAAAAAAGAAAATATTTTAAAACCAGACTAAACCATCCATAAAAAGAAACGATAGTGGGAATTTGTAATAAAATGTAATTTTATCTTTTATTGCAATGCAGTCTTTTAAAACCAGGTTTGTCCATGGTGTCGTTTAGGTTGAATGTATATTTTTGAGCACATTTTCCAACTTCTGAAAAAGGTTTTTCTGACTTCTTAAAGTAATGGTTAGGAGATAGTTTTAAGCCAATTCTAAGCATTTCCATCTGAATCTTTTATCTTCAGAAAATCTGACCTCTTGTGTGGTGACTTTCATTGAGTGACTTTTTGTTTTTTTTGCAGGGACATCAGTCTTTTTTTCAAAGAAAGTATCTTCATCTTCCCTAGTTTCATCATGTGTAGATGAAGATTCTGATGCAGGTATCTGTATCAATTTCAGTAGTCATACATATATGTTCATTTGAACTCTAGAACTAGAATAGGAATTATTTTTTCACTGTTGGCTATCATTTTCTTCCTTGAAGATCATGAAAGTATAAAAGAATATTTTCTAGTGGGTGTCCTTTTTTTTTTTTAAAACAATTCAACTTGGAACTAATTTAACCTTTGAGTAACGAAGAGTTATTCAGCAAGGTTTTTTTTAAATTATTTGTTGACCCTGTTTTCAAGATGTAAATAATTTGGGTGTCAGACTCAAATTAAAATAATGAAATAGTGGTATTTGTAACAAGGAAAACAATGTACTGTATTTCATTATTTTGTTACAATGTAACTGAATAGTGGAATACCAAAATTGCATCTGACCCTCTTGTACACATCTAAATATTTGCTCCTCTCTGCCCATACCTTCTGCTTTTTTCAGGTACTGGACCTCTTCTCTGTGTCCATGTCCCTATCCTCTGACCTCCAGTGTTTTTCTTCCTCAAGATCTTTATTCTCTTCATTGGGTCCATTCTGTCTGCTTATGCATGCCCACAGGTTGTTTTCTACTTGGGGAAAGAAAGGAGGTCATTAATTTAACTTTTCTTGACTGCATTATAAGCATACCTCTGTTCATTGCGCTTTGCTTTGTTGCGCTTCACAGGTGTTGTGTTCTTTACAAATTCAAGGTAAGACCCTCCACCAGCAGAAAGATTATAACTCACTTTATTTCTAGGCTCGCTCAGTTTGGAACTGAACCTGTAGTTCCTTTGAGGTATGCCTGTAGTTTCTGTTCTTCAGTTTTATAAACCAAATTTCTATGCAGGAAATTAGCTGCGTTTTCACTTTGCTCTAGTCTTCCATTATCTGGCTTGAGCCCGTCTTTTTATTTTTAATCCTCACCCGAGGATATGTTTTTATTGATTTTTGAGAGAGAGGAACATTGACCAGGGATTAAACCTGCAACCTAGGTATGTGCCCTGACCAGGAATTGAACCCGAGACCGTTTGGTGTACAGGCAACACTGAACCACCCAGAGTGTCGCCAACCAGCCGAGCCACCCAGCCAGGGCTGAGCCCCTGTCTTTTTATTTTACTACTCAGTATTGAGACTTCATTTTTGAAGGATATGTGTAACTTACCTAATTGCTAAATCCAGGACTCTTTTTCAGTTCTCATTTGACAGTTACCACTCCACTTTTTGAAGAGTTGGACCCCATTTTTGCTATATGAACTTGAGAAAATTATTTAATGCTATTGGTCCTCAGTTTCTCCTCTTTTGTTAAGTTGGGATAACAGTTCTTAAGGTCTTTGAGTGTCAAATAAAACAATGTATGTGAAACTACCTGGCACCTAGTTAGTGGCTCAGTGAATGGTGTTTGCCCTCTCGACCATCTGGTGGTCTCTTGCCCGGCTTTTTAAACACCTAAGAAAATGTGTGTGTTTTTCTCTTTCTCTCCCCCTCTTCTCTTTTCCCTAAATGGACACATTCCCTAAGGCTTTTCAGCTTCATCTCTTCCTTTTCCCGGGGAAATTTCATCTACAAGCAGGCACATACTGTAAGGCTATGCTGCCTAAACTCAGGGGTCCCATTTGTACGCCGTCTTGGAAACCTTCATTTGAAATGCTTTTTATCACCTCAGACTGAACACGTCTGAAACCAAACCTCTTATTTGTATTCCTTTCCCACATACCTTATAGGAACACTAGTAGTTCACTTAACCAGGTGGAACAGTTTAACCATCATATTTGACTCTCCTCCCTTTTAAAAGTTCTGTTGATTTTCCTTTACATCAGGTACAGAATTTTTTCCTTCCCTGTTACTAACATTGGTCTTGTGCAGATGGCCTCCTAATTGGTTCAGTGGCTGGTGGTCTCTTTTAGCCCTGATGTATCTAGTCACAGTGCCGTAATCATGTTCTTGTCTTCTCAAAACTTGAAGGGCTTTGTGTTTGCCTCGAAGCTGGGCAGTAGCCATACAGGGCTCTCAGTCTGGGCTCGTTTATCTTATGTTCCCTGAACCCCATTCATCTGATGTTCACTTCCTGTTCTCAGAATGCCAGTATTCTTTCAAATTGTCAGTGCAGGGAAGGCGGTAAATGCACATACCCCAGGGCGTTTTCAAGTTAGCCATTGCACCAGCTTGTTCCCAATCTATGGGTCTGTTTTCTGTTTTGTGTGTTTCTTTAAGATTGCACAACTAAGTGAAATCATACGATATTTGTCTGAGATTTCATTTAGCATAATATCCTTAAGATCCGTCCATTGTTACAAATGTCTAGATTTCATTCTTTTTTATTGCTGAATAATACCTCTGTATTTGTGTATGTACATGCATAAACCACTTCTCTTCTTTATCCACTCATATATTGGTAGATATCTAGGTTGCTTCCATATCTTGGCTATTACTAATAATACTGCATTGAACACAGTGATGCATATATCTTTTCCAAGTAGTAGTGTTTTCTTCAGATAAATACCCAGAGGAGGAATTTTTAATTAAAAATAACTTTATTTTTAATTTTTTGAGGAATCTCCATACTGCTTTCCACTGTGGCTGCCCTAATTACAGTCCCACCAACAGTGCACAAGGGTTCCCTTTTCTTCACAGCCTTGCCAGCATGATGGCCATTATTGGTGATGGCCATTCTGACAGGTGTGAGATGGTATCTTGCTGTGGTTTGATTTGCAGTTCCCTGATGATTAGTGATGTTGAGCACTTTTTCATACGTGTATTGGCCATCTGCATGTCTTCTTTGGAGGAATGTCTGTTCAGGTCCTCTGCCCATTTTTATTTGTTTCTTTGGCGTTGAGTTGTATGACTTTCTTATATATTCTAGGTATTAAAACCTTATCAGATAGATGTGTCATTGACGAATATTTTTCCTATTCAGTAGGTTGTCTTTTCGTTTTGTTGATGGTTTTCTTCACTGTGGAAAACTTTAGTTTGATGCTGTTTTATTTTTTTCTTTTGTTGCATTTGCCCAAGGATACATCCAAAAAGATATTGCTAAGACAGATGTCAGAATTTACTGCCTGTTTCCTTCTAGCAGTTTTATGGTTTCAGGTCTTTCATTTAAGTCTAATCTATTTTGAGTTTATTTTTGTAGATAGTGTAAGAATGTGGTTCAATTTAATTTTTTTGCCTGTATCTGTCCAGTTTTCCCAGTACCACTTATTGAAGAGACTATTTTTACCCCATTGTATATTATTGCCTCCTTTGTTATAGATTGACTGTATAATCAAGGATTTATTTCTGGGCTCTGTAGTCAATGCCATTGGGTGTATGTGTGTGTGTTTATGCCAGTACCATAATGTTTTGATTATTGTAGCTTTATAGTATAGTTTGATATCAAGGAGCGTGATCCCCACTTTGTTCTTTCTCAAGATTTCTTTGGCTATTTGGGGTCTTTTGTGGTCCCATATAAACTTTAGGATTAGTTGTTCTGAGAAGAATGCCATTGGTATTAAAATGTGGTGCCTCTGGACCAGTACTGAACTTTGGGTAAAGAGTGAGCAGCATAGAATATTGGACGTGTTACTAACTCTTGAAAGTGCTTGTTGCCCTTTTGGAGCTTTGTCACATTTTCAATTTAAAATGACCTTAATGCTAACACTGGTTTGTCTTTTTTATCAGGCCTTATTATCTCTTAGGATATCCAGTTATATTAGACCTCATCTTAGCTAGAGCCAACTCATGCCTCTACCCTGTCGAGAGCTTTCTGAATCTTACTCTGTCCTCTAACGTGTTACTGAAATTTATCTCAGCTTCCTGTTATTTGAATGTTTGATAAACATAACTTGGTCTTTCACACAAGTTACAAATAAAAGGCTAAGAACTTAATCTTAGCTTACAAATTCTTAGAAAATAAGGTAATTTTAATGTGTGGATGATTGGTCTACACCCCCCCCCCCCCAATTGTTTTGTAGAATTGTACTAGGATCTGCATTGTAGCAACTATCCATCAGAGGTTTCTGTCATTACTAATGGCTTTCAGAGTGATTAGACTGTCAATAAGTCTAATGGCCATGACAGAAAAAGTCTTAATTGACATACAAAATAAAAGAATTGTAAATAACAGCTTCTTTCAAAAAGTAGCTGATGTATATTTTTTTTTTATTTCAGAAAGGACTCACACCAGCTGCTGCAGTTCATACCAATAAAGAAGATCCAGCTACCCAAACAAATTTGGGATTTATCCATGCATTTGTGGCTGCCATATCAGTTATCATTGTATCTGAACTGGGTGATAAGACATTTTTTATAGCAGCCATTATGGCAATGCGCTATAACCGTTTGACAGTGTTGGCTGGTGCTATGCTTGCCTTGGGCTTAATGACGTGCTTATCGGGTAAGTAAGTGTACTTTTCCTCCTAACAAGTTTATTGGATTTAGGCAAAAGCATGGTGTTTGGCATTGAGTCACTAAATCATTCAATTTGGCTCATGTTCAGAGTTTTGTAAAGAGAAAATGGTTTTAGTACATAAATTCCTAAAAACGATACTGCATTTTTAAAATTAATTGTTCAGCTATTCAGTCAAGATACATACTCATTTATTCCCTGTATTGGAACCCTTGCTTTTGCTGTGTATTCTTGCTGCTTTTCCTTTTCAGTCCAGGTAAGCTTATTTCTGGACTCACGCAACCACAGAGAATTGCATATTCTCCTGTTCAAGGACATTTGATAACAATAACTGAGGAGTCACTTTTGGTTTATTATGTTCTATTAAGTTATTCTTACCTATTACAGTAAAGGAGTGAAACATTGTTAGATACCTAGTTTGTGCTGCTATTATATAGGCTTCAATTTTTCAAAGAATGAGACTATGAGAAAGTAAACTTACTATTAAATAAACATAATTTAGTCTCTTATTCAGAAGCAACCCTGAGCCTTGTACGTGGGTAGAAAATAGTAAGCTTCCTCCTTAGAGTCAGACTTGGGTCAGAGTCTGACTGTGCCGTGTATTAGTGTAATGATAAGTTACTTAACCTCTTTGAGTTTCAGGTTCCCTGTCTGTAAAATGGAAATAATATCGACCTACCTTACAGGGTTGTGATGTGTTTTTAAAACGAGATCTTACATTTCAAGTGCTCAGTCATTCACCCCTCTTCTTCTCTCGGCAAGTTCTATTTCTCGCTGCTTGGATGCTTGTTAAAGTCTTTTAAAACATGAGTATTTTAATGATTAAAATAATTTGACTACTTTTCATATTTTAGAATATTAGCATTATTTGTATTTCACAGTAAAAACAGTTTTTAAAAGTAAATTTTGATTATAGGAAAAGTGGGGAGAGTTGTAAATGGTAAAATTACTTGTTTGGAATGAGTTTCAATAATATCAGAATTTTATTTTTGAAACTTTGAGGATAACTAGAAGGCTAGCCTCATTCCCACCTCAGAAGCTGCTCCATCAGTTCCCCCTCCTTCGTGTTCACTTCCATTTCTTCAGCTGTAAGTGGAGTTAGTCTCTCCTGTCCTGACCTTCGGCCCACCTCACTCTAGCTGCTGGTACTGACAGCTCTCCTCACCTGTAATGTTTAAAAGAGGTCGTATCTGTGGTCTTCAAACCTTTCCCTCGTGTATCTAAAATAATTTTGAAAAAGTATGTACCCACTGTCACATTGATGGTAATCCAAAACTTGTCATATTAAGCTTAAGGAGTTACAAAGATCTAATTTCTGATATATTGTATAAAAAAAACTATATAGTATTCTTTTAAAACATACCCAGTGGACCCTAAATACCATTAGCAGTTTAATAGCCACTGTCACCATCAATCCTTCAAAAAGCATGAATAAACTCTTTAACATTTGGAAATGTACATTGTTCTTTTTCCTCCTTATTTTCATTTACTTTTCTCATAGAATTTTACTCTTAACAATTACAAGTTTTTACTTGAAAATCTTTTGGATCACACTGTCCTATTTATTTGTTGCAAAAATATGTATATAAATTGAATTTTAAAAGATGCTGAAAATGTTCTTTAAGTCTGTAAATGTTAACAGTTTTTATGACTGGAGTTATAGTTATTAGTATACAGTTGATCAAAGCAAAATATCACAAATTTAAACATTTTTGAATGCCTTTCTTAATCAGATGGTACAACTATTATTTTTTCTAATCCTCACCTGAGGAAACATTTTTATTGATTTTAGAGAGAGGAGAAGGGGGAAACAGAAAGAAATATCAATGTGAGAAACAAACATCAATCTGTTGTTTCCTGTATGTGCCCCAACTATGGATCAAACCCACAGTCCAGGTATGTGGCCTGACTGGGAATCAAACCTGCAGCCTTTTCGTGGACAGGATGACACTCAACCAACTGAGCCACCCAGTCAGGATGATGGAACTATTATTTTAAAAATTAGTTTATATGTATGTGGAAACATTGCTAGTATGGAGCAAGGTTTAGAATCAATTCTGAATTATTTTTTTTTTTTAAGTAGATACAAGGGCTGAGAAATTTTATTCACATAAATAATTAAGAGAGAATTTTGTTAGACCATGTCACTCAGTTCCTTGGAACTCCTGGGTTATATGCTAAAAATCACATACTGGTTGGTCTGTCATCAAAAATGATATTTAATGATTTACCAGCTGATAATAACTTGTTGATTTTGTTGAAAGCAGACAATTAGAAACCATCAAGTATACCAAAAAAGGTTTTTCTGAAATTTATGAAATTACTGTTCTTATACATGTTAGTCTTATGTTACCTTGTATAACTGGATATACTGTATTTAGAAATGGTTGCAAAAATTGAAATACTGTTCATTTCAGTGTACTTTTGCCAATAAAGCATTTCATTTTAAAAGTTGTATCACATCATGTACTTTAAGTATATTATCTTGGAACCTCAGAACTGCAGATTTAGCTTATTTAATTTATGGAAAATGTCTACTGCATTACCTAATTGCCATGGCGGTTCTAGTAAGTCCACAGTAAATCATTTAAGTCAGGCTAATTTTCTGGCAGAAAGCATTGGACTTAGTTTTTTGAATTTAAATAAACATGATATACATCCCCATGACAACCGTCTACTTTAGAATTCTAATTCTAAGATGGATGGATGGATTTGGCATGGAACCCAGCTGTGAGTGTGCCACCTGGGGGAAATAAGACACCGAGCTTTAGTATGTCTTTCTGATGCTCTTTGCTGTAACAAGACTCTGCCTTAGGGAAAATGAATTGTTTACACTGGCTGGGGATGAAAAAGGCATGGTTTTTAAGTGAAAATTATTACTGCTAAGGCCAAAGTACCGTATTTCTGATGCCATAACCGTTATTTCCAATGACCATAATGCATTATTTTAATGCCATGACCTTGCCAGAAACGTGTGTAGGACAGGGAAGACCCAAAGCCATGTCTCTGGTTTATGATGCCTTGATTGAGGACACCAGTATTTCACACACCCTCTTTGGTGCCCTAGAATTTCTGTTTTTCTTACTATGGGGAAGTGCACCTTAGGAAGTTGGGTAAAGGAGTCTTTGTAAAGTGGGTAGAGGGCAACCATGAAGAAGGGATGAGAGAGGAGAACCTGCGTGACTCCTTAACTATAAGCATGTTTTCAGGCAGATGAGTTTAGGAAAGAGTATAGCATAGAAGTTGAGCTGGAAATATTCTTTCACAAACTAGTCGTCTGTGTCCCCTTCTAAAATCGTGTGCCCTTGGGGGTATGTCAGTCAGTTTGTAGATTGCTCACCTGTGTCTCTTGTCTCTCTGCTTTAGAGGGCCAACAGTGCAAGGCGGACTGCCTGGGCTTGTATCCAGGCTCTGCCTCTCACTTAGCTGGGGGGATTTGCCCAGCCTCTCTGTGCCGTCTGACAGCAGGATGACAGTCTTACCCACTTCAGAGCTTTATTATTACTGCTGTTGCCCTCCTCCCCTTTCACTCCTTACCCACTTGCAGTCGGACTTCTGCTTCTAACCCTGTTGTAAAGGCTGACGATCAGCTTCCTGGTTATAAGTCCAGTTTTCATTTTAGTGAGCCCCACAGATCATGTTCATGGGCTTGCCCAACTTTTTATTCTCTTCTATGACACCATGTGCTTCTAGTTAAATTTCTCTCTCTGAAAAAAAAATTGGTACTATAAATATTGATATGCTCTACAGTTTCATTCTTGGCCCATTTTTTTCCCTCTCACACTAACATTCTCATGCTGTGTTCTCAAAGTAATTAGTTACCTGTAAGTTAGTGATTCCCCAGTCAGTATCTTCACTTCAGATACTTTTCTTGTATAAGGAATTCATTTTCTTTCATAACATATATTTATTTTAAACAGTTACAAAGGAGCAGAGTTGAAGTCACGCCATATGAGAATCTTGTTAAGGTCTTACACTGTGGAAGTTTGTAATTTAAAGATTTGTGATGAAGAAATATCACTTACATGGGAATTTGGTATAACTTCCAGGTTGTAAGATTTCTGGATCCTTAGAGGGCATCCAAGTTAACCTTCTGCCTAAAGTACTAGACGTGTCTAGAGAGGAGTTCGTTATCACATAAGAGGCGGCTACGGAACGCATGCTGTCTCCAACTGGAACGCTGATTTCTTGATAAGCTATATTACATCATTGGCTAGACCTAAGGGTTCAAGACAGTATCAGTGAAGGGAAAGAAGTGGAATTATTTGAAGTAATTATGTATTAGGTTCTAATGCAAACCATTATTCCTTTAAAACAGTAAATTATGGTTTCTGAAGGTAACTATTCTTTCTTTGGTTGTGATACTTGCTGATTAACCAGATATACTGTGGCATTGTCTTCTAGTGTTGTTTGGCTATGCTACCACAGTCATCCCCAGGGTATACACCTACTATGTTTCAACTGCGTTATTTGCCATTTTTGGCATTCGAATGCTTCGGGAAGGCCTAAAGATGAGTCCAGATGAAGGCCAAGAGGAACTTGAAGAAGTACAAGCAGAATTAAAGAAAAAAGATGAAGAAGTAAGTCATAGCAGTTAAATATCTGGACCAAGAGGGCACTCAGCTAAGCACACACTATCCAGAGGGTTCCATGATTCCCCATAGCTGTGCGATATGTGGGATACACAAACAGATTATTTTGCCTAGTTTTTATTCTCACACCTGGCTGTGTTATGACTGGGTTAGTGTGAATGTGGTAGAGAGAGGAGGTGGGGATGAATACTAAACGTGTAATCAGGTTCCTTAGATTAATTTTAAACTGAAAAGCAGGAACTGTAGTTTATAATTTTACATTTTTTCCCACAGTATGTAGGCTAGCAAGTGATCAGTAAATACCGTTTGATTTGTTTTGTTGGGGAGGAATGGAAGAATTGAGAATATAGTATTTGTTGGTGTGTGAGACGGTGATTCAAAAGGTAAGCTTGGGGTCACCTAACTTTTAGTTTCTCCTTGGAGCCTGTTCCATAGAATTTTAACACTTTTTAAAGAAACATTAAGTAATTTTGTGCAGCTTTGTTCACTTCCTGAGACTAATGTCATTTTCTTTTTTTAATTTAGTTTCAACGAACTAAACTCTTAAATGGACCAGGAGATGTTGAAATGGGTGCAAACACGATACCTCAGAAAAAGTGGCTGCATTTTATTTCACCCATCTTTGTTCAGGCTCTTACATTAACATTCTTAGCAGAGTGGGGTGATCGCTCTCAACTAACTACGATTGTTTTGGCAGCTAGAGAGGTGAGTGAGCATAACTAATTGCTCCCGAGGACACTGAACAGAGTCACAGGGTGGGCCGAGGGATTATTTCGTGTGCTAGATTATTTGTTTTAGATAGTAATCCTGCTACTCTTCAGAACGGACCTCCTCCCATTTCTGCAGTCAGTCGGATGATAGTGTGTGCAAACTTATTGCTCTCGACTCATCAGGCTGAATCCTCTCCAGTTTTGCCAAAATGATGCTGTGGTGCTTGGCATTCTTTTCTTAGAACTTGCCTTTATATACTACTAGCTAAGAATATAAGTTGATATAAACTTCTGAAGGTCAGTGTGGCATTAAATATCTAAAACCATAAAAGTGGGTATCTTTGGGTTCTTCCCTTCCTTGTGTTAAAGAAATAATGTTGCAAAGATGACTTAGAAAATTTACATTTTAGCCCCAGAATAATGAGTCCTAGGATGATGGTAAGTCAGAATAGACCTGATCATCTGGTTCTAGCTTTGGCTCTACCAAGAGAGAACCTGAGGCCCATAAGCTAGTGGGTAGCAGTCTGTCTTTTCTGCTGTATCTTGTTCATAGTTATCAAGTGCTACTTAAAAGATACCCATCTAAATTTAAAGTTTATTTCTTTTGAGGGCAATAGTAAAGTTTTACATGAAAAGTATTAATATTCGCAGAGATTTATCGAGATTAGCTGAGGAGGTGGGTGTGGAGTTTTTGGAATGCACTGCTGCTACTTTTCATGCTTGTCTTCATCAACTAATATTGATTGTGTATCTGTTAAATTACATTGTTTTTATCTCATGGTAGGATTTAGATAACTAGCTTGATGATTTGTTTTTAACTCCTAGGAAGTATAATAAAAGAACAGGTTCCTTAATAAAGACCACAGTTAATTAACATAGTTGGGGCAGGGCCGTTTTGTCAGAGGAGCTTCAAAACTGCTGTATTTTAAAATATGATTCCCATATTTTAAAACAAACTCTCTTTTAAAAAGTCACTTGAATGTCTTTGCCCTATCATTTTCTTGATTTCTAGCCTTTTTTACTGGCTTTCAGATCCCAGAATTGGGACTTGAATGTATTTTGTTAGTGGAGGTGGCAGTCCTGCGTGAACTATCATGAGGGCAGAGTCACTGCATTTTTCTTAATACTGTCATCTGAGTGGCACAGTGGCTTGTGAAAGCTCAGGGTTCCAATTCTGCATGAGTTACCTTGGTCTAGCAGTGTGGCACATGCTGACTGGGTTCGAGTCTTGCTTTGTGACCCCATTTCGACAGTGCCTCCCTTCGGCCCCGTTTGTGGATTTTCTGTGAAACAAGATAATGCATGTAGGGTCCCCAACACAGTGAGCCCTCAGCCACCTTCCACACTGCTGGCACCACGGGGATATATAGTGAGCTCTTCAAGGGCAGAAATACGGTTATCTGTTTCTGTTCCCCTTTTTTTTTTTTGGTAATTTTTTGTATAAACCATGCGGCCTAGTTCAGTCCATTTTAGCCTGAACTTCATTTCTGCTTCCAACATAATTTAGTGTTCCCACATGGACGTCAGAATCCTAGTGTCTTTTGACATGTTACTGTACTAGTTAAAGAAAAAGTTGGGTCAACTAAATTTGGCAATAATGCATCCTGGTTTTCTGTTTTGAAGACTGAATATGCAAAATAATAAAGACTGAAAAATCCTGTATTAAAGGAACTATTTAATTTTATTTAATCCAGTGATTTTTCAAGTAGAATGAAAACATCTTCTGGCTTACCGGTTCTAGAAGTTGTAATACACACTTTGGGAGATGCAGTCCCATGCTTTTCTTCTCAGATGTTTCAAACCATCTCCATCTCCTCAGTTTCTGCACACACACTCCTGCTTCTCAGCAGACAGCCTCACCTGCCACTTCAGAGAGAAGTCATTCCGCTCCACTCCCACCCATCCCAGTGGCAGTCCTTTTCCCTCCTGTACTCTGGGTCCCAGCCCCCATGCACAGCTTAAATCTTTGCCTTTCTCCCAACCCAATTTTGTGAGCATTTTAGCCTGCAGATGTTTTTTCATCGAAAAGAAGCTTTATCCCTTCTTTGGTTCTATGTCTTTTCCAAATACCACCCTGTTCCTCCCTTTCCCTCAGTCTCAAAGTGTTTGACTGATGGGACAAGGCTTGGCTCTGCTTCCTTGCTTACGAAGCCCACAAGCTCTAGTTTCTGGCCTCACCAGTGATGTTGATACGGTGCTTTGAGATCATGGCAGCCATCAATGGGCCCTGCTTTGGTCATCTTGGGGGGCTGTTTGCCTGGCCTCCTTTTCAGTCTCCTTTGAGCGCCGCTTCCTGTCGTCACCCATAAAACCCTTCTCCATTGTTTCCCCTACATTTTTAATCACAGTGGTATCACCATCATTTATCCAGAGAATTACAACTGAGAAACTTGGTTGTCATGTTGAGGACACTGGAGAGTAAGGATGCAGGGTCACTTAGCCTCTGCACAGACAGATGCTGCTAAGGAAGACTGTCTAGGTTAAGTCTCCTTAGCACTGAGCTAACTGTTGCCTGTGAATTAAGTTTAACAACAGATGAAAGGTTGAATTAGGGTTATTTTCATCTTACACATTGAGTTTTTTCTACTTTTCTCTCTAGTCCTAGTATAACTGAAACATATTCCTTTAGGCGGCTATTACGTTTCATAAGCACACATCGTAACTTTTAGGCTGGTTTTGTTGTGTTGTCGTTGATCTCCATTTTCAGTGCTTCACAGTTACCTTTCTCAGGTGGCAGTTCCAGCCCGTTTTAAGTTAATGTTGCTTTGTTTCCAGGACCCCTGTGGCGTAGCTGTGGGAGGGACCGTGGGACACTGCTTGTGCACTGGGCTGGCTGTGATCGGAGGACGCATGATAGCACAAAAAATCTCTGTCAGAACCGGTACGTGGGGTTTTTCTTTTTAATTACAAAGAAAATACCGTATGTTTTAACTCTTGGAATCACAGAGAGCTGAGGAAGGAAAGGGGCTGTCTGTTTTATTTTTTTAAGTGTTCACTTCTGAAGTAGACTTGGTCTTCGTAATGAAAACCTCTTAGAGATCCAGTCATTGTGTTGCCCCTGCTCCTGCAAACATGGACTGTTTTTCACATGAGTAGATATTGGAAAGTACAGATTCTTCCATAAGCACTCCTAGACTCATGGTAATGAATCTAGTAAATGAAGTCAGTAAAAAACAATCATCATGTAGAAATATGAGAACTTTTTGGCCTAAAAATATGTCTTACGAGGTTGGGAATCAGAGGTACTGTATTTACTCATTCTGCTGAAACCATCCTGTGCATGTGGTAGGCCCGAAAGATGCATGTCTCTCTGCTAGCCAGAAGTTGTTGGGACGTGCTCTTTCGTAACGGGTTTAAGATGAGTTCTAGTTCTACTGTTACTTGTCAGTACAATTCTGTCATTTCTCAAAACAGTGCTGGAGAAGACACTGATTCTGACTGTTCACAGTCAGGCACGATAAGTGTTCTTTGCTGTGGAAATGGGGTCTAAGCATTTCTAATTTGTTTTTAAGGTTAATTTACTAGATTGGAAGAATAATGGGTAACATCTTGTCTTCCACGTGGAGGAATTTTGCATTATTTAACTTTTTTCTCCTCTCTTACAGTGACAATCATAGGAGGCATCGTATTTTTGGCGTTCGCATTTTCTGCACTATTTATAAGTCCCGATTCTGGTTTTTAACAAGCTCTTCATTCGTATTTAGTTTAAGATAGGTAACTCTTGTGTGTATGTACATAGTGTACATGGAAACTAAAAGTGATGAAAACTACTGTGTTTTGTAGCAATGAGTTATTATGTCCAAAAGAAATAATCATTGATTCTATTTGCAACATGGATTTTTAAAAGAAACCTGATGTCTAAGTGTGGATTTTTCTTTTCTCCAGTGTAATTATGTTAATACAGCCTCTGTTTTGAGGACTTTTTTGGCTTTTGGGGGGGCGAGGGGGCAGTATACACAGAACCATTGTGCAGTGAGGTCTACCATTTAATTTTATTTTTCAGCACTGATCACTTTATAAGGAATATGTTTTTTTGCCCTGGATCACTGAGGTGCTTTCAGATGTTTATCTTACAATTTTTCTTGGGGGAAGAATGAGTTAATTTCTGTCTTTTTAAAGCATTCCTCCAAACCAGTAAGCAGTAGTTTAATCCTAAATCTTTTCAAAATTAGGTTAAAAAAAAGAGAGCAAGAAAAGTATGTTAATCAGCTCTTCCACATCCAGGGATTCAAACCACCACAGATGGAAAATACTTGAAAAAATGTTACATTGTTATTGACATATATATACTCTGTGGTTAGGCCTACAATGGAGGGTTGTGTCTGTATGGAATATATACAGACTTTTCCTGTCATTACTCCCTAAATATAGTATAACAACTATTTACATAGCATTTATATTGTATGAGGTATTATAATCTAGAAATTATCTAAAGTAGATGTGAGTAGATTATATGAAAATACTCCACCATTTTATATGAGACACTTGAGCATCCTTGGGTAGATGGGAGGGCCCTGGAACCAGTCCCCCTCAGACACCAAAGGACAACTGTACTGTTATATCAATAACATGACAAGAATTGTTTGCCAGGCCATTCTTCCTCTTTTTAAAAAAATTGGGTAGGAAACCCAATATAAAAGAGTCAATATTTGACAACGTGGAATTACCAAATTAAAGGAGAATACTATGAGTGTATTCGTATTTTTTCTATATTGAATAAACAATGTAACAGATACAATGTAAATAAAAGTGGTATGACCAGTGTTTGTTTTCCCTTTTGTGTTATACAAGTTCTTTCTCTATTTTATCAAAGTAGTATTAATATTTATAAGACCTATTTCTAAAGTTGATGTAAAAAAAAGAGTCCGCCTAAGGTTACATGATAGACCAGGGAGTCAAGTCAGTTTCATTCTAGAGCCCACAATCATGGTAAGGCTCCCTCATTTTATCATAGGAACTTCAGTAATCACAGGCATGTAATTATATTCTAACTTGACTACTAACTATATTCCATCCAAGCAGCATAATTGCTTTCTCCTAGCCTGACATGTTCTATTACATATGCAGTAACTCTGCCTCTTCAAACCCAAAGGACAGTTCTATAGAACCTCCCACATGTTCCTTGTGTGACTGAGCTACTACAAAAGTCCTTAGTTGGTAGTACACTTGTAATTTGAAAAGATTTAGGAAGAGTCTAATCATGCATAATATAATCGCCCAGCATTGTCGATGTAGCAACCATTCTGCACTAGTAACTTTGTGGGAAAGACAGCTAACCACTACTGGGAAGAGATCTAAAAGCTGTCAGTTAAAAAGTAGCAGTGCATGTGCCCAGCTGGTGTGGCTCAATGGCTGAGCACCAACCCATGAACCAGGAGGTCACAGTTCAATTCCCGGTCAGGGCACATGCCCCGGTTGTAGGCTCAATCCCCTGCAGGGGGCGTGCAGCAGACAGCGCATCAGATTCTCATCATTGATGTTTCTCTCCCTCTCCCTCCCTCTCTCTCAAATTAATAAAAAGGAGCAGTTAGCACACACTGATGAAAAAATCATGTTTCAAAACTTTACGGTAGTTACAGAACCCCTTAAAAGTGCCCATTACAGGGTAGAAAAACTGTCCATGAGTTAGAATAAAGCAGTTCAAAGGAATTTCAGATTAAGTCCCCAGACTGCACCATCATTCTCTGCAGTTAGATACCCCTATTACTGCCTTAGATTATTATAAACAGAACGAGAAAGGAATTATGTTCTTTTCCAAGAACACAAAGGACAATACCATCAGAGCCCCAACCTGGCGATGCAGGCGGCCAGGTCCTAGGACCAGCTAAACATGTGAATAACAGCATAGCTTTCTGAGGCACCGCAATCTTGTAACTGCACATAATTACCCAATTTGGTAGCTCAGACCTAAGCTACAAGGTAAAAGTCACTAATGTAGGTAGACTCTACTGCTGAATAAAAGAAAGGAAAATTTCATTGGTAGTGATTTTAAAATATTTAATACTCTTCTCTTTAAAATCCAAAATAATGTAATTCTTACAAGTTAAGTGCCACATAAAGCAGGTGTTATTTTTTGAGAAATGTAGGTGATACTGAAAACAGCACTGAGGTATTTTTTATTTTTAAGATTGAATAAGGAAACAAAGTCTGGACCTAATCTTTTTACATTTAAAACAACAACAATGCTACTGCTTGGCTCTTCTGCTGTAATTTCAGGTTCTGAATACATTACAAGGGTATGGGAAAGAGCATCATAATAGTACATGTAGTTCTGAAAAACTGCACGTCATAACCTGGAAAAATGATCATATAGCAAGAGGCCTGAGTGAAGGTAGACTAGTAAAACATTTTTACCTCTTCAAGGATAGCTCTGAAAAACAAGTGTAACCAATTGTAACACCAGATTAAAATGGTATCAAATAGGTAACAAAATGACCCACATTTTACACAATATTGTATTTCCACACATAGCTCATGAAAATCAGAGAACCTAATATAGCACCGTTGAAACCATTCATTATCCCTTCTGGCTTCTGTATAATTTAGGATTTGGGCTGAAGACAATACCTGGAAAATGTCATTCTCGTTTTTTATAAATCAACTTGGACTTCAGTTCAATGTCTGCTTTAGTAAAAAGAGGTATTCTATGTCAAGATCAGTTAGCCATTTATAGCTTCACCCTTTCAGAAGAATGTTAGGCTGCATCTAATTTTTATTTAAAACCAAGAACCAAGCAGTAAGGACAGCAATGTAGCACACAGAACATAAGAATTTGGTGTATGCTTTTACAGCTACCAAGTGGTGTTAACAATTAAAAATTTACAAAGATAAAATTTTTTTTTTTGCACTAACTGGTTTCATTACAGCACGGAATTTAACTCATCTTTGGGCTTCAATCTTTACACAGTAAATGTGCAAGTGCCATACAGAGGTCCTTCTCCAACTTAGGCCACAATACAATAGCTTTCAAAATAATTCTAGAATGGTCGAAGTTACAGCTTTCATAGCTACTGAAAAAGTAAAAGACATTTTCTGTCCAATTTTTTTTTTGCTTGATGATGATTGTCTAATTATATAATACATCAATCTGGAGATAATACAGCTTTTCCTACATTTTAACACCAGTCCTGGCACAACCATTGCCAGCAGTGAATTTGTACCAGTACAAGCCAACTCAAAAACACCTATTACGAAACATTTGAATGTCGTTTTTTAAAGCGATGTCACAGTTTGTTTCCTCAGAAATTTAAAAGCATAACATTTGAGAGTATATCTTCAATTGAACCCTTAGAGTTAAGGAACATATTTTTACATATTAAATCCAACTTGCTTTAATTACCATTCTCTAAGGGATCCCAAAATCTAGACAGTGTGCCCTGTACCTGACCTGTGGGAACTCTAGAGAATTCTGTTCCAATGCATTCCAGCCAGAAGTATCCTCAAAGGTCCAGGCTTCAAATGTTCAAACACTGCTTTACTGAGCAGTGCTGTGCGTGGAGGTTGGTTTTGTTTTTAAAGGACCAAGCAACATCACACTATAGAGACAACCATTTTTTGTAGAAGAGTTTGCAGTGCATATACATTGTTCCACCTATGTTAAAGACTAAATGGATTTTAACATGGATATGATAGTAAAGGCCATTAGAAGATGCTGGCCGTTTTACTAACATTCCCCAAATGGGCAAAACAGGCAATGTGTGCCATTGGTTCTGTCATACTGGCCTTTGGCTGTAATCATAAAAAGTGCCCCCAAAATGGAAAAGGCAGGAAGAATAGAAAAAGGTTGGAGCTATATGAAGCAAATTTGAAAGGGGTTACCTTTACTTTTTCCTTAAGTAAATGGAGAACAGGAGAGCAGTAAGAGGCACCTGGATGTGGGCCCTCCCCACTGCTGTCCCGCAGTAGATTGGGTCGCCCATGCAGTCTCATCTGAGGGCGAGAGACTGCACTCCATGTGAGAAGAGCCAGTTCTCTAGTGGAAGAGTCCAAGGCAAAACAAAACAAACCACAAATTAAATACATGACACTGAAATCACTGGTAAGAAAACAGGACACAAAGATACTTAAAAATATAAATAAATACATTTAGCCATTTTTATTCAAGAAACCCAGAGAACTGCTTACAAAGCAATTTCTTTAAAACCACTTTCTAAACTCTTCCATAAATACTCGCTATTCTGATTGTCACTTAACGCAGCACCTGTGTTTGCTGGTGGTGGTGATGGAATTTCACTTAATCTCTTCATAAACTATATCCTATTTCAGTAAAGGACATTTCCTTAGGAAAACCCAGGCAGCTTACAAAATATGTTAAATACTCAAAATAACCTGCAAAGTATTTTATTTAAGAAAAACAAGGAATGTAGTGTTAAATTATGACACGGGGGAAATATGCAAAACAGTCACATGGAAAGAAAGTGTTTTAATCTTTAAATATCCACATTTGTTTAATTTGTGAGCTGTTCAATACTGTTTTAAATATCCTGAATTATAACTATACCAACAAAATTCACCCCCAGTGTTTCCACAGAAGTCATTAAAATAAGACCAGATTACACTTTTTTTTCTTCAACCAAAGTAGTCCTTATCTCAGTCCTTTTTGTGCAAAAATATACAAGAGCAATTCAAATGGGAACGCTGAAATGACATGCTAACATTTCAGAGCACATTGAAAACACCCAGGATAATTCTTGAAATGATTGTATTCTAAAATATTACTAACAATCACTTTTAGGTTAGTTCTATACATCTATTCACACTGACTCAATTTTCCTAGACTTCTGAAAATAAACAGGCTCTTTTGGTGTCCACACAATAGGCAAGATAGGTTTACAATAGTGTCTAAATGGAACTAGCATCAACAATCTCAACTCCACCACATTCAAAACAAAGTCAAAGTTCATTTGGCTACCTTGAAATCACTCCCATAAACCTACTACGGTTCACTGGATCTAAACATTTCTCAGAAATGTCATTTTAAAATTTCACCTAAGTGATGATTTGGGGATCCTTTACAAATGGTAATGCCTAAGATAAACTTTATCAAAATGAATAATTGCAATAAAGTGCTTGTTATATTTCAAAATGATGCTTTTAGACTGTGGTATGTTGTTTTAAGTGTGTGCTACTCCTACATAAAGGATCCCCAGGCATGAGAGTCTCACCTGTCTCAGAAAGCAGCAGCACTATCTTTTGGTAGGCTGACAAGAGGCACATTACCCATGCGGACGAGGCTATACTAGTGCTATGGCAAAGGGGGAGGAAATTAGAAAAGTGGGAGGCATGTGAAGGGTGGTTCCTACTATATTCATAGTTATATACAAATATATTAAATATGCTATAAAAATAGTCGACTCTTTTCCTTTGCAATTACTTCAGAAGCTCCTTTTAGAAGAATGCTCACCCAACCCAAACAAACTTAAAAGGTTCTTTCTCAATCACTACTAAAATGGCAAGTGCCGTTGTGCTGTTTCTTTTCCAATCGGTTTACTCCTGGCTAGACTCACTCAGCAATAGTAATATCCAGTGTTTACACCTTCCAACATTGACTCCCAGGGGCTATGAACAGGGTCACAGATATTGGAAAGGTTACAGACTTGAATGAGTTTAACACAAATGTTCATTAACAAACTTTCAATCACCAAAGAAACATAGAAAAAGAAAAAATAATACTAGAGTAAAATGCTATTTGCATTCTACTTTTAAAAAAAGTTTACCTCAATGTAGTGGAAACATTTTAAAACAGTTGAGTAATATCCAGTTAAAAATAACTTTCACCTGTCTGTAGGACCCCTACCTAAGGCTTCTTGAACAATCGTTCATCTCCCTTCAACGCACAATGCCCCTTACAGAGCTGCACTGCCTCACTGGCCCGTAGCTAACTGCAAGCAGACAGCTTTAAGGCCATGACCAGCAACCACAGCACTTCTGAAGAATCCAAATGACCATTTCACTATTCTGCACTCAGTACTAGAACCATTCAAAGTCACTGGCATCCTTTTATTACTAGTACATTCCTAAACCAGATCTAAGTGACAAAGCAGAGCACAGGACTCAAATTACCCCCTCAAGACAGGGTGTGGAGAATGAACTGTAGTATTTACTGAATGCTACCCCCATCTGCTGTATCTGCTTTTCTGCCCATAGTTTTCACTCAAAAAATAGAGTACTTTTGAGTGTCCAGGCTCAGGTTTCACACACTCCTGGCAGTAATAATTAGTCCTGGTAGCCTTCACATGTAGTAAACAATACTGACTGGCGCAGTGCCACAGCAGTCCAAAGCAAGATAACTGCAGAACAGCTAGCATTTTGCCTGATCTTCAACAGTTTCTACCTAAAAAGTGCCACCCAGAATAAAATGTTGTTTTTTTAACAAAAAAATGACTGACTATGAGAGTAAAGCAGAAGAAAGATGACTTTTAAGTAGTTAAAAGGTGTTCCTATTTGGTGTTTTTTTCATGACAGATTTAGGATTTAATTTACAACTTGGCTACAGAAATGAATGAAGAACAGGCAAACTGCTGAATCTTCATCAGAATGCTCAAGTCTCCATTCATGGAGCAACCCAAGTTCAAGAGAAGCAGGAGGAAAACAGTTAAAGGAGCTAAGAGGCAGATGCTGCTTACTAGCTCTTCCAACACAACAATGCCTACTGACAGCAGAGGAAAAGCAGCTAGCTGCTCCTTTAAATTTAGCAATCAATTCTAAGCAGGAAAAAGTGAGCTGTGAGGAACAACAGGAATTATAAATGCAAAATTTGGCCTAACTTGTCTTAGGCTTTGCTTTTGTTAATCTTAAGTACACAGTACTCATGGTCTACCATCTATCTTTCTTTTAAGTATGGTACTTGGAGGACAAACCTTAATATAATTTTCATATCTTTTATTAGCTAAATCCGTATCACTAGATATAACCAATGAATGAATGAGGCACAACTCAGATATGTATGGAATGGCATAATAAAGTCAACACAGGCAATTTGAAAGGGGAGAAAATTAATACTGTTGCCATATTTTACAACATCAATTTTCGTCTATGTGTGTGTGTGCTCAAGTACACACACATTCTGACAGCTATCCTTGACATTCATGAGAAAGTCAGAAATCTCTTCTGATCATTTAGCCAGAAGAGGAAGGAGCTCCTTGATATGTTAATTACGGATTGGTATCTAGTGACACTTCTTTTATAGAAGGGTAGGTACCAACTTTCTTTGGTTGTTTTCTTTTTCAACATTTCTATTTTAAGTGTGGCCAGGTATAGTTTTCTATAGAAAGATAATATATCCCTTAATGATGATAGCAAAGCTGAGGGCAGAAAAGTCTTAAGAACTGACTTAGAGTTCCTCTGACTCCTTTATCTAGCAATTCTGCATTAGGTCATTTTCATTGCTCAAAACCTTTTCTGTTAACAACCTCAATTCTGTTATACATTTTCTTTTCAGGTCAATTTTGACTTATTACAGTTTGCTGTTTTCCCTTTCCACAGTAATAATTTTTTATATTTTAATAAGATATTTTCCTTTGCTCTATAATTGTAAATTTAATTATTAGTACCATAGAATATATAAAATGCTTTTCTATGAATATAATTTGTTGTAATTTATTATCTTTGGAATATGATATTGCCAAATGAAATCTTAGTTCATGTTTAGAAAGCATGTGTTACAATATTCTATTGTTGTAGTAAAGGCAAAGCAAATTCCTACCCTTTTTCTTTGTAGGAATCACACTGAGCAAATATTTACTGGTAATTCTTCAGTGACTATCTAGCTTTAAAGGAAGGTGCTTAGAAAAACAATTTGCAATCACATTAATGATTCTGATAGTGTTAGGATGTCACCTTTTATTTCTAAATAATTTGTACCTCCAGCCCAAGAGACTCAAAGCAGTCTTCAAGGGAACTTAGGGGAATAATGGCACTGACACCCACATGCTATTAGAAATGGACTAAGGTTTCAAAACTGCTACTGAAACCAGACAATGAGTTCAAGATGGTGAGTTATCACCTGAATCAAAATCAAGGCACTATGGGTTTTTTTTCCCCCTCAAATAACCCTGAATCATTTCTGACTAAAAGAAGCATTGAAATTGTGAAGGATAATAAAAAGATTCCAACAAATCCTAAAAGTTAAAATTCCCACCAGTGAGAATGTTAAAAAGTGCCTAAAACGTTTTGTGTGCAAATTTCACTCCTGTAACTGAAACATTCATGAATTACTTTCAGGCTTGTTGAAAACCATTTACACAACTATTTCCAACTATGAACTATATCAAAACATGTGATCAAAACTCCCAACCTTCTAAAATAAAGCAGTGCAAATCCTATTTTCAAACATTATTGAAAAATAGTGAAATGAAGGATACTTCTGAGTAACTTGAAAATCCTGTTATTTCAATCATTTAACCTGAAAAAACAAAATCCATTCCCAGCAGCACATCATACCTCACTGAACAAACTGTGACATCACAGCCAAGTATGAACGAAAGACTTGTGCCCCGGAAAGTGAGTAGAACACTATCGTGTTGTAAACAAAAGGGAAAACAAAGGATGTATTAGTTTGCACATGGCATCAGAATCTATGGAAATGTACTCATACCTTTAAGGAGGAGATAATGCTTTCATGCAGCATACAAAATGTTTTGCTTTCTTTCCTTTTATCCAGACATATACATAATATTTTTACAGCATCTGTACATAGAGAGTTTGAAACCATACAACATTCTGAAATTGCAATTCCATCATTATCTGAAAGGGAGAGGGGTTGAGGAAGAGGGCCTACTGGGTCTACTGGACTGTCTTCATGGCATCATTGTAAGCAAACCCCTGACGTGGCAGTGGTGTGTCCTCTGTAACACTTGAAACAGGCACAGAACCACTGAAAGTTACTAACATTGTTAGTGCCTTTCTGATTCACTGGAGGTTATATTTCATAGCTGAGCTTCTTAACATTTGGCAATATACTCTTTTTCCATCAAAAAATATCTGGGAAATTAAAACACTGTCAGAATTGGCTATGGCCATATGATCATTTCTTGCTGGCTGGTATTTAATGTACATCTGTAGCACTAGGCAGCATTTTCCCTGCTAACTAATTCAAGGAATTAGAATACTCAATACTGCATCTCACGAAACTGCTAGAACTTTTCCTCCTAATCCTCAGATCATCTGAGCAACTCTTTATGGGAAAACCCCTTCCTCCCTTGAGGTCAGAGAGGAGACATGTGCTACTGCGGCTGAACCTTGGAAGGATCGGTCAGAGTGTCAGTCCTGTGCCGACTCAGTTGCTGCTGCTGCTGCTGAGACTGGTGTTGCTGGTGATGTGATTGAGGGAAAGTGCTCTGTTGTAGTGGAAATGCAGCAGAGAGGATAAGCTGAGTTGAAGGGTTCCCATGGAGCAACCTAGAAGTCTAAAAACAAACGGATTATGCAACATTGCTTTACCCCCATTATGCTGTGTACATTAAGAATTGCTTAAGTTTTCCACTTTCCATTGGGACAAAATCCTTAAATTCCACATAATGGGCATTTTTGCTCTCATTTAAAAATAACATTTTGGAAAATGCTTATGAGGCTTTCCTTCATTTTGAAAATATTACAAAATTTCATTTTTTAAAGGACTCTGAGCTGGAGATTTTAGGATACAAAATGTGATCTATATCTTGAGACAAATCATGCATATTCTTTGTCTTTATATGTCCTAAAGAACACAATTTTAAACAGAGGGTAAATTTTAAGCATAGCTAAGAACATATAAAACACAAAAACTAAGGTTAAATAGATAGCGCCTTTGCACAGGTTCATCCGGTTGGTAAGAGCAGCAGTCCAGTGGCTGAGCATGGGCCCTGAGGAATACTGTCTGTGTTCAAACTCTGGCTGCCCCGTTCACTTGATGTGTGACCTGGTCTAGTTATTTACTTCTCTGAGCCTTAGTTTCTTCACTTACAAAATAAAGATAATCATAGTGCCTCCCATATTGAATTTCTATGAAGATTAAATATTAACATTATTTAAAAGTATTATAAAAATGAGGACTGATAGATACTTGAGTTAGAGACTTGAGTGCTATATGTAGCAGTGTAGTGTAATAAAAAAACAAAACAAAACAAAAGGGCAGAGGATCTGAAGTCAGAAGCCCTGGATTTGAGTTTCGCTCTGCCACCGATAGCTGTGTGACCTTGGGGAAGTCTCAACTCTAGGAATCTGTTTCTTTCACCTAATTTCTAGTTCTGGAGATACAAAGGAAACTAGAGAAAAGAAAGTGAATTTTAAAAATGAAAGTCCTTCCTTACTACTGGCAATACAACTTGATGCAGGGCTCCTCATTTTAAAATGGAAACTGTGACGGGTGATGTTTGCAAATACCTACACACGTGAATAGCTCCTGAACCTTAAGAACCATTAAGCTTTGTCAAGGATCTGGACAATTTGCTTTCTGTCTTTCTCATTAGGAAAAGCTTTTTTTTTTTTTTTCACAAGAGAGAAACATCCATTTGTTGTTCTGCTTATTTATGCCTTCATTGGTTGATTCTTTTTTCTTGTATGTGCCCTGACCGGGGATCGAACCCGAAATCTTGGGCTATCAGGATGATGCTCTAACCAACTGAGCTACCCGGCCAGGGCACGTTAGGAACAGCTTTTGAAAGATAAAGAACCCAGGATATTCATGAGCCTTACAGGGGTTACAACAGAGGTACATTTTGGAACTAGGTATTATATGTGAGAAAAGCCAAATTGTATATTTACTCTCTACATATGAGTATATTTCTGAAGGGTATTGCCTAACTTATTTTTTTAGGGATCCCATGTCTTTGGAATGCTTTTTCATTCTTTTAAGGGCCCTCATTCTGATAAGACTTAGAAGAATCAGATCTTAAGGCAAGTCCACTCCTTTGTTAAGCTTTTACTTAATTCTCACTGGATATATGTCCCCACAGTAATAGTTTATAACTTGCTATAAATTCTGATTATTAATTCATTTATAACAGTAAGTAAGCCAGTCATTAATGGCTGCAGTACAGTCTAAGGGACTATGGATGACTTGACAGAGAGATTTAGGTAACTAACCTGTTTTAGTTTTCCACATCATGAGGTTAGGAATTACATTTGGACCAGAACTCCAAGCGTGATAAACACTGTATCTGTGCCTGAGCATACAGTATAATACTAAATCTTCTAATTATACCATATGTGGTATAACTCTAAAATTGATCATTTGTGACTGGCCTACATGGATTGGTCTCTAGCACAAATCGAGACTAGCTTACATTCAAAATGGCTCCCCCTCAGCCAGAAGAGGAAAGGCTGGATTTCCAGATGTCAAAATCTGCTACTGTGCACCCCCAAGAGTACTAGAAATCTGTCCTGATTTCCTTGATGAGGATGCTGACTTAAATGGCTTTCTTCTGTATCCTTTAGAGAAGTAGATCCTGTGTGTCTGCATTTGGGTCAATGTATTTATCATTTGTGATTATAAACAGCTAGTTAATATGCCTTATACTATGTTCAGTAATTTATATCCATCTTTCACCCATGAGATAGGAACTATTAGCACCTCCATATAACAGATGAGGAAACCGAAATTCAGCAAGTTAAGTAACCTGCCAAAGGTCACACAGTAGGCGGTACAGCAGTGACTTAATCCCAGGGCAGTCTGACTTTAGAGTCCAAGTTCTTAACTATGACATATACTGCTTCCACAGTATTTCTACTCTAATATTAATGTATAACCAAAAAATCATTATGAAACTTAACTTTAAAAATAATTTAAGATAATGTCTATACTAATTTTTTTTAAATCCTGCTCTGTAGGATTTTGATATCCCTGCTCTGTAGAGTACAGAGTTTGATGGGCTGCTAGAGAAAAAAAGAGACAAAAGAAAGGTGCCTTTGCTTGAATTCCAGAAACTCTAGCTGGGGAGGGCGTTATGTAAAGTTCTTGATATGGGCAGGATGTAGCCCCTTATTCTATCCAGCAGTTTAGATAACTGGTATGTCCATGGCAGGGCTAAAAGTCTTCAACAGACTAAATAGGGAAGAACTTATAGCTAACCAGGACAAACTTTATCTTTATAGAAATTTAACTGGTACAGTAAGCTCTTATGGATTTTTCGTATCATTTACAAAAGTGTTCATTTAATGCCTAATTTCATTATATAAAATTAAATAGGTTTGGGACACTGCCCTTAAGAATTACCTGTAAAAATTGCTGTGGTGGTTGGGTCAGCTGAGCCTGAGATGGTTGCTGAACTGATGTAAGCTGCTGTTCCTGGGAGCTCTGCTGCTGCTGCTGCTGCTGCTGCTGTGTAACTGACAATGTCTGTGACTGCTGCTGCTGGGTAGCAAAAGTAGGGTAGGCAGTCACCACCTGACCCATGAACATAGTGCTAGGTACCATGACCGCCCCACAAGCTACAGGAGCAGTTACTAATTTGGTCACAAGTTGCTGACCTTGAGAAAATCTATAAGAGGAAGAAAAGAAAAGGGAAGTCAGAAATATAAAATATGTATTATAAAAGGCAGTGGCTGAATATTTCTCTAATATAATTCCCAATGATATTGCCAATTTAGTTTTTTTAAGGCTGTAAGTTCAAACTTTGTTTCATGTTTTTAAAGATTCCTTCTGAGATATCAGCAAAAGAAAAATGTGTATATAGTGCCCTGAGTGGTGCTGCACAATGGTTAGAGCATTGGCCCCCGCACCAAAGGGTTGCAGGTTTGATCCTGGTTGGGGCACATGTGGGAGGCAATTAATTAATGTGTCTCTCTCACATTGATGTTTGTTTCCCTCTCTCTCCCTCCCTCCCTTCCTTCCACTCTCTAAAAAAATCAGTGGAGAAAATACCCTTGGGTAAAGATTAACAACAACTACTACAAACGTGTATATAGCAAAATGAAATGATCACACAACCTGAAACTTTCCTTGCATAGCCACATGCAAAAGAATGAAGCTGGACTCTTATGTTACACTATATACAAAAATTAACTCAAAATAGATTAAATGCCTAAGCATAGAGCTAAAACAATGAAGCTCTTAGAAGAAAATGTAGGGGAAAAGTTCTGTGAAACTGGACTGGGCAATAATTATATGGATATGACACTAAAAGCACAGGCAACAACAAAAAAAATAAACTGCACATTAAAATTTAAAACTTTTATGCATCAAAGGACACTATCAACACAGTGAAAGGATAACCCACAGAATGGGAGAAAATATTTGCAAATCATATATCTGATAAGGGGGTAATAACTAAAATACATAAAGCAATCCTACAACTCAACAAAAAAATTATCCGATTTTAAAAATGTGTCTTTCTCCAAAGAAGACAAATGGTCAATAAGCACATGAAAAGACGCTCAACATCACTAACCATTAGGGAAATGGAAATCAAAACCACAGTGAGATATCACTTCATACCCACCCACCAGGCTGGCAATCATAAAAAAAAAAAAAAAAAATCACCATATGACCCAGTAATTCCATTTCTTGGTGTATACTCAAAAGAATTCAAAGCAGGGACTCAAACAGGTATTTGTATGCCCATGTTTATAGCAGCATTATTCACAATCAGCAAACAATGGGTGTAACCCAAGTGTCCATCAGTGGATGAATGGATAAACAACATGCAGCACATAAATACAATGGAATACTATTTAGCTTTAAAAAGGAATGAAATTCTAGCACATGGAAACTTTGAGGACATGATGCCAAGTAAAGTAAGTCAATCACATATTGTATGATTTCACTTATATGAGGTATCTAGAGTAATAAAAAGATATTATGTGCTTAGAAAGTAGAATGGTAGTTTCCAGGAGCTGGAGGAGAGGAGGGATGGGGAGTTATTTTTCAATGGATACAATTTTAGTTTAAAACTAAATTACACTGTAATAGTGCATAAAAGTACCCTCAGTTTATCACTGTTAGAATTCACTAACATTCCTTCCCGCCCCGCTTTCCTGCTTCTATTTTTTTAATGAAAGAACAAAAAATGATGCCTCTTCAGGGAAGAATATTATTTCTATTTGCCTTTTCTGTGAGAAGACGTCAATTTCTAACACTGGCCATTACAGTGAAAAACTGAGATGCACATGACTGCTGTAGATGTAGCATGAACTGCACCTGCACAGTTTAAAGTACATAGTATTATACTTAGGGCAAACACACTTTATTATTTACATGTTCCACAAGACAAAATAAATCTATTGTGAAACCACGCCAAAGTTAAAAATACCGGATTTTAGATGCTTCAGAACCAAATGCATTCTTTAATGCAAAAAAAAAAAACTCCACATACACAATTTTTAAAATTTATATATTAAAAAAGCCCAAAGAAACAAGTAACATTTATAAAGTGGCTAAGTGTTATTTCTTATGTAATTGTAGAAGAAATTAGTATCTGAATTGCCCAACTGCTCACTGGTAAAATATGATGAGAATACATCATCCATCTCTGGAACCAAGACATTCTTCAATCTACTGCTTAACTCTCACTTCTGTGGCTTTGAACATACTGCTCCCTCTGCCTAGAATACCCTCGCCAGGCTCCCCGCCACACACACACCCCCAAAGCCAAGCTTTTTAAGACTCTGGCTAAGTATGTCCTCCATGAAGCTTTCTCTGGCCACACTGCTCTCTTTCACCTGCTTGCCTCAACCTATAAAACTGTTCACTTCCTCCTTTCTAAAGACCTACAAAGTATTTAAGACACCAAATAATACTGTTTGTGTACTTTTCTATGGCTAATACTAATTTGATCTTTCTCTTGGGACAGTATGTGCCACACTAATCTCAGTAGGCACTCAAATGTTTGCTCAAGTAAGTCCCCCTCAAATATCAGATGTTCACAAATAGTTGATAAACTGTGTCCTCCAAAATGCACATCAGCATTCTAGATTAATAGATTACTCTAGATGAATTATTCCAGATTAATGGATTTTTTCTCAGGCTTTAAAACTAGTCCTCTGCACTTTTATAAAGCACATTCATACTATTTTTCAGAATGTTAGAGCTAAAAGCTGGACTTTTTAACTTGAAGGAAATGAGTTCTAAAAGGAAGCAGTGAGTTAGTTCTTCCTGCAACTTCTTTACTCTCTGGAAATTATTAATAGGATTTTAATATAATCTATTATGGGGCCCACTACAATTGCAAAATTGTATTATAAAAGCAGCAGCCCTACTTGTATTGCAGTAAAATAGTGAAAAATAAAATGTATTTAAAATAGAAGTTTTAAGACTATAGAGATCCTAAAGTAAAAGCTTCCCAATCTAAGAAAACAGCATTTCTTCAAAACCTTTGTTTCTAAGCTACTCCCACCAAAATAAATCATAGATGGCATTCTTGATTGGCTCACAGAAGTTTAGTGTAGTGTAAGTTTAGGCACTTGAAGTTTGAAATCAGACACTTGAGTCTTGAATTCTAAACCCCTTCTTCACCCCCTTAACTAGCTGCAGGCCCTTGACCAAATTACTAAAAACACACTTTTTTTCTTATCTGGGAAATAAAAGACCCTAACACATTTTTTTTAAAGTAAGAATTAAATGACATAATATCTTTTGAGCACTTAGTAAAGTACTAAACAAACTCAAGAAAGGAAAGCTAGTTTTATTCCATAACATATATAAACCATGGTAGTATACACCCTAATCATTACATAAAAACTTATCAGTATTTGGATTAGAATGATAAAAGTTTCACAGTGATACAAAGTCTGTCATAAAACTCATATAACAGTGTGCTGTAGAATTTGGATTCTACAATATCTGGTAGCACATTTTTGGACAGGAAACAAAATTTGCTGCTACATTTTTCATTATAAATTCCTTAAACAATGAATACATTATGCATTTGTATTTCAAATTCAATAATACTGACGCATCTCAGAGGGAAGGCGGGGATGGTGGGTGAGAGGGTGGGTGGGGAGAGGTTAACCAAAGGATTTATATGTGTATCTGCATAGCCCATGGACACAGACAATGGTGTGGTGAAGGCCGGGGGTGGGGGTGAGGGCGGGACAGAAGGGGTCAATGGGGAAAAAAAGAGATATCTGTAATACTTTCAACAATAAAGATAAATTTTAAAAAGAACAACAAAACAAATAACTGACTGGCCCTGGACAGTATGGCTTGGTTGGCTGGAGCATCATCTGGTACACCAAAAGGTGGTGGGTTCGACTTCCTGTCAGGACACATACTCAGGTTGGGGTTCGATCACTGGTGGGGCCTTGTGCAGGAGGCAGCCAACTGATGTTCCTCACATCGATGTTTTTCTCTTTCTCTCTCTCTCTCTCTCCCCTCCCCCCTCCCTGGAATGAATTTTTTTTAAAAAGATACTGGCTGCAGTAACAATCTAAAATCATGTTTTTAAAAATTAAGTTATTTTTTAATTAATTAAGTTACAACTTTGAATGCCTAAAGAACCATGATAACTACCTTATCTGTCTGTCCTGAGTGAATGTAGTTACTGCAGCACTCTGGGTACTGTTTTGTGGCATACTAGATGGAATCTGCACCATGCTTCCGGCTGCCGGCTGAGAAATCACCATAGTGTTATACAGTGGGGCTGTAAGAGTGCTCTGGGTCTGACTCGAAAGAGATGTCTGTTGGCTGTGCCCACTCAGTACATTTTGTTGACTCTGCTGGAAAAGAGGAGATTTTAATGACAGATTAACTGAAAAAATTTACATCAGGAAGTATGCTTCTACATCATTCTAATAATAGTTGACAAGACAGAAAAAGAAGTGGCAGGACATATTACTCTGGGGGAAATATGACCACCAAGTAATGACTTGTAGTTAACTGAGAATGAATTAGTTTTCAATACCTTGCTGGAAGGTAAGCTATGATTTTAGAAAAGAAGCATGATCTTAACAGCGATAATACAATATAAACAAAGAATTTCTATTAAATGCCCCAAATGAGTGACCAACATTAGTCATTTTTATATATTTCATTTGAAGCCCTGTGATTTATAGTCACAGATGTACATCAATTACCAAAATTTCCTGGAATACTGATTAAACCATCACTGTCCCAACAATTTATTCTTGACATATGGTAACAGGTTTCCTGGTCAGCCTCTTTTGCAACTCAAACTCTTTTAATCTACAGAAGTAGTCTGTATGTTCATTTTTTTAAAAACTGCAAAATTATTTAAATGTCGAAACAGTGAAAGTATTTAACATCCAACAGTTTCACAACTAACACTCTTGAACAAAATATTTTAATAATTATCACTCAATACTATACTTTCTAATTACTACTATTAAATTTTTTAATATGGTATTATTTAAGATAGAGCTTTATTTTTGTTGCAGCAACAATACACATTTCAATCACTGAACACCCCATAGCCCACTGTAGTCGATAACATTACCTGACTTGATGTACTTTGTAAAGTCTGCTGTTGTATCATGTGTTGAGTTGTGCCAATGTGTCCAGTATTCATTCCACTTTGAATTTGGTTAGTTTGAACAACCTGGCCTTGCATATTTATAGGTGCGAGTTGTTGGATGTTAGATGAATTTCCAGAAGAAAGTTGAACAGAACCAAAATTCAACCCAGGGGTTGACTGCTGTAAAAACATCTTTTAAAATAAAGATTACATTAAAATGAGCTTCACAGATTAAAAACAAAGACGAATGAGAGCATTAAAAAAAAGGAAAGCAAAAACAAGCTACAAATTAAAGTTTAAAAACTAACAAGACAAAGACATTTTGAATGAATTAGCAATAATTACTTAATAAAACATACTTCACAATCATTCATCCAGTTATCCTACTACCACGTTTCCAACTGTTGAACTGACAGTTCTGCATCACTTATTTATAACTGATGGCATTAGATAAAAGTAGTTTTCACTTAAAGTTTCTCTTTACTAAAGTCCTAGTCTCTGACAAACATAACTTTAGACTGGCTGACAAAATAAGATTATGAAATTATACCTACTGGTATTTTATTAAAACAATGATTGATGATTTATTATAAATTCTATACCAACATGTAAAAGTCTATGTAAAACATAATTTTTATATTATGAATTAAAGCTTACTAAAAATTGAACTGCTAAAGAGGACTCTAACATGGAGGACCAAGGATATTGATGGAAATCATCTTAGGAATGAATTATTTCTAGAGACTATAAATGCAATTATAATGAGCAGGTAACCAATGAGTATTTACTGAACTAAATTGATGAAATGTATCTCTTGTATGTCATTTTTAAAAAATGTTCAATTACAGTTGTTGTACATTAGTTTCAGGTGTACAACAGTAATTAAGATATTTACATAATTTACAAAGTGATCACACCAATAAATCCAGTTCCCATCTGACATCATACATAGTTGTTACAGTATTATTATTTTTAATCCTCACCTGAGGATATGTTTTTTAATTGATTTTAGAAAGGGAAAGGGAGAGAAAGAGAGAGAGAAATATTGATCAGTTGCATGTGCGCCAACCAAGGATGGAATCCGAAACCCTTTGGCAACACAGTATGATACTCCAACCAACCGAACCACACTGGCCAGGGCTACAATATTATTGACTATATTCCCTATGCAAAATTTTACATCCCTATGACTATCCTATAACTACCAATCTGTACTTCTCAATTCCTTTACCTCCCCCCTCCCAAATCTGGCAACCATTAAAACATTCTTTGTTTCTATGAGTTTGTTTCTGTTTTGTTTGTATACTTGTTTTTTATATTACACATATCAGTGAAATCAAATGGCATTTATCTTTCTCTGTATGACTTACTTCACTGAGCACAATACTCTAGGTCCATACATGTTTTTGTAGATGACAAGATTTCATTCTTTTTATGGCTGAGTCATGTTCCACTGTATACAGCACCACTTCTTTATCCATTCACCTACAGATGGAAACTTAGGTTGCTTCCATATCTTGGCTATTGTAAATAACGCTGCAGTGAACGTACTGGATGTACATGTCTTTCTGAATTAGTGTTTTGGGTTTCCTCAGATAAATATCCAGAGTAGAATTGGTGGGTTCTTCTTTGTCTCGTTACCACCTTTGTTTTAAAGTCTATTTTGTCTTGTATAAGTATTGCTATCCCAGTTTAAAATTTTTTTAATTTCCATTCTCATGAAATATCTTTTTCCGTCCCTTTACTTTCAGTCTGTGTGTGTCTTTTGATCTCAGGTGAGTCTCTTATAGACAGCATATGTAAGGGTCTTATTTTCTTATCCATTCTGCCACCCCGTGTCTTTTAATTGGAGCATTTAACCTATTTACATTTAAAGTAACTGCTGATAGATAAATGTAGTTATTACCATTTTATTATTCATATTTTTTACCTTTTTTTCCTTCTTAAAGCCATCACTTTAACATTTCTTATAATACTGGTTTTATGTTTTACATAGACTCCTTTAGCTCTTTCTTGTCTGGGAAGCTCTTTACCTGTCCTTAGATTCTAAACAATAACTTTTCTAAGTAGAGTAATCTTGGTTGTAGGTTCTTGCTTTTCATCACTTTGCATATTTCATGCCAATTCCTTCTGACCTGCGAAGATTCTGTTGACAAATCATTTGAGTCTTATGGGAGCTCCCTTGTAGGCACTGGCTTTTCTCTTGCTGTTTTAAGATTCTCTCGTCTTTAAACTTTGTCATTTAATTATGATGTGTCTTGGTGTGGGTCTCTTTGAGTTCATTTGTTTAGGACTCTCTGAACTTCCTGGACTTGTATATCTATTTCCTTCGTCAGGTTAGGGAAGTTTTCTGTCATTATTTCTTCAAATTATTTTCAATTCCTTGCTCTCTCTCTTCTCCTTCTGTTACACCTATGATGCAAATGTTAGGACTCTTGACATTGTCCCAAGGACTCTTAAACTATCGTCATTTTTTTTCTCTATTTGCTGTTCTTATTGGATGTTTTCTGCTATCTTTCAAATCACTAATTTGATCCTGTTTCATCTAATCTACTGTTGAGTCCCTCTAAGGTATTCGTTTCAGTTACTGCACTCTTCATTCCTGACTGGTTCTTATGTTTTCTATTTCCTTTTAAAATACTCACTCAAGGAAATGTTTTTAATTGATTTTAGAAAAAGAAGACGGGGGAGAGGGGAAAGAGAGTAAGAAACATTGATCGGTTGCTTCCCATACATGTGCTGACTGGTGGTCAAATCCAAAACCTAGGTATGTGCCCTGACTGGGAACAGAATTCAAAACCTTTGGTATATGGGATGATGACCCAACCACCAAGTCGCCCAGCCAGTGCCCTATCCCCATTTTTATATTTCCTTCTCTTTGTTAAAGTTCTGAGATCATCAAGCATTTTTATAACCAGTGTTTTGAACTCTGCACATAATAGCTTATTTCCATCCTGTTTAGTTCTTCTTCTGGAGTTTTGTTCTGTTCTTTCATTTGGGATGTTTTTTGTCCCCTCCTTCCTGCTACCTCCCTGTTTGTTTTTATGAATCAGGTAGAGCTGCTACGTATCCTGGTCTTGGTAGAGTGGCCTTAGGTAGTAGGTGTCCTATGGGGCCCAGTGGTACAGTCTCCCTGGTCACCTGAGCCAGGTGCTCCAGGTGTGTTTGTGCGTGGGTTCTGTGTGCCCCTCTATTGCAGCTGAGTCTTGATTGCTGTTGGCACCTCAATGGGAGGGACTGACCCTCAGGCTGATTGACTGTGAGGACTGGCTATGACTACAGTGGAAGAGCTGTTGTGCAGGCGCTGACCCTATGAAGCAGGATCCGCTTTAGGAGGGCTCTGGTGCCTGCCAAGTTTGCCCTTTGAGTGTCATTTGTGGAAGTGGTTGTGTGGTGCTCTGGTGTGGTTTGAGGCTGCCCACCAGGTATGTTGGTTCTGGGGCCTCTTGGTAGATGCAGGCCAAGGTTAGCTGCTGCCTAAGCCCTGCCCAGGGCCACTTGGTAGGAACTACAAAGTGGTATGTAGATGATTGCCACTTGTGCTTGGTTTGAAGGTGCCTGGGAGGCTAAGTTGCTAACTGAGGCCAGATACCACTAGTGGTAAGCCTGGGGCTCCTTAGCAAGAGGTATGGGGCATGCCGAGGCCAGATGCTGCTTGGAGTTTGTGAATCTTTGAGAGATTTTAGAAAAGTCTGCAGAATGAGCCAAGACAGGCTATCTATACGAAAAAGCCACTGAAAACAGCTTGGGTGGGGAGGGGTCTCAGGGAATAACCAGGGCAGGGGGAACAGTGATAGCCAGGTTAATGGAGGCTCAAGATATGGCACATGCCTGCACCTGCAGGGGGAGAGGTCAGCAAAATAATAATGGCTTCTGCCAGCACTTGTGAGAAAGCTGCCCCTCCAGCCCCTGCCCTGAAGCCAGGCATTTCAGTTCCTCCCTGTATGTCCCTGGCATTTTTTGAGCTGCTGTCCCAGTGCTGTAGCTCAGAGGGAGTGAGACCCTGCGCGTGGGCCAGGAGAAGGCCCAGCAGCCCTCTTGTCTCACTCAGCCACGATCTCTGCTGGTTTTCAGTCAGAAGTTATGAGAACTTCTCTCCCTGACAGTGAAACCCTGGGTTAGGGCCTGGTATAGGGCTGGGACCCCTTGATTCTCAGGGGGAACCTCTGCAGCTGAGGTATCCCTGAAATTCTCAACCACCACACATGGGTGTGGGACCAGCCCCTTTCAAGTCTCTGCCCCTCCTACCCGTCTCAATGTGGCTTCTTCTGTATATCCTTAGTTATAGGCCTTCTGTTAAGCTATACTTCAGGTGAGTTTTCAATGATGGCTGTTCTGAAGTTTAGCTGCAACTCTGATGTGGTCATGGAAGGAGGCAAATACAACATTTGCCTGTTCCACCATCTTGACCAGAAGCCTCTCTTGCATGTAATTTTTAATTAAGGATAGTCAATTTCCTTAAAAAATTAAAATGTGAATGGCATGCTTTGTTTAAATCCAATATAGTAGTATCTTACCTGCAGCCCTTGACCATGGACCATTTGAAGTTGTTCTTGAATTTTTCTTAGTTCTTCTTGTTGCCGATGAATATTTGCCTCTATCATTCGTGTCCGCTGCTCCAGCTGGTCTTTCAGATGCTGCATGGCTCCTAACTGTGCTGAAAACTGAAACTGAAGTACCATGTATAAAAAAAGTATAAGATATTTTAGAATTACTTATTTCTAACTGTGCAATGTGAAAAGCAAGCAGTATATCTAAGCAGAGCTAAGAATGTTATGCCAGATATCAATGTGATGCCTCTCAGCTAATTCACCCATCTTTGCTCAGCTTTGTCATAGTAGGGCTGAACTTGACAAATATTTCTCCTTTGCCAGCAGGCACAAACTTAGTCATGCCAGGTAATGGTAGCCAGGTAATGGCTAAAGGGATACTACAAAGGGAGGTGCTTATCCTTCTGGTTCTGGTACTCTTCCTTCTTGGTCTTCTGACAATGATTAGCTTCCTAGTAAGTCTCATCAGCACCCAAGCAAGTGGTTCTCCAGCAAGTCTCCCTAAGATCCAAGTGGTCAGCTCCCCAGCAAATTTTACTGGTACCCCACAGGTGGCTTCCTGCTCTCCAGTCCTAGTCCGTGACACTTCAGTGAACTTCTCTACCATCCAGTGGCTACAGCCACACCTCCCCCAGTAGGATCTGAGTCTCAGCCTGGCCTGAAAGAGAAATTTTGAGGGTTTGGGAAGAGTCTTCCAAGTTGTTCCTTCCTTGGGTACTCTCTTTTTCACTATAGTTAGAGTTACTTTCTATGTCTGTTATCTTTGTAGTCTTAAGAATTTAGTAGTTAATCCCTGTTACCAGTTAACAATCTTTTATAGTACCCCTGTTCAAATTTCTGACTTCTGAATGCACCCTTGATTAAAAATACACAGTGGCATTAAAAAACCTGAGCTCATATTGTGGCTCTATCACTTGTTAGGACAAGTTATGTAACTTCATTGCTACCCTTTAACAATTGAAAAAGTAGCCTGCACCCAGAGTTATTCATACCAAATTCTGATATCCCTAGAATGTCCTCTTTGTGTGCATCATTAGACACTTACAAAAATCTGACAACCAACCATAATATTTTTTTTGTATTTTCAACTGAAACTGTTCTCGGTTTAAGTACAAAATATAAGCTTTTAAAGACTAAGCAATTATATATGAATGAATACATATGTGAATGAAAAAAAGTTATTCTATTAACAGGGCTTTCAATCTTGCTTTTATTTCTCTATGTTTACCTGAGTCATAAGCAGCTTCTATTTACTACTTCTTAAAATTTAACATTTAGGGATTTACCACTTAAGTCTACACTTAATTATTTTAATTACACTCATTAATTTTTTCCATGAATATTCAGCACAGGATATAATATAAGAGCACGAAGAATTTAACTTTATTGGAAATCTAACTTAGTTTTAAAATAGTCTTCTAGAGTGAACTGCATCCAAAAGTGAGAAATGCCCCCCAAAAGCTTTTACTCAACTTCAAAAGTTTGTACTGAGGATATCGAGTATTACTTTTCAAAGTATAAAATTGACTTCTGAAGTTGATAATAACCAGACCATACCACAGACTACATTTGGTGTTAGAAAATACTACAAATTTAGTACCCCAAACCCCTCATTCCTTAATTTTTTTAATATTATTCCAAATGTTTTACATATATATATATTTTTTTATATATATACATTTATATATATATATATAAATATATTTTATCCTAAGTAAAATTATACCTTTGGATAACTATATTGTCACCACTTAAAGAACATTTTTGACATAACACATATTCTTTATTTCATGAATCTCTTTAAAATGTTAAATGCTTATTTAGTATCTTGAGATTGAAAATGTCTAAATTTTTACATAAAAATTCTGTTAAGCTTCAGAATAAAAAGCATCTGAGGAATCGATGATAAAAACTGTTACAAGTGCATATAATATTTAATAATACAATGCTATTATAAATACTTTACATGATCATATGTTGCTAAAAGTCAAAATTATGACCTTTAGGAAATTTACTGCACTGTCAATATATTTCTACAAGTGTCATATGTATAATTTAAATAATAACCATAAAAGACAAAGGTGTTTTTAGAAAATTATTTTTATCTATTGTTAACTATCACTATTTGAAATTATGGCATTGTTAAAGTCAAGGTATATTTAATGCCAAACAAAACAGTAAGAATATTCTGGATTATTTTTACTACTCAGTAGTATTTTAAATGTGTCTGAGGCACTGAATGAGTGTAGAGTCGTAAGTTGGGAATCTATAATCAAAAGTAGTTTCTTCTTGTCACTTTTGTAATAATTCTCCTTTGTCTTACTAATTTCTATATTTAGGCCTCCTTCAGGATTCAGTTTAAGCACAAATTCTTCCAGAAAGTTTTCTTTCACTTCCTCAGGCTGCATAAGTTATAAGTGTCCATCTTATGTGCACCTACCAGCCTGTATACCCTTGGGCATATATTATGTATCATACTGTAGTTCTCTGTCATTGTAATAAAGTCTTTTAGTATAGATATTATATATTTTGTACTGCCAGCACCTACAATATCTGATACATATAAGAAACAATAAATGTTCTATATATGAACAAATGAATGAGTACATGAAAATTACTTGATTCTTCCACTATCCATAGGAAGAACAAAATGAACAGCTATATTTCATCTGTAATATCTTTCTGTCTATAGTGTTTTTCAATGGACGTGTTACAGCATATTAAGCAGGGTAATTCTTTGTTGTGTAAAACTATCATGCATGTTAAAACAATTAGCATCCCTGGCCCTTGCCTATTAAAATAAGGGCCAGTGGTACCCCCAGAACAATGACAATCAAAAATATCCCCAGATATTTTAAATGCCCACAGTTGAGATTTACTGCATCTGTAAGAATATTTTTAAAATCAGTACTAGCTTAAAAACAATCTACCATTTAAAAATACTCAACTGAAACAAACAAACAAAAATACCTGGGACATGCCTTGTGGAACTGGTAAATTTGTGGCTTGAGGCATCACTGGCTGTGTTAATGATTGACCAATAGACTGGGAATTTATCGACTAGAAGCAAAATAAAAAACAACACTGGAGTGATGATCGTGCCCATACATGAATACTTCCACCAGAAATATCACCATGGTAGCTTTATAACTGTATTTCAATTTGCCTCACAGTTTTTTAGCTGAGTACAGGCATGTCGCCCCCTCTACAATGAAAATGCCTGTTCCCTACTTATGTTTTTATCTTCCAAGGCATCTGCCACATTACCCTGCATGGGCTCTCAATAAAAGTTGACTGGATTTAATTGAAAGTCATTGGTATTTAAACTCAGATATGGAATGACTCTAAATGATTAGCTTTCCATAACAACAAAAAAAAAATCTAACATTTTACATGAAAATAATTATGGGACTGATACCTTTGACTACCACTTCACAAAAGAAAGACCTTGAGTAGGTGTCATATACCAACAACTATTTTAATCTTTATAGAAAGGGACAATGAATCAATGAATTTCTGAAGATTTAGATGACTTTTTCCCTTTTAATAAATCTTTATTCAGAAGAATGCTAACTGAAGAGTACCTGACTACTAAATGATGACCTCCTTTGTGCCATCTTTTCATGAGCTGGTAAATGCTGTCTGGGAGGAGTGCTAGTATCCGTTGGGATCTTTGTTGGTGTTGCTGAGAGTAGTCAACAAAAACAGAACAGAATTAGTACTTACAGTTTTTAAATACAGTTTTTAAAATTGAATCTTAAAATGCACTTCAGGGAATAAAAATAAGGTCTTTGAGGTTTTTTCTAAATTATTTAATAAAAGTGAAGTCTACGACAAGATGATTCTTTTTAATTACTTCTTTTTTAAGGACAAAGAAAGGTTGGAAATAGAAAAAACTTCAAATATAATAGTGATTACAACCCTACGACTCAACAGTAAAAAAAACTAATTATTCAACTGAAAAATGGGCTAAGAAATTGAATAGACATATCTATAAAGAAGCCATACAAATGAACAACCGGCATATGAAGAAATGCTCAATATCACAAATCATGAGGGAAATGCAAATCAAAACCATAATAAGTTATCACCTCACACCTGTCCAGATGGCTATTATAAAAAAACACACACAAAAGACAAGTGTATGCAAGAATGTGAACAAACTAGAACTCTTGCACAGTTAGTAAGGATACAAAACAGTGCAGCCACTAAGGAAAACAATGTGGAGGTTTCACAAAAAATGAAAAACAGAACTACCATATATGATCCAGCAATCCCACCTGTAAGTATTTATCCAAAATAATTGAAATCAGGTTCTTGAAGAGATATTAGCACTCCTATGTTCACTACAGCACTATTCACAATAGCAAAGATGTTGAAACAAGCTAAATGTCCACTGACATATGAATGGATAAACAAAATGTGGTATATAAGTGGTGGGCAAAAACAGGTTTACAGTTGTTCATATGAAAAATAATACAATAATTAATAATACAAAAATAAACTTTTGTGTACTCACAACTGTAAACCTACTTTTGCCCACCCCTGTATATACAAACAATGGAATACTATTCAATCTTTAAAAAGAAGGATATTCTACAATATGCAACTAGATGAACCTTGAGAATTTTAGGCTAAGCAAAATAAGCCAATGACAGAAAGACAAGGAGTGCATGACTCCATTACCTGAAGTATCTAAAGTAGTCAAATTTGTTGAATCAAAGAGAATGGTGATTGTCAAGGGCTGGGCAGAGGGGAAAGTAGGGAGTTACTGATCAATGGGCATAAAGTTACAATTAAGCACGATGAATAAGCTCTAGAGACTTGCAGTACAACACACTGTACCTACAGTCAACAACAGTGTATTGTTCACTCAAAAATTTAACGGTAAATATCACTTTAAAGTGTTCTTACCACAATAAAATAAAATTTTAAAAAAAAGAAATGGCTAGCCTGGCTGGGCATGGCTCAGCAGTTGAGCATCAACCTAGGATCCAAGAGATCGAGGTTTGATTCCCAGTCAGGGCATATGCCCGGGCTTGCGGGCTTGATCCTCAGTTGGGGACGTGCAGGAGGCAGCCAATCAATGACTCTCTCATCACTGATGTTTCTCTCTCTCTCTCCCTCTCCCTCTCTCTGAAATTAATAAAGGTATATAAAAGAAGAAAGAAAGAAAGAAAGGAGGGAGGGAGGGAGGGAGGGAGGGAAGAGAGGGGGGGGGAGGGAGGGAGGGAGGGAGGGAGAAAGAAAGGAAAGAAAGAAAGAGAAAGAAAGAGAAAGAAAGAGAGAAAGAGAGAGAGAAAGAGAGAGAGAGAGAGAAAGAGAGAAAGAGAGAGAGAGAGAGAAAGAGAGAGAGAAAGAGAGAGAGAAAGAGAGAGAGAGAGAGAGAGAGAGAGAGAGAGAGAGAGAGAGAAAGAAAGAAAGAAAGAAAGAAAGAAAGAAAGAAAGAAAGAAAGAAAGAAAGAAAGAAAGAAAGAAAGAAAAGAAAAGAAAAGAAAAGAAAAGAAAAGAAAAGAAAAGAAAAGAAAAGAAAAGAAAAGAAAAGAAAAGAAAAGAAAAGGAAGGAAGGAAGGAAGGAAGGAAGGAAGGAAGGAAGGAAGGAAGGAAGGAGGGAGGGAGGGAGGGAGGGAGGGAGGGAGGGAAGAAAACAAGCTATAGTAGGAGAAAATTTTTTCCTAAGATTTCAGAAATTCTATGTTTAACCTCTGATGTTCTACCCACAATGTTGAGTAGTTCACTACAGTCTCTTTTCTCCTTACTAGTATATATAGTTTTAATACCCTGAGAAATAAAGGTTACTCTTAAAAAAAGGGTACTAATTTAATGACAATTATGCAAGTCTTCATACAGACAAAATTCTTTAAAAAAAACTTTCAAAAAGCAAATTTAAAGAATACTTACTGGCTCTACCAGTAAAAGAAAGAAGGGAATAAGTAGTTTTGCTTTCTTTTTGAGAGTATATTAAAAACAGTATCAACATTACTACCTATGAATGTTATAGGCTACTTCATAAGCTTAATTCTTTGCTAAATGTGAGCGATGGGCCTCTTACTCACTGGAAAGTTTAATGTATTTCAGAAATGTAAAAACTTATTTTAAAGTAGCATTTTATTAACAATGCTGGTACCAGTAACATAATTTAGGAACACTCTCTGTAAAGGAAGTCAGCTTTCAAGCTAGAGTACTTACAGGATGGGTCTGAGACTGCGGTGTGAGATGATTTTCTTGAACTACGGGAGGAAGCAGAAGGGGTTGGGCTGTGATCAAACCTTTCCAGTGCTTCCTTGAGACTGACTGTGTTTATACGGTTATCAGACCCAGAATCTTGGCTCTAAGGAGGAAGAGTAAAATAAATGTAAGAGTAAAATAAATGTTTTCTTGTGGTTCGGTTCAGAGATCCCCAAATATTAATATTGCTTACTAACCCCACTTCCCCAAAATTAGTTTTACTCATAACAAGGCAATTATATTTGTGTATATATTAGGTAAAGAAAAGAAAAATTATTTTTTTATAGCCAGAAGATTTTAGCTTCATTCTCAATTTAAAGAAACAACAGATGCAAAAGAATGAAGGTGTACTCTTACTATATACCATATATAAAAGCTAACTCAAAATGGATCAGAGACCTAAACATAGGAGCTAAAAATTATAAAAACTTTCAGAAGGAGAAAAGCTTTATGACATTGGATTGGGCAATAATTTCTTGGCTATGACATTAAATGCACAAGCAACAAAAGTGCATCAGAAGACAGTATACCAGAGGGAAAAGGCAACCCTTGGAATGAGACAAAACATTTCCAAATCACGTATCTGATAATAAAATTAACACCCAGAGCACATAAAGAACTCTGCGATTCAACAGCAAAAAAAAACCCAAAACACCAACAAACAATCCAGTAAAAAAACCAGCAAAGGTTTTGCACACATTTCTCCAAAGAAATGGTCAATAAACACATGAAAAGATGTTCAGTATCAACAATCATTAGGGAAATACAAATCAAAACCAAATCAAAATCACATCCATCAGAATAGCTATTATAAAAAGAAACAAACAAAAACACAGAAAATAACCAATGTTGGTGAGAATATGAAGAAACTGGAACTCTTGTACACTGCTGATGGAAATGTAAACTAATGCAGCTACTATAGAAAATAATACGATGGGTGCTTAAAAAATTTAACAGAATTACCATATGATCCAACAATTCCATTTCTGAGTACACACTCAAACAACTGAAAGCAGGGGCTCAAACAGATACTTGTACACCCATGTTCACAGCAGCATTATTCACAAGAGCCGAAAGATGGACGCAACCCAAGTGTCCAATGACGGATGAGTGGATAACAAAAATGTGGCATATACACAGAATGAAATATTATTCAGGAAATTCTGTCACATGCTACAACATGGATAAACCTTGAGGACATTATGTCAAGTCAAATAATCCAGTCCCATGAGGACAATTACTGATGATTCCACTTGTATGCTGTACCTATCGGAGTCAAAATTAATAGAGTCAGAAAGTAGACTGGTGGTGGCCAGGGGCTTGAGGGAGGACGGAACAGGGAGTTTCGGTTTAATGGGTATGGATATCAAGTTTCAGTTTGAGAAGATGAAAAGTTTTGGTGATGGCTGCACATCAGTGTGAATGTACTTAATGCCACTGAACTGTACAATTAAAATTGGTTAATGGTAAATTTTTTTAAGTATATTTTATCACATTAAAATAAAGTATAAAAAAATAAACAACAGAATAAAGATGGCACTTCAGTTTATAGACAAGGTACTATAAGCATCTTTGGAACTCAGCATTTGATTGCTCAAAATCTTCCTCTTCACTCCAACTCTGACCTTTGTACAGAATTTCAATATCCACGTGAATGGTTCATCCAATGGCCTGTCCTGGTCTCTCAGCTTTCTAGGAATTCCTCATCTCCAATAACTTTTTCCTCTACTCCACTTCAGTCATTCAATCCCTGCACCTTCTAGGACAACTTAGCTTTCTGCTTTTATTCATACCTCAGTGGCCACATTTCCTTGTCTCCCTCACCTCCTAATGTTGGAGCCCCCCAACATTAATGCTTAGTATTTGGCTGTCATCTCTTCTCTACATCCATTCCCTTGGTGATCGAACTTAAGACTCATGACTTAAAACCATCCACACACTGAAGTGTCTCAAAAATATATCTCAAATGAACTGCTTCCCTAAACTCCCAGTGGATCACAGTGGTAACAGTAAACACGGTGAGAAAGCAGACAGCGGGAGTATATTTTGGAAGTAGGATTACACACTGGCATAGGAGAAAAAGAAGCAAGGGGGAACAACCTGTATTACTTTAGTTTCTATAAAATGGTCCCAATTTCGAGGACCCCTAGATTTAAAGCACTTTTCTCAGAAAATTTGTTTTATTAAAACATACTGGACCTTCTTCCTCTAATTACACAAAGCTCTCTGAGTGGGACCCATGAGAGCAGAGAGCCTGTCTATGTTATCCACTGCCGTACTCTTAGCATCTAAAGCCATGTCCGGTACTTCCTAGCATACGGAAGGTACTTAACAAGCTTTCCTGAACGGCAAGCAATATCCCCCATAGTGTCCCCGGTACCCTGTATGTTTAACACACTTTTTACATAGATCCTTGGCTTTTCTCATTCCACTTATCTTCTCCAAGTCAAAAATACCTTTGGCAGGCAACTTCTGACATGCCTCATGATGATTCCTACCTCCTGGTATTCACTTCCTTGTATAAGCCCTCCCCTTCAGTGTACGCTGGACCTAGTGATTTGATTCTCATGTACAGAATAGACAACAGTGATGTAGTATCACTTCTGTGCTTAGGTTACAAAAGGTTCATCTTGCTGGTTTTCTCTCCCTGGATCTTCTTGCATACTTGCTCTGATGGAAAGGGCCACCTGGAAAGAAACTGAGGGTAACCTCTGGCCATTAGTCAGCAAGGAATCAAGGCTGTCAGTCCAAATGCCCATGAGAAATCAGATCCTTCCAACAATCCAAGAAACCCTGGAAACAGATCCTGGCCCAGGTGAACCTTGAGATAACTGTGGCGCCCAAGGACACCTTGATTACAGCCTTGTCAGAGACCCTGGGCTGACAGCTTGACTGCAGCTTCATGACCAATTCTGAACCAGAGGTCCCAACTAAACTGTGCCTGCATCTTAACCACAGAAACTATGAGTTAATAACTGTTAATTTACATCAAGTTTTGTTACTCAGCCATAGGTAACTAATATACTACACTGCTACATGATATAATGAAAAGAGAAACGAAGAGTTCAAATTCTGACTATAACTTCCCAGCCATGTATCTTTAGGGGAGGCCTTGCCCCACCGTTAAAGCCTCAGTTTCAATATTTTCCAAGTGGGGATATTGCCTATCAGGTGAGAATGTCTGAGGAGTTAAAGATATTTTGTAATTCATATAAAGAAACTTGCCAGAGCCTAACATGTTATAGAAAATTAATTAATGGTAGTTTAAATCTGAGATCATACATGTCACTCATCCAATTGTCAGTAAACAGAAGACCCTTCAAATCTTTTTAAGAAGCAGGTAAGGTTTTAAATTAATAAATTAAAAGTTTATAACACCGTCACAAGTGAGAAAATAAAATATCTGAAAAACAATTTTCCTATAAATTACTGAATCTTGTCTTTCTTTTATTGCAAAGAAATAAAATAATTTTTTTTAAAACTATAATATACATACTTTGTCAGCAGCTGTCTCAGGAAGAGATTCTTCAATGCCAAGTTCTCGTCGTCTTTCAGCCCTAACTTCTGCATAACTACAAATGAAAAAAAAAAAAAAAGAATTTTAGTGTTTGGTCATTCATTTAAAATACTGCAGAGGTGTACCCATTCGGTGTTTTCTATGAGTCTTACTTGCTATTTTCCATGCATTACACAAAACTACAACATATGTACAATTAAAAGATAGTGTACAATATCGTAATCAAATTGAATTTTTCTAGGTATCTCAAATTGAATTTTTCTAGGTATCTAATGTAAATAATCTGTAACTGCACAGCTCTTAAATTCAGAGATATTAAATAAAGAGTATGCTTGTTTACTCCAGTTTTCCTTTCATACAATTGACTCTGATACTTAAGACAGTTACAACTTCTGCTCTAAACCATAAAATTTATGTCAAGAATTATATATATCTCTATATACCTGCATTCTATTTCTATATAATATAAGTAAATTTTATATTATATTTTAACAGTGTATCAAAAATAAGGGAAAATCTGCCAGGCCGGTGTGGGTCAGTGGTTGAGCATTGACCTATGCAACTGGAGGTAACAGTTTGATTCCCAGTCACGGCACATGCCCAGGTTGCAGGCTCCATCCCCAGTACGGGGCGTGGTACAAGAGACAGCCGATCAATGACTGTCATCATTGATGTTTCTATCTCTCTCTCCCTTCCTCTCTCTGAAATCAGTATTTTTTTAAGAAAAGAAAAAATTGCTTAATAGTTCATTAACAAGTCATGCATACCAATTTCATTGTCGATATCATTATGGATGTTTCTACAGTTCAGAAATTCTGTAAAGTAATTTACCTTACTACAGTGTGAGTACAAACAATAAACTCTGGCCTTGAATTCCACTGATGATAAGTGATATAATAATGAGTTTGAAGCCAAATCCACTGCTGTCCTTTGGTCAGGAACCTGTAATAACATGATTTGCCTTTCCCATACTGCATCACTAAAAAGGGAAAAAAATTTTTTTATTCATAAGTTATGAATCTGCTTTTTAGTGAAACTTATCATTTATATTTATATCCACACGGTGTATACAATTCTTCTGGCTTTTTAGTAACATATATATCAATTATAAGAAAATACTATTCTGCAGAGCTAGCTGAAGGTCTCCAGCAATTTATCTTCCACAGTGTCCAACTTATAGCTAATTATTGCTGATCTTGGGTACTTTTAATACACAGTAAACTTCCAAATTCTCAACAATTAAGTATTCACATACTGACTTCCTCCTGCCAATATACTGACAGTAACAGCAATAAGTAATCACATGAGTTTATTTCCCACCTGTACCCTGGCAGGTGTAGCATCTTTGAGGCATTTAATTCTAAACCTTAACTGACCAAAATTAGATTAACTTAATTATTTAAACTGATAAAGTATTTCCCAAAACAAACACTCTGGGTAGATTGTAAGTTCTGCAGCTTTGTAACAGATACTAAGCCAAAAGGGGAGGGGTTTACATTAATTTGGGAAACTTTGTTAAATAGGTTTATTTAAATTTTATTCATTTATTTTTTTTGGTTTTATTGAATTTAAAGTGACATCAGTTAATAAAATTATATAGGTTTCAGGTGTACAATAATATATCACCTGTATATTGTATTGTGTGTTCATCAACCCAAGTCAAGTCTCCATCACCATTTATATCCCCTTTACCCTCTTCTACCTCTCCCATCCCCCCTTTACCCATTAATCACCATGCCGACATCTGTGTCTATGAGCTTTTGTTTGTTTTTACTTAATCCCTTCACCTTTTTGACCCAGTCCTCCAACATCCTCCCCTCTGACAGCTGTCAGACTGTTCTCTGCATCTATGAGTCTGTTTCTATTTTGTTTCTTAGTTTATTTTGTTCATTAGATTCCACATATAAGTAAAATCATATGGTACCTGTCCTTCTCTGACTGGCTTATTTCATTTAGCATAATACTCTTCAGGGCCATCCGTGCTGTAGCAAAAGGTAAGATTGCCTTGTTTTTCATGGTCAAGTAGTATTGCATTGTGTAAATGTACCACAACTTTTTTTAAACTCCTACTAATTATGTACTGTTTATGATTTCAGATGTAATGAAAACCTATTTTAAATGGGACCGTCCGGCAAGGTGTTCCACCCAGTCTGTCAATGGAATTTATGCAGTATTCACGTAGCACTGTTATTTCTAAGAAAATACTAGCATTCTAGCTTCCTGTGTTCAATGCAATTTTCTGTTCTTTTAAAATTTTTTTTTTATTGACTGCATTGGGGTGACATTGGTTAATAAAGTTATATAGTTCTCAGGTGTACATCACCATTTATCCCGCTATGCCATCTTCTATATCCCGCATCCCCCTTTCCCTCTGGCAATTACCACACTGATGTCTGTGTATATGAGTATTCTTTTTTTTTTTTTAATTAATCCCTTCACCAGCCCTGCAATCTGCCTCCCCTCCCAACAGCTGTCTGTTCTCTATCTATGGGTGTGTTCTTATTTTGTTAGTTTATTTTCTTTATTAGATTCCACATATGAGTGAAATCATATGGTACTTGTCTTTCTCTGACTGGCTTATTTCAGTTAGCATAATGCTCTAAGATCTATCCATGCTGTTGCAAAGGGTAAGCTTTCCTATTTTTTTTTACGGCCAAATAGTATTCCATTGTATAAATACACCACAGCCTTTTCGTCCACTCACTTACTGATGGGCACTTGGGCTCCTTCCAAATCTTGGTTACTGTAAATAACACTGTAACGAACATAGCAGTGCATATATTCTTTCAAATCAGTGTTTTGGGTTTCTTCGGATATATTTCCAGAAGTAAAGATAGAACTGCCTGACGACCCAGTGATTTCAAATTTTTGAAGAAACTCCCTACTGTTTTCCACAGAGGCTGCATCAATCTGGATTCCAACCAAGAGTGCACAGGGGTTCCTTTTTCTCCACATCCTTCCCAACACTTGTTTGTTAATTTACTGATTATAACTATTTTGACAGGTGTGAGGTGACAACACACTGTGGTTTTAATTTGCATTTCTCTGATGATTAAAGACGTTGAGCATCTTTTCATGCCTGTTGGCCCTCTGTATGTCCTATTTTGAGAAGTGTCTATTCAGGTCCTTTGCCCATTTTTTAATGAAATGTCTTTTTGGTGTTGAGTTTTGTAAATCCTTTATAAATTTTAGGTATTAACCCAAATTTTGGGTATCACTAGCAAATATGTTCTCCCATTCACTGGGTTGTCTTTTTCACAGTTGGTTTCCTTTGTTGTGCAAAAACTTTTTAATTAATGTAGTCCCATTTGTTTATTTTTTCTTTTGTTTCCCTTGCCCGAGGAGCTAGATCAGGAACATATTGCTACGAGAAATGTCTGATATTTTACTGCTTATGTTTTCTTCTGGAGTTTTGCGGTTTTGAGTCTAACATTTAAGTCTTTAATCCATTTTGAGTTTATTCTTGTGCACAGTGTAAGAAGGTGGTCTAGTTTCATTTTATTTCACATCTGTCCAATTTTCCCAATCCCATTTATTAAATAGACTATCTTTAGTCCATTGTATGTTTTTGCCTCCTTTGTCAAATATTGACTATAAAGGAGTGGGTTTATTTCTGGGCTCTCTATCCTGTTCCACTGATGTATATGTCTATTTTTGTGCCAGTACCATGCTGTTTTGATTACTATGGTTTTGTAGTATAGTTTGATATCAGGTACCATGATTTCTCCAACTTTGTTCTCTTTTCTCAAGATTGCTTTTGCTATTTGGGGTCTTTTGTGGTTCCACATAAATTTTTGGAACATTTGTTCTAGTTCTGTGAAATATACCACTGGTATTTTGATAGGAATTGCACTGAATCTATAGATTGCTTTGGGTTGTATGGATATTTTAATGATGTTAATTCTTCCTATCCTTAAACACAATATATGCTTCCACTTACTTGTATCATCTTCAATTTCTTTCTTCAGTGTCTTATAATTTTCCAACTACAGGTCTTTTACCTTTGTTAAAATTATTCCTAGGCTTTTTTTTTTAAGTAACTGTGAATGGGGTTGTTTTCTTAGTTTCCCTTTCTGATAGTTCATTATTGGTATATAGAAATGCAACTAATTTGGGGATATTTATTTTATATGCTACTTTACTGAACTCATTTATTAGTTCTAGGAGTTTTTTGGTGGAATCTTCCAGGTTCTCTAAAAGACAGTATCACATCATCTGCAAATAATGACAGCTTTATTTCTTTCTTTCCAATTTGGATGCCTTTTACTTCTTCGTCTTGTCTGATGGCTGTGGATAGGACTTCCAGTATTAGGTTGAATAAAAGTGATGAAAGCGGACATCCTTGTCTTCTTCCCAACCTTAAGGGAAATGCTTGTAGTTTTTGCCCATTGAGCATGTTAGCTCTGGGTTTTTCATAAATGGCCTTTATTACATTGAAGTATGTTCCCTCTATTCCCACTTTGCTTAGAGTTTTTATCAGAAATGGGTGCTGGATTTTATCAAATGCTTTTTCTGCATCTACTGATATGATCATGTGATTTTTTCCCCTTCATTTTGTTTATGTGATGGATCACGTTTATTGATTTGCAGGTACTGTACCAGCCTTGCATCCCTGGGATAAATCCCACTTGATCATGGTATATGATCTTTTCAATGTATTGCTAGATCTGGTTTGCTAATATTTTGTTGAGGATTTTAGCATCTATATAAGGGATACTGGCCTATAATTTTCTTTCTTTGTAGTGTCTTTATCTGGTTTTGGGGTTAGGCCTCATAATATTGGCCTCATAAAATGAGCTTGGGAATCCTTCCCTCCTCTTGAATTTTTTGGAATAGTTTGAGGAGTTAGTTCTTTGAATGTTTGGTAAAATTTACCTGTAAAGCCTTACAGTCCAGAATTTTTGTTGGTTGGGAGTTTTTTGATTACTGCTTCAACTGCACTAGCTATAATCTGCTTATTCAGATTTTCTGATTCTTCCTGATTCAGTTTTGGAAGGTTCTGTTTCTAGGAACTTATCCATTTCCTCCAGATTGTCCAATTTGTTGGCATACAAATGTTCCTAATATTTTCTACACTCCTTTGTATTTCTTTGGTGTCAGTTGTTACTTCTCATCTTTCATTTCTGATCTTATTTGGGTCCTCTCTCTTTTTTTCTTATGAGCCTGTTTAAAGTTTATCAGTCTTGTTTATCTTTTGAAAGAACCAGCTATTGGTTTCACTGATGTTTTGTACTTTATTTTTAGACTCTATTTCATTCATTTGTGCTCTGATTTATTATTTCCTTCTTTCTACTCAGTTTGGCCTTTGTTGGTTGTTCTTTTTCTAGTTTCTTTAAGTGTAAAATTAAGACTGTTTTGAGATTTTTCTTATCTCCTGAGGTAGGTCTGTGATGTTATGAATTTCGCTTAGGACTACTTTTGCTGCGTCCCATAAGATTTTAGGTTGTTGTGTTCTCATTTTTTGTTTGTTTCAAGGGATCTTTTGATTTCTTTATTGATCTAATTGTTAACCCACTGTTTAGTAACATGTTATTTAGCTTCTATGTCTTTGTGTGTTTGTCAGTTTTTTACCTGTGATTGATTTCTCATTTCATACCATTATGGTCAGAGATGATGCTTGACATGATTTCAATCTTCTTAAACTTATCGTGACTTGTTCTGTGTCCTCATATGTGGTCTATCCTAGAAAATGTTCCACAGGCACTTAAAAAAGAATGTATATTATGCTACTTTGGGGTGAAATGCTCTGAAGATGTCAATCAAAATCCATGTGATCGAAAAAAAATCCATCTGATCTAGTATGTCATTTAAAGCCACTGTTTCCTTATTAATTTTCTCTCTGGAAGATCTATCCATTGATGTCAATGGGATGTTAAAATCCCCTACTACAATTGTATTATTGTTGACCTCTCCCTTTATGCCCATCAAGATTTGCTTTACACATTTACGGAGCTAATATTTTGGGTGCATAAATGTTCACAAGGGTTATAACCTCTTATTGGATTGCTCCCTTTATCAAATGTAGTGTCCTTCTTTGTCTCGTGCTATAGCCTGTTTTAAATTCTATTTTGTCAGATATAAGTAGCTACTCCAACTTTTTTCATTTCCATTTGAATGAAATATCTTTTTCATCCCTTTATTTTTAGTCTGTGTGTATCTTTTGTTCTGAGAGTATTTCCCTAAACACTCTATAGATTTTAAATTCTGCAGCCTTTTAACAGATATTAAGCCCAAGTAAAGTGGGAGTTTGTGGTTAAATTAATTTGGGAAACTTTGTTAAACAGGTTTATTTAATCTCCTCAAAATCTTAAGTACATTAATATATGTCAAGATTTGGGAGAGGGGGAAGATTGATTATGAAGTGTTTCCTAGTCTTCCTTGACCATAAAATCCATTTTGAATGGACTGGCATTCAGTGGACCAAACCTTAGGAAGTACTGGTCAAGAATCAAAATCTATTTCTCTCTCTGTGCGTTATCATGAACTTAGTGCCCATATCGCTTGAAGTGAATAATGTTTTCTTTTGTGCTGAAATGACTTTACTCTAAAAATCTTCCATGCGGTTGATGCTACCATAAAACATGCTTAATTTTCATATAGAATAGAGATTTGTTAGACCAGCCTAAGACATCATGAAAGTGTCCTAAACATCTAAGAAGGGTTTAGAGGATATCCAAGAGGGCAGGATTTGGGGAGGAGGAGAGGAAGCAAATAAAGCCTCTCACTGAAACATGCCTCTGAACAAATTACAAATGGCATGTGGTCCAGGGGCAGGTCTAGATTCTAATCCTGTTGCTACCACCACCGAGTTACCAGATTGTGGGTAAATTACTTGGGCTTACTGTGCCTCAGTTTACTCAGAAATAACAACAGTATCTATTCTAGAACTGTAGTGATGAATAAATTGTTTACAATACTGCAGGGTATAATGAGATAATGCTTTTGCTGTTAATAACAATAACGACAGGTATTATTAAGCACTCACTATGATCATTCTAAGAGATTCTTTATTTGTGTACCTACCCCCTGGTAGACTTATATGCCTATAAGTCAAAATTTATGAAATAGTGTTCTCATATTTTGACATACTATTTTAACATTCAAAGGAATCTACTTCTCTTACTCCAGATGCAGCACTTATACCCTTCAGAACAAGGTTTATTAGACACCATATTATAAAACTGTACTTATTACAGACTAAAATATATAAAGAGGAACAAATTTAATTTAAATTTGATCTGTGATTCCTACTGGATTGGTATACATATAAAGTAAAATCTTCTAGTGTATTTCAAAAATACAAAAATGGTTATAAGTCTGTATTTTACCACCTTCTATTAATACAATAGCTCTTTCTATGATTAAAAACATTTATCATCACCAGAAAGATTAAAGTCTACTTACAGTGTTCATGACATTTTGCCAAATTTTCTAGGTCATCCACATGATAATAATCATAGCCTGATGTTCCCAGAACTTCAAATGGCAAATATCCTATTATGGGTGGTGCCCTAAATTACATATAAAACAATATTGTAACTTTTTCCATAACGAGAAATATTCCAACTCAATACCAATTTAAGGAAACCTTTTAATTTTCAAAAATGGATAATGAATTTGATCATCTGGATTAGAAAAAGGTTTTTTTTTAAAATCCATTCATTTAAACAATTATATGACTTAACTTTTTATGAAATTTTAAAATGGAGTTACCTGTGATCTAGAAATAAAAACTTCCATTCTAAACTATGTCTAGATGTAAACTCTTCATTGGGTTCTTCAACAGTGCACATTTCCTACAAATGAATAAATAAAATTCAGAAATATTTTTCTGTCCTTACAAAAATCCTAAAAATTCTTAGCCATAAAAGTCATTATTAGATAACTTTTCCAGCAATTTTTAATGCATTTTAATTTTCTACTGCTAAAGAATATGGCAATAGCCCGGCCGGACGTGGCTTAGTGGTTGAACATCGACCTAGGATCCAGGCGATCGGGGTTTGATTCCCAGTCAGGGCACATGCCCGGGTTGCGGGCTCAATCAATGACTCTCTCATCATTGATGTTTCTGTCTCTCTCTCCCCCCCTCCTTTCCTCTCTCTAAAATCAATAAAGATATATTAAAAAAAAAAAAAAAAAAAGAATATGGCAATAAATAAATGCAGGCTTTTACACATTACTTTACACATTTCTCCACTTACTCAGAAGCCGATAAACCCTAATTGTGAATTCAGATCTCTCTCCTGAACTACACAGTTCCATATTTCTAACTGCCTGGATGTCCCCACACATCACAAACTCAGTATTTCCTAAAATGAATTAACTGCCTTATTCCTCACATCCAGTTAAAGCAATTTTCCATCTCATTATGAGGTATACCTGGTGATACCATTAGTGCAGAAATCTGATAGTCACAATACACGTTTGTTTTCACCTTTTATCATCTAAATACCTACAACTAAATCCTTTCAAATTCACCTTCAAAGTTTAAAAAAATCTATTTGATCCCATCCATTTTCAGTGTCTCAGTTTAGATCCTAGACCCTCATTATCACTGGTTCACATTATTGCCATAGTGTCTCCCCAAATCACTCTTGGTATTCTTCAACCCATCTTCTATTCTGGCTATAATCACCTTAACTAATACTCAAATATGACTATATAACTTCCCTGCTTAAAAACCTTAATGGTTTCTCATTCTGTTAGGATAAAGTTTAAACTCTTCAGCATGGAGAAACAAAGAAAGAAACATATTTCAGCTCTGGCCTCTGTTTACCTTTCTAATGTCATCTCCCAACATTCCCACCCCCCCTCCACACACAGTAACTCTAGGTGCTAGTCATATTCAACAATGGATTCCAATCTGCCTCTGTGTCCTTGAATGACCTTCTATAGCACAACCAAGTGATTAAGATTTGGGCTTTGAGAGAAAAAGAGTTAGAATCAATCCTAGTTCTACCACTTAATAACTATGACTTTGGGCAAGTAACTTAACTTCCCTAAACCTGTTTCCTTATATATAAAATGAGGATCACCTTAGCATCTACCTTATCGAGTTGTTTTAAGAATTAAATTAGATAATGCGCATAAAGTATACAGCATGTAATAAGCACTTAATGTTAGCCACTGCTATTATTTCCTTAAGATCAAAACAAGAGCAAAACTGGTTTAAGATCTTCTAACTGCTAATTCAATACTCTGTCCTACAATATGATGCCTCCCTAAATTTAAAATCTTAGTCTGGCTTACTTCCAGCTATTCTTTCAGTGGTTGAATTATTTCACCTTCCCACTTCCCTACTAATCATCTGCTTGTGGGGCCCAAAAAATAAAAATAAATTATTTAATTAAATTTTAAAATTAGAAAGGTAAATTACATGCAGTAAAAAGTCACTTGTATATTTCTTAAGAAAATTTCAAAAACAATCTTTAAAATTACTACATTTTTGGCCTTTCCCCTTTAATGTAGGTTGTGAACTATACAAAAAAGCATCCTAAAATTTTGAACAAAGGCAGGATAATAGTGATCTATAACCACTGGTTAACTGCAAAGTATATTTCAAAATGAATTATATAATTTAATGAGTGCCTTGATAATTCATTATGTGCTTCAAAAATATTATAATCATGTACATTTAAAGACTCATGGCCATCAATACCTTTAATGTTTGCAGGAGTTTCAGTTATTCTGGGAACAGCAAAAAAATTACATAGACATCATTTGCAAAATATGAATTTAAATCCCTTTAGGATATAAAATTAGAAACATACCTTGATGAACTGAGGTGTAGCTAATCTGACAGTAGCTACAAAACAAACTCTGTCTTCATAAGAAGGCCTGTGTGTGCGTTGTATAGTTCCTTCAAAACCATTGTGTGCTGAAGTGGATACTAAAAAACAATAAGGAAATATGTATCATCACTTACTCCAGTAAAACTCATTATTATTGATATTCAAACATGAATGTCTTTGAAAGCCTGAAAGAATACCAGATTAAAATGCATTGTAAGAAAAGCATTTTAACTTACCACTGTTTAAAGATTTGAAATTTCCTATAAATTTCACATATTCATAGGTAGATGGCTCCTTTGGGTCTATTGTTCCTCGAAGCATATGACAACAGAATTCTAACTGATTTTTTGCTGAAGTGGGAGAAAACATATATTTGTGATTTAACATGAGTGATATATCACATGAAAAGATTATAAAAGTTGTACAAGTTTACAATATTTTCTCCAATAGCAGTCCTCAATTACATTTTTATTTAGTCCATAAAAGTAGAGTACCTCTACTAGGAGATGATCTCCTTAATAGAGAAAACAGATGACCTATCCTTAACAGAAAAAACAGATCTTCTGATATAGGCAACTCCAGATTTCCCCATTTTTATCTGTCCTTCCTTCTCATTCTTTACTCTAATTTCAAAGGATGGTTTTGCTTCCTGATGTCTACCATGAACACTCTTTCCTATCTTCTTTAGAACCAGGGCCACACCACTGTTAGTCATTCCTTTAGCACCCACGCATTCTCTTCCCTTCTTTCTAATTGTAAATCTGCTCAGGTCTTCCTATCTCAAACAAACAAAGGATTTTTTCATGCTACTCTTTTTAGTATCATAGACACTGCCTTCCATTTCATTACATGCTCTAGGTTCCATTAACATATTCATTTTCCTTAACTTCACGCATGGTGGCTTTCACCTTCATACCTCTATAGAAAATGCTTTTCTAAAGACTGAAGTAGTCCCCCCCTTATTCACAAGAGATACGTTCCAAAACCCCAGTGGATGCCTGAAACCACAGATAGTACCAAATCCTCTAAGTACTATGATTTCTGCATACACACATACCTCTGATAAAGTTTAATTTACAAATTAGGCACAGTAAGAGATTAACAATAATAAAAGAATAGTTACAGGTATACCTCACTTTATTGTACTTTGTGTTATTGCACTTCACAGATACTGAGTTTTTTACAAATTGAAGGCAAGACCTACCACCAGCAAAAAGATTAAGACTTGCTTTATTGCGGTGGTCTGGAACAGAACTCATAATATCTTTGAGGTATGCTTGCATAACAATATACTGTAATAAGTTATGTGAATGTGGTCTCTCTCTCAAAATATCTTACTGTACTGTACGTAGAGAAGGGGTATGGCTGGACAGAGAGATGACTCACATCCTGTGTGGTACGGAGCAGGACAGCATGAAATTTCATCACACTATTAAGAATGGCATGCAGCCCGGCCGGGCGTGGCTCAGTGGTTAAGCATAGACCTAGGATCCAGGCGATCAGGGTTCGATTCCCAGACAGGGCACATGCCCGGGTTGCGGGCTGCAGCCGGTCAATGACTCTCTCATCATTGATGTTTCTATCTCTCTCTCTCCCTCTCCTCTCCTCTCTCTGAAATCAATAAAGATATATTAAAAAAAAAAAAAAAAAAAAAGCAAAGAATGGCATGCAATTTAAAATTTATGAATTGTTTATTTTTGAAATTTTCCATTTAATATTTCAGAACGAGGTTGACTGCAAGTAACTGACACTGTGGAAAGTGAAATGCAGATAAGGGGGTACTACTGTGCTGTTAACTTCAATGGGCTTCCCTCACTGTTACTACCTTTTTTTTTTTTTAATTGATTTGAGAGAGGATAGGAGAGTGAAAAACATCAATGAGAGAAGCATCAACTGTCTCCTGCACGCCCCCTACTGGGGATAGAGCCAGCAACCCAGGCAGGTGCCCCAACTGGGAATCAAACCTGCTACCTCTCAGTGCGTGGGATGAAGCTCAACCAACTGAGCCACACTGGCCAGGTTACTACATCTTCTTAAAACTCACACTTTTTCATTCCCATAGCCTAAAACTTACCTTACTACCTTATTGAATATTTCTTTGCTAATCGGTCTTCAAATTGTGAGCATTCACAAACGTCGTTTTAATCTTGATCTACTACTATCCTTTATAAATTTTTCAGCATTTAGTAAACTTATTTACTCCTAAATCTCTCCCTCCAACTCTAACATTTTGTATAAGATAAAGTCTCAGGTCACTATGTGCTTTCAGGACATTTCTACCCAACTGTCCCATCAATAACTCAAACTAAAAATATTTCAAAGAGAATTTATGCCTCTCTCTTTCTAAGCCAGCTATCCTTCCCCTTGGTCTATGTATGCCTATCTCCCAAGACAGAAACCATATCAACTGGTCTCTTCTCTTTCACAAGCTTCCAAACTAATCTGTCACCTGCTCTTTATTTCACCAAAAAAGCTCTCATAAGTTATTTTTTCCAAATGAGCATACAGTACCACCAATTTAGTATTGATGCAAATCACCTTGCATCTAGGTAACTGCAAAAATGTATCCTATATGCCTCCATACTCTTGCCACTAGGATTTAACTTTCCATACTACTGTTAGACTAATGTTACTCTCACAGTTAACTCAGCACTCAAGGACTCGTAATACCTCTCTTCATTCATAGCATCAAACTCATATTCTTCTGTCATTATCATGAATGACTTTATCATCTACCTCCACAAGGTTCAAAATCTAACCAACTTCTCCCTAAAACCTTCTCCACTGATGATCTTTAGCCACCTGGTCTTCTGTGCGCTAACACCAAGTCCTATTGAGTTTATCTACTCAACACTCACATACAGGCTTTCTTCTCCATCCTTACTTCTATTACTAGGATTCTGTAGTTGTTATCTCCGGTCTAATCCTTTTCAAAATTTTCCACCTGAAATATATTTTCCAAACCAAAAAACCACCCTTCCACTGGCTCCTCACTACGTAAAAAATAAAAGTCAAACTCATCAGGGTGAAAGATTAAGCCCTATTTCCTTCTCTAGACACAAACCACACCACCGGTACCACCTCACCTTCATTATGGCTCAAATGACCTACGTGCAGAATCCTGAATTTTCAAAGCAATTTCCCCTCTGTTTTAAAGCATGTTTTAATCTTCTGGCCTACAACACTTTTTTTTCCTGGGGAAATAACATTTTGATTATCAGTTGTTTAACTAGGGGTCAGTAAATCATTTAATTAAGGCTTTTCTCTATCAAAAAGTATTGTTGCCATCAGCCCTTTGATCTTAGAAGCAGAAGCCCAATGTTTATCTTTCTGCCAAAGGCTTTCATTCAGTTCTCCAGCCAACTGCCTTTACCAAAGTCTCTAAAGTGGACTCCTCCTATGTCAACTTCTATGTCCCAGGGTTCCACCATTCTAATTCTTCTCTCCTTGGCTCTACATATTCACCTCAAGCAACGTAATTCAATCCATGACTTCAAGTACTATTTATTTTTTATTTAAATCTTCACCCAAGGATATTTTTTCCATTGCTTTTCAGAGAGAATGGAAGGGGGAGAGAGAGAAAGAAACATCGATGTGAGAGAGACACATCGACTGGTTGCCTCCCTCACACTCCCTGACTGGGGCAGGGACTGAGCCTGCAGTGGAGGTACATGCCTTCCGCTGGAATCAAACCCAGGACCCTTTAGTCCTTGGGCAGATGCTCTAACCACTGAGACAGATCAGCTAGAGCCAATACTATTTATAGGCATATAACTGACCTCTACATAATTATATCCAGCCCAAATCTTTCTCCTAGGCGAAAAACTGGAGTGGTCTATTGGTAATGTCATAAGAACTTGATTTTTAAACAATTATAAATAGGCTTTAAACGGACTTTCCTGGTCTCTAGTTCTTCTCATCTCCTTCTGATAGGCTACCTACTCACAGCAAAGAGATACATTCATACATACTCACACATATATATCTGTGTGTGTGTGTGTATGTGTATCTCAATTCTTGGACAGTTAGTTTTCTATAGAATTTGAGGGTTCAAAATACCAAGAACTTTTCAAATGATTAATATTGGTATTATCAAGAAACGTAAAAATCCAAAAATAATATCAATATTATCAGAAAAGTCAAAGTTTAAAAATCATGAAAAAAAATCTAATAACTAATGACCAAATATAGTGCTGTAATAACTTCAGATTTTATATAGAGCATAATTTAGTGAAGAAAATCAGGTATTCTGGTCAAATTAATTTATCCAATGAATCTAGGAGAAATGTCTGATTATGCCACAGTATTTCTTACTCCTCAAAGACAGAAACTATTTTTCACTGTTCTTGGCACTTCTATGATATTGCACAAGTGCCTGGCACATAATATATATCCAAAAGCCCTGGCCAGTGTGGCTAACGGTTAGAGAGTCAGCCCTCGAACTGAAGGGTCGCAGGGATTACCAGTCAGGGCACGTGCCTGGGTTGCAGGTTTGATCTCTAGCACTGGAGGCAACCAATCGATGTGTCTCTCTCACATCGATCTCTCTTTCTCCCCCACTTCCCCCCTTCCCCCCCCTAAAAATCAATGAAAAGAATATCCTCAGGTGAGAATTACCAAAAAAAAAAAAAAAAAGATATATCCAATAAATGCTTTTTTAATTAGTAAAGCAAATAATTTTCTTTACTAATTCTTAAAAAAAAAGAAGTTATTTTTGTCCAACTGTTTGATTATAGTGAAAATGAGAACATTTAATTTTCCCATTACATAAGATTTTATTTTAAAATTAATAAAAATACACTGCAAAGTTCCATTTTTGTGTAAAATATAGTTTTATGGCATAACTATTATAACCAAAAAGATGGGATTTCATTATATTCTAGAACAGAGTTCAGACTTTAAAATACAGTCATAGTTCCATATTATAAATCTGTATTTTAATTTAAAAAGGATCTAATGAGGTTTATGGAATGATGCTACATGTTAATTTCGTTAAACATGTCTGTGTTTGTCACGAGGTTGCAAAAGCAAAGTACAACATGACTAAATATATTTAGCTTTTTGCTTAACAGCTACTACTTACATTTTAAATATTCAGGAGTTAATGAGTCACTTTCCAGCAGATGGGTAGAGAGTATTTTATAGACCTCTGAATGTTCCCCCTCTGGGATAAAATTAAATATACTTTGATCCACAAGATCAGACTGAAAAAGAAATTCAAGAAAATAAAAAAACTTTATTGATTCAAGAGACATGTATTTTTAAAGTATATAATCACCCTTAAAACATCGGTAAGCATATGATTAACTTTTGATTATTTGTAAAAACTGACAAACATCAAGTTACAGAGCAGAACTTAAAAACCAAGAGAAGCTGGAAGACAGTTAACATGACCTCCATGCCTCTGATACTAGTGTCTTCATCAGATCTATAATCAATATGACCTTGAAAGTCTGATAAATTATTTGCAAAGGTGAGTTTCACCAAATTTGAACATTTAAAATATAACAGGACTAGGAAAGTTGATTAGAGAAATCTTTGGCTACAAGACATAGCCCTACCATACATATATCCAAACCTCTGGTAATTTATGGTGGTATTTACTACAACAAAGGACCAAAAGACTAGCCATTGGCTAAATGAAGAGGAGATTTGACTTTGGTGCAACTTCCATTTGTCCTTTCTTTATTTCATCTTTTTCTGCCATCTACCTTGTATGCCTATTGTCCAAAAGCCCTGCTGTTAGCTACCCCTCACCCCAAAATAAAAGTAGTATGTCAAACATTATCATTCTTGTTCAAATATGGCTTTAATTATGATTCATTCATCAACCGTAATCTGACAAACACCAGGCTGCCCACAATGTTCCATAGCTATGGAATCAAATATGAGTAAGACAGTTTCTATCCTAAGAACCACTGACAACAAAACAAATCAATGACTTCACATTTTCTACCAAATTCAATCTTTTCTACTTGGTTCTCTAAATTTTCAAACTGCTCTGTGGAATCCTGGGGAAACTGAACTGGTGTCTCAAGGACTGTGGAGGTAAGGGTAGAGGGCAAGAGAAGTGAAAAGGAGCTGTGAAGGCAGGGCTAACAGTCCCATGTGTCTCCCCCCCCCCCCCCATATTCACAAAAGCAGTTTCACTTTCATTTGGTTCATATTTTAAACATTGTAAAGATATTGTTTGAAGAAACAACTCCATGGCTTAAAAAACACACAAACAAAAAACACACCTTCAAACAACAAAAAAGGGAGGTGGGAAAAGAGTTTTTACTAAACTCTCTGTACAAGCCATACATTCACATTCTTTTTTTTCTCTGGCCCTCAAAGTCCCCCCCGCTATGAAATGGAACAGCCTTCCTCTCCTTCTCCATATATCTGTATCTTCCATCTTTCAAAGACCAGCTCAAATTATTTCCTTCAAAAAAGTATTCTCTTAACATCAAAATCCACAGTAAAAATAAAATTCACTTAGTACTTATTACTCCTATCATTCATTTTCCATAAAAAATTTCTGTCAATTGTATTTTAATGTCTATGTCCTATTGCCTACTGCCCATAAGTAAATAAAAAGGCCTTATCTCTCATATCTTTTCTTCCTCCCTTCAAATGAAGGCACATTAACGTTGGGCACTGCATATAAAAGTTATTTGTAATACAGTGATTCTAGATTAAAGAGTGTTTGATAAAGGCTTACAGGATAACCACACTAAAAATATATCTATATTTTTAAAAGGATTTTTTTCTGAAAGTTTGAAAAGCCTCTAGAACAGAAGTTATGCACTGAAAATTCAGGCATGAGTAATAAAAATGCTAGAAAATTGCCTTTTATTGACAAAATAATATATTACAAATACTTTATTAAAATTTAATATATTACAAATTTAATACAAATAATTTATTATAAATTTAATACATTCTGAGGAACAAAACAAAACAGAGGCACTGATATTGTTAAAAGTTGTTTTAACAGAAAAATAAGACACCAATTTGAAGCAAAAACTAAAACTTTCATTTTGAAAATGATTCTGGTTTTCTACTAATTATTTATTCTCATTGACAATTTCTTTCACTATTTCAATAAATTATAAATTGACCTATGTTGCCCTTGCTTTTGCAGTTATAAACTGGTAGGACATTTCATATTCACAGAGAAAAGAATATGAATGGGTGGCACAAAGAGGTATGATCACAAGCACTGCTTCTCCCCATTCTGCTTCCCCTGAAACTTTATAATCTGAAGGATCAGAGTCAGCAGGCAACTAACTAATGTGTCAAACTTCCCATGAAGCACTACATTTAAAATCTCTAAATGAAGCTAATTATACTTGATATTGCCATACCATTCACTCAGTTCCCAAACATAATTCAAAGAAAAGAAATAAAAAAGGCAGCTATCCTGATCTTTTTATCTCCTTCAAGCATTTTCATGAAGAAGAAATATAAATCCTGCTGAATTAGTTATGTTTTTTCTACATTTTGTGGAAATTATAAAATGTTACCAATTATCTTTTTCCTCAGGTAGACAACTGACAGACAGTTAAACAAATAACTGCAGTAAACAGTAGTTACTTCAAAAGGACTGAAAGCTCCTCAGAAAAAATGTTAAATATATGTTGAATGTAACATGTTTTTAAACAACTGTGTTCCTTATGTCCAGACATAAGGAACAAAAATTCTGGCCCTATCAAGTAAGTTTTCATAATCATTATATTACTCAAAAAATTTCAAAATCATATTTCTGCATACTGCAGATAAAGACTGTACCAACTTTCTTAAAACATCTTTGTGTTTATAGTCCTAAACTCTCAAGTTAAGAGGAGTAGGAAAGGAAAGGCTCGCCTAGTATCTTCATAGTGGCACTTAGTCCTGGACTCTGCTAAGCCACAATGTGGTTAATCATCTTCCCTGTGTTAATTGGTTACAAATTTAATATATTCTCTCTGAGGAACACATTTAAGCAAGTGTGAGAAAATCAATCTTTAGTTGTAAAATTTTACAAATGTTAAGTCTGAAATATAGTAAGACACCAACTTTATGTCTTGGAAGTTCCACAAAAGTGTTGCACAGTTAAGTCCGATTTCTCTGGTTTCCTGTTTCTTGCTGATAATATAAAGGGGGTGGGCTAAGGATGTCTGGAATCTCTTCGGGCACTGAGGTGACAGGACCCTAATTTTGTCACAGAAAGTCAGATCAGGAGAAAAAAAAATCTGTAAATTTTCTTTCTAATCTCAAAATGAATAAAGCATTTATGCCCTATTATTAGCCATAAACAGGTTAAAATGTGCCTAATTTAATAAGAATGAAGTGACAAAGTTAAAACATTTTCTTTTGCAGGACCTATAGAATTAGTCTTGTAATTTTATAGTCTGATTTAAAATTTAAATTTCAAAATTTTGAGTCATATTGACCACTGATTTAAGATGGCAAGTTTTAATTTCTCAACAGAACTGAATTATAAACACTCAAGCCTAATTCAGGGATTTGCTAATGTTTCGTCCCTTCTGGCAACAGACAAAATTCTATTTTAGACAATAGGTGTGTATATTAAAACACAATGAAAGAGGCATCATTATTTTAAACGTTTTGTTTAGCATCTGTTACAGTTTAATTATTCATACCCAAAACAGAAAATCACCTCTTTTTTCCTTATGTTTGATCCTGCATATTATTTTCTCAAAAAACACTTGTCCCCACCCCCCCAAAAAACTTGTGTTTACATTTTTCAAGCCATCAAGTAACATACAATTCAGCAATGTCAGTGATGTGAAGGAAAGTGTCCTATACTGGTGAGCAGCAAAAACTCTATTAACAGAGGATACTATTAACTTAGTATGGAATGAAATGGGTCTACTGGAGAGGCAGCAGCCATCTCCTCTGTCCTAAAATTCACCTGCCAGTCTATATGCTTTGGCTAATACAATGAAAACAATCCAGATAATGTTAATAACAGAGGAAACTGGGTAAGGGGCATACAAGAACTCTCTGAACTATTTTCTTGATTTTTCTGTAATCTAAAAATAGTTATAAAATAAAAAGTTTTTTAAAAATCCAGGACAGAACAGAAAGGTGAAGAGGGTTTTCATTGAGGGGGGGAATGTTAATGATCAAATGCTTGGATCCCAACTAGATCTATCATGCTACCTACTTCAAATTCTACCTCACTAAAGATTCAACACCAGTGTGGCACTAGGAAGGAAGTTTTAAAACAGCCACATCAAATAGCCTACTAATTTTTATACATTCAATAAAAAATTACTGAATGCCTCTCTGAGAAATGAGCTAGCCCATGTGGATATAAAGTCCCTGCATTTAAGAAGCTACACCTACCCTGATTACCCCAACAAACAGAAAATTACAATTTGCTGTAAGTGTCATGATGGCTGTACATAAAAGGTAACATGAGAACAGAGAAGAAGGGCATCTAATTCTGAATGGAGTTCAAGGAAAGTGTCCAAGAACCAGGCTTTTTAAAAGTGTGACCACATACATTGCAAATGATGCTCTAATTATGACTAAATAAAAAAAAAATTTTTTTAAAGATTACATAGTTTCTATAAATACATGAAAAGAAAACCTATCCAACTGTATATGATTTTAAAGCATATAACTATACCTTTATTTAAATTACTTATTTTAAACATATCTTAATCCTATAATGGGTTTCTTTCCCTAGATTTTTTCACATAATTTTAAGAAAAGAGTGGCCCAGAAAATTCAGTTAATCAACCTATCCTTTTCTCTGCCCCCACTAGTTTACTTACGTGTTCTATAATCTCACTGTTTACTCTCAAACAATCTTTAGGTGTTGGGCTAATCACCTACTGTTTGAGCTTACTGTTAAAGAAAGCCCCTAGAAAAGCACTAAAGGCAAGTCATTTTCTGGTGTGAGCCACAGAAATCAGCAAATTACTTACTGCCTGGCCTTCAGTAAGAAATTACCCTGGTCTTTTAAGTGTAGTGTCCATTCTCTATATAAAGTATGAAGTGGCAGAGTAATCAGAGGGAGGAAGATACTGCTTTACAATAACTCTTAAAAGAGACCTTTACAAAACAGGTACTTTGTATTATTGTAAATTTTCAAGAAACAGACACTGTAAGAGTAATTTATAAGTAACTTCAGAATATTTATACCAAAGGCCTATCTTAGATAAGAACACTATATATTAAATAAAAACTTCAAATTCATTAAAACCGTCAGCTGTAGCAGAGAACCTAACATCACGTCTGGCAGAAAGCTGATGTTCAATAAATATACTTGGAGTAAAACAACAAACACATAATTCTGGTATTCACCATCTTTATCAATATTACACAATGTAATTATTTTCTAATTCTGTACCCTTAAGGTCATTTTGATAACAAACTGAATACAGCCATTGGGGCATTATCAATTCAAAGCCACAGAGCACAAAAGTTCTGTATCTATTATTTTTAGAGTGTTCATGTAAGTTCTTCTTTTGCGAAAATTATTTGAGTTCCTCTAGCTGTAAAAAGTATCTCAGTAGAAATTTAGTTACTGTCAAGATATTCTCAGTGATTTAGCAACTTCTTCACCAGGCTGATTAAAAAGGAAACACTGAAAACTTACCATTAGAAAAAAAGGTCAGGAAGAACAGAGGTTAAAGTAGTCACTGAACAGTTACTACAGATTACAGAGTAATGACTGAACTGAGAAAACAGCCATGTTAAAACAAAGATGTACTTTGAGCTCTCCTCCCCACTCTGCTTATTGTTCAGCACTGCTCTGGAGGTACATTTCCTAATGCTTTAGAACATTTAAAATAGGCATTAAGTAAGAAAGAGATCACAGGATTTTTATACTTACTGGTAAATGTTCAAGTAATGAAGTTACACTCTCAGACACATATATTATGCTTCCATCTGTCATGATTGCTAAAAAAAAACCATCAAGAGCCTGAAATTAAATATAATGGTCAGTTAAATGAAAAGAAAAAAGTGTTTCATAGCACAGAAATAAAAATCTAACTTACTAAATGACAAAGGATGTAATGTGGAAATTTCCAGAGCACTATCAAAATGCTAGCTTTTCCCCTTCACAATACCATAGAAAAATATAGATCCGTGCATTCTTTAAATGCTTTTGGAGAAAAAAAAAATCACTCTATGGCTATCTACTGGAAATTGGTTTCTAAAATATAGACAATAGTCTACCTTTATTCACATATTGCATACAGATGGCCTTATTTGAAGATGCTGGTACCTCTGAAGCACACAAAAGAATACATTATCACCTTTTATATGTATCAACAGAGAGGCATACAAATTGTAGGGAGATAAATGAGGAATAAAGTGAAAGGGAAATAAAGCTGAAAAAACAGGCTGAGATCAGGTCACGAAAGGCTTTGAAATACCAGGTTAAGACATAAGGACTTTGTTCAAGAGTAGTCTGGAAGCAGTGTGTAAAATGGATTTAGAGGGGAAAGAATAATTAAGTTAGAAAAACCTCAGTGGCTTTTGGAATAGTCAGGGAAGTTAATGAGAACCTGAATAAAATTAGGAGTGGTAAGAACAGAGAAGAACTTAGACAAGCATCAAGAAATGTGAAGTCACAGTTCAGAAGAGAAGCCAGTGCAGGGGATACAATACGAAATAATAAAGCAATCTTCTACTTTATATATTATAAAGTATTTTCATTTGAGAATCTTAGACATAGAAGTGACAAACGAAGAAATGAGATCTGCAGATCTGCATGGAAGACAAATCCTTGGAGGAATTATCTACATGTGGGGATATGAAGGACAAGTACCTGAGAAAATGACAGAGAAAATCGAATACACTGTCAACAAGAAAGTCAACAGAAGAGAATATGACAAAGTGAGTGAGAAGGAAGAGGGATGGTTCAGTGTAAAATGAGATCAAATTCGGTAACTTTCAAGAGATGTCAATAGGAAGACCGGTCAGACTACAATGAATTTAGAGATGATTGGATGATCAGAAGGCATTTATAAACCACTCTACCAAAAACTTTAGAACGGAAAAAAGGGGAGATGAAAGTTTTAAGGGAACCAAGTATCAAAGGAAGGCAATAAAATAAAGTAACTGATATATATTTGCAAGCTCAGGGAAAGAAAAATCCGGTGTAAAAGATGTTGAAGATATACAGCAGAAAAAATACCAAGAGGAGTTCCTCTTCTATCAAAACAGTTAACACACTAAATTTGGATTTCTTATTTAATTATAGGGCTCTGTGAAAGGACAGCAATCTCTCGTAAGAACCATACATACCTTCTTCAACATTATCAGCAGCACTTAGCATGCTAGCATACCAGTAGCACACAGAAGATAAAGAATACTTGTATTTAATTTACTCAGAGTTAGAGCAACCTCCCTCTATTTCTAAGCAATGTTGAAGTATATGTTGAATGTATGAAAAAAGGCACCCCACCACCCCTCTATTGTGGGAGAGATTTAGATATTAAAAAACTTATTTTGGGTAGATGACTACCTTCTAAAATGGCTCAAACAAACCCATTCTTGGCTAATCTAGAAGGGGATAAAAACTTTGTAATTTATGCAAATTCATGAAATTATTTTTACAAAAACTCCTTAGTATAATAATGCCAGTGTTATTATTTCATAAGGAAAAGGGTCAAAATAATGTTATTAAGAACTAGCTTTTCTCATGTAAAGCCAGATTATATCATCTTTGAAAGCAAATTAGTATTTACTATGACCTGTATTTGCTCTCAGGGTATTTGCTATGAATTAGGGTTCGGCTCTCTTGTGTAAGAGAAATGAACTGAAATCAGAACTCTTAATGACTTATTCTCACTCCTAGGACCACAGCCTGCCCTTTCATCTTTCAAAGTAGGTAAAGATTAAGTAGAGAAAAGCCTCCACTAGCATCTTGCCAAATTCTTAAGAGAAGTAAGGACCCAGGGCCCAGAATTCTTTGAGGGATGTAATTTCCCAAGCAGGTGGGTGGGTACACCAAAAACTAAAGGGGCCTTGAAGAAGAAGATCAGAGAGACATGGAAGAAGGCGCAAGACAGAGAAAGACACCCTCATCCTAAGACTGAAGACTGGGAAGCCTGTCTCTCTTCCACATTGTATGAGACAAGGGAAAGGGAAGGCTCATTAGCTAAAACTCCTTAGCTTCCTATTTGATATCTACTTGATCCACAACAAAAGGACTATGTAAACCTCTTTGCCAGTGAGTATTTAATCCAGAAGACTGGAATGGAAGTTCTACAGAAGGGGATAGAACCTCCTTGTGGATCTATATCTAAAATGAAGTTGACAGGGCACTAGCCCTTCCCTTGTAGACAGACTACCAGAGAGAGCTGCCAGCTTCCAAGGGAAAAAACAACACACTAAGAGATGACTTCACATAAAGATGACTTTGAAGGCCTGGGGCTGGAGTGGATGCAGGGTGGAGGGGATCAATGGGGGTAAAAAGCAGACATCTGTAATATTTTCAACAACAAAGATAAAGAAAGTTAAAAAAAAAAAGAAAGAAAGAAAAAAAAATGACTTGGCACAGAGGTCAGGCTAAACTGCCCTGATTTCCTTCACTACTCTCTACCTCCCCAAAGGTTGGAAGAAATATTCCTCACAACAGAGTAAAGAGGGAGACACAGATGAAATGGAGGAATGGAGAGACAGCCAACACGTAAGTTATACATGAACTTCAAGATCTCAGCCCCAGTTCTTCCATTAATTAGCTATCTGACCTTGGAAAAGCTACAACTTCTCTGGGACTCATCCATAAAATGAAGAGGGTGAGGTGAACGATCTAATCTCTTCTACTAGCAGCTCTAACATTCCAGCTACAGCCTACATCTGAAATTCTGCTGAAAGTGGTATCTAAACTGCCTACCTATAATCTGATCAACATGATTAGCCAATAGTAACACATCTAGGTTAGTTGGACACAGATTGCAATACACACACATATTTATATACAGCCTTCAATCCTGAAATATTGTTAGAATACATATTTACTTGATAGTTGTATATTCACTAAAAATAATTTTTATTTATTTATGCTTGACATATTATAAATAAATGTAACATTTTTCAGGAATGTAATTCTAAAAGCTGTGAAGATAATCATGAGGTAATTGATTTACATATGTTTAAATTTTCTGTTGTATTTTATAAATAATGTTATAATCTCTGGAATCTTTGATTTCCTTTAATACTAAGTATATATTAAATGTGTCCTGGCATTAATAAAGATCTGTTCATTGTGAAGAAAAATTTGAAGACAAAGCTTTTCTGTTTAGCTTATTAGTGAACAGGTAGTTTACCTTCATTAAGGTTATAAATATATGAGTATGGATATTATACAACTTTATGAATTATAAGAAATGTTTTATACCGATGAAGCAGTGTAAATAGTTAATGATTACCACAGATCTTATTAAACAATTATATTGAAAATATAATCATAAAATTAAAATTAGAGTAATTAAATGAGTTATTTCCTTTCTCTGTTATAGACATTAGCTGTGTGCACCCTTTCATAAACATAATACTTATTACCTAAAGAGATAATTTTGGACGTCAAATTATGTTTTAGAAAAAATATTTAACAAAATCTGAAACTATTTTTTGGTTTATAACTTAAATGTCTACTAGTTTAAAGAGCTAACTCCTGTTACTAAGATGTGAGATCTGTGCATGGCTAGCTTCCACTGAAAAGAAGTTTCACAGGGGCTGAGGCCCTGGGATCAGAGGCTAGTCTACCTGCAAAAAATCCCAACTGAGCTATTTACTCACTGTTACTTTGGTCAAGTTTCATATTCTCTTTGTTCCTTGATTTCCTCATCTGGCATTAAGAAAGGGATACTAACAGTGTCTCTTTCATAAGATTACTGTGAGGATTCACTGAGTTAATATGAGAAAAGTGATCAGTTACATTTCAGATTTTAAGTACAGGTTTAAATATATACAATATATTTATATTCCAAAAAATTTCCATGTTAACCTTTCTGCTGAATATTTAAAGACTTAATTAATCTAGCAATTAACTGTTCCTCATTAACATGCAAATATTCTATGTTGCTTAGACTTTAGTAACTATACAAAGACACTTGAGACATGATCATTACATATACAGGGTAGGGGCAAAAGTAGGTTTATAGTTGTTCATATGGAAAATAATACAATAACTAATAAATAATACAAGACTAAATTGTGTTTCTCATACTCACGACTGTGAACCTACTTTTGCCCCACCCTGTACACACAACACAGATACATGCTCAAAGAATAAACCCAAACCAGCAGTATAAGAGATGCAAATTATTTAGCAATGCTTGTATCCCCATCTCAGTGCTTTCCTCTACTCTACGTAACTTTCTGTTATACATCTACTTTTCTCATCCTTAACTGTTACTGCCAAAATATACCTGGCTCCTATTTATTTTAAGTTTTCATGGAAATTTGATATTGAACTCTGTGTACTTAGATGAAACCTGCATTATTCTATACACAGTAAGCAATTAAAAAGTTTCTACTTGAATTAAGAGTTGCCTTTCAATGTATATTTCATTTGTTTTACATTTTCAAAATACTTCATTTATTACCATTTTATGTTGTTTTTAGGCAGATTTTAATTTGTTAAAAAATACTACTGTCAAGTAGGATACATTTAATAATATTTAATATGTGATGAATAATATATATTATTCTTCATTTGAATTTTGCTAGTGTGGTCTCAGATGGAAAATTTGGTAACTATAGTTTTCTGACTTTTATTAAGCTTCTCAAAAATTCAGATAATACTGAAAAATATGAAAATTTGGCATTCCTTTACCAGACAGTACTATTTGTTTATAATATTTGCACCAATTAATTTTAATTGAAGATAATAGTTTATTGATTTACAGTGAATTAAAACTTTTCAACAATTAAATTAATATTGTTAAAACTATACTAAGATTAGTCACCCCTGTGATTTATTTTTTGAGAAAAATAAAACTTTTCAAAAATTAAATCTGGACATACCTCTAACATTAATTGTGTAAACTCTTCATTACTAAGGAATGTAGGTTTCCAGTCCTGTCGAATCTCACTAGCATCTGACTGTGCAGTGATTTCTGTAAACAGATTATTTGACACATTAGTGGCATACTCCAACTACGGGGTGCGCACTGGGGCAGTACAGAAGTCCTACAGGTTTCCCTCTCTCCCCACTTTAAAGTGAGAACTGTAGACAGTAACATTTACTGGTCTAGGTAGGTATCAGGAGGTCAAAGTTTTGGAATGATGAAATATTTGAGCTACTATGGCAAGTTATCTACTTTTGGTCTTTGGTCTCTTGGAGGTACCAGTCTGGTTTTTCTCTGGGGAGCTGTGGAAGCCTGTGTTGCTTCCTGCTTGACACAATGCCCGAACAGGACTCAGAATAAGCAGACAGAGCAAGCATTAGGAAGATTCTTTCTCCCCTTCCTTTCCTTGCCATTCAAGTGGTAGAACCTCGAGCAGATATAAGGACCTGAGCCTGCAGGAAAACAGCCAAGGAGATCAGTAAGTCTGCTCTTAACAAAGAGGACTTTTGGCCAGTCTACTGCTAAGCAGAAAGATTGCTCCCAATCTGAGGTGTTCTATTCTTAATTAATCAAGGAAACTAAATTAAGATTCGGGGTAAAAACTTGACAGTAATAATCCCAGAGTGATTTTGCTTAGTGTCCCCTTGCATGTTTTCTTAGTGGTAGGAAGCTGGTTAAAAATTTGGAAATTCCTGGATTTGGACACTATTTTAATAAAATTACTAGTTTATTTTGCAACATACTACTTACTAATGACTTAAATTATGAGAAAGCTATTCATAAATGGTGAAACATGAACTACTTAGGTAACAGATGTTTTTCCATTTTTAAATGCAGACACTTAAAAAACCAAGCAAAATAAAAAATCTATGTCATAAATTTTACTCTACAAAATATACTCTAGTTTGCAGTGGAAAGTATGGACTAGGTTGTTTAGATTTTCTATGACCAGATATATAAATTAACATATTAAATTGTCACCCAAAATCTGCCATATTAAAATTGCTTATACTAGAATATGAAGAGTAACTAAAAAGTCTAGGTACTAATTCTGTGGAATATAGTCATACCTTTTCAAATTCACATCAATTATAAACATTCAGAAAAAAGAGAGTTAAATGCATAAGCAAAACCCATCAAGTTCAGTTAAGCACAGGTTTACTTTAGAAGTAATAATTATATAAGAATTTCCTTCCAATTTCAGGTAAATTTTATTTTTGTGAGAATTTTATACCCAATTTTGAAAAAAACAAAAACCTGATCTACTTAATGCCAAAATTAACCCTCTACTGTCAGAGGATGCATATTATATCATTTCATTCAACAATCATTTATTGAATTACAATGTCTGAGGGGCCTAGTATGCTATCTAATATGGGACACTGAGGTAACAAGAATACTATTTGTAGAGGCAAAATGTAATGACAATGGTGGCAATAAAAATGAAGACAATTTTGACACATTTATAGAAGAATCAAGATAATTTGGCAACTGTGATAAAATACTAAGGAAGCTGAAAAAAATGCAAGTCTTTTCCAGTTTGAGTCCTGGGGGAATGAAAGGATGATGGTGTAAAAACAGAAAATCAGCCGGGCTGGTGTGGCTCAGTAGTTGAATGTCGACCTATGATCCCGGAGATCGAGGTTCAATTCCCAGTCAGGGCATGTGCCCAGATTTCAGGCTCAATCCCCAGTGGAGGGCGTGCAGGAGGCAGCCAATCAATGACACTCTCATCATTGATGTCTCTCTCTCTGTCTCTCTCTCTCTGTCTCTCTCTCTCTCCCCCCCCCTTCCTCTCTCTGAAATCAATAAAGAAAAAGAAAAGTTGAGAGAAAGGTGATTGAACAAAATGAAAATGAATTCAGTCATAGATGCATTGAATTTGAGGACATGCAAAAGAAAGATCCAGAAGTTATCTGGAAATAAAAGACTGAAAAGTTTGCATCTAAAATAAAGACTTAGTAGTTTAATAGAGAGCCCACAGCTGAAGCTATGGAATGAGATAACCAAGGGAAAGAGTGTAGAGAAGGTAAGAACACAAAAGATAAAACCTTGAGAAATATCACATTTAGAGGGCGGAAGAAGAAAGAGGATCGAAGGAGTTAGCTTTAGTTAGGAAGGGGGGAGAGGAAAGAAAAAGTGCTGTAACACAGGCCAAGGAAAAAAGCCAGCCAGTGGAGGGTGGACTAAAATTTCCAGTGCTTCAGACATCCAGAAGAGAAGGAGGTATAAGAAAAGCGATTGCTTTATTGGCAGCAGAGGAGATGAGGGGTATTGGCACTAGTGAAGTTAACAAAAATAATTTCAAAAAGTGTTGGAGCATGAACCAGGCTACTAATGTATTACTGAACGAGCTAGGGAGAAGTAAATAGAGGCACTAATCACAAATCCTTCTTCTGAGAAGTTTTGCAGTTTCATTTACATCGGAAAAAGGAAATGGCCTTTTACAATTTTTTCATATATTATCTCTGTTACAAAAATACTTAATATTCTTTAAATTTTCGTGATTTATGTAGTCAAAACGATTTTCCTTGATTAAGAAATAATCACTTTAATTTAAACATGTTTATTTCCGAGATACACACTGAAACAATCTTTTAAAATGGCATATAAGGGCCTTACAACCTGGCTCTTGCCTTTCTTTCAAACATGCCCATAACTTTCCAACTCAAACTATGCTTGTTACACTGAACTCTCCCTGCTTCTCTGTTTTGCACATGCTATTTTCTCTGTGTGAAATGCTGTTTTCCTTAATCTAAAAGGAAGACTCAGATGAAAAAATCAACTATTTTTAAGTCTTCCCTGACACATTGTTTCCTCTGTGTTTTCCTAACAAGTTTAAGGTTTACAAGCACTCTACCCATTATAATTATATGCATTGTAATTAGCTGTTTAGATATCTGTCTCCCTTGGCCTGAGTTACTTGAGAGCCAGGACTGTTACCCTGTACCATGAGAATTTAGGATATACTAGGCACTAAATAAATGTTTGTTGAATGAAAGAAAAAAAAATATCAGGAAATCTTTTAAAAAGCAATTGATTTCGCTTAAAAAAGGTTCGCAAGCATCCAGTCTTGAGCATCACTGCCAAGATTCTATCACATTATGCTTTAAGGGAGAGTCCATTATTAAAAAAAAATAAAAAATCCATTTTACAAAGTTAAAAATTTACCTTTATGTTTTCGTAAAAAATCAATGCTCTTCTGTAGAACGGTAGATTTGTCCATCTTTCTAGCATTACCAGGAAGCATGGATCCCAATTCTTTAATGAGAACATTAAATTGATCTCTACGTTTCTTTTCAGATTTGTTTCTAGATACTCTGATGAAACAAAAAAATTAAAAGTAGTTTTTAAACAATCCATTTAATTACATAAATATAGTTTAATATGATGCTTAATTTGGACACAACCATATAGCATGTTCTTCTGTTAATATAAATGGCAAGAAATATTTATTTCCTAGTTTACAAACAATATATAGTTAATATGGGCAATAATTTTTCTTCTCTGTTTATCACTAAAGAAATTTTTACATATTAAACCTTTGGCATACATGTTTTTATGAAAATGCCAATAAGAAAAACTGCATTCAAAACTCAGGTTTTATTTACTCTAATATTTACCAAGTATTTGTAGTTTCCTTATAAAGTTATTATGAATATTACCAAGATACATTTTGTGAAAGCATGTATAATATAGAAATACATACTAAAAATTATTTTTTAATTTATTAAATGTATTGGGGTGACACTGGTTAATAGGATCATACAGGTTTTAATATGATACAAGATCTGCATATTACACTGTGTGCCCACACCCAAAGTCAAACCATCTGTCTTATCCATCTCCTATAAGTTTTAAATTATAAACAAATCTAAAAGTGAAAATCTCCCTACCTCGAGGTTTAGCCACACATTCTTCCTCTTTATTCTATACCCCAGCCTCCAACACAGAGCTGTAATCATTTGTTTGCATATTTGTCTCTCCATTAGGCTGTGGGCTTCCTTGATAATAGAACCCACATTTTTTCATTTAAGCACTTAAGCATAAAATCTAACTAACAGAAAGTACACAGAATATATGTGCTAAATTAATGATTACTATTTATATGAAGCAGTAAACAAATACTTAATTGCACAGAGACCCCCAAGACAAGTAAATACAGTATAATTATTTATAGAGCAATTAACCATTCTATAATACCTCTAATTATCTGCTCTGTGAAGTCACATTTTAGAATTCAGTTTTGTTTAAGTATACTTCTTTCCCAAATGTCAAAGGATAATTTTATTTATTTTTTTGTTTTTCCATAAAGAACAAGCATTTATTCTGTATTAGAATTGTGGAAAAATACAATTGTTCAAATTTCTTATGAAACACAGTAGATATTAACTGACTTCCTCACCAAACACTGAATGCTTGTTATAATGGCAGGGGGCTAAGTATACAGGGGAAAGATATCCCTTCCAAGAAATTCACCTAATACCGTTAGAAACTATATGTTATAGAATTGTACACTTGAAACCTATGTAATTTTATTAACCAATGTCATCCCAATAAATTTAATAAAATTTTTAAAATTCACCTAATTCCTATGGAAACTCAGAGGAACCAGAGATTGGCATCCAACTATGCTGAATTGAGTCCTGAAGACTATGTGAGAAAGAGATGGTAGTGGGTATGTGCAGGGCATGCCAGGCATAGGAAACTGGTACAGAGATGAAAACCTATCATAAGTAGTTCAGCAGGGCTAATGTGGCTAGTGTATAGGCCCCAGTATGCTGGAATTGGGCGGGGGGGGAAAGTACTGAAAAAAAATGATGAAGCTTTATGCTAAATAAAAAGATTCGAGTTTGATCCTGAAAGTCATGGGAAGGCATTGAAAGATTTTAAGCAAAGAAATGCCATGAACAGAATTGCATGTTAATAAGACCACTCTGGCATCAGGCTGATGAAAGGATCAATGCTTGGTGAAACAAATTCACTTAGCAAATACTACTGAAAACTTACCATACACCAAACAAGACTGAAAGCCAGATTACCATTTAGGACGCAACTGCAATATCCTAACCTATGAACCATGGCAGGGGCACTGTCAACAGAGCAGTCCGGTTTTGAGGGTTATGAGGCAGAGGGTAAATCAGATTCGGTTTGGAGTGGAGAAACCAAAGGGGAAATCTAAGAGGATTCCCAACCTCCTGATAATACTGTTTATCAATGTGAAATACAACAAGTGATACTGGTTTTGGTGGACAGATGGTTTGGGGAGAATTTAGATATGGTGAAATGGCCTGTTTGACATTTTAAAAGGCATAGAAAAGAGGTAGTTAGATATATGGATCTAATTATAGTCCTCTAGAGGAGTAAATAAAAAAATAAGCATCTGATCATTAGTATATATTAAATATCTGAACATATGGGTGAGGGTAAAAATAGCCAGGTGCTAGTAAACATTTATGAAATCTCACTTAATTCCTATGAGGTAGACTTTATTATTTTCCATTTTACAGGTGTAAAGAAAAACATGCCCAGGATCATATACCTACCATGAAGTAATAATTCAAATCAGGCACTTGATTCCAGGGGAAGAAAATATATAGAAAGAAAATATCTTTGCGAACTCTACCACTGGATCACACCCATTAAAGCAAATTTTACTTCCATATTACATTCAGGTTGGAAATCATTAGTTCTTGAAATGACCTCACTGAAAATAGGTCACAGGTGTCCTGGTTGGAGGGTAAGCATAAACCTCCCTTTGTTCTGGGCTCAACACTTAAGGTCTTTAACTCATCATTGTTTTCAGACAGAGTTCAATGTGGTTCCACTTAATTCACTACAAGATTCCTTCTCTGTCTCCAAGGTTTCCCATAGCAACGGTATTTTTCTTATACAAAAAAACGATCCAACTTTGAGTCTTTGCAAATAGAATACCCTTAGCTCACCTTATCCATCTATAAACTTGGCCCTTAAGACTGTTGAGGTCAGTTCCTTAGAGTTCTCCCTCTTCATTCAGGCAAGACAGATTATCCCCATCTTAGAGATTTTATCTTTACCCTGATGATTTTTATAAGAACTTTTCTCCACCAGATTGACATTAAAGGGTGGGGTTGTCCTAGATCCTTTTAGCTTCAAATACAGGTCTTTGTATCTTCTTAGATATATTTTGATCATTCATTAAAGTATTTAGCAATTTATGTGGTTATTGTGAAAATTTTTCTCATCCCAGTACCTTTTATTTTGCTAAATAAAGACATTTAGGAACTACTATTACATGTTTATCTTTTTTATCTGTGTACACCACCACTACCCTTATCTACGCACCCATGTAGTTCAACGAGACTGGAAAAAAACAAAGTATTTACTGCTCAATCTCAATGACTACAAACTTGGCTGTACTGCTACCTTGACCTTCCCTCCTGACACTATAATTAACTGTCAAGATCCCTATTTAAGGTCAAAGGGCCAACTCTCACCACCATGGCTCTAGATCCCATTCCCTCCCCTATTGAAGATACTTCTCTAATAATTCTTCCCGCCCTTTTTCTATCATCTACTTTCCCTTCTACCGGAGATTGGAGGCATGTCCAAGGACACAGGAACCAACCTTGAAAGACCTCCCAATGGCAAAAGCTGGAATAATTTGAGCAACAAAATAAATAAAATAGCACTGAAGTAGAACCTAAAGTATAAAATAAATGAGTCCCATACAGATATAAATAAATAAGAAAGAAAAATTTTTACAGAAGAATTCCAAGTATGTGTAGAGGTAGAGCTTAATTCCCCCAACACCTACTCTGAAGGTGGACTACACTTAACTTGCTTCCAAGAATAGAGTAGGTTAAGAGGAAAATAATAACTACAATGGTGAATCCAGGCAAACCCTATTTTAGCCAAGTGATGAAGGTTAACCTCCCCAGTGATGATGCCGATATACTATAAACCCATAATATGATTTGATGAGAAGAGCACATTTACAGGATAATTTTATTTAACTTCAAAACTGGATTCTGATAGTCTAAGATCTTGCACCTAAATGAACACTAAGGTCTTAAGGCAGATAGGTTTTAAAAATCATTGATTTACTATTTTTACTATTACATTTACTTATTATTCACTTATTCACTATTTTACATCTTAAGTTGAACTACCTTTTTGCTTTGTCCTTGTCATCTTCTTCCACCAACCCATCAAAAATACTACCATCATCTCTAAAAGATAAAATTGGATTGAAAAAATAAGAGCACAGTCATTAAGCAACAACAACACTAAAATGAACGTGAGTCAAATCAGTTATATCCCAGAGTTCTGTCAAGTTAACGGACTACACAAATTCAGACCCTGTAACTACTAACCTGCTTTCTAATAAATATTAGAAAATTAAAGTACAGCCATTTTTATTACATTTTTAAAACTTAATTACAAATGTGAATTTTAGAACTACTTACTTAGCTGTACTACACACAACAAACTAACCAGAATTTAATGTAACCAGAAGTTAAATATCTTGTTTCAAACTTTCACTAACCAGTGAAAACCTACAGTCAGTATATTTGCCATTATATAAATGATTAACTTGAAACTATTTTTCATTATAATAGCATCGTTACAAAATCTATTTTCTGAAATATTCACTTTATAAAACCATAAATCACTCATAAACATCACAATATTTAGCAATGATGACCTAAACCACTGTTTTAAAATATCTAGCAAAATATCCAGCATAATAGCACAGTATATAGCATAATACATTTTCATTCACTACTGATTCATTTGACAAATATTTATTAGCACTCATAAGCCAGGCTCTGTTCTGGACATGGTTACAGAGCAGTTAACCAGACATATAAGTCACTGCTCTCCTACAGCATATTTTCTTAGCAGGAAGAAACAAATCAACACAATACTTTCAACCAAGATAGCTTTAAAAATAAATAAATAAATAATTTTTTAAAATGTATGATAATTTTTTTTAAAAAGGGTGATGTTTTAGTCACTGAATGGTTACTTTAGTCTGAGGGTTTAAGGAAGGACTTGTTGAGATGGGGAACATTTAAGCTGAGATCTAAGTAGCAAGAAAAAGGTGGTGCCTAACCCCTTAACCTAAGGAACAATATTAAATAGTCTCAGGTGATTTATGAGCTTTTACATCAATTCACTATTCACTCTTTTAACCACACCTTTCTGTGGCCTATAAAAGCCTGCAAAGTGTCTGTCAGACGCACTATTGAGATCACCTGCAAATTCTGCATCATAGAAGTCCATGTATGGACTTTTGGAGTTCCATGTATACACTGAAATTTATGAAAAATTCTATATGCATATGCATTTTATTGAGAAGAGAGTCTATAACTTTCATCATATTCAGAGAGATAATCAACTCATATTAAGAACCACTGCTTTAAGTCTGAACACGCAGATGTCATCCCTCCCTAAATGTGATATCGTCTAGAATGGGAATTGACAGTCAGAAGTATAATGCCCAAATCATATTTAATCTCTCAAGAGAGGTGAAGAAGCATCCCTTCTGAGGAGACTACACACAGATCCCACCTGAAAGTACGCATAGCCCAAATCTATGGCAGTGGTGTAAGCAGCCCTCTCTAAGGAAACTCCTTACCTCTTAGGTCTTAAGTTCTGGTAGAGTATATATCTTCAGTGTTTATCTCATAGAAAAGAAGGGAAGAAGGGTTGCCCCCAGATGTCAAAAGTCAGCTTATTATACAACTCTAGCTACAAAACTCTTCCCATATGAAAGAATCACACAGTACACTATAATAAAAGCACAGGAACTTCAGTGTCAGACCAACACAGGTCATAATTCCTGCTCATCACATACTATGTGGCCTTAAACACATTATCTAACCTCTAACCTACAGTCTCCTCACCTGTAAAATCTCATAAAATAATTGTGAGTTTAAATAAAATAACATATAAAAAGTATTCTGCACATAAGCTACCTGTCAAAAAGTAGTTGCATTAAAAATGTTACTGTATTTCATTGAATTTAAGCACCAATCACTATTTATCAGCATTTTATGTGCCACTAAGGAAGAAAAAAATGCTACCAATTAAACTATAAGCCAATTGTAAGATGAATACCAATATCAGAGAGGTTAAAATGTAAAAAAAAAGTATTAAAATCAAAGAAACAAGGAGATGTATCCTATTCTCAAGAGTAAGATATAATGATTATAATTTCAACTAATGAAATCCTAATTATAGTTACCTCTTATCAGTCACAAATGCTAAAATGCTTAATGGAATGGAGTTAGCACCAATAAATGAGGAAAAGAACAAGAGATAAGGGGATATATGATTCCAGAAGGTACCAAGGAAACATCTGCAATTGTCACAATTTCTTTCAGAGCAGCTCTGACCAAATACTCGAAAGTATAGCTCAAAGACCCATTTGGAACATAAGCCATACAAGGCTGACTTTGGTTCTAGACAACATTAACATACCTCACCATTGCACTGATTGGCTCAATACAGAAATTAAATGTAATAATAATTAAGTTTAAGCATAAAAATCCTTTTATCAGTTTGATATAGACCATTATTCTAATAGTAAACTTTAAAACAGCTTTATATAATTCAAAATAAAAGTGTCTAAAAACATACCTGTCAATAATCGAGCTCATTTTACTACAGCTTACGGTAAACAACATAACATATTACGTTTTCGTCTTGTGGTAGACATTTGTACTTCTCCTTGGGTAGAAAAAAAATAGTAAATGGTCATTAGTTTTCTAAAAATCTCATTCTACAAACATAGTAATCTTGAGAAACACTATAGGTTGTATAAGGACTTGAGAATATTTTTGTTTATACTAAAGGCTAGAACATTTTTAAGCAAGTAGCTTTAGCCAGGGCACATTTGAGGCTTTTCTCCTTCTAAACAAGGTCTACAGGGGAAAAAATTGAGGTTCGCAATTCATTTTCTATCTACTATAAAATAATCAAAATTTAAAAGCTACACATAGTACTCAGTATGTATATATTAGACTAGTAACTATAAATAGGCTGTAATAATGTCATCTAATCAGCAATAAACATTAGTTGCAGGCTAATTTTTTGTTACACAGTATGGTAAGCTTTGGGAATACAAGGATGAAAAACACAGTCCCAATAGGCAAAAATCTGGAATTAAATAGGAAAATATATACCTAAATAATTATAATAAAAGGAATAATGATGGTAGAGAAAGGAGTCAGAGGAAATACTCTTGATGACAATTAGTTTCCCAGATAAGTCTACAGTGCTCTTACTAAAAATATGGTCCAGAGACCATCAGCATCAGCAACATCTGTGAGCTTGTTGAAAGACAGAATCTTGGGTCCCACTCCAGTCCTTCTGAATCAGAATGGCATTTTAACAATGTCTCCATGAGATTTCTATCACCATTTAAGTTTGAGAAATAACAGGCAGTAAGAGGTAATAGTTGAAATGATTCTAAGCCAAAAGAATAGCAATGTGCAAAGGCACAGGCCTTTGTGAGATGAGGTAGCATCATGGGTTAGCATTTTCTTCAGAGAAAAATCTAGGCATGTCACAACCTAAAGTTTTAATCACTAGAGCATAAAGGAGAATAGGACTGGCAGTGGTGAGAACAAGTAGAGAAAAGCCTTATTATAAAGTCTTACACCCACATCGAAGAAATTAAAATTTACTGCTTTTTAAACAGAATTATAAGCCTAAAATTTGTCTAAATTTTATACAGTTTTTCTAAAGTGTAAGGAAGGCTTAAATCTATACAAGATATTTTGTCCTATAGTCATGAGTTAAATATTGAAAAACCACCTTAATTCTAATAAGTAGCCTAACAGTTTTGAGGCATAAAAATATTCTACTTTATATTTTTATTTAAAATTTAGAAACAGTGCAAATAATTATGTAACTCTAACTAAACTACGTAAGATCAAAGGTGTTCTAAGAACATGAGATTCTAAAATATTTTGTCATTTTCAAATGTACATTCATGAGAGAAGAGAGAATAACCCTTGGTAAATAGTGCTGCATTGCCTGTGTGGTTATGGCTGCAGAAGTGAGACTGTGAAGGGCTAAGACTTCTTTTTCTTTTTCTTTATTGTTGAAAGTATTACAGATGTCCCCTCTTCCCCTCCAGGTCTTCTCCACATTATTGTTTGTGTCCACAAGTCACGTATATACACATCTAAGTTCTTTGAAAAAAAGAGTGGTCCCCCAACGTAAAACTTAAAAGAGCTAGCACCAGAATAAAATGCTGATTTTAAATGTCTGGATTGACATCAGCAGATAAAATACAGGAATTACAGAATTTTGGAGTTAAAAGAGACTTTAAAGATCACCTAAGTACATCTCTCTGGTCCAAAAGACATACTTATTATCATGGTAATAACAAGAGTGGTTCTATCACTAGAACAAAAAGAATAGTACACAAAGGTCAGAGCCAATTTGGATGAATTAAAAAGAACAGTTTTAGTTTAAAGTTAAAAGGCCAGATCTACCGGGCAAGGCACAGCTCAGTGGTTGAGCATCAACCTAGGATCCAGGAGATTGCGGTTCAATTCCTGGTCAGGGTACATGCCCAGGTTGCCGGCTCAATCCCCAGTTGGGGGCATGCAGGAGGCAGGGGATCAATGACGACTCTCTCATCATTGATGTTTCTCTCTCTCTCCCTCCCCCTCCTTCCTCTCTCTGAATCAATAAAGATATATTTAAATTTTTTAAAAAGGCCAGATCTAAGCCTTATATGGCACCGAATATATGCTTGTTTAATTATCAAAAGGTAAAATAGGACAAACTAGAAAATGAAAAAAGGACTCCCAAGAATTAGGGCTTAGGTTAATTAGGAAGGGCCATGCTGACTGTAAGAACAATGAATAAAAATGGTTTAGAAGATACAGACCAATGCTGTATTAGGCTATTTTAATATTGTCGTTAACAATATTCTTCCAAACATTATGTGCTGTCCAGCTAACTGAACAACATAAGACTGTCTAACACTCTAGTCTAAGATCTTTTCCACCCAACTGACAGACATGCTATATTTAAGGGGAAAGTAAGGGGGAAAAATAAAATAGGCCTAAGACTGGAGCAATTGTTAGAAGATTCTTCTTGACTTCTTTAAAAGGTGTCAAACTACTTTAAGAAAACAAAGTAGTAATGGGGGAATAGTCAAACATCTTGTGTGAAGACTACCCTAGGACTCACACTTTCAGTACAAAAAGACTAGCCAGAGTCACACCTGCCCATGCTATGGATTTTGAGAATTCAGTTTTAGAAGACATGCAATGTCTCTACATACAGCAAGGAATTTCAAGTATATAGTCTAATATAGGTTAAGTTTTATTATTAAAAGTCTTTCTTCTTAAATATTAACATTAATAGGCCAGTATGATATGCAATAATATGTGTTTGAAAGGATCAGTTAATGTCACTAGAATCCAAAGTTCACAAATTAAACTATAAAAGATTACATTACAGCTAGGAATCAAAGGCTCCTTCATATAAGCAACTTGAGCTCCAAGTCATTCAGTGATATGACTTCCCAGCTGAGTAAGCACCACATTATTTACTATTTTATAACAACAAAACCCAAGGCCAATATGTCTTTTATAAACATTTTTAAAACAAGCTTTTAAAAAATATTTATCAAATAGGAAAATATTAATAATTAAGAAACTTTATAAACAATTCAAACTTCGCCAAATACAAAAGCATATATGTTTTTAATTCAGCATGGAACATTACACATAATTAACAGAAAATTTCAGTGCCTCACATTCTGTCTTTGGAAAACAACCCTTATATATAACCCACAACCTAGGTATGTGCCCTGAGTAGGAATCAAACCCGCAACCTTTCAGTGTACGGGATGATGCTCCAGCCAACTGAACCACCCAGCCAGGGCTGGAATATTTCTTTGGGGGAATTCTTAATATCAGTGTCCTCAGATCTTTTGTCTTAGGCTGCTTATAATTCCCAAAGAAGAATCTTCTAAACTACTGACTGAAAATTGTAAAAATCTGGTAGCCTAGGTTCTTAATTTCCTATTTTTAATATAGTACCCCATTCTCAACTATGTTTTATACCTCTCTATATTATTCTTGCTAGAGAATAAATTTCCAGTTTCTGCTGTGATAAGGAAGAGGCAGTTACCTGGGTTTCCAGTCAGGAAAAGGATCTATAGAGAATTACCTCTAAAACAGATTTGCAACAAATCATCCTGTTTTTACTCCCACCCTTACTCGTATTTGCAGAAGTAGAGTGCTTTCAACTCCTGAACACTTCAGAGGTTCTGTAGGACCATGTCTGTTCCTCAGCATTCCCACAGCTGGCTTGGGATTCTAGGTTCTACAAGACAGTTACCTCACATTCTTTTGCCTTTCAGGTTCTAAAATTGTGTTGCAATTGTTTCCTCTCCCATTCCCTTTGTTCTTGTGAAGTTATGTCTTCTGTAAAAAATCCTTTTACTTCAGCCTTAATGAATTTTGAGAGAAAATGGAATTTAACTGTATTGTTTACCATCTTTAACTGAAAGTTTCTTGTTCTTTCTTCATCAATTTTAATCGGGCTTTTATCCTCACACACTCTGAAATTGTTCACTCATGTAAGAGAAATCAGTGACATTCATGTTACCAAATCTAATGGCTGCTTTACTTTACCTTCTACTTGACATCTTAGTAGCATCGGATTCGGATGACCACTTCTGCAGTTATTTAAATACTTTTCTTGGCTTTTATGACAGAACACTTCCCTGCTTTTCCACCCATCCCCCTGGCTGCTCCTTCTCTGATTAACAATGGCACATCCCAGGGCTAGATCCTTCTCAGCCTATGTACACTTCCTAGATAATCTCATCCGGACATATGATTCTAAGTATTTTTCTATGCCAATAATTCCCAAATCCATACCCCTAGATCATATTCTCAACTTCAGTGTCGAATTTTCAACTACCTTTTTGATATTACAACAGATTTTATAGGTGTCTAAAATATACAGCAAAACAGAACACTTAACTTTCTTCTGCAAATCTGCCCCTCTCCCATTTTCTTCTCCAACCTGAACTCCATGTACTCTACTCTTTCCCCACTCGCTGTAATCCAGCCACACTTGCTCTTACTGTTCCTCAGGCATTCCACGGTCATTTCTGTTTCACTGCCTCCGCCTCCTCCTATAGCTGAGCCCAAGGAAGGGGACCTCTCACAGATCTTCACATGATCGGCATATTCTTGCCACTCACATCTCAACTGAAACATTTTTCTTCATTGAGGTCTTCTCTAACTACCTAATGAAAGCAGTCACCAGTCTCTACTATCCATTTTAGTTCTCGGCACAGAACTACGAATGTCTTCATTTGTTTACTATTTTGTCCCCTCTCCCTTTAGAATGCAGTCCTCCTGAGAGGAGGAATAGTATCTGAACAAAGCTGGAACAGGATAAATTAATACAACAGGAAAATTTTTAAATAAAACTTTCTTCAAACTATTGTGTCAAGATAGTTTATGGATTTTTAAAATATACTTTTCTGGAAAAATGCCATTCCAAAGTGCATTCCAAGACATGACCCTATCATTACCTTTTGTATTTTTTGGATCTTTTGAACTGATTCTTCAGAAAACTAGAGGTTCAATGTATTCTTCTATATGGCTGACCATCAGTTTCAAAATTCTGTTTAAACAAGAAAAAAAATTATTTGTTAGATTTATTCAACTTACAAGTTTATCATGAAAAGTTTAAAAACTTTGTATATTAGAATTTTGTCACAAAATGTATATAACAAATGCTAAACTCTACAAATTAGTTCTAAAAAGAAATAATTTAAAAATAAAAATAAACTAAAAATCACTTTTAATGTTAATACACAGGTCAAACGATAAAAGCATAAAAATAACTATAACTACAAAAACATGTTATGGATACACTATCATAAAAGATGTCATCTGTGACATTGATGATAATGTACGGGGGGGTGGAGAGAAGAAAAAGAGCAGAGTTATTGAAGCTCGGTTGTTATCAGCTTAAAAGAGATTGTTAAAACTATAAGACGTTTTATGTAAGACCCATGATAAGCACAAAGAAAACATCTATGGAGGATACTCAAAAGGAAATGAGGAAGAAATGAAAGCATGCCACCACAAAAAAAAAAAATCAATGAGACAAGAAGGGAGAGAGAGAAAATGACAAAAAGCTGTAAGACACAAAAAATAATGGAAAAAAGGGCAACAGTAAGTCCTTCCCTATCTGTAATTACTTTAAATGCAAAGGGATTGAAGTTACCAATCAAAAGACATGGAGCAGCTGCCCTGGCCAGTGTGGCTCAGTGGTTAGAGTGTCATCCCGAGCACCAAAGGGTCGAGAGTTCCATTTTCGGTCAGGGCACATACCCAGGTTGTAGGTTCAATCCCTGGTTGGGGGCCTGTGCATGAGGCAACCAATCGACGTCCTTCTTTCTCTCTTTCTCTCCCTCTCCCTCTCTCTCTAGAATCAATGGAAAGCATATTCTCAGATGAGGTGTAAAAAAAAGACATAGAACAGCTACATAGGTTAAAAAAACACAAAAAAAAACACAAGAGCCATCTCTATACTATCTACAAGAAACTCAACTTTAGATTTAACAACCCACAGAACCACAGAGGCTGAAAGTGAAAGACTGGAAAAAGACAGTCCAAGCAAATGGTAACTAAAAGAGAGGAGGAGTGACCATATTTACATAAGGCAAAACAGACTTTAAGTCAAAAACTGTCACAAGAAACACACACAAAAAGCATTATATAATAATAAAAGATCAATTCGATAGGAATATATAATTATAAATACATATACCCGATATCAGAGTGCCTAAAGATTTGATGCAAACATTGACAAACTGAATAAAGAAATAGACCGCAACACAATAACACATTTCAATACCAGTTTCAATAATGGAGAGAACATCCAGACAGATCAAGATGGAAACAGATGGCTTGAACACTGTAGATCACATGGACTTAACAGACATATACAGAATATTCCACCTATAGCAGAATACATTCTTCTCCAGTACACACAAAACATTCTCCAGGATAGATCACATATTAGGTCACAAAGCAAGTCATGACAAATTTAAGAAGAATGAAATCATATTGAATATCTTTTTCTAACCACAATAGAGTAAAACAACAGAAATCAGTAACACAAGGAAAACTGGAAAATTCACATATGTGTGGAAACTGAGCAACACTCTTTGAACCATCAATGAGTCAAAGAATAAATAGAAAGGGAAATTAGAAAATATCTTGAGACAAAAACATAATACATCAAAACTTATGGAATGAAGCAAAACCAGTACTAAGAAGGAAGTTTATAGCGGTAAATACATTATAAAAAAAAATCTCAAAGACCCTAACTTTACACCTCCAGAAATTAAAAGAAAACAAACTAAACCCAAAGTCAGCAAGAGAAAGGAAATAAAAAATATTAAAACAGAAACAAACAAAATAAAGACTGGAAAAACAACAGGAACAAAGAAACAAAGTTTTTAGAAAATAACAAAAAAGTAAACATTATAATTGATACCACAGAAATACAAAAATATCATGAGACAATTAGATGCCAACAAATTGAGTAACTCAAAAGAAATGGATAAATCCTAGAAACATACAAGCTACCAAACTGAATCATGAAGAAACAGAAAATTTCAACACACCTTTAACTAATAAGGATACTGAATCAGTAATAAAAACCTCCAACAAAGTAAAGCCCAGGATCAAAGTCACTGGTAAATTCTACCAAACATTTAAGAAAGAATTTAATTATCACTAATCCTTCTCAGACTCTTCCAAAAAATTGAGGAGGAGGGAACACATCCAAACTTATCTGATGAAGCCAACATTACATGATACCAAAGCTAGGCAGACTCCACAAGTGAAGAAAACTACAGGTCAGTATCTCCAATGAATACAGACACAAAAATCCTCAACAAAATATTAACAAACCAAATTCGACAACACATTAAAAGGATCATACACCATGATTAAGTGAGATTTATCACTGGCATGCAAGGACGGCTCAACGTACAAAAATTAATCAAGGTGATATTCCACATTGACAAAAAAAGGATAAAAATCACGATTATCTCAACACAGAAAAAGCATGTGAGAGAACTGAACACTCTTTCATGGTAAAAACAACTATAAAAACTAGGAATAGATAGAAATTTTCTCAAGATAATAAAGACCATACATGAAAAGCCACAGCTAAGATCATGAGGAACAAGGCAAGGGTGCCCACTCTCACCACTTCTATTCAACATAGTACTGAAAGTCCTAGCTAGAGCAATTGGGCCAAAAATAAAAGGCATCCAAATCAGAAAGTTTTAAATAAAATTATCTCAAATAGTCAAAATAGTCTTGAGAAAGAACAGAACTAGAGGTCTCATACTTCCTGACTTGAAAGTTACAAAGCTACAGTAATCAAAACAGGATGGTACTGGCATAAAGACAGACATATAAACCAATGGAACAGAATAGAGAGCCCAGAAATAAACCCATGCATATACAGTCAAATAATCTTCAACAAAGGTGCCTAAAGTACATAAGGGAAAAGATAGTCTCTTCAATAAGTGGTGTTGGGAAAACAGAATATTCATGCAAATAAAATTGGACCCTTATCTTACACACCAAAAAAAAGGAGGAAAAAAAGAAAATCAAATCAAAATGGATTAAAGACCTATATGTAAGAACTAAAGCTACAAAACTCTTAGAAAAAACAGGAGAAAAACACTGGATTTAGAAACAATTTCTTGAATATGACATAGAAAGCACAGGAAATAAAAGCAAAAATTGAAAAATGGGACTACAGCAAACTAAAAAACTTTTGCACAGCAAAGGAAATCAACAAAATGAGAAGGCAATTTAATGACTAGCGGAAAATATTTACAAAGCATTTATCTGATAAGGAGTTAATCTCCAAAATATATTAGGAACTCCTACAACTCAGCAGAAACATCAATTAACCCAATTTTTAAAATGGGCAAAGGACTTAAACAGACATTTCTCCTAAGAAGACATACAAATAGCCAACAGGTATGTGAAAAGATGCTCAACATCACTAATCATCAGAAAAATGTAAATCAGAACTACAATGCAATATCAACGCACATCTGTTAGGATTGCCATTATAAAATCAAAACAAAAAAATCCAAAATTAGCAGGTACTGGCAATGATATGTAGAAATTACAACCTTGTCCACTGTTGGTGGGACTGTAAAATGGTGCAGCCATTACAGAAAATAATATAGAGGTTTCTCAAAAAATTAAAAATAGAAATACCATATGATCCAGCAATCCCACTTCTGGTTATTTATTTAAAATAATTAAGAACAGGAACCTAAATAGATTGTTGTACTTCCATGTTCACTGTAGCATATTCACAATAGCCAAGAGGTGAAACAACTTAAAAGTCCATGAATGGTTAAAGAAAATGTGGTAGATTCATACAATGGAATATATGCAGCCTTAAAAAGAGAGATCCTGTCATATGTGACAGCATGGATGAACCTTGAGGACACTATGCTAAGTGAAATAAACCATTTACAGAAGAACAAATAATACATGATACCACTTACATGAGGTATCTAAAACAGTTGAATTCATAGAATCAGAAAGTAGAATGATATTTGCCAAGGCCTTGGGACAGACGAAGATAGGCCTTGGGAGAGGGGGAGTGGCTATTCAATAGATATAGAGCTTCCACCATAGATAAGGTTTATTTTTTTCCTCTGACTTCTTTCAGGATTTTTTTCTTTGATTTTCTCTGTTTTGAAAATGATAGGCCTAGGTGTCGTTTGGGGGGGGAGGACAGGGGCATTTATCTTGCTTGGTGAACTCTGAGCTTCCTGGATCCATGGTTTAGTGTCTGCATTAATGTGGAGAAAACCTCAATCATTACGGCTTCGAGTATTTCTTCTGCTCGTTCCTCTTACTTCTCCTTCTCATATTCCCATTACATGTATGTTACACCTTTCATAGCTGTCCCATTATCCTTGGATATTCTTTATTTTTCAGTCTTTTTTTCTCCTTGCTTTTCAGTTTTCGAGAATTCCACTGAGATATCCTCCAGCTCAGAGATTCTTTCATTAGCTGTGCCCACTCTACTAGTAAGCCCATCAAAGTCATCCTTCATTTGTTATAGCTTTTATCTCTAAAATTTCTTTTTGGTTCTTTCTTAGGATTTCCCTCTCTCTATTTACACTGCCCATCTGTTTTGCATGCTGTCTACTTTATCCATTGGAGCCCTTAGCACATTAATTATAGTGTTTTAAATTCCTGGTGTGATAATTCCAACAGCCTTGCGATGTCTGGTTCCGTTGCTTGCTCTCTCTCTCTTCAAATTGTGTTTTTGCCTTTTGGCATGACTCAGACATGATGTACTGGGTAAAAGGAACAGCTGTAAATAAGCCTTTAGTAATACAGTGGTGAGGTGTAGGGACAGGGGAAGTAGTGTATAGCCCTATCATTAGGTCCAGTCTTTTAGTGAGCGTGTGCCTCTGGGCTATGAACTTCACAAGTGCTTCTCAGTTTTTTTCTCCCTCCTTAGGTAGGATAGAATTGTGAGAGTGGGACAGAGTTGGGTATTTCCCTTTTCCCACATGAAGGCTAAAGGGGCTGGGTATTTCCATTCCTCTAGGTCATTTAGGCTCTGATAATACCCACAGAGTTTAGGTTCTGGTTAACTAGTTCCCTGAGTACAAGCCACGTTAAGAAGAATAGAGTCCTCTGGTCTATATCAAAAGTATCCCTTTTTTCCTCCCCTCCCCCTGCTGGAAGCAAGAGAAGATTTTTCTCTAATATTTACTGTGGGAATCTGGCCAAGTTCCAGGAAGTAAATCTTAGGACATTGTGCAGGCCCCTTTATGACCAGGTCCTCCTGGAGTTTTTAACTGTTAAAGTTGTCCACAATGAACTTCCAGCAATTTGTTAATTACAGTTCAGGCTTCCTACCCAGAACAGTTCCTGAGGAGGTTTCAGTCGGTCAGTCTGTTCTGAGAAGTCTTGACTCCTTATATTTGCCTGTCTGACTCTACCTCTTGGTGGCAGCGGTTTGCCCTGTGTCTTCACCTCTCTTATGGATTTAAGAAGAGTTGTTGATTTATAGGCATTAATAATTTGAAGAAATTAGTTAACAACAAAGAATTTCTTAGGCCCTTCCTATACAGAATGACATGATCCAAACATAACTGCACAGGGACTGCCACAGTATTTATTATTTATATTTTATAGGTTTCCTATGAATTAGTCCTTAACCATTTCAAACATACATTTCTTATAATGAAGAAAACACTCAGGAAGTCTAACATATAAAAATAAAACTTTAATCAAATGATGGCTTTAAGAATTCTAATAAATGTATGTGAATTACTTTCATTGAAGTCTGTTTCAGATAATACAGAAAAGGTCATGGCCCAAAAGAGACTGGTGACCCTATTTATATAATATTTATTAAGGAACTGACTATTCAGATTATGGCTACTTCACATTTTGTTTCTTCCCCACTTGTGTGTGTGCGTCTAGTTTTTATTTTCACCTTCAAGAAGGAAAATAAGGGTAAATTTTACAACATTAAAATTTTTAGTGCCAAAGAACTTTCAATTAGTGATGTTCTTCCACTGACGAAAGTTTGGTGAGATATGTCAAAATCTTGAAAATAGTTATGTCCTTTTACCCAGTAATTTCACTTTGAGAATTAAAATAATCAGAGATGAATCTACAGTTTTATAGTCACTGCACTCTTATTTAAAATAGTAAACCGAGAAAAAAATTTAAGCATCCAATAACAGTAACAGTAGTATCAAATATATCAAGTATAAATCCAAATATGCCAAAAGTATCAACTGTGGTTATTCCTGAGTAATCAGTTTATGGATTTTTAGAAAACTTTTCTTTATTACTTTTTAAAGTTACTTCCATAAACATGAACAGTTTTTATAATCAGAAAAACTTAAGTGCTGCCTTTTTGCTTCCTCTTTTTTTAATTGTTTAATAAAAGAGCCCTGGCTATATATAAGGAACATAAAATACATGCTTATCCATTCCAGAGGATAAAACATGGGTAACAAAGTAACATGTTACTGTTATAAAACATGAGTAGCAGAGATTTTTTTTCTTATGTAGTGTTCACATAACTTAAAGAACAAAACTTTAAATTTCACTTAATAATTTTTAAGTTATTATTAATATGGTTAACTCAGGAACCTGGGTTTTATAAAATGGAAACCACAGTTAATCTTTTTCTAACCTAATAACCTGTTGACCCACTGACCTACTTTCTAATTTAAGTTAAATCTGGTACCACAGATATTTCTGGGACTGATAGATCTATTAGCATTAATTAAAAGCAGTGATGAAATTTAATTGACTGGTATAATACAAAACCTAAGCAAAAATCCTTAACTACGTTTATCATCATTTATAAAAAAATTCTAATTTGCTTCCGCAGATTACTAAGTGTTTGTAGTATAGCTAAAAAGATAATTACTTCTGAGAACGATTTTAACTTGTGAAGACAAATCCTTTTAAAATTGTTCAATGTATGAGTAAAGATGAAATTAAACAGTAGTTATCAATTCAATACTGAAGGGGAACATTAGCCTACCTCTACAATGGATGTAAAATATTAGTAAGATGAAAATCATTCTTGACTCTATAGCAGTTTTTAAGAGCATTTTAAATTAAAAATTGACAACAAGAAACACACCCCATACCAACATCTCATGGAAGAGATCTCTTAGAACCAGAGAAGACTGGCTCAAGACAAACATCAAATGATACCAGAATTGTAGCCTGTCAAATGCCTAGACATGAGGTATTTTTGAAGCCTCAGTAAATAAAAACTGAAAACTTAATACAGCTCTCTTAGTGGCACATAAGAATATTACAATGACTCAACTAATGTACTTCTTCAATGTCTGAGCTCCCTGTTCATGTAATAGACTTGATCTGGTCCACCAAACACATGAGCACCTCATTTCATTTTCAGAGATGAGATTGAGGCCTGAGCCTGTCCCCAGCCTCAAATGAGCCCTATGGAAGATCTGAAGGTTCAGGGAGAGCCCAACCTTGAGACTCAGAGTGAACTTCACAATGAACCAGGTACCATGACCCTGAACCTACACCACCCCGAAACTACACCCTGAACCAGGCCTCTACACTAATATCAGCAGGAAGAAAGAAAGGAACGTGTGTTAGGCAGAATAATGGCCCCACTAAAAGGACCATGCCCTAATCCCTGAAGCCTGGGAATATGCTACCTTACATGGCAAAAAGGGAGTGTGATTAAGGTTAAAGATCTTCAGATGGAGAGATTATTCTGGATTGCCTGGGTGGGTCCAATGTAATCACGTGAGTCTTTAAAAGCAGAAGACCTTTCCTAGCTGTGGTCAGACAGAGATATGAGACAGAAGGAGGGTCAGAAAGATCCAATGTCTTGAAAGTGGAAGACGGTGGCCACAAGCCAATGAACATGGGCAGCCTCTCAAAGCTTGAAAACACAAGGAAACATTCTCCTCTGAAGCCTCCAATAAGTAATGCAGCCCTGTTGACACACTGATTTTAGCACAGTGAGACCCATGCAGAACTTGAGCTATAGGACTGTAAGATTATAAATTTGTACCTTTTTGAGCAATTAAGTTTGTGACAACTGGTATGGCAACAGAAATTTAATACAGGTCCAAAACCTCTGGCAACTCTTGATAAATCAGCCTTTCCCAAATCCCCTCTCTCTCAATATTTACAAATCTGCCTAGAAAACCATCAAGACTAATCCTATTATGCCCTACTTTCCTTTTATATCAGTTACCAGGAGGGGCCCAAGACACCCAGGTCATTCCCCATCACCTGGACTCTTGTCCCTACATATTCTGTATATCCCTACATTGACCCCTTTTTTCCCCTTCCTTTCAGGATTTCCAAAATCTTTTTAACTGTGCCCTCTGGAACTCACAGTATATTAGCAAAATATCCTAGTTATTCAATAGTATTGCTGCACTCTCTCTTCACCTTTCCTGTACAAATGGAAATCTCACTCTCCTCTAGTTCTGCTCTAGCTCCATCCTTCCAAACGATGGCTTTTTTCCCTCTCTGCTACATCCCATATGACTAGGCCCTGGTGGTGAGGTGGACTTCCTTGTTCCTCACTGTCATTTCTAAATTATTCTTTCTCCTCTCCCTAAAATCTCCAGCTCTGACTCTCACGCCTCCAGACTGTATCAGCTATCATCTTCTCCTTGTAATTATTCATAAACCCCCAGAACAAGCCCTCTCATTCCCCAAGGGCTGCTATTCTCTCCAACACCTCTTTTGTCATTGTTTTGGAATTTTAATATCTACATAAATGATCCTCCCAGTCAGTCCTTGGCCAGTCAGTTCCTTGACCACCTCTCCTCCAACAATCCCATGCTCCATCCTACTCCAATTCATTTCCCTGGAGTTACTCTAGAACTCCCCACTGTCAGTATCACACACCTCTCCATATTCTCAATTTCAAGCACCTTACCCCTCTGTACCTCACACAAGCTAATACAGCATATAATCAGCTTGATTCAAAACCACAAAAATAAAAACACATTTTTTTATAAACTGACAACATAGCTCTAATTTAGTTATTTATGTTTATGTCTTAAAAAAAACCTAAACCTGTCCTAGTCTCCTAATCTTTGCTGAGTCCTCAAAGTCCCTCATCCCATATAAGGCACAAAGGAGCAAGGCAAGTTGATCTGAAATGGTCAGGGAAAATCAGACAGTAACAGTCTGTTGGTCAGGTTGCCCTTCATACTTTATCAGAGATGCTTCTTTCTCATGTCTGCCTAAACACTATTCTTCCTTTTTGCCACTGAGTTCTTTGTATGTTTATAATATAGATAAGCCGTTCCATGGCAAAATGCAGTGGCTGCTTACAATTTTAATACAGCTGAAGTCATGCTCACATAAACTTCTCATAATTCCAACTATAGCATTTACTAATATAGACACAAATAATACAAATATTGAAGAACATGTGGAAGGGAAACTAAGGCTTCTGAAGATCATTTGTTTTGCCACATTATAAGGCACCAATTTTCCTTTCTGCCTTCATTCCATTTCTCCAGCTTCATCTCTCATTCGACTTTCACTGTACACATAACTTGTCTGCAGCCCCACTAAACTTGTCACCATTCCCATGAAGTAGAACATAAAGATCCCTGGGTAAACAAAGGTCTGCCATCAGTGCCCAATGTATTATCAACACAAATGACTTCTTAATAAACTAGAATTGATCTTCTCAGGGAATCACATTGCCATTCACATCAGGATTCAATTAATCAATATGTAAAATTCATATTGTTAATGGAATACTAAACAGAACTAATACTGTGTATTAGTTCACTATGGCTAAAATAACAACTTACTACCAACTTAATGGAATGAAACAACATAAATTTATTATTTCCCAGTTCCACAGGTCAGACAGAGTCCAACACCAGTCTCACTGGGCCAAACTTAAGGTGTCTGTAGAGCTGCATTCCTTTCTGGAATCTTTAGAAGAAAATGTTTCCTTGTCTTTTCAAGTTTCTAGAGGTGCCCCTCCTCAATCTTCAAAGCCAGCACCAGGCCATGTCCTTCTCAGGCTGCCATCTCTTCTGCCTCCCACTTCCCTTATAAAGACTCTTGTGATTACATTGGACCCAGCCAGATCCAGATAATCCAAAATAATCTTCCCATTTTAAGGTCAGCTGATTAGCAACCTGAATTCCTCTTTGCCATATAACAGAACATAGTTATAGGGTCTGGAAATTAGGACACAGGCATCTTTGAAAGGCCATTACCTGCCTACCACATACCATGACCCAAGGAATCTCCCTTTGATGAAGACAAAGTATCTTGTAGGGAAGATGAAACATCAAAGAATAATTTGATCTATCAATAGATAAAAGAATATACCACTATGCCATAAAGCTTGTAACTTCTGAATTATTTTTTCCTTTCATGTTTCTTCAAGGGAATTGAAAAATAATGTGGATGATAATTCTAGATATATGAATTAAACTGCAACTGAAGTCTAAACTTATTGCTATATGGCAGCAACAGGCTCTATGGGTATTTTATTGAATGGTAAAAGTTTGTTTAGTTCAGTATCCAAATGACTATAAGAGCATACTTCTCTTTTGGACAACTATGTAATGTGCTAGGGAATATTCAAAATTGGCGTAATTTATAAGTAACAAACAGATATCCAAGCAAGATTAATTAAGTCACAATCTTTGTGGAATAGTCTATTTTAAAAACACAAGAGTATGTAAATTTGTGAGATGAATCTCCAGAAAAAAAAGGGAGGTAGAATGAACATGAATTATATTAACCTAAAAGAAGTACAGAATTTCATTAGTACTATAAATCTCTAGGGACCTGTTAAGAAATTTGATAATTAAGTAGTATTATGAAAATACTAGGCTTAGAATAGCTCATAGATATCTAGAAATTTATAACTAATATGTATAAATATACTGACAATTTTTGACATATATTACTTCATCAATGAGGCAACCGGATCCATGTAAAATACCTCTAAAATATATCAATTTTTAAGGCCTCAAGTATTCCTCTAACTTTTTCAGTATAATCCCGTCATAAAATGGCAGCTGGTTTGACCTATTAAACTTGGGTAAACTGCCAGGTTGCTTTTGTGCAGCCAAATAGGCCAAACAAGTTCACAACCCACTGAAAACTAGTTCAATTAAGTTTAGATGCATCCTGAACCACAGATTATTCAGTAAATAACCATAGAGCATTTCCTCTTCACAAAAGTAACCATTTTATCTACGTTTATATTTAAGATAAAATTTACTTCAAGTTGTAAAATTTTGCAATATATGATATATATACATATATGTGTGTGTGAGCATATATCCATTTCTACTTATTGCTCCATTCCTATTTACTTTCAAAGCTTTCAAATAAATATTTGTTGGTATGTCTATCCTTTAACTATTATTTTTTAACCCACTGCCTTATCTGATCCTTACTTGAAATGACAAAGTAAAAAAATGGCAGACCAAGACCCTATTTTGATCTGTGGAGTATCAAGGAAGATGAGGCTCAGATGACACAGACACATCTTTGCAGCATGCAAGTATGCAGTAGGAATTATGGGTAAAAGAGGATGTGTAAATGGCACAAAAATTCACAGCCAGAAGGCCTATGGCTGGCTTTCACAGGGTACAATCTAGACTTAACAAGTATTATAGAACAGAGGTATATATATACCCTTGATACAGAAGACACAGGATTTAAGATTTCTACTGACTTATCTTCAAGTTTGCTACTGACCCCATGCAGTAAATTTGTATTTCATATACTGTTGTGTTTTTCAGTTCTGATATTTCACCATTTGATTCTTTTTTTCTATCTTTTACAGAACTATCTTTCCATTCATTTCAAGAATACTCATTTCTATCTCACTGAACATGAATATAATAGTTGCTTTAAAGTCTTTCTCTGATAATTTTATCATCTGGATCATCTCACGGTTGGCATCTGTTAATTGTCTTTTCCCATAAAAAAAATGGTCAGATTTTCCTGTTTCTTTTATATCAAGTAATTTTAGATTATATCCTAGACATTCTGAAAATTCAGTTATAAAATTCTAGCTTCTGTTACCATCTTCTAAAGAATTTGATTTTTTTAAAGCTTAGACTGAAAGTACTACATTGCCTTCTGTGGGGGGTGGTTTTAATGTCAGTTCAATTTTCAAGTCTTTAGTATGTTATTTGGGCTTGTCCTCTGTGAGCATCACTCCTGCAAATCTGAGATTTGAACAGTAGTTTATAACTGTAGTTCAGTTCTCTAAGTCTTTGCTGTGCTTCTTTAGGTCTGTTCTGTGAATGTGTAGCTCATGTGTGAGGTGGGGCTTCTGTGGGTTCATACTCACAATTAGGGAATATCCTCTCACATCAGCTCTCTTCTCTCTGAGGTTCCCCCAGCATGCTCTTGTTTCCAGGGGCCTCTTTCCCAATTCCTCTAGACAAAGAAATTATTTTCTCTCAGAGTTTTAAATTGTTGTGCCACCATGGCAATGCAATTCTTTAGAGGTGGAGATAGTCTCAGGGAAGACTTGAGAGAAAAAGAAAAGATCCCTTTTCCTTGTCCTCTGGCTGGAACGGGTTTCTCTGAGTTTCTGATAACTGCTATACCAACTTGTATAATTTAGCCCATTCAGTCACAGCTGGGACACAGGGGGGAAAAAAAAGGTACACTCACCATTATAAAGACTATTCTTCAAATTATGACTTCCCTTCTCAATTTGCCTATTATTAACTTTCAGAGTCTTTAGATAGTTGGTTTTTGTATTCTATTGACAGCTTTGCTATTAAATTTATTGGGTGACACTGATTAATAAAATTATATAGATCTTAGGTATACAGTTCTGTAATATGTCATCTGTATATTGCATTGTGCATTGACCCCCTAAAGTCAAATCTCCTTCTGTCACCATATATTTTACTCCCTTTACTACCTTCCCCTAACCCCTCTTCCCCTCTGGTAACTACTAACAGTTTTTGGTTCCACTCAGTCGTAGAGAGAGGCTTGTTCCATTTTGGCCTATCCACTGTACTATGTCCATTTCCCAACAGACTTTTACCTAATGGCTTTAGTAGTTACTGACTGTTCATTATCTAGATTCATAATTTTATTAGAGGATGCGCTGTGTTGAGTCTATAATCCTATCATTCTCCCAGCATTTCTTATTAGCTGTGATTCTTCTATAATGGTAAACTTTCCTTCCTACCTATTTAGTTACCTTGAAATATAATTTGTGCAGAAAAAGAATAAATGGTTGATTCTTTCATCTACCAAAAATTTTCAGAATAATGAACTGGTGCCTAGGAGGATTTTTTTTTAAAAGTATTATTATGAACTTTAGAATTTTTTTTTTCAAAAACATCTTTATTGATTTCAGAGAGAGGAAGGGAGAGGGAGAGAAAGACAGAAACATCAACGATGAGAGAGGGTAATTGGTTGGCTGCCTCCTGCACATCCCCTGCTGGGGATCAAGCCCGCAACCCAGGCATGTGCCCTGACCAGGAATTGAACCTTGATCTCTGAAATCGTATCATAGGTCGATGCTCAACCACTGAGCCACACCTGGCCAGGCGAACTTTTGGATTCTTATACAAACATATATTTCAACCTACTGAAGTCATTACATTTTTTAAAACCTATTTTTACTGAAAATTTCAAACATACACAAAAGTAAAAAAGAATAATGAAATTACTAACCCATATACCCATCACCCATTTTCAACAAATATCAAATCATGGTCAATCCTACTTCATTTATTCTGCCCCTTCCCATCCCCCTTTGCATTATTAAAAGCAACTCCCCAAATCTATATCCTCTCATCTGTATATATTCCAGTATAATCTATAAATTACAAGGACTTTTTAAAAACATAACCACAGTATCACTATCATACCTTTGAAAGTTAACAAAAGAGATATAAGAACTCTACACACAAAATAACAAAACATTTCTGAGAGAAATTTTTAAAAGCCTAAATATATGAAAGTATATACTATGGCTAATGTATTCAGTCTCATTATTAAAAGATGTCCAATATACTCAAATTGATCTATTGATTCAATATTAAGCTAGTTAGTAATAACATGAAATAGTAGGTAATAATATTAAACTTCCTTAATATTAAGCAAGGTTTGGTTGTTTATTTATTGGGAAACTGATAGGCTAAGTATAAAATTTTTACTGAAATTTAAAGTACCAAAAACAACCAAAGCAATTTTGAAGAACAAAGCTGGAAGATTTAAAGCTAATTACAAGAGTACTGCACTGTCACAAGAACAGACTGATGGAACAGAGTCCAAAAATTGGCCCATAAATAGTCACCTGATTTACAACAAAGGGACTACTGTATTATACTAGAGAAAGGATAATCTTTTAGATAAACAATGCTTGAACAAATAGATTTCCATATGGAAAATAAAATGAACCATGAATCCTACCATATACCATGCATAAACCTAAATATATAAGTTAAAACAATTGCCCAGCCAGGCATAGCTCAGCAGTTGAGCATCGACCTAGGATCCAGGTGACTGGGGTTCGATTCCCGGTCAGGGCACATGCCCGGGTTGCAGGCTCGATCCCCAGGCAGGGGCGTGCAGGAGGCAGCCGATCAATGACTCTCTCATCATTGATGTTTCTATCTCTCTCTCTCTCCCTCTCCTTTCCTCTCTCTGAAATCAATAAAGATATATTAAAAAAAAAAGAACAGGGCAAATTTATTTAAAAAAAAAAAAGTTAAAACAATTAAGTTTATAGAAGAAAACCTAGGAATATTTTCTTATCTTTGGGATAGACAAAGATTTGTTAAAACACACAAAAAACACTAACCATAAAAGAATACTTTGTTAAAATGGAGTCTTTTAAAATTAAGAAATTATCTTAATCAAGACATGTATTAAGAGTGAAGAAATAGCCCCCGCTGGGTATGGCTCAGCAGTTGAGCATCGACCTAGGATCCAGGGGACCGTGGTTCGATCCCGGTCAGGGCATACACCTGGGTTGCGGGCTCGATCCCCAGTCAGGGGTGTGCAGGAGGCAGCTAATCAATGACAATTCTCTGATCAGTGATTTCAACTCCCTCTCTCCTTCTCCCTTCCTTTCTCTGAAATCAATAAAGATATATTTTAACACCAAAAAAAAAGAGTGAAGAAATAGAAGAGATAGTTTTAATACTTAATCCAACAAAAAGCTTATCCTATAAACAGATAAGGAACTCTTAAAAAGACAGACAACCCAAGAGAAAAATGGGCAAATGACATGAATAGGCATTTCTCAAGAGGATATCCAAATGGTCAACAAGCATATAAACATCTACTAAGCCTTTTAAGGTATCAGGGAATTATAAATTAAAACTACAAAAATTTTACTACATATACAGCAGAAGAGCTAATATTAAAAACACTAATAATTTCTAGTGTTGGTGAGGATATAACTCAATGAGAACTCTTGTATACTGCTGGTGGCAGTATAAATTGATTCAACCCCTTTGGAAAACTGGGAGGATCTACCAAAGCTAAATAACAAAATACGCTAACCCAGCAAGTTCATTCTTGGGTATTTAGCCAAAACAGAAATGCATACATATGTACACCAAAAGACATGCAAAAGAATATTTAGAGCAACATTGTTCATAATAGCCCCAAACTGAGAATGACCCAAATGTTCATCAACAGTAGAATGAAGAAATAAACTGTGGTATACACATACAAATGATGTTATTACAAAGCACTGAAAAAGGAAAAACTACTGCTATATGAATCAACATGGATGACTCCATAAACAAGATGATCAAATAAAGACAGACACAAAGTGTAAAAATAGACAATACTAATGAACAGTGAGTGAACTCAGAACAAGTTACCTGTGGGAGTGCGTGATGACTGTCAGGGGGCATGAAGGAGGCTCCTAGATTGATGAAAATGTTCTATATCTTGATCTAGGTATTGGTTAAAGAATGATGACTTCATAAAATTTCATCAAAGTGATACTCAGAATTTATGTACTTCATAATATGCATGTTTTAATTCAATATAAAAAGTTTTTAAAAGTTGACATATCAGTCCCTTGATTTTTTTAATTTTTCAGTTATTTACCTTGTTGGTAAAATTGAAGTTTCTAATAGAAATAGGTTTCTATATCAATCTGCCTTTTAGTTGGGTTACAAAAAGTCATATTAACTCCCTTTTTCAGTAAAATTATTGAAGAATTGTCTTGATATGTGGATCCTTTTGACATTATGGGGGCAATGGAAAGTCTAGCTTGAAGTTAGATCTATCCCATATTCATAAACTAGAAAATTCTAAGATAGTATTTTTTCTTAATGTAAATACAAGCGATCAATTTTTCTGTACTAAGTTCCAGATCACTAGTTCCCACAGTTTGTATTTGGCGAAAAGAGGTAAGAAAACTCGAGGCTTCTGCGGTTTAGCATCTAAGCTCAGTTTCAGTTGAAATCGAAAAGAGCAAATCAAGGCAAGTGTCATCATAAGGTTGGTGTGGAAATAAAACTATTAAATGTGAAGTGCTTAGAACATGATGCATAGCACAAAATAAATGCTCAAAAACGTCTGCAATTATTAATACCATTTTGAGAAAAACTCTAATACATCCTTATTCTTGAGTTTTCTTCAAAACATAAGTTCAATTTGATAAATAAAAGCAGATCCACTTTTAAGAACAAAGTATATTTATGGAGCTAAGGAAACATTTAATGGATTTTTAATGAAACAAGCTGAAGTGAAGAAAATTACAGGATGGATGAAAATTAAAGAGACTACACCTAAAATTTTTCAAAGTTCTAAATTACACTAATTGGTTTTAACTATGATCTTATGATTAAAATAACTGATGAGATAATCCACAAGAATACTGTTACTATAAAGATCTTATCTTTGTATAGCAGTTTTTACATTTGCAAAGTTCTATTTCATTTTATCTCCACATTACTCTAAAATAACTAAAACTGCTTTATAAAATATGTATGTCAGAAACTTATTAAATTCAGGAAAACTTCACAGAACACCTGCACTGATGACAACATGGTTAATCATAAACCACCCACAAAAAACACTGTTCAACAACAGTGCTACCAGGTAAACAGAGTATGTGTGAAAGCACTTTGAAAAATAAACACAAGGAATATAAGTGTACTTTTTTTAAGCTTTGTGGGCTTGTTTTATTGTTTTGAGCCTTACCGGAGGATTACTTTTATTGATTTTGGGGGGGGGAGAAACAATGATTGATTGTCTCCCATATGCCCCCAATTGAGGACCAAACCCACAACCTATGTACGTACCCTGACAGGGAACTGAACCTGAAGTCTTCTGGTGTATGGGACAACGCTCCAAACAACTGAGCCACTCGGTCAAGGTGGAATATAAGTGTACTTTTAAAGGAAGTAAATAATAATTTAAAAGCAACAGTATCTGGACATAATTTCCAGGTTTTTTTGATAACTGTTAAAGACATTTCTTTAAACTTTTTACTTGTAAATATTTCAAACTTCCAGAAAAGCATAATAGTTCAAAGAACTCCTATATATACTTTATCCAGATTCACCAATTGTTAACATTTGCACCATTTTCTTTATCATATATAACCGTATCTTTTGACCCATTTGAGAGTAAGTTGTATATATCATGCCCTTTTACCCCTAAGTACTTCAATGCACACCTCCTAAGAACAAAGACAGTCTCTTAAATAACTACAGCAAGTTACTAACTTCAGGAAATCTAAAAATTGTAAAATATTTTTATTTAATGTCTATTTTCCAATTTTTTTAACTGAGCAAGTAAAGTCCTTTAGGGTTTTCTTCCTCTTCCAGTAGAGGTTCCAGTCCAGAATTATGTACTGAATTTAGCTATCATCTCTCCCTAAATTCCTTATAATTTAGAACCGTTTTCTTCATCTAAATATCTTTTAAACTACCTTATGTAAGGTATTATTCTGCAAGACAAGATTTTAAAAGTTGGGTTCTTGAGCAAAATATATAGGGAAGTTTCACTAAAAAAACCCCACAAAGGTTCAGCCCTGGCTTGGTGGCTCAGTTGGTTGGAGCATCATCCCATACATCAAAAGTTTGCAGGTTTGATTCCCAGTCAGAGCACAGGGGTTCAGTCCTTTGGTTGGGGAGTGTATGGGAGGCAACCGATGGATGTTTCTCACATCAATGCTCCCCCCGCCCCCCGCTTCCTCTTTGCTTTACAATGAGAAGGCTTCTAGTTTTCTTTGAGACTGGTAATTCTTGGATTAGTGGTTCTTCAGATTTCGAAAAATAACAATATATTATCAACTAAGACAAATCTGGCCAATGATTTGATGATTATCTGTAAAGAATGAATCCAGAGAAAATCACTGTCTTCAACAAAATTCTCTCCTAGGGTTAACAAAAACACCCAATCCCAATAAGCAAATCTTTTTAAAAAACTGGAATTATTGTGATCATACATAGACAGTTATTAGACTACAACAGATCTTGTTCTTTCTCTCAACAAACACTGACTGACTGTGTGCCAACTATGCACCATACCTATGACAGGGGGATCTAGTGGTTAAAAAAATAGGCATAATACCTACCCTTAGGAAACTTATAATTCAGTAAGTCTTAACAGGTATTATTTTCCCCTATTTTGAAAATGAAGAAACTAGGATTCAGAGTTGTAAAATATTTCCAAAGTCACAAAACTACTAAGTGTTCTAGAGAGACAAGAAAGATAGTGCTAAAATCATGGCCTTTTATCTCCTAATATAGGACTTAACCAGTCTTTGTCACTACAGAAGAGCTCCTTAAAATTATCCTGGAAGGCTATTCATGGACTCCAAAAGGAGCCATGTACATCCATCCCCAACACTGAGTGAATCACCAAGAAGTTTCCAAATAATATACAGGGTGTCCCCCAAAAATGTATACACCCTTAACAGCTGATCGCTCAATTGATGTTTCTTTTCTTTTCAAATTTAACTCATTAGAATTAATTAATTATTTGAAGTGTATATACATTTTGGGGGACATCCTATATTAGTACTTTCACTTAAAAATAACAGGTAATCTCCATATACTGGAAAAAAAGAAAATGTACAAAAGGTATAATCTTTTAAGAGCTTAAGGTATTATGATAACATTAAATCCTGAGTACTACATTTAGTCCATTAAAATGGAGTACTATACTAATTTTATATATATATATATATATATATATATATATATACACACACACACACACACACACACACACATTCATTTTAGAAGAAAAGTAACAGAATTGATTTCTCTTGATTTATTTTCTATTTTAAAACAGCAACACATGCCAAAGTAATTAGAATGTGAGTTACACTTCCCAGGATAAAGGTATAAATAATATAAATAAGTCATTGAGAGTTGGCACTCTCATCTCCCTGTAATTTCCTCCCACACATATCTTAAACCTTAGCATCCAACCTGTAAATACTTCTCTAACCACGTAGAGCAGAAGTTAGCTAACTTATTTTGCAAAGGGTCACACAGTAAATATTTTTGACTTTCTGGGCCCTAAGGTCTCTGATGCAACTACTTAACTCTGCCACTATAGCTTGAAAACAGCCATACCATACACAATATGTAAAAAATAATGGTGGCTGTGTTCCAATAAAAGCTTTATTCACAGATGCTGACATCTGAATTTCATATAATTTCTACATGTCAAAGTAGTATTCTTCTTTTAAGATTTTTCCCACAACCATTTAAAAATGTAAACACTATTCTTAGTTCATGGGCCACACAAAAACAGGCAGCAGGCTGGATTGACACCCCTGATGGAACGCTGAAGTTGCATGACTGGCCCTTTTTTTACCTTAATCAACTGATTCTTTATCTCGAAACCTAAAATCTGACAGGAAATAATTCTTATTCTACTTTTCAGTCATTTGTAAATTACCTTTCTTTATCTCAGCAAAAACAAAGTTATAAATCTTACATTTGAGTAAATTTGAAAAATTCCAGGAACTGCTGAAAATACTTAAAATTCTGATATCAATTATCTTAACAGTGAGTAACTTTTCACACCTCATTAAGAATGAAAATTCTAAAGATAATTAAAAGCTATCAAGGAAGGTAACAACAGATCATGCCCTAAATATATTTGTAATACTTTGTCCTATGCTCCTTGCCAGGAGATTTCAAACCTTACTATACCTAATAATTATGAAAAAAATAAAAAGAAAAAAAGATGGCATACCTCTGAGCTCAAAATGAAGCTTGAAGGTATCTAGTGAAACTCACCAAGTTCTAAAGATTCATCTAAGAGGAATGTAGAATTTTCCAAGGGCATCTTATACTGTGACAGAATCAGCTTCTAAGTTTCGGCAGCTTTAGAGGAAAAAAATAAAATAAAAATTCTGTAAAATAAAGGCAGCTGTGGAAATAATGTTAACCAAATTATAAGTAACAATACCTCCAGTATTTTCCCCCCACCCATGTATACAACATTAATTGGGACCTATGTGCCAGGAATTGGGGATAGAGCAATGAACACATCAAATCCTATCACATTCAGGGAGATGAGTCTGTAGGGCAACGCCAAACGGGATGAAATGCTTTAAGAATCACGAGATGGTGTGAAGAGAAAAACTGACAGATATGCAAACCACTCTGGGGGAAATTGGTTAGAGGAGGCCTCCTTATGGAAGGAGTATTTAATGCAAGCACAAGTAGGACCTGGCCAAATAAAGCAAGGGGAAAGGGAGAGAGAGAACGTAATTCAGCCAAAGGGAACAGTATGTTCAAATGGGCAGAGGAATATGGCAGTGGTGTGGAAGTAAAAGCAATCCAGTATGGTGTTCAGAGTAAGAAAAGGTATGAGAGAAGGCATCTCTGAGATAAGATGAACAGAGGAGGAAAGCAAGAGGTGAAGAGTCACACAGTCACAGAGAGCTGAAAAGTAGATCCCATTTTAAACTCTTACCACCTGACAACAGCCATTCTGAAGCTCTTCCCAGCTCCCTAGCCTCAAGGCTCTGAGAAGGAAGCTGAGGGAAAGTCCTTGTACAGGATCCTTTCAGGGGACTCTTGCAAGGGCCTGAGGGAAGACTGCGCTGGGGAAATGAAACCAGCCTCCCTAAGGATGCATGAATCGATTAACTGACCATCCCGGGCCCTCCTAAAGAATGATGGGGAAATAAAATCACTCTCAGCACCATCCTCAATGACTAATTAATTGTTACCAAGCACTTTACTATGTATGACACCCTGTTCTAAGTGCTGTATAGGTATTAACTAATTCAATCTTCATAACATCCTTATGAGATAGGTGTTTTTATTATCCTGTATTTCCATTATAATTTTATGAAACAGTCCAAATATTACCATTAACTTTTATTAAAAGAAAAATTATCAGAAATGTTAACACCTCTTACCACAATATTAAGAGCATTTTAATTATCTTTCTATCAGAAAAGCACTATTTTAATTATCAATTAACAAAAATAAAAAGACTTTACAACTTATTGATTTGGTTATTTCTTTTTTAACTAGAGGTTCTAATAAGGAAAGAGTTAGAGAAAGTCTGTTCCTTGCTCATTCATTCACTCACTATGATAGTTTCTACACACCCAATGGTGAGGAAAACACCAAATTCCTGCCCCAGTGGAATTTTAGTCACTGAAATATAATGAAGATTGATACCCTGTGGCAATTATATTTTTTGCAACATGTCCTGTTTTTTGAATGAATGAAGAACCAAAAAGCAGAAAATATCTGATGCAAGAGAAAAAAATCAAAACCTGAGGGGAATGGACTGTGAATAAAAATTTTTTAAAAATCACATGTTAAAGGTAGACAAGAGAAAGAAAAAAAAACTGCTTCATTGAAGAGCATACTAAGGAAAAATGGAAAATAATCCTTGCCCAAAGAGCACGGAGAATCGCAGTATTCAGTGCACTATAATGAAGGTCCTTAAAGGAATTAAAACTGTTATGAAAATAAAGTCAGGTTAATACTACACAGCAGAATATTCAAGACTATAATGCAGTGATGAAAGATTAAACCTTAATCCAGCAGTCTTTACACTGGGGACCAGATGGTTTTAAGGGAACCAATTTTCAGATCCTTAATTTCCACAGTTACCAACCAGTTACTAGAATTAATACCAAGGTCAGAATATCATGGTGGTTTCTCCTTTTCTATATTTTATAATCTTCCTTGTTCCTGTTCACAAGAGAAAGATGTATTTCTCATACATCTAAAATCTCACTATAATGCACTTCCCTGAGATGTAGAAATATCCAGAACACCAAAGAAATCATTTGAAATATTGATTGGGGGGGGGGGGGCAGTGTGATAACCTTTAATGGAATCACCATGCATATATCCAAGGTGGTCTTGTCTTTCCCTGTCCCATACATTTTGTTAAGGACACACCCAATGGTGAGGAAAACACCAAATTCCTGCCCCATGGAATTTTAGTCACTGAAATATAATGAAGATTGATACCCTGTGGCAATTATATTTTTGCAACATATCCTGTTTAAAAAGAAGATATTTTGGCCCCAATACAAACTTATAATTAAGAAACTCACCTGAGAGAAAATCCAATAAAAAAGTGATAATAAGTATTGAAGACAGCCACAACTTAGTTCACCAAGGTAAAAATCTTAAGGCCAAACACCTTACATAATTTATCTAGAATTATTCAGAATTCAAGATCTGCACTTTAACCATTATCAGGAAAATTAGAAAAGTGTTAGTACATTCTACCAATCACCTTTGTCTTATGTCTGTAACTTAAAGATATTTTGTATGATTTCAAGGAGTTGAAAAGAGGCTTATCTTCAAGTAAAAGTAACTTACACCAAAGTTAATTTAGTGTTTTATATTTTCTTGAACATTTATTAAGAAACATTTTTATTTTTTGCCAAAAGGATACTGGACAGTAAATCCATGTTTTTTTTAAACCTGAACACGTATTACTCTGCTCAGTTTTTCATTCCTACACAGACTTATTAAATATAGACTAATTTGGTAGAAACAGACTTGTAACTTCTACTGTAAATGATATAATTAGCAAAATTATCAATAAATCTTTTGTAAACCTCACACTTACTAATAGCCAAACATCTCTTCTTTTTATTAATTTCCATTGGAACCAGTCTCATTCTAACATAAGTAATATTCATTCATGGATACATAAATTCCATGAAGAAAGCAGTCTCCTCTGAAGAGATGCATTTATATTTAGTAATTGTTTATAATAAAACAAATCAATAATATACTTACGTTGCACTCATAGTAATTATAAGTTAGAAGAAAATGTTTTAACATTTAGACCATTATGGTCACAGTTATTAAACACTTTAAATTTCAATTTATACTCATATTTTTATGTCCAGAAGCATTTTTTCAAGTGCTGAAAGAAAAGAACTGCCAACCCAGAATCCTATATCTAGACAAAACATCTTTCAGGACAGAAGGAAATTAAAACATTCACAGATGAACTAAAAAACTAAGAACTTGCCGCCAGTAGACCTACCCTCAAAGGATGACTAATGGAAGTTCTTCAAACATAAAGAAAATGATGAAAGAAGGCATACTGGAAATCAGAAGAATGGAAAGAATAAGAACATGGGTAAATACAATATACCTTCCTTCTCTTAAGTCTTTTGTATTACCTTTGATGGTTAAAGGAAAAATTACAACACTATGTGATATGGTTCTCAATGTATATAAAGAAAATATTAAAAAAGCAATTATATTAGAAATGGGAGGGGAGGTAAAGTAGACTTGACCAGTAGACTGTGATAAGTTATGTATACATAATATAATGACTACAGCAAACATAGAACAGCTATTCAAAGAGATAGGAATCAAAACATTACAGATAAATCAAGACAGAATTTTAAAACATGTTCAACTAACCCACAGGCTTCTTTTTCCCTCTCCTCCTACTACTGAAAAAGGAGTTAAAGCACAAGCTACTCTATCTCCAGATAGGACAGGTGGTGTTCAAGTTTGAACACCCTGATGAGTCACATACTCTAAGGGGAGAATTTTCACAGCACTTACAATATCAGCTTTGACATTACTCTCATACACTGCTGATTAGAATAGAAATTAATACAATTATATGAAGAACAATATATCAACATCTTAATAAAATTATAAATGTTCTTATCCTTTGGTCCAGCAATATAGTGAGTTATAACCAACATTCTAAAAATGAAACAGGATAAGAAAGAAACTCAGAGTACAGGACACCTAGTAATGGTAAAGTATTTCCTGAAACTGTTGTTTCAGGTATGTGTTGATGAGTTATGTGTGTGTATATGTATGTATTGGGTCACAACATAAAACATATTTTTTACTATAGGTTGTGGTCAATGAAGTTTGGAAGCCACTGCTTCAGCTAAAAAAGAAAACCTGGGACAAAGGGACAGTTGAAACTTTGGGAAGGGAGGTTTCAATTCCAAGATGTGAAGAAGTGAAAGGGAAGTAGGCATATAAAGAGACAAGCAAATACAAGGTAGTATATTATCAATGTACACACAGCCATGAGAAAACATGGCCTATCTGGGGGTGAAGGCAAGGGAGAAAAAGAGAGAGAGAATTTATCTGAGAGGAGCAAATAAGAGATAGAAAAGATCCAGCAGTTTGTTACACAGGGTATTAATTCCTAAAAAGAGTTCCAAATGTTCTGTTTTCTTTGCTTACTTTTTTAGGGTAAATTTTAAATTGTATTTGTTTATATAATGTTTATATTTGTGGTTCACATATTTCTATTGGACAATGTAATGCTTATCTACTGCCTGGAGTGCTGCTATCATTCTCTTTGCATTCATCTGCTGATCTGTTGAAGGGATGTGAAACATCTTCCGCTGTCATTTTTCTTTTTTCTGCCAGTATGAGCAGAAACAAAAATTTCTGAATTCTCAACTGTGTTCAATGGAAATTAAAAGCAGCCTACAAAGATAGTGTCTTCAGGCTTCTTTTATAACCTCTTGAAAGATGATGCAGTAACTTGGGTAATATAAAAAAAAATTAAAAACTGAATAAATGGCACAACAGTGACATTTTCCCCCATATTCATCACCCTTTTATGTGATCCCATCATTCTTCTATTTTCATATTATTTTTTAGGAGAGATGAAACAATTGATGAGTCATGATGAAATAGCACAATGTTCAAAGGTAAATGAGTATCATAAATGCAAGGTAGAATGAGTTTTATTCAATTTCAAAAAAGTAAATTTTGCCTTTGTTCTTTGGAAGATCTCAAAGAAAGAACAATCACAAAATACTAGTCCTTAAAAATAGTTAGAAATCCTCAAAAAAAATTTTTAAGTCTAAAATAAAATACAATAAATACTGATTGCATATTAAGGGTTAATCAAAAATTGGTAAGTAAAGGAAAATTAAAAAAGCATTTTTCTTGCCTGCCATGTCAAACTGTATTTCAAGGTAGCCAAAGAGACCTAACTGGCTAGCCTTTCAAAGAATTTTAGCTAATAAGAATAAAAGAAATAACATAAATAGGTGGGCAGCAATTATCAATGGGTTTTTAAAACCATTATGAGAAAAAGTGATAGTGAATTTCGCAACAGACCAATTGAATGCACTAATCAATCTTAACATCTCCAAAAGTGAGATGAGCAGATATTATGTACCTCCTGATATAATGAAATATGTAGAAGATAGTACTACTTATAAAATATTCTTTAGGCCCTGGCTGGGTAGAACAGTTGGCTAGAGCATCATCCAGATAAACCAAAGTTGTGGGTTCAATCCCCATAGATGTTTCTTCTCTCTCTCTCTCTTTCGATAAATAAAAATAAAATGTTCTTATATAAAAATAGTCAAACTGGAATCTATGATAGTCAAACTGGAATCTATGATACCTTTAGATAATATTCTTAACAGCAGCAATGTCACACCCAAGGGTAAAAAAATCAAATAGTAAATTAAAACAGTTTCTCGCCCTCCAAAGAATCCACAGGTCTCAGGGGGCAAATAATAAGGAAAAGCATGTCTTAAAAGGTCCTTTAAGGGAAAAATATGGGGGGAATAAAGCTTGAGAAACACTGCTTTAGACAAAACTTCCAGTTTATATTAATATGAGAAACGAATAAGTAAAATTATATCAAGAGGAGGCAATCAGACAAATTGAGAATGTTAAGCATTCTACAGAACTGACCCAGTTCCTTCAACATGGAGGGGAAAAGGGGAAAAAAGGGTGGGGGCCTGTCAACTGTTCAAAATTTGAAAAAGCCTTGGAACATTTAGTTTTAAAAATAAGAAATGTTTACAGGTGAATGATATGTGGAATATGTTTGAAAATAGTATTAGGAAAGGGTAAGTGGGTAAAGGTAGAGATGAAACAAGACAGGTCCTGAGTTAATAGTTTTTAAAGCAGGATGATACGTAGATGGGAGTTTATTATATCTACTCTGTATACTGTTGTATGTTTCAAAGATTCCATTAAAACTAAAGCATGTGACTTTTGAGGAAGATTTTGCTCTCTTAAGAAATTAGAGCAGAACTATAACACATAGCTTGCTCAAACATTTTCTGTCAAACGTGATCTACAAACTGATGTCACTCCTCTGCCAAATAAACTGTACTCTTAAAAAGAAAAGAACTCAAGCCTGGCCGGGTGGTTCAGTTGGTTGGAGTGTCGTCCTGTACACGAAAACATTGTGGTTCAATCCCCAGTTGGGGCTTGTACGGGAGGCAACCAATCCATGTGTCTCTCTCACATTGATGTTTCTCTCTTTCTCTCTCTCTTCCTCTCTCTCTAAAATCAATAAAAACAATCCTCGGGTGAGGATTAAAATAAAAAGAACTCAAGAAACATAATCAACTGGGATGTATGCGCCTAATTTGAATCCTGATTCAAACAAACCAAGAACAAAAAGGTATTACATGATATTAAGAAATTACTGTTAATATGTTTAGATGTGGTAATGATATTGAGGTTATGTAAGAAAATATCTTTACTTTTTAAAGAAACATATAAGGGTTTCTTTAATATTTAGGGGTGAAGTGACAATTTCTTTCATTCCTTTCATTTCCTTCCTTTTTTCAAAAAAAAAAAAAAGAAAACCTGAAGCGGGAAAGAGATGACGACAAACACTCATTTGCCTCTTTTCCCTTTGGAAAGCCTACTGGTAAGACAGCACAGAAGTACAAAAATGAATAAATCTACCAAAAAAATGAAAAGAATGGAGAAGGAAGTTATGAAGAGATGAAATGACACAGTAAATTCTGGAGAACACAAAGCAGATCCAAGTGTATTAACAGGCTCAACAGAACTAAGGAAAGCACAGCCCAAAACTTACACAGTGGAGGTCTGAGTCAATCGTCCTGAGGCTCCAGGCTCAGAGTTAAGAGATAAAGAGGCTGAAAAAAAGGTGACCTAGAAAAAAGCTGCCCTTCTCTGCACTCCTTCCCTGGCTAAGGGCCCAGTGTTATCCCTAGGCCCCAAATCACAACACTTTTCTATAGAAACCTAACACACTGCTCAGAAAGAAACTGGGTCTTCTGGCATGGATGTTAGTATCCATATTGTCCATTCAATATGACAACTGGAAAGCTCCTGAGAATAACAACAGGTTCCATGCTCTTATGCTCTAAATCTAGACTTCTCAGCAGAAAAGATGCTCCATCTATGCCCAAAAAATTACCAGTCTTCCCAATCAGAGATGGAAATTAAAAAACAAATCCACCTATACAACAAGAAAAGAAACACACAGCAGCTACTAAAATAATTAAGATAATCTTTTAGTAATAAGCATGAATCAAAAATAATGATCCTCAAACATTCAAAGAAAAAGCAGCTAGAAAAAGACCAAAATAAGTAAGTAGATCATCTAACTCCATAAGAATCATAAATTATTCAAGGTACAGAAAAAAAGGAAAAAAAACAAACAAAATATCCTCCAGAAACTCTTGAAGAGCCCTGGCCAGTTTGGCTAAGTGTTTAGGGAGTTGGCCCTCGAACTGCAGGTCCCAGGGTCTATTCCCGCCAAGGGCTCGACCATGTGCAGGAGGGAACCAATCAATGTGTCTCTCTCACATGGATGTTTCTCTCTCTCTCTGTCTCTCTTTCCCTTCCACTGTCTCTAAAAAGCAATGGAAAAAATATCCTCGGGTGAGGATTTTAAAAAAAGAAACTCCTGAAGAAACTGCATTCAATAAAAAAGTGGGATGCAATGTATTTAACAAACAATAATATAGATTTCACAGCATCAAGAACTGTTATAAATGCTTTACAAATATGAACTTATTTAGACACAAAGTAGTTATTATCCTCATTTTATAGATTAGAAACTGAACACACGAGAGGTTAAATAACTTGCCCAAGTTCACATGGTTATTAGTGGTGAGCTGGGATCTAAATCCACACAGTATGACAGTCTGGTTCCATTCTATATACCATGTTGCCCCTTGGAGTGATACCAGCAGAAAATAAACAAAGCTACTGGAATATTAGCAAAGTGCTTATAGCAGCGACTTTCAACCTTTTTCATCTCATGACACACATAAACTATTTACTAAAATTCTGCAGCACACCAAAAAATATATTTTATTTTTTACCGATCTCACAAAACAATAGGTATAATTTTGATTTACAAAAAAAAGAAAAATAGTAATTACCTAACCTTTTTGCTCCAAAGTGACTTCTAAAAAAGAAGTCAAGTGCTTAACTTGTATATAAGGATTTCTGGTGCTAAGAATTAACCAATCAGATGCAACCTTATCATGCGATGTGATCAGTATGATGCAACTCTATTATATGACATATGTATATGTATTTATGGTTCGAGACACAGCATTAACACCAGACAGCTATTGTTGTGTTGGCTATTTTAATTTTTTTATTTGACAATCTAAGGGAAAAGAGGTCAGTGCCCCTGACTAAATAGTTAGGCATTGCATGTTTTAAAAATTCTTGTGGCACACAGGTAGAAAATCACCAGCTTACAGAATTCACAGAAAGGCAGGAACATATAGTTGAAGTGATCTGTCAGACCACAGAATAAAAAGGCAAAGACAGAAAACAGAAGAAGAGATAAAAGACATAAGGATCAATCCAGAAAGCCAATACTTTGCTGGTGACCATTTCAAAATGGAAGAACATAGAAAACCAAAATAATCATCAAATAAAAAAACATTTCCCACACCCGAAGGAACACACATTTCAACCAACCAAAAGGCCCACCAACTCCAGAGTCTAGATAGAATGACAAAAACAACTTATACCTAGAAACATAACTATAAAATCCTAGCACTACAGGGACAAAGATGAATTCCAAAGAAAGGGAAAGGGCCATTCAGAAAGTACCAAGACTCAAGAGTGGCATCAGACTTCATACCCTCTTGACCAAACATAACAGAGCAAAACCCGTATATTTTAAGGGAAAATTAATTGTAAATGTCTACACCCAGCCAAACTGTCAAGCAATTATGAGCCAGGCCAAAGCCATTTTCAGACATGGAAGAAATATAACATTTACACCTTAAGTACCCTGCATACATACTAAAGTTAATTTAGAATACATTCCAGCAAAAAGAGGGAGAATGCAATAAAAGAGAAAGATGTGGGATCTAAGAGACAGTCAATCCAACCCAGAAATTCATTAAAGGAGTATCTCAGAATGACAGATATACATCAGGCCTCTAACCCATCAACACTGAAGCAGGAACCCTGGCTGGGTAGCTCTGCTGGTTAAAGCGTTGCCTCGGTAACACCAAGGTTGCAGCTTTGATCCACAACAATCAACCAATGAATGCATAAGTAAGTGGAACAACAAAACAATGTTCCCCTCTCTCTTTCTCTCTCCCTCTCTCTTCCTCTCTCCCTCTCTTTTCCTCTAAAATCAATAAATAAAATTTAAATAAAATATTTTAAAAAGACTGAAGCACAAAGGAGAAGAGCTTTAGGAGGGATGCTTCCAGGAAAACAAGGGATTCCATCTAACAAAAGAAACATCGGAGGATATGGTAAAGGTACATTTTTCTCTATCAAAGAAAAAAAAGGCAATTACCAAGTTGGAGGGCATGAACAATATTGAGCAATCTAGTCAGAATGTAAAACAGAATATAAAGCAAACCAGTGGCATGATTTTGAAAAACCTATGAACTGTAAGCAAAGATAACCAATCTTACCTTTATACCAAATATTTTATTTTTTGAGTTCCATTAGCATCATGACTTTGGACACATAAGGAAGAAAAAATAACCATAGCTCAATAATTAACTGCAGTTTATTGTGCTCAGCTTTTAAAATAAACCTACTGACAAGCCTGAACATCTTAATTTTCATTACCGAATAGAATGTAAATGTTACGCTATCAACCTAGTCAAATACAAAAGAAAAGGCAGGAATGGAAGTGAAGGAGAAGTGACAAGATGGAGAAGTACATAAAGATCCTATCCTTATCTTACATAGCAGGGCTTTAAAATATAATCTTAAAAGAAATTTAAGTATCTTATTTAGAGTTGTAAAGGTACTAATAGAGTAACTAAACACAAGTTTTGAGCTTTGGAATAAGGAGCAAAGACAGGAGATTAATGATGAATAAGTAAGCTAAATCCTCCCGTTTTTCCTAGCGGGGTCAAGAGAGTAACTTGAAGTAAACTAATCAAGAAATGAAAGCAGCCAGCCGGGCGTGGCTCAGCGATTGAGCGTCGACCTAGGATCCAGGAGATCGGGGTTCGATTCCTGGTCAGGGAACATGCCCAGGTTGTGGGCTTGATCAATGACTCTCTCATCATTAATGTTTCTATCTCTCTCTCCCTCTCCTGTCCTCTCTCTGAAATCAATAAAGATATATTTAATAAAAATTAAAAAAATGAAAGCAGATCCCAACAAAGAAAAGTCTGGAACTGGATGGCTTCACAGGAAAATTCTCCAAAAACTTAAAGAATGAACACCAATCTTCCTTAAAGAATGAACACCAATCCTCAAACTCTTCCAAAGAACTCAATGGGAGGGAACATTCCAAACGCAGTCTATGGGGTGAGCATTATCCTGACACCAAAATCAGAAAAAGACCTCACAAGAAAACTCCAGACCAATATATCTGATGGATACTGAGACAAAAATCCTCAAATACTAACAAACCAAATTCAGTAGTACTTTAAGAGGACTGTGTAGCATGGTCATGCAGTATTTATACCTGGAATGCCAGGATGATTCAACATATGAACATCAATCAATGTAATATACCGTATTAACAGAATGAAGGAGGAAAAATACATGATCATCTCAGCTGATGCAGAAAAAGCACTGACAAAATTAAATGCCCTTTCACAATAAAAACACTCAATGAACAACAAACTAGGAATAGAAGAAATCTACCTCAACATAATAAAAGCCGCATTAAATGTCCACAGCTAACATCATACTCAATGATAAAAACTGAAAGATTTTCCTCTAAGATTATGAGTGAGGCAAGAATGCCCGCTTTTCATCACTTCTAATTCCACATACTGCTGAAGTCCTAGGTAGAGCAACTAACAAAAAAAAGGAAATAAAAGGCACCCAAATAGGGAAGAAAAAAGTAAACAATTACCTCTGTTTGCAGATGATGTGTTCACAGATAGAGAAAACCCTAAAGATTCCACATCCACACACAAAAAACTGTTAAAATAAGTAAATGATTTTGGCGAAGTTACACAATATAAAATCAACAACACATCTGTTTTTGTTTCTATACACTACCAATGAACAATTCAAATACAAAAATAAAAACAACTTCAACTACAATAGCATCAAAAATAAAATATTCAGGAATAAACCTAAACAAAGAGGTGAAAAACCTGTACACTGAAAACCACAAAACATAGGTAAAAAAAATAAAAAATATAAATAAATGGAAGATACTCTGTGAACTGAAAAATTTAGTATCGTAAAATGTCTGTATTATCCAAAGTGATGTACAGATTCAATGCAATCCCTATCAAAATCCCACTGGTGCCCTGACCAGGTAGCTCAGTTGCTTAGAGTGTCATCCCAATATGCCAAGGTTGCAGGTTTGATCCCCGGTCAAGGCATATACAAGAATTAATCAATAAATGCATAAATAAGTGGAACAACAAATCAATGTCTCTCATCCCTTCAAATCAATAAATAAAAATTTTTAAATTCACTGGCATTTTTTGCAGAAATGGAAATACCCATCCTAAAATTCATATGGAATCTCAAGGGACTCCAAATAGAAAAAAAAAAAATTAAAAATCTTAACAAAACTGGACTACTCCCCGACTTCAAAACATAGTACAAAGCAACAATAACCAAGATGGTGCAGTGCTGGCCTAAGGACAAATGTAGGGAATCAATGGAACACAATAGAGCCTAGAAATAAACCCTTGTAAATATGGCCAAATAATTTTCGACAAGGGTGCCAAGATTATGCTATGGGAAAAGCAGTGTCTTCAACAAATGATATTGGGAAAACTGGATTTTCACCTGTAAAAGAATAAAGTTGGACCTTTACCTTACATAATATACAAAAATTAATTCAAAATGGATCAAAGACCTAAAACTATAAAACTCTTAGGGGGAAAAAAACATAGGAGAAAAGTTCTGGAACATTAGACTTTGCAATGTCTTGGATATGATACTAAAAGCGTAGGCAACTAAAGCAAAAGTAGACAAATAGAACTACAAACTAAAAAGCTTCTGCAAATCAAAGGAAATAATCAACAGAATGAAAAGGCAACCAACAAAATGGGATAAAATATTTGCTCAGTAGTATCTGATAAAAGGTTAATATTCAGAATATATAAGGTACTTCTACAACTCAGTAACTAAAAAACAAATAACCCAATTTAAAAATAGGCAAAGGACTTAGACATTTCTCCAAAGATATATAAATGGCCAACAGGTATATAAAAAGGCACACAACATCCCTAATCATAAAGGAAATGCAAATCAAAACTACAATGAGATTATCACTTCAAAACCATTAAAATGGACACTGTAAAAAGAACAGAAAATAAGAATAGCAAGGATATAGAGAATTTGGAACAGTGTTCACTGTCAGTGGGAATGTGAAATGGTGTAGCCATTATGGAAAACAAGACAGAGATTCTTCATATTTAAAATAGGATTACCATATGGTCCAGCAAACACATTTCCAGATACATATTTAAAAGAACTTAAAGCAAGATCTCTGAGGTATTTGCACACTCATGTTTGTTGCAGCATTATTCAGAAGAGCCAAGATGAAAACTACCAAAATGTCCACTGACAAATGAATGGATAAAGAAAAAGTGAGCTATATAAATAATCAAATATTACATCACCTTAAAAAAAGGAAATCCTGTCACAAGCTATAAAATGGATAAACCTCAAGAACATTATGCCAAGCAAAATAAGCTTAAGGAGAAAGACTGCATGATTCCATTTACATAAGATATCTAAAGTGGTCATTATCATCAAAACAAAATCATAGCAGAAAGGTAAATGCAAAGGGCTACAGGCAGGAGGGAAAGAGAATTTGTGTTTAATGGGTAGAGAGTTTCACTTTTGCAAGATGAAAAAGTTCCAGAGATCTACTGCACAACAAAGTGTATAGACTTAACACTACTGAACAGTACTTAAAGATGATTAAGATGGTATTCAATATTCTGTTTTCCTAACAATTTTTTAAAATAAAAAAAGCAGAAATATGTTACTTATAATTAAGGGACTAAATATAAAAAGAAAAATGCAAACATGATTAAAAGTGTTTGCTTCCTGCTAGTGGCTACTATTGCTCAGCACAGTTATGGAGCACTTCCATCATCACACAAAGTTCTATTAGACAATAATGGTATTGAGAAATCCTAGTGCAATAAAACCAGAAAATCGCAAAAAAGTCAACAACAAAAAGCCTGCCTACCTTGTAAATTGTTGTGTTTGTTCTCTACTTGTTTCTATTTTTTGTACCACTTGGTATTTCTTTGCAAATATACTGTGTTTATTGAATGCAAAGCATATTTTGTCTTCAGTTTCCTTCCATTTTCTAAAATATGTTTTATTCTGAGACATTTGTATTTTGCATATTACATTTCCATTCATTTCCTTTGGCAGAAGTTTTACCTAGGGCCTGCACAAATTTTTGGTTTTTAATTATGTTAATTTCACTTTTTTTTTTTAATAGAGCCTTACATTAGTTTCCTAGTGCTGCCAAAAGAACACAAACTGCGTAACTTAAAACACAAATACTTATTCTCCCACAAAGTACAAGCCTCCTATACCCAACTTATGGAGTTATTACCATAAAAGGATGTTTAACTGTGTCAAATGCTTTACCTGCATCTATTCAATAACTGATGTAATTTTTATCTTCTGACGGTAAGTCCTACTTGATCACGCATGGTATATGATCCTTTTAGTGAGCTGTGAGTTGTCTGCTAGTATTTTTTGTTAATTCTTGCACGTATATTCATCAGAAATATTAGCCTGTAGTTTTCTTACATATATATTAATCTGGCTTTGTTATCAAGGTAATGCTGGTCTCGTAATATGAGTTTGGGAGTGCACCTTCCTCTTCAATTTTTTGGGCGGGTTTAAGGACTGGTCTTAATTATACTTTGAATGTTTTGGTGGAATTCACCAGTGAAACCATCTGGTCCTGGGCTTTTGTTAGGAAGCTTTTGATTACTATCTCAATCTCCTTACTGATTATTGGTCTGCTTAAGTTTTCTACTTCTTAATGACTGTCTTGGTGGGTTGTACATTTCTAGAAATTTATACAGTTCTGGGTTAAGAAATTTCTTGGCATGTGATGTTCATGGTAGTCTCTTATGATGTCTTGTATTTCTATCTGTATTCATGCAATTCTAGACTTTTTTTCTTAGTCTAGCTTTTAATGGTATGTCAATTTTATCTTTTCAAAAAACCAGCTAGTTGTTCCACTGATATTTTGTTTTCCTGCTATTTCATTTACTTCTGCTCTGAGATCTTTGGTATTTCCTTCCTTCTACTAACTCTGGGCTTAGTATGCTTTTTCTAGTTCCTTGAAGTACAGTTAGGTTGTGATCTTCTCTTAATCTAGGCATTTACTGCTATAAACTTCCCTCTTAAAACTTTTGTGCCCTGGCTGGTGTTGCCCAGTGGTTAGAGCGTAGGCCCCACACCAAAGTGTCCCAGGTTTGATTCTCAAAGGCACATAGCTGCTGGGTTGCAGGTTCGATCCCCGGCCCTCGGTGGGACAACACAGATTTTCCCCGTTTCCATTTTTGTTTCAAGGTAGTTTATTTCCCTTTTGACTTCTTTAACCAATAGTTTAGTTTATATTATTTAACTGCCACATACTTGTGAATTTTCCAGTTTTCCTCCTGTTATTGATTTTTAGTATCATATTGTGGCTCAAAAAGATACTTGGTATGCTACCATTCTTAAATTTGCTAAGGCTTGTTTTGTGACCTAACATATGACCTATCTTGGAGAGAGCATTCCAGGTGCGCTTGAGAAGAATGTGTACTCTGCTGCTGTTGGGTGGAATGTTTTGTATTTATCTGCTAGGTCAATTTCTATCCAAAGTATATTTCATATCCAGTGTTTTCTAATTGAGTGTCTGTCTAGATGATCTATCCACTGCTGAAAGTAGGGGTATTTTAGTCCCCAACTATTACAGTACAGTTGTCTATTTCTCCCTTAAGATCTGTTACTTTTTGCTTAATATATTTAGATGCTCCACTGTTGGGTGTATATATATTTACAATTGTATATCCTCTTGATGAATTGCCCTTTTATTATTATATAATGACCTTTGTCTCTTGTTACATTTTTTGACTTAATGTCTATTTCATAGCTACCCGATCCCTTTGGTTTGCATTTGCGTGGAATATCTTTTCCGATTTCCTCACTTTCAGCCTACCTGTGTCCTAAAAGTGATGGGAGTCTTGTAGCTGGCACATAGTTGGGTCTTTTTATTTAGTCCATTCAGCTGCTCTGTGCCTTTTGATTGGAAAATTTAATTCATTTACATTTAAAGTAATTATTGATAAGTAAATACTAATAACAATTTATTGTTCTGTAATCCCCATGTTCCTTTCTTCCTCTTTTCTTTCTTTATGAATTGATGATTTTCTGCAATAGTATGCTTTGATGCCAATCTTCTTTATCTTTTATGTCTCTACTGCAAGTTTTGCTTTGTGGTTACCATGAGACTTGCATAAAAAATCTTACAGATATAATGGTCTATTTTGAGCTAACAACTTAGACTACAAACAAAAATTCTACTATTTTACTTCCACTATTTTGTTTTTGATGTCGTACCTCTTTTAATATTGTGTATCCATTAACAAATTATTGTAGCTATGGCTATTTTCAATACTTTTGTCCTTTAAACCTTCATACTAAAATTGATTAATACACCACCATATCATAGTATTAGGTTTTGAATTTGATTATACACTTACCTTTAACAGTATGTTTATATTTTCATGTCTTTGTATTAATAATTAGCATCCTTTCATTTCAACTTGAGGAATTCCTTTCAGCACCTTTTTTAAGGCAGGTCTAGTGGAGATAAACTACCTTAGCTTTTGTTTGGGAAAATCTTTATCGCTCCATTAGAACAACTTTGTCGTGTTAAGTACTTGGTTGACAGTTTTTTCCTTTCAGCATCCTTTCTCCTGGCCTGCAAAGCTTCTGCTGAGAAATCTGCTAACCTTATGGGGGGGGTTCCTTTATATGGAAGGAATTTTTTCTTTTTCTGCTTTTTAAATGTTGTATTTGATTTTTAGACAGTTTTATTACAATGTGTCTTGAAGAAAGTAATTTTCAACTGAAATTTTGAGGTGACCTATTAGCTTCATGAACTTGAGTGTTCAACCTTCTCCCCACATTTGGGAAGTTTTCAACCATTTTATCTTTAAATTAGCATTCTGCTCCCTTCTCCTCTTCCCCTTCTGGAATTGCAATAATGAGAGGCTGTTTCTTTCAATGGTATCCCATAATTCACATAGGTTTTTTTCACTTTCTCATTCACTTTTCATTTTGCACTTCTGATTAGATGATTTCAAATGAACTGTCTTCCCATTCACAAATTCTTTCTTCTGCTTGGTCAAGTTTACAGCTGAAGTTCTACTGGAATCTTCATTCATTTCAGTAAATGTATTCTTCAAGTCTAAGGCTTCTGTTTTTGCTTCTCTTAATAGTTTCTATTTCTTTGTTGGAAATTCTCATTTTGTTCTTTGAGGTTCACTGAATTTCTTGAAGAGAATTATTATGACTTGTTTGGCAGACAGTCCATAAACCTCTATTTCTTTAGTATACATTACTAAAGTTTTGTGAGTTTCCTTTGGTGGTGTCATGTTTCCTTGATTACTCATGATCCTGCAGCCTTTTGTTAGTGTTTGCATATCTGAGAAAGTAGGCACCTCTTCCAGTCTTTACAACAACGCTTCAGCAGGCAAAATCCTTCAGAGTCAGCCCATTCAGAGATTCTGAGTGGATCATTAGGTGGTTTCTGATGGAAAGTTTGCTGCTGGAGCCACTGGGCATGCAGGTGTGGTATGGTGACTGGGTGAGCAGGTGGGCAGGCCTGGTGCCTGCATAATCAGAGATCATTACTAGTACCTGGGTCCAAGAGGAGGTCTTGAAGCTGTGTTCACTGGTTCAGGCCTAGGTGAATCTGTGGTGATGGGCGTGGGACCTGGTTCTGTGTGGATGGACCTGGATCCTGGGTCCACAGAGATTAACCAGGTACTGAGTACCAATGGGGTAGACCCAGCATCTGGGTTCATGGGGGCTGGTCCAATACTGAGATAACCAGGAGATTGGTTTCATGGGAACTGGCCTGGTGCTAGCATAAGCCTAGCTCCTCTGGCTGTGGGAGTAGGCTAATCTGGAGCCTTGAAGGCTGGTCTGGCACTACGGCAGGCCAGAAGCCTGGGTCCATGGGAGCTGGCCTCAAGGCTGGCACATTGGGGGCTGGCTTGGGGCTGAAGTTAGGCCAGGAGTCTAGGTCCACAGGAGCCAGTCTGGAGTCTAGATCCACAGAAGCCAGCTTGAAGATGGGGGTTGTTCAAGAATCTGGGGCAATAGTAGTCATCCTGGCATTGGGCCCTGCCAGGAGCCTGGGTTCACAGATTGGGAACTAAGGACAACAGGAGCCATCTAGGGTCATGAGAGGCAGTTGGTACTGGGATGTGCCAGGAGCCTGGATTGACAGAAACCCACCATTAGTCTGATGCTATGGGAGCCATTCAGAGCCATGAGAGCAAGTAGGCAGGTGAGGTGAGCCAGGAGCTTAGGTTTGCGGGAGCCTGGTCCCACAGGAGTTAGCTGGCACCAGGGTGGGCTGGGATCCTGGGTTCACAGAGCCTGTCAAGAGCCTGGGGCACAGAAGCCTGCTACCACTAAGGATCAGGGGCCTGAGTTCATGGTGACTCTCCAGAAAGCTGTCCTGAGTCCAGTAGGTTGCCTGGGGCCACTGGAGCTGGCAGACACTGGGGTGAGATGGGGCCTGGGTTCACAGGAACTAACCTGACATTTTGGCAGAAGATAAAAGTTAGAAATTCCTGTGCTCCCATTTTGCTCCAATGATGAAATCTTATATAAGCCAATGATAATACTGTGTCAACCTCTAATCTTTAATAATTAAGAATTTTAGAGATTTAAAAATTAAGTTTTAAACACATGGTTTAAATTTTATTAGTTAAATAAAATGTGTGTGGCCAATGAAAGTTGTTAGAGCTCTAATTTTCTTAAGTGGTTGATTAGTAGGCTAGTATAAGTGAGAATTCTCAACTGGCACAAATTCGAGTATTTATATTTGGGCAACTAGGTTATAATGTGGAATACTACTCCCATTTATGATTTAGTATTTCAGTGGTGTGAAAGCTAATCTCAAACTCCTTAAGAAGCTAAGAGTCTGACTGGATTATATACAACTAAATGTTCTTTTAGATAGGTAGGAAGATAAATTTGCAGTCTATTATTATAGGCAATAATGTTAAAATATTTGCTAAATACATGAGTATAAAATACATGCAAACATGGGTGCATCAATAGTTTCTACATTTCGTTATGTTCAAAAACTAATTATTGACTATATATTATGTCCAGGTACTATGTAGGGTACTAGGGTTATATCATTGAACAAAATACAGTCCCTACCATTTGAAACTTATCATTTATGTTAGGAACATAATATTTTCATTTTTATTCTTATAACATCTACAGAAAGTATTCACAAGTAACATGTTTAGGGAATTCCAAAATCTCAGGGCTTTCAACAAAAGGTAGTGAAGGGGAGAGGGAGTCCTGAGGACAAAGAGATGGCCTCTTCTAATCACATACAGGCATATGGCCTGATTACAGTTGAGAGAGTAAGCACTTGTTTCAGGTTGGGTACTGTTCCAAGTGTGCTTCATCAGACTCTTGCTGCACATTGTAAACCATAATTTTCAAAGTAATTGTTTTAGTGCTGGTAATCATAGGCTAAGTGGCAAACAAATTTAAAGGACATTTCATTACTACTGAATTTTTTTTAATATGCATTTATGTTTTAGGACATAGACAAACTAACAAAATATCAAGGATTTATGGAAAAGCAAAGTTTTAGAGTTATCTTGAGGCCAAAAACAAGTATCTAATCTCCTACACCTTCAGCAAGCATTTTGTAATTGATTTAAGAATAATCATAAAGACTTTTCGTCATTAAAATGATTTAAATTACATTCCAAGGCAGAAAAATGTACTAATATATTTCTAAAATATTTAACTTTTAAATGTTAAAAAAGTATGGAGACCAAGACATTTCTAGCATTACAAAAACAAATTAGTAACACTATATTCCCTGAATCTTCCACTTAATTGGGGATTTATTTTTGGTCTTTTTTATGACTGCTGTGTAATGCTATTCCTCTAAGCTAAGTGTTTTGATTTAATCCCTATATGCCTAATTTTCTTATTCATGTGTAAAGCTTACTTGAATCACCAGCCTACAATATACTGAGAGTCTCAGGATGTTAAGCTGTAAAAACTGGCTTGGCCAGTCTATTTGGGAAACTGGAAAACAAGTATTGTAATTATTCAACAAATGGCACTGTGTACTAGTCTGCCCATATGCTTTCAAGTAATAGTCTCAGATAACAGGGCAAAACCTCTTTCTCTTTTGCCCTAAACCTTATCTACACTTCCTCTCTCATTGTGACTCTGCAATAAATGTAATAATATTTCTTAAGACAGATAAATAACTACAGAAACAGGTTGTGAATAACGCAATATAAATGACATCTTAAATAACCAGCACCTTCATTACATAACCAGTAAAATTTCATATAATTATTTGTATGTCCTTATTAAAGATCACTCTTTACTTATATTTAAAATATTCCCTAGAAATGACAAGAGGGCTGTGAGAATATGTTTTGATTTTTATTTCCTGACCTGTTTAAGGGCCCATCTGTTGTTTGAAAGATGTTTATGTAGATTAAAATCTTAAGGTACTCCCAATATTTTATATGAGGTGGCACTTAGGAGAATGTTCATAGCACACCTACATTGGGGAGAGGAAGGGGGGAAGAGTCATAAATTACCACCTCAGTTTCTACCTTAAGAAAACAAACAAAACCCAAAGTAAGTTGATAAAAAGAAAATAAAGACCAGAGCAGAAACAGTATGGTATTTCCTCAAAAAATTAAAAATGGAACTGCATTTTTACCCAGAAATCCCTCTTCTGGGAATATATCTAAGAAGCCCGAAACACAAATCAGAAAGAATATGTACACCCCTATATTCATAGCAGCGTTATTTACAATAGCTAAGATCTGGCAACAGCCCAAGTGCCCATTCATTATTAGTAGATAAGTGCGGTACATTTACACAATGGAATACTACAAGGTTGTAAAAAAGGAACTCTTACCCTCTGCAACAGCATAGATGGACCTGGGGATTATTATGCTAAACCAAATAAGCCAGTCAGAGAAAGACAAATGCCATATGATCTCACTTATATGTGGAATCTAATGAACAAAATAAACTGATGAACCAAACAGAACCAGAGGCACAGATACATGGAACAGACTGACAGATGTCAGAGGAGAGGGGGATTGGGGAACTGGATAAAGGAAGGTGAAGAGATTAGCCAAAGAACATATATGCATAGCCCATGGACACAGGCAACAATGTGGTCAAGGTCAGGGGAGGGGGATGGGGACTGGGTGAAGGTGGGCAAAGGTAGGGGAGATTGGGGGACACCTATAATAGTGTCAACAGTAAAAAAGTAAATAAAAAATAAAATAAAGAGGGAAGAAGGGGTCTCAAGCCAAGGAATGCACGTGGCCACTAGAAGCTGGAAGAGGCAAGGGAAAAAGGTCAGGGCAAAAATGAGTAAATAAAAACAGGAAAAACAGATTTACTATCTGTTAAGCCTAAAGCCAATACTTTGAGAACCTTAATGAAGTTGATAAATCTTTAGTTAGACTGATCAGGAAAAAAAAGAAAACACAAATTACCAATATTAGGGATGATACTGAATCTCTTTAGATTACACAGATATTAGACTCATTACAGATTCTAAAGCTATTTAAAGGATAATAAGAGATTATAAACAATTTTATCAATAAACTCAATTACTTAGATGAAACAGACAAGTTCCTTGAAAAACTTAGCAAACGTGAAGAGACAAAAACATACAACCACATAACCAATAACCAACAGAAAAACAATGTAAGTAAACCAATGGTTATGCAGATATTAAAATTAACAGACAAGCATTTAAATAACTATAATCAATACATTCAAGAGAATTGGAGTCTATTGAAAATCTATAAAATAAGGATTAAATGGATGCTCTAGAACTCAAAATTACAATGTAAAATTATAACACAATAGACAGGCTTGAACAAAAGAGAAGAGACTTTTGGTGTATTGGAAAATAGATCATTACAAGATACCTAAGCTAAAGTATAGAGAGAGAAAAAAAAATTTAAGAGATGTGGAACATGATTATTAAGTGTAACAATTTTTTAAATTAGAATCCAGTAAGAAGGAGAAAAGGTAAAAGCAATAATTGAAAAGGTAATGACTGAGAACTTTCCAAAACTAAAAGGCATCAAGCTATAGATTCAAAAGACTCTATGAACATAAAGCAAAATACAAAGAAAATCACACATCAACACACCATAGTCAAACTACAAAAAAAAAAAGACAAAAGAGAAAGTCTTAGAAGTTTCCAAAGAAAAATAAAAGACTTTATTCTCAGCGTTAAGATAGTTTCAGACAAACAAAAAATGGAAAAATTCACTGTCAGTAAGTAGGTAAGCCAGTATTAACATATATACTAAAGGAAGCTATCCAGAAAGAAGGAAAATTCTCCCAGACAGAAACACAGAAATACAGAAAGGAAGAGCTCTTGAAAGGGAGAATATGAATGAAAATTGACCACACTAATAATTCAAAACCACACCAATAATGTTTTCTAGAGTTTAAAATATGTATAAATAAAATGCAGAATAATAATAATGCAAAAAGACTGGAGTAGGAGTTAAAGTGTAAGGAACTGGCATTATTGGGGAACGGTACAAGGAGTAATTTATATTATACTATTAAGTCAAATATGCTTGTTGTACTCTCTGGAATAGTGACTAAAGATATAGTAAAATAATATACAACTAACAAGTTAACAGTGGGAAAAAAATAATAAAAATAATTTAACACAAAAGAAAAAAACAGGAAGGATAAAAGGAAATGCAAAACAGATGACTCAAAGAGAAATCAAAATAGATGTTAGTTACAAACTCAACTATTATTAGCAAAAATGTAAATGAACTAGATGCTCAAAGTAAGACTAAAACTAGATTAAACTAATGAAAATCTGTATTTATTCATAAGCAAAGACATCCAGAATACATGAGAAAACTGGTTTTCAAAACTGCACATATTTCCCTTGCTATAAAACTGTAACATGTACATGTACATACACACAAATACCTTAGAATATTCTGAAGAATACATTAACAGGGCTTATTCCTACGATTTTAGGTGATTTTTTTTCCATAGATTTTCTTTAATCCTCACTGGAGGATATTTTTCCCATTGATTTTTAGAAAGAGTGAAAGGGAAGGGGAGAAGGGAAAGAGGAAAAGAGGGAAAGAGGGAAAGGGGGAAAGGGAAAAAAGGGGAAGGGGGGAAGGGGAGAAGAGGAGGAAGGGAGAAAGCATCTATGTGCAAGAGACAGGATTGGTTGCCTTCCAGGGTGTGGAATGAACCTGCAACCCAGGTATGTGCCCTTGATCAGGAATCAAACCCAAGACCCTTCCATTCATGGGCTGACACTCTAACCAGTGAGCGAAACCGGCCAGGGCTTTCTCATAGATTTTCTTTGCGGTTTTGGTACTTCCAAGGAGCAAGACTAATTTTTATAGAAACCACAAAACTATTTTTCAAAGGAAAAAAAGTCACGTTACAAATTTTAATAATGATCAACTCCCACAAAGTAACAGGCTTATAGAAAAATAGAATATGATCAAGTCTAAAAAGAAGACAAAAAATATAAACTTATTTCACACAATAAACTCTACTGGTGAAATTAAAACACCTTTATAATTACAACTACCTTATACTGTCACCATTTCTGCTGGAGACAAAAAATAAAAGGGAAGAGTTGGAAATAGCTTTTTCCATTAACTAATGTCTCTCACATCTCTTCTTGCTTCCATAAAAATTTGTGAAATTTCTATTGAACAATATAAGTTAAAGCTGTAAAATAAAATTTAAGTCCTGACAGTTCTCATTTTAATTTGTGGGTTTTTTCCTAAATAACTTGTAATATTATTTCAACTAAAATTTAAGCTTCTGCCCGGATGGGCGTGGCTCAGCGGTTCAGCATCGACCTAGGATCCAGGCAATCGGGGTTTGATTCCCGGTCAGGGCACATGCCCAGGTTGTGGGCTCGATCAATGACTCATCATTGATGTTTCTGTCTCTCTCTCTCCTTCTCCTTTCCTCTCTCTGAAATCAATAAAGATATATTTTAAAAAATAATAATAAAAAAATTAAAAAATTAAATTTAAGCTTCAACATAGAATAAAACCAGTCATCAGTTTTGTGAAACAGAACTTTACTTGGAAAAGGAATTTCAAAAAACTATGATATCATGCATCATGGAAACATGTTCTAGGAACTTTATTATTTTAAGTCACATAAAAAGGTCAAGTACTCCTAAACTATCTCTATAAATACAAAACTAATTAACTTATTTAAATACATTTAAATTGTGACAACTCTATCAAAAAAAAAAAGGATAAGAGCCGTGTCTGATACACACTATAAAAGTAACAAAACAATAAGGACTAATAATGACTAATGTTTATTGAACATTTAACTATGTAATAAATACCCACTGTTCTAAGTAATTTGCATGTATTGTTTGATTTAATCCTCATAGATTATCAGCTAAAATTATCTTCATTTTATAGATGAGAAATTAAGATAATATTTGTCCAAGTTCATATAAGCAGTAGAGCCAGGATTTGGATTCCAAGCCAGCTAGCTTTAGAGCCCTATACTTTTTTTTTTCTTTTCATTTAGATCAAATGAATGACCTAAATTTTCCTAGATTTTTGTTTGTTTGTTTGTTTAAAATATTACAGATGTCCCTTTTTCTCCCCAATGACCCATTCCACCCCGTCCCATCCCCCTCCCTAGTCCCTTTCCCCACCACTGTCTGTGTCCTTGGGTTGTGCATATATGCATATAAATTCTTTGGTTACTCTCTCCCCCTCCACCCACCCGCCCTCCTCCATCCTTCTGACATTCGTCAGTTTCATCTATGCTTCCATGTCACTGAATCTATTCTGTTCATCAGTTTATTAAGAGCCCTATACTCTTAATCACTATACCATGCTATAAATATAAGTAAGTAAGACTTTGTTAAAGTAGTTTGCTATCTCTATTAAGTTTCAGGCAATAAATAATAAGTTTTACTTAAAATAAAATCAGATATTTTAACAATCTGGTCGTATCTCTGAGAATACAAGAAATAATAAACATCTAAAAACTTCCTAGCTTCATGACAAAAGGTAAAGTAAAAGGCAGTCACTATCAAAAGTACTGTAATCATAAAAACCTGAGAAAATGTGTAACTTCCAAAAAAAGACATATTCAAACTATTGCATTAAACTTTAAGATCGTATCTATCTTGAAAATAGTTTAACATAGTTTCCTCCCCAGTAGGGGGCGTGCAGGAGGCAGCTGATGGATGATGATGTTTCTCTCTCTTCGATGTTTCTATCTATCCCTCTCCATTCCTGCTCTCTAAAAGTCAATAAAAACATACTTTTTAAAATAAAATAAACTGGAGGATACAGATACTTAGAAGTTGAATAAAATGTCACAGAAATTCTGTTATGAAACTGATGTCAATTCTTTGGATGACACAGGGTTCTTTCCTGGTATTTAGATTTTCCTTTTAAGGAAGTGTTTTGGAGCAATCAAAAACCTCTCTATTGAACTTAAGCTACTGTAAAAAATGTTACTAGTTCAAAGTTTTAATGTGTGTGCAGACTGCTTCATAGATTCCACCCTACTTAGAAAGTTTCTTCAAGAGCAATGCTATCCAAATAATTTATGCTCCATAATGCTAAGTTAATTTAATGATATTCAAAGTAAAACATACTTTAGAAAGAAAATATACCATTATAAAAATCTTGGGCTCATTATTATGGATCACTATTAGATAATTTATTACATACTTGCGGCATTTTTTTTAAAAAGCACAAAATTTGTTTAATCTGATATTAACACAAATTTAGTATCATTCTACTTGAATTCTAATTCTTCTGAATATTATCCTATTGAAATTTTTTCAAGTATCAACTCTACATGATTACTAATGCTGTCACTTCTAAAACTAACATCATTTTAAAACTTAAAACCTTAAGTGTTCAACAGAAAACAACCAGTAAATTACAGAGAATACTACATAACTATTAAAGATAATCATGTTGTAGAAAAATACCAACATTAAACTGTTGAAGATTCACTGTTAAGTGAATAGAGTACTTTGCACTACAATGGATGCATTACGAGCCCATTTTGTAACATTATGTGTCTACAAGTATACATACACTTACGTAATGGCTAAATAAAACGCAGGAAGAAAATATTCTATCTAGAAGGTTAACAATTGCATCTCTCTGTGGTGGGATTCTCAGTGATATTTTAAAATTTTAAAGTTTTCTACATTAGAGATGCACTATTTTTATTGGGGGGAGATTTAGGAAGAAAGACAAGTATTTACATTAAAGCCATATTTTTTTAAGATATTTTTATTGATTCTGAGAGAGAGGAAGGGAGAGGGAAACAGATGAGAGAGCAAAACATCCATCGGCTGCCTTCTGCACACTCCCACTGGGGATCAAGCCTGCAACCCAGGCATGTGCCCTGATGGGGAATGAAACTGGCAACCTTTCTGCGCTCAGGACAATGTCCAACCAACTGAGCCACACAGGCCATGGCAAAGCCATACAAAAGAAAAATTCTTAGCCTAGGCATATGGTTTAACCCTTATTAATACAACCCCCATTTCTGTTTTTGCTTTTTTAAATCATGAATCAACCTATATTTTCATCTTCTACTATTCTGGCTGAGAATTAAAAATTTAAGTATTTGATTAAACTTAAATCCCTGATTAAGTACCTCTTTGAAAGAGATGGGAATTTTTGTCATACAATTTGACTTTATTAATGTAAAAATAAAAATATTTCTTATAAATAAAAGGTAAATGACATTCTAAACAGTATCCTATAAAAGTCAAAAGCAATTCATAAAAATTTATTTCTTACAGCCCTGGCTGGGTAGCTCAGTTAGTTGGAGCATCTTCCTGTACACCAAAAGGTTGTGGGTTCGATTTCCGGTCAAGGCACATACCCAGGTTACAAGTTTGATCCCCGGTCAGGCCACATGCAGGAGGCAACAGATCAATGTTTCTCTCACATCAATGTTTCTCTCTCTCTCCCTTCCTCTCTCTCTAAAATCAATGAAAACATATCCTTGGGTGAGAACTTTTAAAAATTATTTTTTACAAGTGATTTGTTTCTGCAGATTTCTAATGGCTTAAAATGATAAGCAGAACTACATCTTTGTGAAATTCACACCTAAAACAAGTAATAAACTCAAGAGCTGAAACTATAGTTATGAGGATGCATTTAGGTTAATATTTGCATAATCGAAAACACAGAGAAAAACAGGACTATCTTATCCACCTGATTTACAGAAGTTTCACCTAACAGAGGTATAAGAATGACTAACAAATGGTTGTAAAGCTATCTATAAATACTAATGCCATTATAATAATTATAGCCAATTAGTAAGATTTAATTGCTCTGACACTTAAAAGTATTCTATAAATAATTCATACAACTCCATCTAGAATTTTAGACTCTGAAAAGGAGAAAATGCAATGTTCACTGGTACAATGCCTACAAAAAACTTCACTTAAAATTTTTTTTTACTTTAGGCATCTGCAAAGAACTGGAAGGTAATATACACAAACAATAAAAGGCAGTTCTGCTATAATGTGGAATGCTGACTTTTTACCATGTTGGTTTCCCTTCGTAGTTTAAAATATTTAAAACAAAATAAATATTTTATTTGACACAGAAGTTAAAATGTGAGGGAGAAGGTACATTAAATATGTAATTAGACAAAAGGAAATGTGATAGAAAGAAACAATTTATTTTTAATACTAACACTGCCTGACATATTGATGGTAAACAATAGTTGACTGACAGAATTAATTTCCTAATTTAATATTTCTAACAATCCTGAAATCTCAGAGAGGCTGTATTATAATTATAAAAAAAAAAGCACCAAATGGCTCTTTCCAGTGGGATAGAGTAAAAACAAACAAACAAAAATAAACTATCAATTAGTCTCATAAATGCCTGCTATAAGGATGCAATTTAACTCCTTATTTCCTTACTATTTAAGAGCTAAGATTTGAGCTTTCAAAATTTGTACTATCCTTCCATAACTATTTAAAAGGATGAGAGATACACTCTCCCGACAAACCACATGCCCACAAAAACAAAAAGCTAGAAGCAGTCTCACCCTTACAAACCTTATGTATGTTTTTCTTCTGGAATCTATCATATCCTATCTTGTGTCATAATCATTATGTACATGCTTATTTAACTGCACTAGATTTTAAATCCACTGAGGGCAGAGTCAACTACCCATCTTTCTATGTATGACCCATCTTTCTATGTATCCCACGTAACTTAGTTAAGAGTCTTGATTAATACTCTGAACTTCCTGCAGATGCAGACTCTGTCACCTAAAAAGAATTAAGGCTTGGTAATTCATTGTAGCTTGGTTTAAAAACAAAACAAAAACCTCTGGAATTATTAGAAAAGTAGTGCTCTCTCTGCAGGGAAAATAAGGGGTACTACCGCACACTACTTATCTGCTGTCAGTTAAGCACAATCTAGACCAAAAGACCTCTTTCTTGCCCCCTTTCCCCTTCAAAGGCTGGATTTGATTCCTTCCATCCAAGTAAACAATGTCTCCTAGTTAAGGACAGTCTGCCCAGCTCACTTCAGAGGACCTGGAGAGGCTGATATAATCTATGGCACTTTCTATTGTCTGTAAGTGCAGGAGAATAAAATCAAAGTTTAACCTGTGAGCTATTGGCCAGGTGAAAACCCTAGAAAGTGGACTCTAGAATCCTATAAAAGCCATGGAATCCAAGTCCTTCTGAATTCAACCTACACCAAAGCTCATACCAGAGTGACCTCACTGTAAACTCTGCAAATGCACCCCAAACTGACTCCTCACAAGTGAAAAGATGTGTATGTCCTAAGGTGTAAATCATATGTGAAACTTTCTGACATACTCCAAGTCATTTCCCTGTCCTGTGGATAGTAACACAGCTCACAGAAGAGACAAACAGGCAGAGATGATCAATCAAGACAATTCAAGATTGAAAAGTCTATGTTTGAAAATGCACAGTAAAAAATATACAGAAGGGCCCTGGCCAGTGTGGCTCAGTTGGTTGGAGCATTGTCCCATACACCAAAGGCTGTGGGTTCAATCCCCAGTCAGGGCACATACCTAGATTGCAGGTTAGGTCCCATTGGGGCAAATACAAGAGGCAACCAATCGATGTTTGTCTTTCACATCGACGTTTCTATGTTTCTTCCTCTTTCTCTCTCCCTCCCTCTCTCTAAAATCAATGGACACATCCTTGGGAGAGGATTAAAAATTATATGTATGTGTGTGTGTGTGTGTGTGTGTGTGTGTGTGTGTATAAGGTTATACAACAGTGTTAACAGCAGTTATTCCTGAGGAGGGATATAAGAAGTAGAAGTGTGCAAAGCATATTTTCACTTATTTTACAGGAGTGGACAAAAGTAGGTTTACAGTTGTTCATGTGAAAAATACAAAAATAAATAACAATACAAGAGTAAACTGTGTTTCCCATACTCACAACTATAAACCTAGTTTGCCCACCCCAATATGTGCACTGTATTAATTTTCCAAGAGTATCAATTTGCTTCTGTAATTTTAAAACTTTGAAAGTTAATTCTATTTTTTCAAGAAGATTAAATAGACCAACATGGAATTCAAAGAAAAAATAAATGCCATTTTGGGCTATTAGAGACCTACAGATCAAACAGAAATAACAAAGAACGATTGATAAAGAAACAAAAACGCTCACAGCAACTGTCACCCACTACTCAGCATTCACTGCTTTGATTATACAGTATTAACCACCAGAGAGAGCTGAGCACCCTCCCGCCAAAATTATATCCACTCTAACAACCAAACCTCTCTTCAAATTTACCTAATTTAAAAGATTAGGCTGGCCCAGCCTGCATGGCTCAGGGGTTGAGCGTGGACCTATAATTCAGGAGATTAAGGTTTCATTCCTGGTCAGGGCACATGCCCTGGTTGGAGGCTCGATCCCCAGTGGGGGGCGTGCAGGAGACAGTGATCAATGACTCTCTCATCATTGATGTTTCTATCTCTCTTTTTCTCTCCCTTTCCCTTCCTCTCTCTGAAATCAATAAAGATATATTTTTTTCAAAAAAAAAGTTAGGCTGGCATAAAAAAATGGGTTTTTTTGCACCACATCTGTTTTAATTTTTTGGAAGAATTACACACACACACACACACACACACACACACAAGTTTACATTTTACTGGGGCTCATGTCTTATTTCCTTAAGAGAAAAAAGTTTCCCAATCTGAAAAGCAAACTACTGGACAATTAATTCTATTATCATTTTAATTGAGTGTTCATATTTTCCAACTGTTTTGTCATGACAATTATTGGGTTAAAAAAAGTAAAAGTAAAATTTTATACAACTGACTTCTGAAAAAAGTGGAGGGAGGACACAAACTATAATCTGAAAACAGCACTATCCGGCCATAATGCCAAATGTAAATAATGTCATTAAATATTTTAGCAAAGTAAATATGACTAAACATCATTAAAAGTTAAATTTGTGACTTCAGCATCTTAAAAACTAATGTATAAATAGCCAAACTTATTCTAAACGTTCTTTCAATTTTGGTTCATTTTCCTAAAAAATATTAAGAGCAGTCATATTGAAAATGGCCAAAATCACCATAAATTAGGGGAGAGAGACCAGAGGACAAAACCACTGAGCAAATTATTTTGGAGGGCAGGATTTGTTTCATCTAGTTTATAAACCCATAATATAGTCACAAATATTTTTAAAACATAGTGTACATCTCATTTCCCACCCTCCCCTCATCAGGCCACTACTTCTCCCTCTCCTTCACCTTTATTAGTTTTACAGTGTCTTCCCAGAGTTCCCTTTATACTTAGAAAAGCAAACACAGGTTGATATTCATATTCCACCCCTCCCTTAACACATAAAGTAGCATATCATTCACACACTATTGTACACCTTGGTGTTTTTACTTTATAACATACTTTGGAGATCTTTCCATATCAGTACACAGAAAGCTTCCTCATTCTTCTTTTTCACAGCTGATCATGACTAGTTCAACCACTTTCACCGTCTTTCTTCAGGCTAACCTTTAATGGTGTTCTATTCAGTCGACTACGTAACACCTTAGTTTCTTTCCCCCTAACAAGATTTTAAAACAAAACAGACTTGAGGTGCCCCAAAGAATAACTTTCAAAAAACACAACGTATTATCTAAATTATTTCCTTTTTCAGTGTTTGTTTTTCAAACAGACAGGGAAAATATTCCACAATTTTCTCCTCTTATCAGTTAAAACTACATATTACAATGCAATCTTCAAGTGAAATTACCTTTTTTTTTTTGGTTTGGACTTGGGTCGGTGTAATAGTCAAATCAACAATGACAGTAAAAGTTTCTTTATTTCTTGTGCTTTTCTTTCACTGTAAAAGAAAACATTGATTTTTTTTTTTCAAAGCCTTGAAGTCGCATAGCGTGGCATACTAATTACAAGACCCCACCATTTGATTCGATCTTTCACCTGCCTGGTCAGAGGCCTAGCCTTTTATCTTTGGGGATTCTACTCAGGATGACTTCCACCCCAGCAAAAACAAACTCAAGAACACAAGCTCTGCGGCGCTACGTGTTCGAAATTTCACACCAGGGGCCAGAGCGCCTGGACCAGCCACAGACTCCGGCTTCGCAGGCGCCGAGTGGCGAGGCGCGGATTCACCGAAACAAGACCCCGCGCCGGGGCCCTCGAACCCGCGCCGCGCTCCCCAGGGACCGAGTCCGGAACCGCGACCACTAACGGAACCGGCCCAAGGGCGGCGACACCGGCAGCGCGGACCGCGGCGCGCGGTTCGGGCGCCGGGAGGGCGGGGGTTCCTCCGGAGTAGCTGGCCGGCCCGGCGCCCCATTGGGCGCCGCTCCAAACGTGCCCAAGTTGTGACAGGAATAAAGTGGGTCACAAGGCCTAGCGGGTCCCGAGCAACAGCCCTTTCGGCACCGGGTCTCCGGCTTTCCTGGCTGCTCTGCCGCTAGAATTGGCCCCAGCCCCGGGGCGCGCACCAGCCACCCGGCCCCGCCGTGCACCCCAATCCCGCCCCTGCCCCGCAGGTAACCCCAGCTGCCCCGGAGGGCCCTGCACACAGGGCGGGCCTCCGCCCCAACTCCCAGGAAAAGACACACTACAGCAGCAGTCAAAACTTGGGCTCCAGCTCCCGCCTTCCTCTCCCTCGGCCGCCGCCCCCAACCCCACACTCGCCGCCCCCCGCTCGCTCCTCTACCCCGCGCCCTCACCGTGTAGCTGGCCGCGGCTCCGGCTTTCTCCCTCCCCCACCCGGGAGTCTGGCTGCGCCGACTCGGAACGACTAACGCAGCAGCGTCCAGGAGGCACTGCGGCTCCGAGCACGAGCTGCACCTGGGCCACGAGCGGCGCCCCCAGCCCACCCCCAGTAATTCACCGCTCCTGCCGCCCGCTCCTCCTCCCCCTCCCTTCCCTTCCCCTCCTCCACCGGCACCGGGAATACGCATGCGCGGCGAGGCAAGCCTACGGGCGGCCCTCAAGCCCCGGGCCCACCCGTTGGGGCGCCACTCACCGGGAGCGCGCACGCGTCGGCGGCCAGATTTCCTCCGCGCTCTCGCTCTCGGGGGTTTCCTCCTTTAAACCGGTGGCCGCCGGCAGCGTCTGTGATTGCGCTCCCTCCCGGCGCATGCGTCGTCAGTGACCTCGCGCGCTCCGACGGCCAGCGCTTCGCTTTCGCCCCTCCCCTCACTCTCCCTTTCCCCCGAGTGTCTCCCGCGCATGCGACTTGCCCCGTTAGGTGTCGTGGAGACGCGGAGGGGATCCCGGGCAGCGGCGGAGACTCCCCCTCCCTTGGGCCGCGTGCGTGCGCCGTCCGCGTCCGCCGCCGGGGACGGAGGAAAACCGGGATCTTCCTGGCGCCCTCTTCCCCGCACCAGTTACTGGAAAGCCGGGGAGAGGCGGGGCCTGGTCCGTGGAGGGTGCGGCCGGTCGCGGAGCGTCAGCGCTAGGTCCAGGCGGCTTTGGCGCTCACCCTGGATGCTGGGAGCCAAAGACGGGAGAAAGGGCTTCCTGCCGGACGGAAGGTCCCGACGCTAAAAAGGGGACCCTCTCTCACTTAAAAAAGAAATCACTTTGCAAAAATCATTTTGTTAGGGAAGATTTTTTCCCCGCTTCCAATGGCCTCACTCGGGTTTCCTCTCCTGGGGCTGGAAGAGGGGTTTGCGAGGTGACTGGACTTCTAGAGACTCGGCCTTCACTCCTCCCCTGGGGAGCACAGCCTGGGTCGCTTCTTACTGGTGCGTGGGCCTGGGAGACAGGACCGGCGCCCGTGGCTGGAGGAGGCAAAAGGAGGTCAGGATGTGTTCACTTGGAGTCTTTCACCTGGCCTTTAACCCTAACTCTGACCCTTCCTTTGCCTCTGTAACTTGTTTCCTGATCCCAGCCAGGCAGCCCAGCTGGCTCACTTCTTCTACCTTTGTGACTTTCTAGATAAAACTTTAGTTTGTAGTTGAGCCTTGGCTCAATTCTCTTTCAGCCAGAACTCAAGTCTGGAACTGAGGTGCGGTTTCCGCTGCAGGGAAACCAGGTGTTAGCATAAGGAAAGATGAGGGCTGCAGTAGTGGAGGTACACCAGAACTCTAACTTCAAGGCTTTCCTTGTTAGAAAAAAGGGTGACTACTGCTGCTTATCTTACAGGGACATTACTCTCCTTGTTCTTAAAACACACGTGGTCCACATGGAAAAAGCACAGTTCAGTAGTTGTAAATTATGGGAGAAGAGGCCTTTACAGTCTCAGTTCCTAGTAGTTTTCATGTTTTAATGAATGTCTTTTCAACTTGATATAGAAGCCATCTTCTTATTTCAAAAAATAACGTTTAGCTATAAAGTTCTCCCTTCAGGTAACATTCATCTCAGTAAACATTTCAGATTCTTGCTCAAATTGTATGCACAGAGAGGAAAAAAACAAACATAAAAATTGAACTTACTCAGATCCTGATCTTTCAGCTGAGTGTCTTTCAGTGGAGAGTGGGAAAGCATGATTTATGTACACAGAAGGGATTTTAGTGTGACCATGGGAAATGAGCAGTAGCAGAAGAATGGCAGATCATCTCTTTTGGAGAACTATCCTTTCTCACTCTGTCTCTAGGGCTGGGATGCGCCTCTAGGGGGGGAAGCATATTCAAGTTAATCCTTTGCCTTAGGCTGGAGGTACCAAGAAGGGCTCTCTCTTTTCTAATGGATTTAAGACCATTGGAAAAATGGAGGCGGGAAGCCATCTTTCCACTCAAATTCAGAGAAAGAAGGAAAGGGGGCTGGGGAGCAGATTCAGAGATTCTAGCCTGAAGACATGTTTGATGCCCTGCCTGAAACCAATATAGACTAGATAACTCTGGAAATTAAATTACTCAATAAATTCATGTGCTTGTTTTATTTATTAAATTAGAGGTTTTCTGCCACTGGTGATCATGAAGGGCAGATACAGGTAGCAAGAGAGAATGCAAGGTTCATTATACTGATAAAGTAGGTTGCATCCTAGCTTATAAGAGGGTTTGAATGCATTTCCTAGGATGTGGATGTTTAGATTTTATTCCAGAGAAAGTGATCCCTCATGTTCTGCATCATCTAGAGCACATATCTTCAAAAATACCTTTGCCCTTTTTAATGGTTCCATTGTCCTCTTAGTCACCAGGATCAAATCATGTTCATCTTTGACTCTTTCCTCTCTCACTTTCTATATTTAATCATTTACTCAGACCTGTTGATAATCCTCTTTTTTCTGCCATTCTTGTGCTACTGCTCATTTCCCATGGTTCAGTTCACAACATACCCTTTCTCCCCATATATTCTCCAAAAATAAAACTGGGTAATATTTGTAGTAACTTTTCATACTTCCAGATTCCACTTTTCTCTAAAATGAAAGTCCTTCCTCATAGTTTCATAGATCCTAAATTAGTCCCACTGACTAAATCCTTTCCTTAAACACAGTTTATGTAATTAAAATACTGTTCACTCCTTCTTGTTTGCCTTCTTATTTAAACTGCATTTCAAACTCCCTTCCCAACTGATTCCCCCAGTTGATGTCTTGATAGAGGCAATATAGCACAGTGCTTAAGAGTACAGGACCGAGCCCTGGCCGGTGTGGCACAGTGATAAGAGCATCGGCCCACAAACTGAAGGGTTGCACATTCAATTCCCGGTCAAGGGCACATACCTGGGTTGCAGGTTGGATCCCTGGCCTTGTCTGGGCGTGTTCGGGAGGCAACCAGTCAGTGTAAGAGAGACACACTGATGTTTCTCTCCCTCCCTTCCACTCTCTCTCAAAAGAAAAAAAAATCAATGAAAAAATATCCTTGGGCAAGGATTAATAAAACAAAACAAAGAAAGTGTACAGAATTGGGAACTAAACTGCCAGGATTTAAATCCCAGTCCCCAGGGGCTGAAGCTGAGGTGTGATGAGTGGGACTGGAGATGAGGATTTATTGGATCCAAGGTGGCAGCAGATTAGGTGGAAAGAAACTACATAATGAAAAAGGGAGCAATACAAGAGACTATAACCCTTGTAAACATTTGTGCACCCAACATAGGAGCACCTAAATATGTAAAGCAAGTCTTGATGGACATAAAGGGAGAGCTTGACAGTAATGCAGTTATAGTAGGGGATTTTAATACCTCATTGACATGATCTTACAGACAGAAAATCAACAAGGAGATGACAGCCTTAAATGACACACTAGATGAAATGGATTTAATTGATATATTTAGAGAATTTCACCCAAAGCAGCAGAAAGACATTCTTTTCAAGTGCCATGGAACATTTCCTAGGATAGTCTATGCTAGGACACAAACCAAGTCTCAATAAATTTAAGATTGAAATCCTATCAAACAAAGATTCTCTGACGATAATGCTATGAAACTTGAAATCAATCACAAGAAGAAAATGAAAAACACAGAAAAACATCAAAGCTAAATAACATGTTACAAAACAATGAATGGATTAACAATGAGATCAAGGAAGACATCAAAAGATACCTTGAAACAAATGAAAATAAGAACACAACAACCCAAAATCTATGAGACACACGGAAAGCAGTCCTAAGAAGGAAATTCATGTCATTAGAGGCCTATCTCAAGAAATAAGAAAAGGCTCAAATAAACAATCTAATTTAGACTTAAAGAAACTAGAAAAAAGAACAATTAATGAAGCCCAGAGTGAGTAGGAGGAAGGAAATAATAAAGATCAGAGCAGAAATAAAATAAAAGTAAAAAAAAAAAAAAAAAATACTAAAGATCAATGAAACCAAGCGCTGGTTCTTTGAAAAGATAAACAAGATTGACAAACCTACAACCAGACTCATCAAGGAAAAAAAAGAGAGGACCCAAGTAAATAAAATCAGAAATGAAAGAACTAATAACTGACACCAAAGACATACAAAGTATTGTAAGAAAATATTACCAACAACAATATGACAACAAATTGGACAATCTGGACAAAATGAATAAATTCCTAGAAACATACCATCTATCAAAACTAAATCAGGAAGAATCAGGGAACCTAAGAGAGAGATTACAACTAGTAAATTGAAGCAATAATAATAAAAAAAATCCCAACAAACAAAAGCCCGGACTAGATGGCTTTACAGGTGAATTTTACCAAACATTCTCAAACTATTCCAAAAAATTCAAGAGGAGGGAAGGGTTCCCAAGCTCATTTATGAGGCCAACGTTATCCTAATTCCAAAACCAGATAAAGACAAGACAGAAAATTATAGGCCAATATCCCTGATGCACATAGATGCTAAAATTATCAACAAAATATTAGCAAACTGAATCCAGCAATACATTGAAAAATATCATACGCCATGATCAAGTAGGATTTGTTCCGGGGATGCAAGGTTGGTACAATATCTGAAAAACACTAAATGTGCTACCCCACATAAACAAAATAAATGAAAAAAACACATGATCATATCAATAGATGCAGAAAAAGCATTTGATTAAAAGCCAGCGCCCATTTATGGTCAAAACTCTCAGCAAAGTGGGAATAGGGGGAACGTACCTCAATGTAATAAAGGCCATTTATGACAAACCCAAAGCCAACATCATACTCAATGGGCAAAAACTACAAGCATTCCCCTTAAAATCATGAACAAGACAGGGATGTCTGCTTTCACCACTTTTATTCAACATAGTACTGGAACTCCTAGCCACAGCAATCAGATAAGAAGAAATAAAAGGCATCCAAATTGGAAAGAAAAAAGTAAAACTGCCATTATTTGCAGATGACATGATACTGTATATAGATGCCACCAAAACTACTAGAGCTGATAAATTCAGTAAAGTAGCTACACATAAAATAAACATTCAAAAGTCAGTTGCATTTTTATACACCAATCATGAACTATCAGAAAGGTAAACTAAAAAAAAAAAAAAAAAAATCCCATTCACAATTGTTTCAAAAGGAATAAAATACCTAGGAATACATTTAACCAAAGATGTAAAAGACCTGTACTTGGAAAATTATATGACACTGAAGAAAGATATTAAAGAATATACAAATAAGTGGAAACATACACCATGTTCATGGATAGGAACAATTACCCTCATTAAAATGTCCATACTACCCAAAGCAATCTACACATTCAACGTAATTCCTATCAAGATACCAATGGTGTATGTCACAGAAATAGAACAAATATTTTGAAAATGTCTATGGAAACACAAAAGACCCCAAATAACAACAGCAATTTTGAGAAGGAACAAAGTTGGAGGAATCACACTCCCTGATATCAAACTATAGTGCAAGGCCATAGTAATCAAAACAATATGGTACTGGCATAAAAAGAGACAAATTGATCAATGGAATAGAATAGAGAGCCCAGAAATAAACCCACGACTTTACAGTCAATTAATATTTGACAAAGGCGGCAAAAACATAAAATGGGATAAAGATAGTCTATTCAATAAGTGGTGTTGAGAAAATTGGACAGATACATGCAAAAAAAAAGTCAAACTAGACCACCTTCTTACACTGCACACAAGAATAAACTCAAAATGGATTAAAGACTTAAATGTTAGACTCGAAACCATAAAAATCCTAGAAGAAAACACAGGCAATAAAATCTTAGACATTTCTAGTAGCAATATTTTTTCTGATATATTTCCTTAGGCAAGGGAAACAAAAGAAAAAATAAACAAATGGGAATATATCAAACTAAAAAGGTTTTGCAAAGCAAAGGAAACCATCAACTAAATAGAAAAGACAACCCACTGAATGGGAAAACATATTTGCCAATGATACATCTGATAAGGGGTGAATAGTCAAAATTTATAAAGAACTTATACAACTCAACACCAAAAAAACAATCCAATTAAAAAATTGGGCAAACTAAAGAATTAAAGAATATACAAATAAGTGGAAACATACACCATGTTTGTACAGATGGGACATACAGAGGGCCAACAGACATACACCAAAATGCTCAATGTCACTATCAGAGGAATGTAACTTAAAACCACAATGAGCTATCACCTCATACCTGTCAGAATGGCTATCATCAAGAAATCAACAAACAAGTGTTGGTGAGGATGTGGAGAAAAGAGAATCCTTGTGCACTGTTGGTTGGAATGCAGATTGGTGCAGCCACTGTGGAAAGTAATATGGTGTTACCTCAAAAATTAAAAATGGAAATACCTTATGACCCAGCAATTCCACTTATCTGAAGAATCCCAAAACACTAATTCAAAAGAATATATGTACCCCTATGTTCACTGCAGCATTATTTACAATATCCAAGATTTGCAAACAGCCCAAGTGTGCATCAGTAGATGAGTAGATAAAGCAGCTGTAGTGTATTTACATGATGAAATACTACTCAACTGTAAAAAGGAAGAAAATTTTATCCCGAATGAATGGACCTGATGAACAGACCTGATGAACATTATGCTAAGTGAAATAAGCCTGTCAGAGAAAGGCAAGTACCATATGATTTCATTCATATGTGGATTTTAATGAACAAACTTAACTAACAAGCAAAATAGAGACAGACTCATAGATAGAGGGCAGGCAGACAGCTCGGGGGGAAGAGGGGATAGGGAGTGGAGGGATTGAGCAAAAAATGAGAACAAACTCATGGACACAGACAACAGTGTGGAGATTGGGGGGGGGAGAGGGCAGGGGAGAAGGAAAGGGGTGGGGGGATAAATGGTGGTGGAAAAAAATAAATTAAATAAAGGGGGGGAAAAATCCCAGCCCCACCACTTAATATCTGCATGACTTTGAACAAGTTATTTTTCTGTTCTTCAGTTCCCTCATCTGTAAAATGAAGATAATAACGATCCCACCTCCTAGGATAATTGAGAGGAGATATAGTAGATAGATAACACATACAGGTGTGTGTGCATGTGTGTGTGTGTGTAATTGTACCTGATACATAAGAAATCCCAAGTTAATGTTGGCTATTATAAATGATGTTCCTTTTTGTGTAATTCTTACATCTCTTTTGCTCAAATTTTCCTAGTTTTCTGTGTCCTATCTGTCGCAGATTCCTTTCTGTTCCTTCATAGTACCTATCTCATCCATGCTTTCATTGACATTCTTAGTTTTACCACCATAGCTTAAGGTGAATGGAACATAGGAAGTTTAAGATATGCATATTAGGGAATATAAGAAGTTTTCTTTTTAGAGAAAGCTCCATGGTTAAGGCAATTACTCATATTCTTTCTAGACCCTTTAAAATAGAGAGAAGTATAATACAATGAAGTGGTATTATGGATTTGGTAGTAAAAAGTCTAGGCTTAAATCCTGACATACTAAGCCAAGTAAGTCAAATAATTTCTCTGAGCTTCTAGGTATTTATCTATAAAGTTTGAAAAATAAGTATCTCAGAATTGTGATGATCAAATGTAAATTATAAACTTCTACACAAAGGTTGGGTGGTAAGGATGGTTGTTTTAGACTTTAACAATTTTTGTTGGAACCCTAGGAATGGTTAAAATGACTCACAGGTTGCCCAGCTGGGTGTGACTCAGCAGTTGAGCATCTACCTAAGATCCAGGAGATGGAGGTTCGGTTCCCAGTCAGGACACATGCCGGGATCGCAGACTCAATCCCCAGTCAGGGTCGTGCAGGAGGCTGGCCAATCAATGACTCTCTCTCATCAATGATGTTTCTGTCTCTCTCTCTCTCCCTCTCTTTTCCTCTCTCTGAAATCAATAAAGATATATATATATATTTTTAAAGCCTCACAGATTTGTAATTTCAGCCTACACTTCTCCTTTGGGCTCCATACACGTATGCTCAGTAGCCTACCTGATGCCTCCTTCATTCTATTCTTCACAGAGCAACAAGAATATTCTTTTGAAAGTAGAAATGAAACCACATGTTCCCATTTAAAACCCTTTATTTAATAATGGGTTAAAATAAAAACCCTTTATTTAAAACCCTTTATTTAATAATTATTAAGAAACCCAAGTTCTTAATAATGGCCATAATACCCTGTTGATCTAGCCCTTGCTCTCTCTCCAACCTCATGTCCTGCCGTTTCCCCTTTCTCCATAACACTCCCAACCCAGAAGCTTCCTTCAGCTCCTTGCTACTGTCTATTCCCAGGCTCTGACCCGTGCTGTGCCCTTGCCTGGACTGCCTTCTATCTCCCTCATGTCTTGCTACTCCTTAATCTTCATGTCTCAAAGCTCTGACCACCCAACTTAAGTAGGTCCCCTTCCCACCTCCCACCTGTCCCCTCCACGCAGTACCCACAGTTCTTCTCTATTGTTGTGCTGTTTCCTCCATACTATAAATTTAAATTCCACATATATTTGTTTGATATTTGTTTTCTTATCTCTTAACTATCTTCCCCACCACCACATGGCACACCCCAGGAGGCAAGAACCATGTGTTTTGTTCACCACTGTATATGCAGCATCTATTTCAGTGCCTGAAGTAAATGAATGATTGAATCAATGAATGAATGAGATGAAAAGTGTAACATGCTAGGAGATTTTTAGGCTCATCTTTATATCCTAAATCATAACTGTAGGCAGATTACAGTCTTGTCAAGAGTTAGCCTTACTAATGTGTATTAAAGTACAAAGGAGAGATAAACTGAAATCAATAAAACATGATGTACTAGTACTGAGTTAGTAATATAGTACTGAAGGACCCACAAGAGTATAGACACAGCTAACACCCATGTAACAGGATGCTGAGTGAGGTCCAAAATAGGGAACAAAGAGCATGAATTACTCACCTTCTAAATAGCTGCCTATATTTGGGGCCAGATACCTAGTCCTTTAGCCAAGACAAATCTGAACAAAATGACCTACCATAGTCAAAACCTACAACCCTCACTCTCAGGTCACATAAGCAGAACGCTCAGGAAGAGAAGTATTGGAGTTAGCTGGGGTCCTGCACAGTACTGTGGCTTTTCCTTTCAATTTATCCCTGCCCCACTCCAAGTTAAAGGAACAAGGCTTCAGTAGAGCCAGCTAGAGAAATTGGAGGTAACTGTAAGGAGAGCCTGGCATCCCGTCCTCTGGCAGATTGGCTGATGTGCCCTGCACCTACCTAAACGGGGGCAGAGACTTGGCGCGAGACAGCAGGCTAGCGAGCAGGCTGAGTAAAGCAACCTGCACTCCTTCAACTTGGCATGGCAGGGGTGCGGACCTTTCCCCTGGGTTCACTGATGCTGTATAGAAAGTGCTGTCCAGGTTTGAACCATCTAGACAACTAAGGGGGAAAGAAATTCTAGCAGCAAAAGGCTGGACATGCTTCTGAGAGTGGGAACTGAGAGAGAAAGAGAGAGCAGCAGGCTGATCTCCCAGGTCAGGGAGCTGTGCAGCGGAGGGGCCGCCTCAGAGATTCTGAACTCTGTGCCCATTAATGAGTGAGCATTTAGAAGCAACCTGGGTTGTATTTAAGCAGTGGAGAAAAATGTATCCCTTTCTTCCCTAATTTCCCTCCCAGTCCCCACCCCACACCAGAGGGAGTAGGCCTTGAAGAGAGAGTGACAGAATTGGTTGAAAACAACCCCCACCTCTGTCTTTAGAGTTTCTGAGTCACAAGTTCAGCCAGAGAACATGTGCCTTAGAACTGAGAGTGGAGTTTTAAACCAGACATACTCTTAATGACCGCGAGTGGAGGAAGAAGTTAAAGAACATGCTCAAGATGTCTCTAAGGGGTTTGCTACCCAGTGCTGCTTAATCACCTCAGGATCCCATCAAAACAAAATTTCTGATGCAGTTAGTCTGCGATGCGGCCAGAGATCCTGCGTTCCTAACAAGCTCCCTGGGGACGCTGCTGATTCCAGGGCCACACTTTGACAAACAAGGCACTATAAAGCAGGGGAGGGAGTTTCAACAAAGCACAGTGAGCAGCAAGGAGAGAAGAGAAAAAAAATATTAGGCTGGAACATAGAAAATATCCATTTTTGTAGGTCAAAAACTGTAGAATATTGGCAATTTGAAAAACTTTTGTTTGTATCCCATCAAATAAAAAATTCATAAAATGGGAAACACATTATTGGAATTAAATAATGCCTCTGCATTCTAACAAATATTTATACCCTACTTAAATGAGAATGTATAAATGAAGTAGCGTAAGGAAGTAGCACTGGCTCTGTCGGCAGGCAGAAAGAAGTACTCCCTAGGGGAGAGAGAGAGAGAGACGGGGTGGGAGGGGTGGGGTGGGGGTGGAGCGTGCATTTGAAAGAGGCTGGGACTGGAATCACAACCAGCCACCTCTAACATGCTATATTTTTAGGATTTTTACAAATGTTGAAGTCTTCAGGAATTGTGCTTGTGGATAAAACTTACTGCCACCTGGTGGATTTGAGTTAAGAGTTAAAAGGGAAATATCAATCTTTTAATTCAGATATCTCAAATACTATTTATTAGTACTTCCTCTGTTCATTTTAATTTAAAAAAGAAAATAGATATAGATTTACTAAAAATATAGGATTACATTTAGGAGAACTTCCTGCCTTTGGTTTCAATTGGAGGGGAAAATAATGTTCATATTTATATGCATTAGATGGCATTAAAGTTACATTTTAAGTTTATGACTGCATGGCTTTTCATTTCCACAACAGTTTTATCTTGAACAGAAATTTATCCATTTGTTTGTTAAAGAAAGCATTAGGAATTGGACCAGTAGGTAATTATTTCTCTTGTATGTGTGCAGAATGCTAAAATAAAGACCATGGTGTGCAACTCCCAACTTTCCTTCCCTTTATCACAAGCTGTATATTTTCAAGAGCCCTTCTTTGCTATCTCAGAAGAAAGGGATCTTCCTAATTCTTTCCAAAGTTAGATCATTTGATTTTACCCTACCTGGTGAAATAAATTATCAATACCTTACTCAAATCTGTATTTAACTTTTCTTCCACTTCATCATTCTGTGCAGCCTCTGTGACCCCTACCTACTCCCAAGAACAGCAGTGGGACTTTTCTTGGCTCCATGTTAAACTGCTTCAATTCTCACCAATTTACTTTTGTAATCAAATCATTTTGTAATCGAATCACTTAGTCTAGATTCTCTCACAAAATCAATAAACAACCATAATCAAAATGATGGGTCATCAATATGAACAAAGGAAAAAACCAAAATCTGTTATTGAACTATTACATGCTGGATTTACCACCATTTTCTCTAAAAATGGTGCTCATTGTTAAGCCAAGATAAAATATCCTGCAGGTCATCTGCAGTATCCTAATATTGTATGTTTTCTCATGATGAATTTTTCTGGGATTACTATTAAACCATAGGTAGGCGTCACAATATATTTTTCTCATTTCTCCTGATTTAGAAACTTACGTGTCATACAGTTCTAATGATTTTAGCATCTATTAATGATGATATTTATTAATTTTCTAACAATAATAGAACTAGTAAAAACAATAATAAGTGGATATGTTTCTTATGTAATTTTTAGAATCTTTAAATTGCATTTTTATATTGAGTGGTTAATTTTTTTAATAGGTAAGAAATTTCAAAGAAAAAGCATATGGTTATAAATGTAAGTATTTTCACTCAAGGCCCTTAAATAATAGACTTTAAAATTTATGATCATAAATTCAATGAAATTTCATGGTTCTCTTTCATCATTTTCATTCATAGGCCTCTCTTTAGAAGAGAGTAGGCAACACAGAGGACTTGTAATATCAGTGTTTTTGTCTAACATGGGTCAGAAAAAGGATAAGCCACAGAAAAATAATTTAAAGGTTCAGTATAAATTCTGGTTCTGTTAGAGGCAATTTCTGAAATACCTGAAAGTTTTTGAAATGATGTCTAAGCTATAATTCTAACATGAAACTGAAAAGAAATCTATAAATTTTCTGATCTCTTATTATAAAGGTAGTGACAAATAAAACATTCAGTACATAAACACTTTAAAGCGATTTATTAATTATTTTCCTCTATTTGGTATCATCATCATCACTGTTTGAACTATTAGTGTCATCATAAATAGAAGTGTTTCTGATTGAAGATACCATCACATCTACAATGCCTTTTTTGGGGTTTTCTTCCAAATCAGTCTGTATTGCTCCAACTTCTGCTAGCTTCCATTCAAGTTCTGCAATAAGTAACCCATCATTAAATTAGATTAAAATCTTAGAAACATGAAAAGAAGAATTTCTCATCTATATGAAACAGAGCTGACTCTTATAAAATTAATGTGGAAAAGGTATATTTAGAACTGGATGCCAATGAAAGCAGTACAATATCAAAATATGCATTGGATACAGCAAAATTATACTTAAAAGGAGAAATTATGGTTAAGATTTTTATTTTAAAATGATTGAAAATAAGTGGTATAAAAGTTCAAATCAAGAAGCTAGGAAAAGAACAATAAAGTAAACCCAAGATTTTCAGAAAGAGGGATATACTGAAGAAAAGACTTTAGCAAAAGTAGGAAGACAAAAGTAGAGGTGACCGACAAAATCAAATGCTGGTAGCTTGAAAGAACTAACAGACACACCTCACACAAAAATTATGGCAAGAAAAGAAAAAAAAACACACAAATAATATCAAGAATTGACATGGGACATAAACAAAGTAAAGATTTTAAAGCTCTGAGACAACTTATGAAAAAACTAGTGCCAATACATTTGAAAACTTTAATGGGAAAATTTCAACAAAAATATGAAAAACCAAAATATATCCAAGAGAAAACTGAAAAGAATTGAGTTGATAACCCAAAATTCCCCCATCCCTGCAAATTCATCATTTTATCAAATTTATTCCTAAGTACTAAGTAAAAGAACAGAATATTTATAAGGAAAATTATAAAATATATTACAATATATAATATATACATATTATGTTTATGGGAAAATTATAAAAGACCAAAATAAATGACAACATATATCTCATTCGTGGATAGGAATATCTACTGTTATTAGGATATCAAGTCTCCAACAATTAATCTAATAAATAATCAACAAGACTTTCCACAAACTTGACTAATTCCAACATTTATATTAAATTTTGAAAAAGACGTGCCCTACTAGAGACAACTAGATTATTATAAAGCTATAGTAATTAAGACCATGCTTTATAGATTCAGAGATAAACAAATAGACCAGTGAGACACAATAGAGACTTCAAAAACAAACTGAAGCATTTTTGAACCATAAAAAATAACATAGGAAACATTAAAAATCAGTGGGAAAAACACCTCACACACATTAAGATGGTTACTATTTTTAAAAATGAACAGAAAATAACAAGTGTTGGAGAGAATGTGGGGAAACTGAAATTCTTATACACTATTGGTGGGAATATAAAATGGTACAGCTAGTGTGAAAAGAGTATGCTGTTGCTCAAAAAATTAAAATAGAATTACCATATGATTCAGCAATTCTACTTCCAAGTTTATACCCAAAAGAATTAAAAGCAGGGACTAGAACTGATTTTTTTTTTTTTAAAACATATCTTTATTGATTTCAGAGAGAGGAAAGGAGGGGGAGAGAGAGAGATAGGAACATCAACGATGAGAGAGTCATTGGTCGGCTGCCTCTCACACACTACTGACCGGGAATCGAACCCCGATTTCCTGGATCCTAGGTTGATGCCGGGCTAGAACTGATTATTTGTACATTATGTTCATAGCAGCATTATTCTCAATAGCCAAAAGATAGAATCAACCCAAGCATCCACCAACAGATAAATGGGTAAACAAAATATGGTATAAACATACAATGGAATATTATGCAGCCTTAAAAAGGAAGGAACCCTATACATGCTACAACATGGAAGAACCTTGAGGACATTATGTTATGTGAAATAAGTCGGTCACAAAAGAACAAATACTGTATGATTCACTTATATGAGATATTGAGAGTAGTCAAGTTCATAGAGTCAGGAAGTAGAACAGTAATGGTCAGGGGCTAGAGAGAGAGGGGAATGGGGAGTTATTGTTTAATTGGTATAGAGTTTCAGTTATGCAAGATGAAAGTGTTCTAGAGACGGATAATGGTGGTGGCAGCAAACAATGTGGATGCACATAACTCCACTGACCTATATACTTTAAAATGGTTAAATTATTTATTTATTTATAAAATAAAGTCCTGGATATGTAATGTTCACCATGGTAATTATAGTTAATAATACTGCATTATATATTTAAAAATGTTTAAGATGGTAAATTTCATATTATGTGTATTTTATGACAATTTAAAATTTTTTTAACAAACTAATAAAAGAGCATGGACCAGATAACACATTATTCATGATAGTGATTGCCTCTAGGGAGGAAGAGAGGGGAATGGTACTAGGAATGGAAATGTAAGTAACTTCAGCTATATCTGTAATGTTTATTTCAGCAATTTAAAAAATAGCTGAAGCAAACATGAACAAATGTTCACATTTGTTATTTTTGGTAATTACATGAATGATTGCTACATTATTGTTTTTCCTATTATGGAAAAAAAAAATTTTAATAAAGAAATGAGGTCCAAGCTGAAAAAAAAGGGTAATAAAACAAAGAGGGCCTTAGAGACTAGGAGAAGGGAAGAGAGTAATTCTGGAACAATTAAAGTACTGGAGGTACCAGTAAGGCCAAAAAGTCTTCAGGGAACAAAAGAGTAGATAAACTAGCTGTTAAGAAGAACTATTCACAATGGCTTTAACATGACGGTAAGAAAAAGATTTTTATAATATGAAATTAATCCTTGATAAAGGATATGGCATCAAAACTAGGTCAGGAAGTAAAAATCATTAAAGAAGGTAAAAATGTGTTATGTACTATGAAAAAGAAAATGATAGGAGGGATGGCACTTACACCTGTTAGGAAGACAAAGTTCAAAGGGAATTAATTAACCAACAAAATCAGATAGAATGTGGATAAGTGAAAGTAAGTTTTATAGGGAATATATGCTATAGAAATTTAGTAGAGAACAGGAAGGCAGATAATGAATTGGTCCAAAATCATATCATGGGATAAATGGAAAACTGAGAGACCCATGAAGGAATAGGATTTGGAATCAGGAATAAAGAAGAGTAGGGTATTTGGGATACAGCGAAAGAGTATGAAACAAAGTATAAAGGAACAAACTAGAGTGTCCCGGGTAGTGGCTGAAGACCAGCCTGGTGGCACAGAAACAAGAAAGCATTGAGAAATATAGTTAGATAAGTGGTCTGAAATTCTCAGGCAGAAAATTCTGAATTTTTAACTTATTTGAGGCAAGGAACCAATAAGGATTTAAGCAAATGGGTGCTAGGATAAAAGTATTATTGTAGGAAATTAATCTGGAGGCATACAAAAAGAGACTGGAAGAAAAGGAAAAAAACCTTATGTCTGATGGAATTAAACTTTCATGATATTTGTTAATTTAGTGAAGTTTTCACCTCTTTTTTTACAGACAAATTTTTAAAATAACATCATTACCTTCTAGCTTGAGATTTATCCCTCCACATTCTATAATTCCAATGAATTTGCCTTCTATCTGACCGTTTTTATAAACAAAAATTGTTGGTAAACAATTGTCATGGTAGTGTTGAATGCAGCTATTCACGATGGCTTTAACAAATTTAGTTTCTGGAAACTTTCTTGCTAGAAGACTAAGATGCTGGTTAACCAACAAACACATTGGAATGCTAAAAAGAGAAATAGTACATACAATATCTTTAAAAAACAAACTACTCATCTCAGTCTAATAAAATAAGCGAAACATCTCTATAAGAAAAATATATCTTTACATATTCTTTTAATAATACCTAAGAACATATCAATATCATCTCTATTGTTACCTTGAGTAATGATAAACTGTAGAGTCCTCTGATTTTCATTACAAACACCATTATAACCTGGGAATAAAGTTTGCTACCAAGGGAACTTGATGCCTAACTAAGGCTAACCACATCTGACTTAGCATCAATTTAATCAAGCCAGTTCCTAGTTTGTAAGACATAGGAGAGAGAAAAAAAATAAATGACACTTCTAGGGAACCTGTGGCAGTTCAGAGTTAAAAGAAAGGGGATCCCAGCTCTTGTCACCATCACAGGTTTATTTTCACATGAGATTATCAAATCCAAAATTCCTTATCTCAAACTTCCTTGTATTTCTTGACTCTAACAAAGATCACCCACACTTTTCCTCGACATCCCACTCCAGCCACATCCTGTTCCCCACAATTCAGAACTATTCCTCATTGGAAATTTAAAATTGATTGGAAGTGTGACCAAACCGTGCGATTCTTCCTGCTTTGCCACCTAACTCCCATGACTTCGATTCTTTGATTGGTCCCTTTTCTCCCAGTCTATCAGTCACTCACAGCTTTATTAAAGTGTTGCAAAGCTACTTTATCTCATACTTCTTCCATTTCCTATGGGACTTTTCTCTGTTATTCTGCCTTCCTCCTTTCCTGTTTTCTCAATCTTTCCTTTTCCACTTTGCATAAACATATTCAAGTTAGTAAATTTTTTAAAAGTCCCTTATAACTATCTGTCCCCTCGTAATAACTACTCTCTCTCCTGTTCACAACCCAGATGAAAAAGGAAATGGAAATCTCTATGTTCTGTTCACTTCCCTTCTTGAAAGGCTCTCTTATTTTGGCTCCTGTGGAAATACTTTCTATTAATTTCCTTTTTATTGCTTTGACTGCCTTCTCCTATCTATGCCTCAAATGTATATGTTCCTTGTTACTGTGTCCTGGACCCTCTTCTCACTCCAGACACATTTTCTGGGCAATCTTATCCATTTTTATGTAAACAGCTAATGAACTTCATCTCCTCTCCTCTCTTAACCAAAAGAAAAAGAAGCCTAATCTTTCTCTTCTATTTTCTTTTAATAAACCTCAATTTGATAGAAGTACAGCCTTCCTTTGTCCTTGTATTCATTCCTCATCATTCATATGGTATATAACAGTGTATGAGGAGAGAAAGATTAGTGTGATCTCTGTTAACCAGGGAAAGCTGCTTTGAACAGACCAATTAGTATTTTTTTCTCTTGTACTGCTTTGTATGTCTTTTCAAAAAATATATATAATGTTTAATTGGCCTCTTTCATGATACCATAGAAGCATCCTATTCCCTTTTAGTATTCTCACCTCCTAAAACCTGTCACACCCAATAAATCAAGCTCTCTTAACTGAGTGACTCATGCCAGGGCATGCTACATGCTCTAGGCAGATGAAGACCCTTCTGGACGTTTGTGTGCTTTTTCTCTCTACACCTGTTTGTGCATTTTATTATAATTTGAAAATTGCACATTTTATTATAATTAACAAATAAACAAAAGTGGGACAAGAAAAACCATTGCAGTTCTTGTGAAAATCAAATGCAAGCTTTAGGAAAACTTGATAAAGATTAGTTACTAAGAAAAAAATGATGTTTAGATGTGGGCCAGACAAATGTAAATAATCAGGGGAAAGTACAGATTTCTGCACTCAAATTGCCTTGCATGCATTTGAGTTCTTGCTCCATTTATACAAACCCTGACAATGGAAATCAATGAAAATGCACTAAGTTCTAATCAATATTTGGGAGAGGAATTATATTTATATATATTGTTTGGTTTATCTTTATCAGTTTCTAGCTTTTATTCTCAATACATTTTTGCTAAACTTGTTTCATAAATTTCAACAAAGTGGGTACAGAGAAAAAGTACTTCAACATAATAAAGGCCATATATGACAAGCCCACAGCTAACATCCTACTCAACTGTGAAAAGCTGAAAGCCTTTCCTCTAAAATCAGGAACAAGACAAGGATATTCACTCTCACTTTTATTCAGCATACTGTTGGAAGTCCTAACCAGAGAATTAGGCAAGAAAAAGAAATAAAAGGCATCCAAATTGGAAAGAAAGAAGTAGAACTGTCACCATTTGCAAATGACATATTATATATAGAAAACCCAAAAGACTCCATCAAAAAACTGTACGAACTAAAAAACAAATTGAGTAAAGTTGAAAGATACAAAAATCAATATATAAAAATCTGTTGCATTTTTATACACTAACAAACTATCAGAAAGATAAAGAAAACAATATCATATATAATTGCATTAAAAAGAATAGAATACCTAGGAATAAATTTAACCAAGGAGGTGAAAGACCTATGTATTGAACACTATAGGACATTAATGAAAGAAATGGCAGAAAAAAACAAATAAATGGAAAGATATTCCATGCTCATGGATTGGAAGAATCAATATTGTTAAAATGTCCATATTACCCAAAGCAATCTAAAGATTCAGTGCAATCCCTATCAAAATTCCAATGGCATTTTTCAAAGAAATAGAACAAATAATCCTAATATTTGTACAGAACCACAAAAAATACCTGAATAGCCAAAGCAATCTTGAGAAAGAACAAAGCAAGAGGCATCACACTCCCTGATTTGAAACTATACCACAAAGCTACAGTAATTAAAACCATGTGGTATTGGCCAAAAAACAGGCACATAGGTCAGTGGAACAGAATAGAGAGCCCAGAATTAAACCCATACATATATGGCCTATTATTTTATGACAGAAGAGTCAGCAAAGAATATACAATGGAGAAAAGACAATCTGTTCAATAAATGGTGTTGGAAAAACTGGATAGCCGCATGCAAAAGAATGACACTTGACCACTATCTTACACCATAGACAAAAATGAACTCAAAATGGATTAAAGACTTGAACATAAGACCTGAAACCACAGAACTCCCAGAAGAAAACATAGGCAGTAAGCTCTTTGACATGGATCTTGGCAATGATTTTTTAAACCTAAAACCAGAAGCAAAAGCAATAAAATAAATAAATAAATAAATAAATAAATAAATGGGACTATATCATACTAAAAAGCAAAGCAAAAGAACCATCAACAAAATGAAAAGGTAATCGACTGAATGGGAGAAAATATTTGCAAGTCGAGTATCTGATAAGGGGCCAATATCCAAAATATATAAAGGACTCATACAATTCAATAGCAAAACACCAAACAATAAAAAAAAAGTGGGCCCAAGATGTAAATAGACATTTTTTCCAAAGACAACATACAGATGTCCAACAAGTACATGAAAAGATGTTCGACATCATTAATCATCAAAGAAATGCAAATAAAAACCACGATGAGTAATCACTTCACACCTGTTTGAATGGCTGTTATGAAATAACAAGTGTTGACAAGGACGTAGGAAACCATGTTAGTGGGAATGTAATTTGGTGCAGTCACCATGGAAAACAGTATGGAGGTTCCTCATAAATTAGAAACAGAGCTACTATATGATTCAGCAATTCCACTTCTGGGTATTTATCTAGAGAAAATGAAAAAACTAACTAAAAAATGTACCCCTATGTTCATTGGAGCATTATTTACAATAGCCAAGATATGGAAACAACCTAAGTGTCCATCAGTTGATTAATGGATAAAGAAACTGTGCCATATATATATATGGTAATATTATTCAGCCATAAAAAAAAAGAATGATTTTTTCCATTTGCAACAACATGGATAAACCTTGAGGGCTTTGTGCTGTATGAAAGATAGACAAATACCTTATGATCTCTCTTAAATATGGAACCTACAAGAACAACAAAAAAGAAGGTCACAGATACCAAAAAAACAGATTGGTGGTTGCCAGAGGTGGAGGAGGGGGGTTGGGAGAGACCCATGAGGGAAGGTCAAAAGGTTGAAAAAAAAGTCAAAGCAGAGAATTACTCACACAAAAAAATCTTTTTTTTATCTTCATCTGACATATACAAAATACAATCATTTACTTATCTTGATATTGGCCCATGGCCTGCTCATTGGAGTTCTCCATAGCTTTTCTCATTTAAACTCTACCATAATGCATTGTCTTCTGTATTTTCTTAGTCTTGCACTCAGGCCAAAAATCTCCCTTTCTTCTACAACATCTAATCAGTAATAGAATATTGCTTAGATTGCTTCTACCTTCTAATTTCATACTCAGCCTCTCCTCTCTTTCTCCATTGCCTTACTCCTTTCCTTTCTTATCTGAGCTAAATGATCTGTTTCCAGGCTTGGTTCTCCAAATTCATCCTTGACCCTGCTGACAAAGGGAACTCAGTATGAAAATCTCATGTGTAACAACTGCCCTTCCCTCAAGCTTAAAATCTTTCAATGGCTCATTGACTTCAGAATAAAGTGTGAGCTTTATACAGCTTTCAAGGTTCTCCCTGGTCTGGATTCTGCCTATCTCTCCAGCATTATTCTCTGCTGGCTGTCATATTATTCAAAGCACTCCAAAGCAAGATGGTGTCTCTTATTTCTGTACCTTTGTTCAAGTTGTACACTCCATCTAAAATACCCAGTTCAGCCTGTCTCCTTCCTCCAACTCTGTAAACTTGGGGGATCTTTTCTTATTTTTTGAGGCCTATACCAAGAATTATTTACTCTATAGAAAGTTCCATACTTCCTTCCTCTCAGGGTAGAACTTAATACTCCCTCTTCAGTGCCTTTAATCTACTCTATAGAATTCAACTGTAGCACCTAAAAGACTTCATTATTACTATATTTAATTGTCTCCCTCTAGTATACTAGGTGATGTTATCAATTTTGTTAGCAAGAAGCTAACAAAAATAAGTTAAATAATTATGTTTCATTTACATTTCAGAATATATATATATATATATATATATATATATATATATACCATTTCTTTTGATAATTATAACGTGCTACAAATGTAGACACTGCTTTATTTTAGTAGGTGGCCTACTAAAAGTAATATTTAAAAAGTATGTACTACCTAACTTAAATATCAATTTTCCAATATAAACAATGACATAAATTGACTTTATAAGTTTCAGGTTTCTTCAAATAGGTGAACTGAATCCACTAATATCTAATTTAGATTAGTTTTATCATTACAGTCAGAATGAGAGCTGAGTCAGTGGTATAATAGACACTTATGAGGTGGGTGGTGTGAATGGCAGAAGGCAGGTGGGCATTGGTAGTGACAGTGAAGAGTATGGAATTAAGAGAGCATGGCTTAACAGGTTGTGATGCAGGGAGGAAGCAGTTGCTTGAAAATAGTTACAACAGCAAGTGGTAGGGGAACAAATTTGGATTTGGGGTTCAGGGGCCAGAATTAAACTCAGTAAGAATTATAAAATAATGAGACCTCTGACATCAGAGAAGTTAAGAGCCTAGTTATGGTATGTGAGGTTCAAAATATGCAGTTGGAGCCCGGCTGGGCGTGGCTCAGAGATTGAGCATCGACCTAGGATCTAGGCAATATAAGAATAATATAGAAGCCCCACCCCTAAATCAAAATTTGGGCACAGGTGTAAGATTGAATAAAATCAGAAACAAAGCTAACATTAAGCTGAGCTACCAGGCTCATCAGCCCAGGTTACTTAAACTCCTCTAAGGTACCCTAAGCAGGCTGAACATTCACTTAGATGAAGAATGGGCCCAGTTCTATAAATTTAGTGGCAACAGAATATTAAAATTATAAAACTTAGGAACCTAGTAAAAAATCAAACTCTTACCCTCCTATAAAAGGCAGCTAGAAATACAAACTTAATAGTTATACTTCACTTTTCAATATGAAAGTTATTAGTAAAAGTTATGAGTAAATCCATTATTAAAAACTAGACTTTATAGAGAATGTAACACAAATAATTTTTTTCCCATTTTACAAATTTGATTATAGATTAATTTTCTTAAAGTGTATGTTTTATACTGACACAAGAATGCATTTCCTTAATGTCAAGAAAACTAATATTTTATATAACTTTCTTAGATTGCCCCCAAAACCTTCTGAGTTCACAAATGTTTCATATATTATAAAAATGAATCCTTACTCTTTAAGTCCATCAAAGCATATGACAGTTTGTAAAACCTGGAGACTAAAATGCATTCAACCTCTTCTATGAGTTTTTGAAAATTGGTCAAAACTGGTCAAAATTGGTAATTTATCTAGAAATAACCATTAAAATAATTTTATACCAGAGTATGGTAATTCAGAACCAACACCTATTCTGCTTCTCATAATGGGTCTCAGAAAAGGCATGCAGTGCACCACTTCAGTACATAACATTTGTGACACACAAATCCTAGTATTGGAGATATTGCTGTTTCACATCCTTATTTGTGAAGAACCAAAATCAGCAAATCTCCAATTGGTTTAGCCAGATAAGTGGGATAGGATAAATGGGAAATGATTATTTTTAAGACTTTAAACTACTAAAAAATTATTATTTACCAAGCATTTTAGTGATAGTAAAAATAATGTCTTCTTTTATGGGGTATGATTCCTATCAGAATTTCTCTGAGGAACTGGTGAGCTGGTAAACAGCTGGGCTCTAATTTGCATAAATTGCTGCTATGTACAGAATTTCTCTTCTATGAAGAGAGAAGACATTTTTTATTCAGACAATAAAATAGGGACAAGGAGGGCTGCTGTCATGGCCTCAGTTTCTGGATTGGCTTGGAGCCCAGGCAGAGGGCCTGGGACCCAACTCTAGAGGCGCTGTTTCTAGGAGAGATTTGTGAAACTATGGGAGCTGCAGCTCCTCTTTGGCACAGGGTTGGGGAAAAGCCCACTCTTCCCAGTTATCATTACACCAGGCTGATGAACAGGGGGGCATATGGATTATACTTAGTATAATTGGGCACTCTAAAATTAACTGGGGGCGGGGGTGCAAGGAAATTGTTCTGTTAAAGAGACAAGAGATATGGTATATCCAAATGCACTGACTGACCCTTGATTGGATCCTGTTCAAAAATATATGTATTTGTAAGAGACAGTTTGAAGTCAGTTGAGAAATTTTAAGAAAGTACGGGATATTAGATGCTATTAGGAATTACTGTTAATTTTGTTAGGTGAGAAAATGTTACTGTTAGAAGGGGAAATGGTATTGTGGTTATACAGAAAACTGCCCTTATTTTGAAAATGCATGCTGAAGTACTTAAGATAAAACTGTCATGCTGTGTGTAATTTACTTCTAACTTGTTCTGCAAATGCGCGCGCGCGCACACACAATACAAACACGGCACAGCGTGCCCTGCTGAGTCTACCTGATAGTATTTAGGGGCTTGTTGTATCCTTATTTCCATGTTTGAAATTTTCCACAAGTTTTATTTAAATTAACTGCCAAAGGTTGCTTATATTTTCTAAAAAGTGTGACAAGCTCTTTAAATTAGACATGAAAATATATTAAAATACCTAATTTAATCCCTGAAGCTCCTGAGTCTCTACATATATGTACATATAGATGCATATTTCCTTTTGGTGAGTACTCGTTATGTGCTTTTTAAACCCTTAAAACCAGAAATCGTAATGTATCGTAAACATTAGTATATTAATATTTTACAAAAACAATGGTAATTACCTTGATCTGTATAGATGAATTATAACCCATACATCTTTGTCTGCATTTGTGACTTCATTCACATACTGATTTCCAGAAATTTCTCTCAACTCCCCAAATTTTTGTTTTTTCTTAAGAGCTTTCCATTCCTGTAACCGCTTTTCTCTAATTAAAAAATGAAATACAATTACCTAAGAAATCTGTTATATTCATAAGGTCATTCTCATGCACTGTGACAATTTAGGGCAATGAATGTAAAGCTAGGATATGTCAAACACTTTAAAACATGATAGAATAGCCCTGGCTGGTTTACTCAGTGGTTAGAGTGTTGGCCCATGGACCAAGGGGCCAAGGGGACCAAGGGATCAATTCCCAGACAAAGGCATGTACCTGGTTGCAGGACCTCTGCCCTGGTTGGGGCGAATGTGGGAGGCAGCCTCTCTCAGATCGATGTTTCTTTCTCCCTCCCTCCCTCCCTCTCTCCTCCCCCATTTCCCTCCCTTCCACTCTCTAAAAATCAATGGAAAAATTATCCTCGAGTAAAGATTAACAACAACAAAATGACAGAATAACTATTAATGGTATTACAATGCCAATTTCTGTTTATATGGGAATTTGTGTTACGGGTCTTGCAAGTAAAATGTTAGCTACTGACTGTTATTTTTATTTAAGACTAGGTCTTAATCATAGCTATAGAGAGTTTATTTAGGCACCGAACCAACAAATTCTCATATGCAGGTTAAATACTTATTAAGAGAGAATATATAATAATCATAATAATGGTATTATTATTCTAACATTTATAGAGTGCTTATTATGTTACCAGGCACTGCTCTAAGGGCATTGCATAAACTAACCCTTGCAAAAACTTTATAAAGTTAATACTATTATTATCCCCATTACATGCTCTTAACTATCATGCTAAGCTGACCTTCAGTCCAAAGCCTTTGTGAATATGTATAATTACTTGTTATAAAATTTATTGCAGGTAGAGAGAGGTGATAGAGAAGAATGCCGAGTGCGAATTCTAAGGTCAGACTAAACTGGGTTTAAATACCGTTCCCACTTACCAGCAGCATGAACTTGGGCAAGTTATTTGATCTCTCTAAGTTTCAGTTTCCCCAACTGCAATGGAAATAATACTAATACCTACTTGCATGGGATTGTTGGGAATTAAATGAAATAATAGAGGGAAATTTCTTAGGATGGTACCTAGCACACAGTGAGCATTCCATGTTACCTAGTATTCATCCACAGGGAGCCTTAAAACTTTCCTAAAACTCTCAAAACTTACGTACTCTGATTCAGCTGTTGAACGCTTGGATCCATGAAGCAGATCCAAATGGTTTCTGATGCATGTGCAAGTTTCTTAAAAGTTACTGATTCAATATCTCTAGGTTATCTTGGGAATACTTACTTCCCTTCTTTCTGTGTTTTAACTATATTTTCTGTATTCTTGATGCTCTGGCACCTGGGGTCTTGCTGATCCTGGACAGGCTGCCCCTCCAAATTCCAAAAGATGGCAACCTCTTTCTGGAGAGCAAATTTCTCAAATGCAAACCAACCAGTCCAGAGCCCAATCCCTCAGTCACCTCTGAGCCACTGTCCCTCTGCCCTATTTATCCCTGGGCCAGGTACCAAACAACTAGAGACAGCCACTGTAGCCCCCAGCCGGCCAAAATTATTTAAACTAGCCAGTCCTAAATCTGCTTAGCTATCTTTTCAATAGCAATTATCCCCTGATCTGTTGGCTTTACTATACCTGAATAAATACAGAATCCTGGGTATATTTTAAAACACTCTGTTCTTATTTCACAAATTAGAAACATGTCAGGTAAAGCCACTCTACATAAGAAGTGATCCAAGCAGAATGAAGCCTAGAGGAGAAAGCCAAGGACAACAATCCACGTCTAGGGCCCTCCCACAATTCTCAAACTGAAGTCCTGTTTTCCCTCTACTCACCCACATATTCAGAAGCTAGCTACTCCAAAGATCTTTTGGGAGCTGAATTTTGTTTGCATTGAGTATTTAACATCAAATTCCTCAATTCGATCTCACTGGCTTAATCTCTTTCAAAAATTTCAGAAAGTTTTTGTTCCCACAGTGGCACCATGCCCTCCTTAGCGGTGCGACCATCAGCTCCCCTCCTTCCTCACTGTTCTCTGCAACTTCAGTGCAATTGGCAGCGAGACAGAAAGGCCTGGGTTGTTTTGCCACCAGGAAGTGACTTAGTGCTCCGCAGCCTGCATTTTACACCCAACAATCACACCAGTTGGGACTCAGTTGCATAAGCAGAAAGCCCTCTAGCTATTTTAAGCAGCAAGAAGCTTAATCTGTGAAATTAAGTGCTTTACAAACTCAGTGGAAAGGAGGAGGCTCTAAACTTGGCTACCAGAAGGGCTCCCTGAACAACACCACGAAGTTGGCCTGCCGAGGGAACAAGCTCTCTGCTACAATCCAGAAACTTGGGAAATATGGGGCTACTGTTCCAACTGTGCCCTGGAATCAAACTCTCTGGGGATCAGAAAACTGCTGTAACAACTGTTCTCTCTAGGAACCTATTTCCTTAGCAGTTACTAGCAGAAAATTGCAAAAGACACATCTGATTAAGGACTATTATCCTTAATTTAGGAAAACTCTAAAAACACAACAAGAAAAAAAATCTGACTTAAAAATGGGCCAAAGAGATAACAGATACCTCACAAAAGAAGATATACAGATGACAAATAAGCATATGAAAGGATGCTCCACATCTATGTCTTCAGGAAAATGCAAATTAAAACAACAAGAGGCCACTACACACCTAACAGAATGGACAAAATCTGGAACACTGACACCACCAAACGCCAGACAGGATGCGAAGCAACAAGAACTCTCATTCATTGGTGGTACGAATGCAAAATGGTACAGCTTTTGGAAGACAGTTTGAACATTTCTTATAAAACTGAACACACTCTTACCATATGATTCAGCTATTGTGCTTCTTAGTAGAAGGAGTTGAAAATTTATGTCCACATAAAAACCTGCTCACAGATGTTTATAACAGCATTATTCATCACTGCCAAAACTTAGAAGTAACCAAGATATCCTTCAGTAGGTAAATGATAAATAAATTGTGGTACGTCCAATAATGGAATATTACTCAATGTTAAAAAGGAATGACCTTTCCATGAAAAGACATCAAGGAAACTTAAATGCATGTTGTGAAAGAATGAAAGAAGCCAATCTGAGAAGGCTACTGTATGATCCCAACTATATAAAACAATCAGGAAAAAGCAAAACTATGGAGATACTAAAAAGATCAGTGGTTGCCAGGGATTGGCAACAGGGAGGGATGAATAGGCAAAGCGCAGAGGATATTCAGGGCACTGAAAATACTATGATGCATCATGATGGATACATGTTATCATGCATTTTCCCAAACCCATAGAATGTACAACACCAAGAATGAAGTGTAATGTACACTATCAACTTTGGGTGATTACGATATATTGATGTAGGTTCATCAATTATAACCAATATATCACTCTTGTAGGGGATGTTGATAATGGAGGCGGCTGGCTATATATGTGGGGGGAAAGTATCCTGGAAATCTCTATACCTTTCATTCAATTTTGCTATGAATCTAAAACTGCTTTTAAAAAAAAGTCTTGAAAATATTTTTGTTGCTGTTTTGTTTTGGCTTTAAATGGAAAATTTGCTTTAAATCAGCACTATCAAGGTAACTACAGAAGTTTATCTTAAGATCAAGTCAAATTTTGAAAGGCTACAGGTTCCTTTTTCCTTAGGTCAAAAGTGACAGCAGATATGGAAATAATGCCATAATTTAGTGGCAGAATTGGACTTTTGATGTGGAATATACAAGTGAAATAACTTCTATGTATAGTGCTACTCTTTAATCTCTGTGGCAGAGACTGGTCGGTGACCATCAATCAGCAAAGCTTCCTCTTGCAGAGGTCTCGGGAAGATTACATTTGCCAGCTTCCATTGCAGTTAGATTAGGGCCATGAGACAGGATTATGCCCAATACCACACAAGTGAAAGTGCATGTGTATTTCTATAACCCCTCCCTGAAATGTCCCACGCTACCCTTCACACTGTCTCCCTAGTCCATAAGGCCAGAAGTAAAGGATTCTGAGATGATGTCACTACTAAAGAAAAGAGCCCAGATACTTAGCCATCACCTGGAGGAGAGCTGCTCAGGACAATTGTTGGACAAACATCATCTGTGAGTGAGGAAGTTTCCTCTGTGAAACCACTGAGATTTTGTAGTTGTTATAGCAGTTAGCATTATCTTAAGTTCTGTTGACATAAATGATTATATCAGTAGGTTTGCTACCATTAAATAATCCTTGCATTCCTTGAATAAACCCTAATTAGTCACTACCTATGATTATTTTAATATATTCTTTTATTTGCTAATGCTCTTTTGAAGATTTTTGCAACTATGTGTCAAAAGTGATACTGGTTTAAAGCAATGTTTTCAAGTTGAGGCATGTGGACATCCTGTATGAATACTACTTGGGTATGGCAGGTTCCATACATGGGCATATTCCTGAGACCCAACCCAAACTTACTGAATATTACTATTGGTGCTGGACTCAGGAATATAAGCTTAACATTTTAAGCTTTCTGTTATGGGTAGTTATTAATATAAATAAAACTAAAGAGACCCCAGATATATGCATCTTCTGTCAATAATTTCTATTCATGGCCTATCTTCTTTCTTCTCTATCCCCATCGACTCCTTATCTCAAGGGCCATTCTAAAGCAAATATATCATTATCATTTCATCTATAAATATTTCATTATATATCTCTAAAAGATACTTTAAATTTTTAATTCACATGGCATAATCACATCTAAAACAATAATTCCTTAATATATTCAGGTATTACACAAATAATCCTATTCTCTCCATTTAAAAACTTTTATGTGGTAAAATATACAAAACATAAAATTTACCATGTTGGACACAGACAATAGTATGGGAAAGGCCTGGGGGGGAGGGGGAGATGCAGGGTGGAGAGGATCAATGGGGGGAAAAAGGGGAACATCTATAATGCTTTCAACAATAAACATAAATTTTTAAAAATTTAGCATGTTAACCATTTTTTATAACACTTCATTACATTTTTTGGGGTGACTATGGTTAATATGAACATATAGATTTCAGGTGTGGGTTTCTATATTACAAGATCTGTATTCACTCTGTGTGCCACCACCCAAAGTCCTATCTCCTCCCGTCACCATATATTAAGACCCCTTCACCCCCTACTCCCTTCCCTCTGGCAACCACCACACTGCTGTCTGTGTCCATGAGTTTCAGTTTTATATCCTGCATTTGAGTAAAATCATATGGTTCTTAGCTTTTGCTGACTGACTTATTTCGCTCAGCATATTCTCAGGGTCCATCCATGTTATTGCAAATGGCAGTTTCATACTCTCTTGTGGCTGAGTAGTGTTCCAATGAGTACATGTCCCACATCTTCTCTATCCAGTCCTCTATCGCAGGACACTTTGGTTGTCTCCATGTCTTGGCCACTGTGAATTATGCTGCAGTGAACATAGGGGTGCATATATCTTTGCGAATACATGTTTTCGAGTTTTTCGGGCATGTGCCCAGGAGAGGGATTGCTGAGTTATATGGTAACTCTTCTCAATTTTTTGAGGAGACTCCAGACTGCTTTCCACAGTGGCTGTACCAGTCCGCATTCCCACCACGGTGAGGGAGGCCCCCTTTCCCCCACAGCCTCTCCAGCACCTGTTATTACCTGTCTTGTTGACAGCAGCCACTCTAACAGGTGTGAGGTGGTCTCTCATTGTAGTTTTGATTTGTATTTCCCTAATTGCTACAGAGGTTGAACATCTTTTCATATATCTATTGGCTGTTCGTATGCCTTCTTGGGAGAGGTCCGTGTTAACCATTTTTAAGCATATAGCTCAGTGGCATTAAGTACTGTCTCCATTTTTTAAAATTTGTTTATTCAAATGAGGATCCAATTAGATTTATACAAGTGGTTATCATATCTCTTAAATCTCATTTAATCCAGATTCTTTTCCATCTATTTTTACCCCTAGCAATTTCTTTGTTGATGAAAACTAGAGTGCTTGTTCAAAATTCCTCACAGCCTAAATTTTGCTGATTACATTATCATGAAGTCAATTCACACAAGAAACCTAAGTAACAATGCTAGGTGATTATTTTGGCTAACCAACTTAAGAACTGTGAGCCCATTATATCCTGTCTGTACTAGCCTTGTCTATTGTGATAATAAAATTATGTTATCAATAACTATGTTATATTCAATAACTTAATAAGCATTCCATCTTTATAAAAATATAGGGATTATCTGTGCTTTGAAAGTAGAGAAAAATCAGCTATAGAACAAATTTTAGGAAGCAGGCTATCTTTCCAATTATGCATTTCTATCTCTTATTGAGTAGATTTTGGAATTTTATTTCCATTAAAAAAATCTCATTTTTAAATGATATATGATCATATATCAAATACTCTCCTGTGTCTGGCTCCTTTCACTCAGTATAATGTTGTTGTTGTTTTTAAACTAAATTTTTTTCCATCACCATTTATTCCCTCATACCCTCTTTCACCTCCACTCATCCTCTCCCCCAGCAATCACCACGTTGTTGTCCCGGCCCACTGAGTTCTTTTCACTAGCTATTGTGTGTATCAGTAGTTTGTTTACTATTCTACAAAATAGTATTCTATTTCATGAATGTACTACAACTTGTTTATTCATTTACCTCATAGTCATTTACCATATTGATGGAGTTCTGTATTGTTTACAGTTTCTGGGTATTATGAAAATTCACATACAAATCTTTGTATTGACATATATCTTCAGTTCTCTCAAGGGAAATATCCAGGAGTGTAACTACATGTTAAATGCATATGTAACTTTATAAGAGATTGCCAAACTATTTTCCAAAGTGGTCATATGAGAGTTCCAGTTCTTCCACAATCTTCAGTTTTTAATTGTAATTTAATTCTTATACAATAAAATTCAACTGTGTAAAGTATACAATTCGGTGATTTTGAAAATATTCACAAAGTTGTGCATATATCACCACTATCTAATTCCAGAATATTTTTATTGCCCCAAAAGTAACCCCATATCCATTAGCAGTTTCTCCCTGCTTCCCTTCCCAGGCCATGACAATTAATCTGTTTTCTGTCTGTGGATATCTTACCCTGGACATTCCATATAAATAGAATCATATAAAATATGACCTTTTGTCACTGGTTTCTTTCACTTGGCATATTATTTTCAAGGTTCAATCCTGTGGCAGCATGCATCAGAACATCATGCCTTTTCATGGCTGAAAAAAATTCCATTGTAGGGATGTACCACATGTTGTTTATTCACTCACCAGCTGATGGACATTCAAGTTCCTTGTACTTTTTGGCTACTGTGATAATGTTACTATGAACATTCATGTACATGTTTGTATTTTCAGTTCTCTTGGACACACACGCACGCATATGAATTGCTGGATTATATGGTAATTATACGCTTAACATTTAAGGAAATTGCCGACTGTTGTTCAAAGCAGTGTACCATTTCGCATCCCCACCAGCAATGTGTGAGGGCTCCAATTTCTCCACGTGCGTTTGTTACCGCCTGTCTTTTTCATTACAACCACCCCAGTGGGAGGGAAGTGGCATCTCACTGTGGTTTTGATTTGCATTCCTTAATGACCAATGATGTTGGTCATCTTTCCATGTGCTTATTTTCCGTTTGTATACCTTCTTTGGAGAAATTTCTACTCAAATTATTTAGCACTTCTTTACTTGCTGGCACCATAAGATGCTCAAGACTCATATTGTACTTTCTCAACTCACGATATGGAATAAAGCAGTTTTCCAAGGAACACTGGTTCCATTTTTATGAGTGCTACGTGTGCTCACTGCTACTTGACTAATGCTGCTTCTAGTCCAATTCACTGTTTTTTGTGTTAAAACAACCTTGCATTCCTAGGACCAGTCCTACTAGTTCAGGGTTTATTGTTCTTTTTTCAACATTGCTAGACTTAACTTGCTAATATATATATTTTTAAACTTGTGCCTACATTCATTAGAGATATTTTTATATAGCATACCATTTTTATAATTTCTTTGTCTGGTTTTAGCATCAAGATAAGTTGGGTAATATATGCACTTATTCTAATTTCTGAGAGAATTTATCACTGGCAATTAATTATTAAATGATAGAAACCATTGACAGACATCATGCTAAAAGGAAAGTCATGGCTCTCTTTTTATTGGCCATTCACTGATATTTTCCATTTTACTCATATGTCACTTGATAAAGTTCTGTGGTATATTATTGGATAGTTTTTAATTTATGCAAAGGCAAAAAAAAATCAGGTAAAAATTTCACCTTATATGAGTTAGTTCTAAAATCTTATTTAAAAATTGGTTTTGTTATTTTTAATCAATTCTATAGACAAAATAGGGCCTTATCTTAGTGTCATTCTTACAATACTTCGTTCCAAAACTCATAAATTATCCCAATGGGTCACTGTACCTATATGTTTCAATAGCTCTCATATCTTCATCATCAAATTCATCTTCAGCTTCCTTCAACTGTGCAAGAGTCATCTTTTCATATGGTTTAACTAAAAATAAATTGTAGACAACTGAATTGTTTAAAAATTAATTTTTCTTTATAGTCACATCTAGAAAAAAATGAAATATTAGCTAAATGGAGATCAAGGCTATCTTTTTTAATGTTGCAGTGTCTGTAATATATAAAGCTATTTTGTGGTTAACTGCATCAGGTTTGTTTAAAGTGTTATTACTCCCTCAGAGTTCATAGAACTACCAGGCTACATATAAAAGTAGAGGTAAAAATAAATTAGCCCTGGTGTGTCTCAGTGGTTGGAGCATCTCCCGAGCACCAAAGGGTCGCAGGTTCGATTACCGGTCAAGGGCACATACCTGGGTTTTGAGTTTGCTCCCTACCCCAGGTTCGGGCGCGTGCAGTAGGCAACCAGTCAACGTGTCTCCCTCACATCTATGTTTCTCTCTCTCTCCCTGCCCCCCCATTCCACTCTCTCTGAAAAGCAATAAAAAAGATATCCTCATGTTAGGATTAATAATAATTAATTAATTAATTAATTAGAACCCCAAATTTTAGATTTCCCTAAGTACCAGGAAATCTTGACAAATAATACATACTATATAGAATGATCAAAATAGAAGGTAATCACAAGATAGAGAAATATGGTAGAGAGGAAAAAAAAAAAAAAAAAAGCTCACTAGGTTAGGTACCAGGACATTTCAGCTCTGTTATTAACTAACATCAATTTCAACACATGAATTAGGAATTTAAGGTATCAGCAAAAGTATGGGTGGGGCATATTAAATGACTTCCAGTGCCCTCCCTCCCTTTAAGTTCATGAAATAAACTATAACTGTAATAACTGTATTATCCCCTTCATCCAGCCCACCAAACACAAAACTATACCCATTGCTTCTTTCTGCAAACGTAAAACCATTTCTTCAATTTCATCTTTTGGCTCTTCTTTTGGAGGCAGAATGCCAAAATCTCTTAAAATTTCATTCCATTCTGTATCTTCATTTGGATCCTATATAAAAATAGAAAATCTGTTAACATAGTTGTGTATTTTATAATGTGTAAAATTGATATGTAGCATTTCCAACTATGCAATGAACTCTACAGATAACTATACAATTAGTTTCAAAGAATGAAACAAAGTGGTCTACCTTTTCCCCATTTCCCAGAACTAATGGGACTATATACTTTGATAAACAGGATACATTCTTTACCCTCAAAATTACACTGAGATGTTTAATAAAAAAACAATTTAGAACACATATGAAATATTAATGAAGTAAACTCAAAAGTTATGGAATATTCTCTGATGAACATAGTAGGCAAAACCAATTCACAACATGCACACACACAGTTTTGTTTCTATTTTTATATATACATTCAAGGCCTCCAGGTGAACTTGCTTATCTTTTCAGCTGTATAGCTTCATAGGACCCGTACTCCCAGGTTAAATCTTAGAAGAGCTCTACATTGGGGTGCATTCTCCTTGGATCAACTGCCAATTCTGGAAGAGGCCAAGAGGCTGAGAAATTTAATAAAGGCCCACGAATGTGAGCACAGTGACCAAAGACAGAAATCACTAAGGAAACAGTAACTAGGGGAAAAACTTCTAAATAACCCTTGGGTCAAAGAAGAAACCACAATGGAAATTTTAAAACATTAGGAATTGAATGAAAAATGAAGCCACATATCAAACATATGTGAGTTGTAACTAAACAGTTCATAAAAGGAATTTTATACCCTTAACTTGACATACAAAAAATGAAAAAGGCTTCAAAATTAAGATAAATCCTCCAACCTAAAAAATTGGAAAAATTACATCAAAATTAGCCAAAGGCAGAGATAAGGAAATAATAAAGGTGAAAGAAGAACTGATAAAATGAAAAATGAATATATAACAGAGAAGATTAAAAAGCTAAAAATTGGTTCTTAGAGAAGACTAATGAAATTGATAAACATTTGCCAAGGCTGATTAAAAAAAGTGAGAAGGCACAAATAACAAATATTATAAATGAAAAAGGGGAACTCTTGACAGGTAATACAAATATTTAAAAAGTGGTTTGTCTCTATTGTATTTTTAAAAATATATCTTTATTGATATCAGAGAGAGGGAGGGAGAGGGAGAGAGATAGAAACATCAGTGATGAGAGAGTAATTGATCGGCCGCCTCCTGCACACCCCCGACTGGGGATCAAGCCCACAACCCAGGCATGTGCCCTGACCTGGAATCAAACCTCGATCTCCTGGATCTTAAGCCAACGCTCAACTGCTGAGCCACGCCCGGCTGGGATCAACTGTATTTTGCTCATCTTTTTTTCTCTTTAAGGTGGAAGCTTAGATCATTGACTATAAGCCTTTCTTTTCTAATATAACCCTTTACAGCTACAAATTTCCCTTTAACAAATTCTTTAGTTGCATCCTACACATTTTAGTATGTTTATTTTTATCATTCAATTAAAATATTTCTCATCTCACTTGTGATTTTTTTACTGAATTTGTATTATTTGGAAGGATACTATTCAATTTTCAAATAATCTGAGCTTTTCTAATTTAATTCTGCTTGTCAGAGAATATACTTTTGTAAGATTTCATTTTTTTAAAAGGTATTGGCTTGTTTTATGACCCATCATATGGTATATTTTAGTGAATGCTTGACAGAATGTGTATTCTGTCACTGATGGATATATTTCTCTACAAATCAGTGAATGGTTGACAGATTTGTTCATATCTTCCATTTTGTCAGTAATTTTTGTACCTTATTGTTCTATCAGTTATTAGAAGGGTGTTAAAATCTCAAGTTATGATTGTGACTTTGCCTACTTCTTCCTTAAATTCTGTCAGTTTTTGCTTTATGTATTCGAAGCTTCGTTATTATGCAAATACAGTTATATATGTGATAGCTGCCTGATGAATTTCTCCTTCTATTATTGTTTCTTTTCATTTCTAGTAGTAATCCTCATCTTGATGTCTATTTCATTTGGTACTAATATAATTTTTCTCTAGCTTATTCCTGTTTAAATAAAGTTGTTTTCAATCCTCTTATTATCAACCCATCTGTGTCTTTGCATTTAAAGTGTGTCTCTCTTTTAGCAATCATATATAGTTGCACCTTGCCTTGTTGTCTATTCTGATAGTCTCTACTTTTTAATTGAATTGTTAGTCCATTACACTTAATGTAATTATTAATATTGGACTTAGAGCTACTTCTTTCTGTTTTTTATTAGTCTCATTTACTTTTTCTCCCTTCTGTTTCTTTCTTGCCTTCTTTTGGTTATTTTTTAGAATTTTATATTTTGCAACTAGCTTTTCAGGTATACATCTTTGCATTATTGTTTTAATACTTCTCCTAAAATTAGAATTGGTATCTTTAACTTATTACTGTCTACCTAGATTTAATATTGTACTATTTTACATAAAATATGGGAATCTTGTCCAGTATATAGTCATGTGTTACTTAACAACATGGATATGCTCTGAGGAATGTGTCAGGCAACTTCATTGTTGTTCAAACATCATAGAGTGCACTTACACAAATTTAGATGGTCTAGCCTACTACACAGCTAACTACAGGTACAGCCTATTGCTACTACGCCACTAACCTATAAGGCATATTACTGTACTGAATACTGTAAGCAACTGTAAAACATTGGTAGTACTTGTGTATCTAAACATAGAAAAGTATGTAAAATATGGTATAAAATGTTAAAAAGTGGTACACCTGTATATGGAATTTATAAGGAATGGAGCTTTCAGGACTAGAAGCTGCTCTGAGTGAATCAGTGAGTGAGTGGTAAGTGAATGTGAAGACCTAGAACATTGCTAAACACTACTGTAGATTTTATAAACATTGTTCCACAAGCCCACCCCATTGCTTCCTTCCAATAGGGTCAGAAATAGGACACTGAAGCTGTCAGTGCTGCTCTGTGATCAGGAATGTGGGCTGGCCTGATTGGAAATTCTGAGGAGAAACTGGCTGGGATCACCATAATAGTGACTGTCAGGAGGGAGTGAATGGTGACTAAGGAAGAGTAGAAATAAGAAATCAAGAAGGAGAGATAAGGGAACGTAGGGGATTGTCATGGCAATGTAGTTTTGGCTACTGCATGTTGGAGACGTGGTCAGATTAATGAATTTTGTGCTAATTGTTAAAAAAAAAAAAGAGTATATTTAACATGGAGAGGGTGTAGAACTGAGGACTCAATAGTTTGACTTTGGAAATTTGTTTTTGGTTCTATTAACCCTATCTAGCAAAAAGTGCATTCTCTGGCATTGAGTTGATGGAAGAAATAAAACTCATGCTTTACATCAGTACAACCTGAAAATATTTCCAAAGTATAGGAACAGGCCAGCTCCACACTACCACAGACACTCTGTACTAAAGTAGCAGTGACACTTAATACTTACGATGGCTCCTGTGGACCTGTGTCCTTGTACAGGACTTTAGTTCCTCAACAAAGAATTTATAGCAGTGAGCCCTAGACGGTTTGGCTCACTGGTCAGAGCATTGACCCTCGAACTGAAGGGTCCCGGGCTCTATTCCAGCCAAGGGAACATACCTCAGTTGCAGGCTCGATCCTGGGGCCCTGGTTGGGGCCAGCGCCGGAGGCAACCAATCGATGTGTCTCTCTCACATATGTTTCTTTCCCTTTCTCTCTCTCCCCCCCCCTTCCACTCTCTCTGAAGAACAATGGAAAAAATATACTCGGGTGCGGATTAAACAAAAAAGGATTTCTAGCAGAGTACTCTGAAGACCATCAAGCGAGATCTGAGAGCACTGTAGCATCCTCAGAATACGTAGCCCTGGGGGGAGAGGCTCCTCTGTGCTGAAACAGGTCAGTAGCTGATTGGGATGTAGTCTGTGCACTCAAAATTGGGCTGCTGTGAGAGGAAAACTATTGCCAAATTCCCAGATATTGTTCCCATCAGAGAAAAAAATTCCTCCTGAACCGCGTACCTTTCCATTTCTTACAGGGAATTCAGTTCCATTATAATCTTATGGGACCACCGTCATTTATGCAGTCCATTGTTAACCCAAAAAGTCATTGCAGCTTGTGACTATATTTGTCCTTTTGTGACTGGCTTATTTCATTTTACATAGTGTTTTCAAGATCATCCATGTTGAAGCATGTATCAGAATTCCTTCTGTTTTAAGGCTGAATAATATTCCATTGTATGTTCACACCAGTTTGTTTCTTTGGTCATTCAATGATGGACATTTGTGTTGTTTCCACCTTTTAGCTAATGTGAAAAATGCTGCTATGAACATATGTGTACAAATATCTTTTTGAGTTCCTGCTTTCAATTCTTTTGAGAATATACCTAGGAGTGGAATTGCTGGATCACATAATAATTCGATGTATAATTTTTAAAGGAACTGCCCAATGTCTTCCAGAGCAGTTGCACCATTTTACAATCCTACCAGCAATGCACGCGGGTTCCAATTCCTCCATATTCTCACCAACGCTTATCATTTTGTTTTTAATAATAGTTTTCCTAATGGGTGTGGTCTCTCACTGTGGTTTTGATTTACCCTTCTCTAATGATTAAAGATGCTGAGCATCTTTTTATGCGTATATTGGCCATTTTATATCTTCTTCGGAGAGACATCTATTCAAGTTCTTTGCCCATTTTATATTTTATTTTTAAATTAAAACTTAATTTTTTTAGGGCACTTTTAGGTTCACAGCAAAATTGAGGGGCGGGACAGAGATTTCCCAAATACCTTCTGTCCCCACAAATGCATAGCCTCTCCCATTATCAACATCCACCACCAGAGTGATACCTTTGTTTAAACAAATTCTTCATTTAAAGCCAAAATAAAACAGCAGCAATTTTTATTAGGACTTTATTTTTTAAGCAGTTTTATATTCACAGCAAAACTGAAGGGAAGGTATAAGATTGTCAATGTGTCCTGCTCGCACACATGCACAGCCTCCCCCATTATCAACATCTTCTACCAGAATGACATGTTTGTTACAACTGATGAACCTACATTGACACATCATAATCACCCAAAGTCCTGGTGTACATTCTATGTGTTAGGATAAAAATGCATGATGGCACATGTCCATCACTGTGATATAATAGTGTCTTTAGTGCCTTAAAAATCCTCTGTGCTTCACCTATTCATCCCTTCATTTCCCAATGAAAACCACTGAGCTTACTGTCGCCACAGTTTTGCCTTTTCCAGAATGGCACATAGTTGGGATCATCCAGTATGCACCCTTCTCAGGTTGGCTTCTTTCACTTAGTAACGTGCAGTTGTTTCCTCCATGTCTTTTCACGGCTTGATCATTTCTTTTTAGTGCTGAATAATATTCCAGTATCTGGATGTACCACAGTCGGGTTTATCCATTCACTACTGAAGGACATATTAGTTGCTTCCAAGTTTTGGCAATGGTGAGTAAAACTGCTATAAACATCTGTGTGCAGGTTTTTTTGTGGATATTGTTTTCAATTCCTTTGGTTAATACCAAGGAATGTGATTGTTAGATCAAATGGTAAGAATGTTAAGTTTTATAAGAAACATCCAAACTGTCTTCCAAAGTCTGTACCATTTTGTATTCCCACCAGCAATGAATGAGAGTTCCTATTGCTTCCACATTCTCACTAGCACTTGGTATTGTCAGTGTTCCAGGTTTTGGCCATTTTAATAGGTGTGTAGTGGCCTTTGTTGTTTTAATTTGCATTTCCCTGATGACACAGATGTGAAGCATTTTTTTATACACTTATTTTTAATTGGTTTATCTTTTTGGTGTTGAACATTAGGAGTTCTTATATATTCTGGATATTAATATTTTATCAAATACATATTTTGAAAATATATTCTCCCACTCTGTGGTTTGCATTTTTATTCTATCGGTAATATCTTTTGATGCCATAAAAGTTTAAATTTTGATGAAGTCTAATTTATCTATTTTTTAAATTCCGTTGCCTGTGTTTTTGGTGTCATATCCAAGAAATTATTGCCAATCTAATGTCACGGCAATTTCCCCAACATTTTCTTCTAACTGTCTTGTAGTTTTAGTTCTCACTTCTAGGTCTTTGATTCTTTTTCAGTTAATATTTGCTTATAATTTGAGTTAGGAGTCCAGCTTCATTCTTCTGCATGTGGATACATCGTTTTCCCAGCACCATCTGTCAAAGAGACTATCCTTTCACAGAAATGGTCTTGGCACCCACTCTTACTGAAAATCATTTGACTGGATATGTGAAGGCTTCTTCCTGGGCAGTCTATGCTATCCCATTGGTGGGCATGTCTTTCTGCCAGTACCACACTGTTTTGATTACTGTAACTGTGTAGTATATTTTGAAATCAGAGAGTGTGTGCCCTCCATCTTTGTTCATTTCTTCAAGACTGTTCTATTTTGGTTTTCTTAAGATTTCATACAAATTTTAGGATGGGTTTTTCTAGTTGTACAAAAAATATCATTGGTATTTTGATAGGGATTACACTGAATCTGCAGATTGCTTTGGGAAGTTTTGACATCTTAACAATATTAAGTCTTCCAATCTACAACAGTGTGATGTTTCTCTACTTATTTACGTCTTCTTTAATCTCTTTCAGCAACGTTTTGTAGTGCTCAGTGTACAAGTCGTTTGCCGCCTTGGTTACTTTATTCCTAAGTATTTCATTCTTTTTGATGTGATCATACATGGAACTGTTTTCTTCATTTCCTTTCCGGTTTCTCACTACAGTGTACAGAAATGTCTTCATACACTGGATTAAATATATTTGCTAGGAACTTATAATCTACACAAAAGGACTATTGATATGTAGTTTATGTTTAACATATCCTAATAAATTACACAGTACATATGAATACTAAAATTAAATAGGTAAAACAAGAAAAATCACAGTGGTCTTAATTTGGGGAGCAGGTGGGAAGAAGCTGTTTCTCTAAGTCGGAAAGGGAGAATTTTACTCTGATAAAGAAACAAAAGCACAGGCATCTGGTTCATAAGGAAGCTTTAGACCGAGGGGAGCAGACTTCTGAAGGTTAAACTGAAGTGTAGCAGAGCTTTTGCGATCAGGCAGGAGAAGCTGCACGGACAGCTCGGTCTTTCTCAAGATAGATGCAACTAGGGTTTTAGTCCTGACTGTTTTTTAAGGTAGCGGGGCCGACTACTTAAATCGAATTACACTTGGGCTAAAGTTGCTGGTTTCTTTCTTAGTAAGATTTCCAAGATCCAGGTGTGAAACACAATCCCAAACAACTGACCTCCGGCGACCAACCTCGAAAACCACGGCGCTCTCCTAGAGGCCACGTGGACTCCTCTCAGCTCCTGAGACCACGCAACGTTTCGCTCTCACCAGAAACTGGTTAGAACCAGCCTGTGGGCCGCCCTCCCGCTCGCTCGCGCTCGGCCCTGGGCCCAGCTGGGGAGCCCTGCTGGGGAGCCCTGCTGGGGACCCCGGGGTGGCCTGCGGCCTGGCACTCTGACCTGCATGATGGTCAACCTCGACCTTCGCTCGCCGCCGTCGCCCGGCCCCGGCGAGGGCCGCCGGACCCCGCAGCCGCCTCGGAGCCGAAGACAGCCCGCGGCAGGCGCAGCGGTTTCCACCGCCCACCCGGAGGGGGAGGGGACGAGGGCCTCGGACGCACCTCGACGCACCTCGACGTACCTCGACGCACCGCGTCCCGCGCCGCTGTGTTGCCAGACAACGTGGAGGCGGGGCCTGGGGGGTGGCGGGTACGCACGCGCCGGGCGGGGGCTGTTTGGCACGGACGCCGCCTTTCTGCTGGCCGCGTGCGCTGGTGCTGGCCTTCTTCGCGCGCTTCCCCGCGCCGCCACCAAGTCGCCGCGTTTCTGAGCCCTCGCACACCCTCCAGTCCCTGAGTCCCGTCTTCACAGGGTAACAGCATCCTGGGAGAGAGCCCTTCGGAGAGGTTCTTAACCCAGGAGCCCAGAGCCTGTATCTGGACGGGTTTTAGGGGATACCTAACCCCCAGGCCCCAGTCGTACCCACAATTTTTGTTGCATGTGTGCAATTAGGAGGGGGTTAGTTAAGGAGCAGAGCTTCCATCAGGGTCCCAAACGGCCCTCCACCCCCACCTTAAAAACGCGCTGCGTTAGGAGACGGGGGCTCTGGCTTTAGGTCGGACACCTGGATAGTCGGGTTCCTGGGGTTTAGGTTACGGAAATGCTCACCGGGGGCTGCCAGGATCGTGGGGCAAACACTTGATGTTCTTGCCAAATAGGCTTATGGACACGTGGTCACAGAGATATACTGATAGGATTTGGAGAAAAGAAAAAGAAATGTCTTTTTAAGGACGTAATGTTAAACTTGCGTTCAGCTTTGGACCGCTCTATCCGTAGTGCTCAGTTAATAATACAAATCCTATACTCCCGGAGGCCTGTATGTTTTGTGGTATTTGTGTATAAGATATTAATGTGTTAAATATAAAATATTTTAAAACATTCCACAATTTTTGGAACCATGTTTTGGTATGTTTTTTATTTTAATATCATGTGAGTCCTAAAACATGTAAGTGGCCAAAGTCTCTGGATTTCTGAGAGGCCCTGGGAACTGCTGCTTAAATTAGGGTTCCGCTCCCTTCTCTTATTTTGACAATCCAAAATGCATGCAAGTTGATAACTGTGCATAGCACTAACTAATGTTGCCCTATGCATCCACGGCTTTAGAGCAGGAGACCCGCTCAGCTTTCAAGTCCCCATCTTGTCAAGGCAAATCATTTTTCAAAAACGAATACAAATCCTATACTCCCAGAAGCCTGTATGTTTTGTGGTATTTGTGTATAAGATATTAATGTGTTAAATATAAATATAAAATATTTAACACATATTTCTGTCTGTTATTTCCATATGTTTTTCACACACATGTAGAAGAAGTGAAATTCAGGGACTTTATCAGTATAAGGGATAATTTAAACTATAATCAGTGGTCAACATTAATAAGACAAAGACTTGTCAGATACTCTGAAGAATATAAGACCTAATCCTATCCACTCAGAGGGCCGTTCTCTCATCAGCCAGCAACCTGCTTGGTGGTCATGCAAGAGTGAAGGCGTCATGCCCTGGCCCGCATGCTCAGTGGTTAGAGCGTCAGCCTGCGCACCTGAGGGTCTCTGGTTTGATACCCTGTCAAAGGCACGTACCTGGATTGCAGGTTTGATCCCCGCCGTAGTTGGGGTGCCTGCAGGGAGGCAACCAATTGAGACACATTGATGTTTCTCTCTCTCTCCCCACCCCTTCTACCCTCTCTAAAAATCAGTGGAAAAAAATATACTCCAGTGAGGACTAACAAAAACAAAAGAAAAAACAAGAGTGAGGGTGTCAGAAAGGAAAAACCCAAGGGAACCTGAAGGGAGATAACCTCAACATCCATCTGAGATGAATTCTGTGTCCACCAAACACTGACTGATGTAAAAAGTTCTCCCAGTATATTCATGATCCTCTACTAGTAAAACTTTACTTTCTGATCATGGACAAGACTGGTTGCCTGTCAGATGTTGTAAGGTAAACAACGTATTTTAAGATAAAGTGAATACTGCTAGTTGGCAGAAAAAGCTAGTCCCTTAATATATCTGTAGCAATCAAACATCAATTTTACAGAATATAAATCAGAACTTGTTTATTGGACTATTGGATGAATCGTGGCCAAATCCCCAACAGGTTTAGCTGGTACTCCTCCAGCGAGTTTATTTGGTGTCCACGCTCTAAAATTGTTAGCTACTGGGCATTCTGGCATTTATAAGAGCTGGTGATTTTGCCACTGACAAAATCCAGATAAGATAAACTAAAGTAGCTCATTAAAATTCAACTCTCTACTAAGTGCTTTGAATAAAAATAACAAAGGAACATCATGATTTACAGCTTTATTGTACACTAGTTATCACTACAACACTAAGAAAAGATATTTTAAGATGCTTTTTAAATTTTCAACAAATTAAACATTTATAATCTTGACCAACTTTTACTAAGAATATTTACAACACAGGAATTCTCAAACATATTAAACTTAGCAAGAATTGTTTTTGAGAAAAACACACACACAAAATATCAGTATATTTTGTATTCCATGGCATTGCTTCTGTGGAAAATAGTTGGTATTCTGTAAAAAGAAAAATTGAAATTAGATTCAAGTATAAATGAGAATGTGAATATGTATATAATGTTTGTGTATAGATGTTTCTACAAATATTTTCTCATGTATGATAAAACAGACATCTGAGGTATTTCCTAGCTTTTCTCCAGTTTATATATTTTTGGCTATCATTTAATCTCTTTGCTGGGACATTTACTCTGTATGTCTGAATTTTCCAAAAATTTCCAGTATTTAAATATATAAAAGTGGTTCCCTAAAGCTCACTGATATCAACAAAATTTGTGAATAAAATATTTCAAAAGCTGCATGATTATTCCTCATGTCCTTATTTCCTTAAGTATTTGTGACTAAATCTTCCTATTATCTGAGTAACTGTTTCATAAATAAATGTCAGTCATTAGTCAAATAAAGCTATTTTTCTCAGCTTAAGAGAGAACTTTTTACTAAATTGTTCAAATAATAGATCAAATTCTATTTCACATCTGTGAGCACTCTAATACTTTGATGTTACAATCACAAACTTTTTTTCCATTTAGTATTTAACTTTTTTTGTTCACATTATGTAAGTGCCTCTATGTTTGTAATATTATGAAAAATAGTTTCTTTTTCATTAACTCTTTGTTCTTATTTCCTTGAAAAAAGAAAAAATTAAGAATATGTCAGCTCATATTTCTGATATGAACATAATAGGCCTTTGTTGAAACACCAGTTAATGCCAGAAATAGTTTGAAAATCTAAGTTCCTAACTATGCCCCATGATCACATTAAAGTTTTTCTTTACTTTTCTCACATTTGTATGTTTTATTTCTTTCGTGTCCAACGGAATTGGCTAATGCACAGGAACCACATTAAATGAAAGGTGACAGAGCATCCTTGCTTTGTTCCTGACATTAATGGAAATGCTCCTTAGTGTTTTACTATCAAACCTGTACTAAACAATGTGAAGAGAAAATTCATCTCTTCCTTCTTTTAAAACATCAGAAACTGATGTGGAATTTTAACAAAAGCATCTATTGAGATAATTTTTCTTCTAATGGTGAAAATATTTTAATAGGCTCCCTAATATTGAACCATCTTGAGTTGCTGGAACAAACTTCACTTATGGGGTCATGAAATTCTTTAAATATATTGCTAAGTCCGGCTTACTAATATATCTTTTAAATTTTGCATTAAAATTTATAAATAGCTTTGACCTGCGGTTTCCTTTTTTATACTATTTTTGTAAGATTTGGATATTAGCTTCATAAAAAAAATATGGCTGGCTTCATAACAAATATTTTGAGATTTTTCTTCCTTCCCTGAGCTAGAAAAATTCAAAATCTGTTGGCCTGGGGCTTTTTGAGGGGAGAGTTTCTGGATAATGTTTTCAATTTTTTCCCATGGCCATTAATCTGTTTAGGTTTTTCCTTTCTTCTCAGGTGAATTTTGGGAGCACCTACTTTACTAGACAATTCTCTATTTTATGTAGGTTTCTAAGTAGAGAGGCACAGGCACAAGAGATTTGCAAAGTACTTTTTTATAATAACCATTTCTTCATTATCTGTTTTAATTTCCCTCTTATCACTTGTATTTTTGTATACTTATAGTTTCTCCCTTTTTCTTAATTAGGCTAGGCTAATTAGACTAGTTTATTTTTGCAAATAACCAGATAATTTGCTTTATTGACCAAATCTTCCACTTTACTATGTTATAATTTACTAATTTTATCTGTCATTTTATACTCTTATTCCTTTTGCTTTCCTAAGGTTCATCTTGTTCTTTTTTAACTTACTGAGTTAAGTCCTTAATTCAGTCATTTTTTTCTTGCTTGAGAGTGTTTAAAGCCTTGAATTTTCCACTGAACATTTGGCAGTCCCATAAGTTTTAATATTCAGCGTTTTCATTCTCTTTATTTTCTAGATATTGTATAATTTTTGTTGATATCTTATTTGGTTAGAAATAGTGCATTTTGATTTTGGGGGGTTTTTTGAGAAAATACTAATAATTTTAGCACTCTAAACCTAAGGGTTGAGATAAATGATATGAATGAAATATTTGCAAAAATATGTTCAGCATACAATCTGCATTTAGGATTACATAAAGTAGTAGAATGTATTTTTATTTCTGTGGTATAAACTTATCAATATGCATTTGGGTTTAATTTCAAAATTCATAACATAATAAGATATTAGGATTAACATATTTATTAAACAGGTAGGACCATTCAATAGCCACTAAGTGTCTACTGTATCTCCAGCACTGAAGGAGGAACTGGGAGTCCCAAAGTAGAAGTCATGTTCTCATGTCTTTCACATTTTGTTATTCTCTAGAAATGGTAAACCACAGCTTTTATAAAGAATCTTTGAATATGAATCATTTGGAAGACAGAAGTACATTTATTCTGTAAGTTCGGACCCATTACATTGGACACCGATTACTACAATAAGAACACAATCCCTTACATGTACTTGTACAAGAAATGATGGTGAGGTCAATGTCTAGAAAATCAGTGATGACGACTACTGCCGCATAACCTGAGGAATGCATGACATGGATAAAGCAAAACTGGCCCTAAAATACTGACATTTTCCATCATCTAGTCCTCACAGCTCCTATAATTATAGTATTTATAGAGAATATAAATGTATACATGCAATCAAATAATAGAAATATATTGAGCATAGTATAATTCGTGAATATCAGAAAATAACAGAAAATTTCAAACTGGGTTGAACTGTGAAACACATACCATTTCAAATGTAACCCTCTGATCTTTTTCCATTGCGTGGCTGGAAAACAACAAATTAGTAATAAATCAGTGTAACTAAGGAGGGAGGTTGATTTTCACAGAAAACAGCCTAATAATATCTTGATGCATGATACTATTTTGCCCTCTATGTAGTCTTGCTTCTTCCTTCAATTCATTCTCCAATTTGTTGTTAGAATTAGTTTCCAAAATGCAAATCTGACCCTGTCATATGGTTTTCCTTAGCTCTACAATAAAGTTGAAATTCCTTAGCTAAATATTTCATTGGCTAATTCCTGCTGATTCGTCAGACTCGGCCCGTACAGCCTCTCTGGACCTCATTCACTGCTCAGCCTGGGTTACATGCCTTCCCTTTAGAAACCATAGCCCCTTGATTGAAGGTGCATTTAATATAGTATTTTGTATTTACTTATTTATCCAGTTCCTATATTAGGCTGTAAACTCCTAGAGCATAAGAATAGAATCCTATCTGGCTTTATATTCTCAGTCTTTGATAGATTGTCCAGCACCTAGTAGAAATTCAATAATTAGCTGCTGAATGAACGAATGAAAAATTTCTGTTACTACATTAGGGATATAAACATTTTAGAAAGTATAGCTGCTCAGAAAGAAACTCACATTTCATACACAACATGGACATACAAAATACTAAATAGAATGACAACGTTTTGTCTACTTATAGCCTCTATTGTAGTTGATTTTTTTACTTTTAAAAACTTATGAAAATAGTCATAACTCTTCCAATCTACTGAATAAAACATTTAGTAAATGAGTCCTTAGAACTTAAGGAGTAATACATCTTTAAGACACTCATTTTCTGCACATGAAATTTTATGGAACTAAACTGCGAAACAGGTGAATGTCACCTGGGGTATTTACAAACATGAGTAGAGGAATTAGAGAAGAGATCACAGATGCCATAATATTAAAGCAGTAAGTTGGTGACAGAAGTGAATCTCAGACTATGATACTTGATGTCAAATATCTATAAACTTCAAAACTCAATGAAAACTTATGAGTTAATGTAAATAAATGCACAGTAAAAGTAATTTTCAATTTTGATATTAATTGATTTTTAAAAAATAGAGTATTTGCATACCCTGAATAAAAAGTATCTTCGACTATGGCTTCCAAAAGGACCTTGGAATTCTTCCTGGAAGAGAAAATGAGGACGTTACAAATGAAATAATAGTAGAAAGAAGTGCAAATTCTTTTAGAGAGTATAGTGTAGCTCAAAGTTATTTCTAACTGTCATAATTAAACAAAAAGGGAATCAAGGACTTGAGGATATAATTCATAAAAATAGCTCATCTTTGTATTTATACCTGAAGAGTTTTTCAACAACTAGCAGTATCACCAGAATGTTATATTTTAAAATAATTTCCTTATTAATATAAAGATTCTACTTTCAGGAACTTTGTCACAACGTATATTTGTCAATAAGTAGAAAGGGAAATAACAGACACTTCATAATTAACTATATTTAAAATCTCCTTTCAACATTTTGTTATAAAAAAATAATTTCTTTAAAATCCATATTGTATGTGCTAACTCAACAACAGGGAAAAATATAAAATAGAATTGTGTCAGAGCTAAAATACACAATATTTCTATAAGAATTTAAATAGAAATTGAGGGACAACTTAGGTAAACTATATTTATTTAATGAGACTTCAGAAGAGATTTTCCCAATATAATTATATTTATAGAAATGGTAATGTAAAAAATATCAAATAGGAACAAACCAATTATTCATAATGGGTATATTTTGAAGTGTTTCATTTCTTAAAACATTTCATTTTAAACTTAATGGAAAAATATTTAACATTTTATGGTTTCCATAAAATTGGTTCTTACAGCTTTTTATTTTCATCAACTACTTACTATAAAAGTATCAGGATGGCAATCATTATGAAATATATCAACAAGACCTTTTTCAGTTATTCCATAATAGAAGTAAAATAGTATTTTTAAATTCTAAGAAATAGCTCTGACGTCTATTAAAATTCTGAAATCCCGGCTTTACAACAAATAAATCTTATACTTTCAATATTTTATACCTAATTCTCATCTTGACTATAATTCCACTCAAATTACTTAAAAGATTGAAATTGTTTCTATTTTAAAATGTACACTCTGAAACTATACAATTATGATTATATATATTATCATGTGCTTAAAATGTGCTAAAATTTAAAACTTTCAGATCCAGATATACAGGTTGTTTCAGTCTTATCACTGGAGAGAGAGCAGCATATAATTTGGGAGGTGGGGATGAGAGACATGGGTGTGGAAGTGAGGGTGTCTAGCAAACAAAATTTAAGCCAAGTGTTGGAATGTGCTAGGATCTGAAAACTCATTTTCTTTAAGAACCCAAAATACTTTGCTATCAAAAATATGTTTTAAAATTAGGTGACTTAGGCCCAGCAAAGCTAACACTACTGTAAGCTTTTCTATTTATGTCTCACATTCTTTTCTTTCATAGGCTCCTATGAAATTTGTTTTGCTGCAATGTAAGAGTGATATTTGTCCAGCAGAATATACCACCAAGTCACAGTTTACATTTTTAGGTAGTTGTCTGGAAATATAGTGAAAATGATATACTAAGCTAATAATTTGTTGATATATTTTAAGAAACTGATTCTTTAAATTGAAATCTTACACTATTCATAAGTCAAGCAAACTTCAGAGAGTAGAAGTTAATTCAAAAAAGTATGTATTACTTCTAGGAAGCTTGATAACAACTGATTTGCTTGTCTACATACTGGAAGTTCTGTAATTTTAAGGGGCTACTACAGTTCCTCTTACATTTCTCATTCAAGGGGGCAGCAGATACTATTTTCCTTGATAGAAGCATGAAGAATTTGTGGAGGAAATAATGATCATAAAAATAAATTTTGATTAATCTCTCCCCACCCCCTCCCCCACCCCCTCCTTCCCTCTGAAATCCCGGTCTGTTCTATGCTTCTATGTCTCTGGAGGGGATGAATGGGAGTAAAAAGGGGGCAATCTGTAATACTTTCACCAATAAAGATTTAAAAAGTAAATAAAAAAAAATACATTTTAAAAATCTGGGGGAAAAAACAACACATTTTGAGAAATTTATTTGCCTAAACTGTATGCATTTTTTAAGGTATTTGAAGACTTTTGGTAGTACATTTAAGAATAAAATTAAGATGGCATTTAAATCAAGGGAAAATATAACAATAAAATTAGAAGTATTCAAGAATAGACTATAAAGGAAATGCCGCAGTGAAAAAAATATTTGCCAAGACTAGAAGTCAGAACTTCTAATTGTAAATTCTAACCTCGCTTGCTAGAATGATCTTGGGAAACACCTTTAACTGTTCCAAGTTGTTTTCTCTTTAGTAAACTGAGGATAACATTACTTATATAAGTACCAACAGGGTTGCCAAAAGAATAAAATGAGATCAGATAAGACTGAAAATTATAATGCATTATAACTATGTAAGGCATTACTTAAAAACAATACCTAGAAACTTTCATAATTGAAAGAGTTAACATTCTTTTCAAATAACAATACAAACTCCACAATTTCTACTTTAAGAAGCTGTTAGCAAAGCTATATTTATCTTGTACATAGATACTGCTTTGGGGCCATATTTTTGTTAATTGTGGGTAAAACAAAACACCTACAATTAGTTTCTGATATATTTATTTCTTGAGCCTAAAGTGTTACTTTTACTAACACTTTAATACTTGGATAGAAATTACATTTACTAACACTTCAATACTTGGATAGAAAGATTGCCATCCCAGCCACTTGCTGGCCAGTACACAGAGGGGCAGTAAATTGTTTTTTACCTAATGACCAGGCACACTAGCTGTGTCCTGTCTTTTCTTTCTTTCTTTTTTATTGATTTAAGAGAGATGAAAGGGGAGAGAGAGAAGGGGGGGAGAGGGAGAGAGAGAGGGAGGAAGGGAGGGAGGGAGAGGGAGGGGGATTTGCTGTTTCACTGATCCGTGCACTCACTCACTGGTAGATTCTTGTATGTGCCCTGCCCAGGGATCACACTTGCAGCCACCAAGCACCCGCCCAGGGCCTGGCTCTGTCCCTTAAGCCAAGGGCAGGTTTCCCCACTGGGAGGGCCCTAACCCCAGCTCCCCCTGCCCAGAGCCTGAGGCAGGGCCACGCTGTGGGGAAGGGAGGGGACGTCCTGGCTGCCCGGTGTGAGAGCATTGGGGCCAGCAGGTGCCCCGGGCGGGTGACGGTGCCATGCCAGCAGGTGCCCCTGGCCCCCGGGTGACGGTGCCGTCTGCTACATACGTCCACTTTGAACCTCTTCATTCTTCGCTCATGCAGTTGAGGAACGAGCTGCAGCAACGGATGCACGACAGACGACTGAGAGACACGAACACACACACAGTGAGCACAAAGGCGTCTCAGCACTGCGCATAAAGGCGGGCTCCTATTTGTTTGTTTTTACCCACTGCACTTGCTCCAAACAAAACAGAACAAGAAAGATGTTATCTCGGACAGGCCTTTATGAGCATTTCAAAGAACTGCGGCGCTTGGCCAGCAGATGGAATCCAATCTGGCAGCCCCGCGGGATGTCCGCGTTACACGGGGAAGCACCTCCCTGGGGGCTTCATCCCGCTCAGCCCGGGAGGGAGAACAGGGCCCGCACCTGACAGGCAGGAGCAGCGCTGCCTCCAGACTCAACACCCGCTGGGCCAGGCGGAGACAACTCGGGGACAAGCAGTTTTTCACTCTGATAATGTTTCTCTAGATGATTATGCTGTACACACATCTAGGAATCTCCTTTACAAATTATGTAGTTTATTTAAAGTTCAACATATGGAACAAGACGATGGGACACAAAAATGATGTGTTGTTGACAGCGAAAAATATGACTAAGATACATTTTCTCAAAGGGTAAAGATGCCAAGCAGGAGGAAATGAAAGCACGCCTGGGACATGTGGCTACCTGCTTCGGTCTCACTCTAAAGGCATGGCTTGAATCGAACCTTCTCACAAATATTAAAATCACTTTTCAAATGGACTACCTTAAGGCCCATAGAACAATTATTTATTAACCAATTCAACTTGTATTTGGTTTTTAAAGGCAGTATAACCTAACTTTCAACTCCTCATATGTAAGAATACTCAACGTGATAAACATTTCAAACTGAGTAAGAGTACAGTTCCCTTTCCACAGGTACATACATGTTTGAAATACACTGCGCTCCTCATTCCCTAAATTGGTCCATGGTAGTGAGTCACAAGCTTAGAAAGAATATTATAGTCAAATATTATTAAGTATTCTAACTGAAACACCAAAGTAGGTTCATTAGCATTTTTTAAATCCATGCACGAAAAAGAAAACCACGCAATTTAGAAGTGAACTGAGTTCAAGTTATTGGTATCAGGCTAACCTTAGTAAATTCTCACGCTAAATGGCTAATAACAAATAAGGAGATCTTAGGAATAGAAGTGGATATTTCTAGTTATATTTAATTATATTTTAACAATCATGTTTTAAAATAATTCTTAAAATGCCTTTGGATAAAACTATTTTTCCCTTGTACTAATCACCATCTAAAACAATATGTTTTACTTGTGTGTGTTTTTGTTTTGTTTTTGCCTCTAGAATGTAAGTCCTACGTCAGCAGGGATTTCTTATTTAATTTTTATTTTATTTACTGCTATATTTCTAGTACCTAGAATTGTGATTAGCACATAGCAGATACTCAGTAAATAATTTTTGAATGAATGACTTTAATATGCATATAGTTATTGAGATAAAAAAGAAACTAAATGTATAATAAATATTGATTGCTATTTGTTCATGCATGTATAAACTTTTAAAGTAAAAAACAACAACACATGAATTTTGATCTAGTTCTATTAAATGAACTGCAAAAACAGGTTTAGAAAAAAGCACCAGTGATTACTAATAAGTAATTCTACAACTTACCACAACATTTGAATTGCCCAACTTCCGTGTCTTCGAATAATGAAATAAGAACTGTTAAAAAAATGTAGTGAGCTTTACTATAGATGATTAGTAGATTTCTTTATTATTTTTAATGTATATATTTATGGAAATCACCTTACCCTTTTGGTATTAACTTTTTCATCTGTTTCCTGTTGAAAAAAGATATACAACTATCACTATATTATGCATAACATAAAATTATAATGTATGTTAAGTATAATATATTATGTAGTATAAAATTTATAATATAAAGTTGTCACAAAAGTTTTTAAAACATATGACGTTATATATAAAATATAAGACTGAAATTGGTTAAGCATATATTCCTCTAAAAATAAATGAGAAATTAAAGACTGTTCATAAATAAAGTGTATACAAGATCTTTACCACAGCATTATTCATTAGAGTAAAATATTGGAAACATCCTTCAAGAATGGGAATGATACGATTACCTACAGGACATTCAGAGAAATAGACAAGAAGAAATCACATGAAAATATTGGTAGTTGTTATCACTAAATAATAAGATTATGAGTTAAAGTTTTCTATATTCTTCTTTCCCTCCAAAAATCTGTTTCTAAGAATGATTCATATCATTCTTTTTTGTTCTCATTTGCTTTTAATATAAAAGGAAATGCATGGATAAACACCATAGTCATTTATTTTAATTAAAAGAAAAAGTTTTGGAAAATGACCATTAGAACACTGAAACAGCCCGGCCGGGCGGGGCTCAGCGGTTGAATGTCCACCTGGGATCCAGGCGATTGGGGTTCGATTCCTGGTCAGGGCACATGCCCGGGTTGCGGGCTAGGCAGCCAATCAATGACTCTCTCATCATTGATGTTTCTGTCTCTCTCTCTCCCTCTCCTTTCCTCTCTCTGAAATCAATAAAGATATATTTAAAAAAACAACAAAAACAAAATCACTGAAACAAATACAGTCATAAACACTTAGTTTCAGAAACATTTATGCCTTCAAAAAATCAAGGTTTCTTTGAGTTATTGTATGTGAAAGGTATGGCAGTCCGAATGTACCGATGATCATGGTCAAATTAGAATTGCTAATGAAAAATATATTTCTAAACTTGAGGCTCTTGTCCTTAATAAGGTAGTTTTAAAATAAGTACATCTATAAGATACAGAATATAAAATAAGCTATGGTACATAATGCTATTTTTCAATTTCTCACCTATCCTCACTTCAGGTGAAAAATTTGTCCCAGAAGAATCAAGTAATTTTAATAAGAAACCAAGACATCACTGGAAGAATATAATTTTCCCACTGACATTGACGATCTAGTTTGCTTTTCTTGCATTCTTCATGTCCTCTCTAACAAAGAAAGATGCATCTGTTCTCTGACTGTAGTATGAGTCAGGGAGAGAAAAGAAACCAAATGACCACACATTTCTCTCATCAGAGGTAGAACACATACTTGAGGGGGACATATAACTTTCCAATCCGTGACAGTAAACTCCACTGATATAACCTTAAATTCTCAGACGTCAGAGAAACTGAGGTATTTGTTTTTAATCCAAAATCAGCTTATCCTCTTCAAGCTCCTCTCGGCTTGCTTCCTAAATTGAGTATATTTTCTTCTAGTAGGAATTCCAAGATATCACTGAGCAATTTTTTGCCTACAAATAAAACACTATTTCAGCCTTACCTGGGGCTTTGGTAGAGTCCCCAAAATTCTGAAGCAAAGCTCCTCCAATGCATTGGATGCCTAATGAAAATGAGAAGATACACAGGCTATGCTTCTGTTTTAACCACATTTGCATAGAAGATATAACTGTAGAATATTGGGAACGTAAGGGTATTCCAAGTACCCAGAACAGAATCCTCCTCGTGGGCCATGGAAGCTCTGTGGAATCCCTTGATTTTTCTCATGACAAAAACTTAGCTCCTTCCAAACAGGAAAAAGCCATCTACGTACTGTACATATGCACTGATTAAGGCTTCCACTGTGGTCCACATGCAGAGCTCTCAGCACTTGCTAAGATTTCATGGAGTTCTGTGACAGACAGTAATGAGGGCAGTGCCAAGTGAGGGATAATTTCCCCCAGTCTGTAGCCGAGTCTGAGTCTACTTGCCAAAGCTGTGAGCCTCGCTGAATGTTACTCATTATTGGCTAATTTGAAAATCCTTCAATTGCTCAAAAACAATGGGAGTTGGAGGGGAAGGAGCGGTCAATGGGGCACCTAATCTGAGTTACCACCCTTCCAGGCTGCTGACTGCACACCCAGGATCAGGTTTTTCAAAGCATCTGAGTACAGAAGTAGGGCAGGGCTCCTTGTGGTTAGCAGCCAGCTGGGTGTGGTGAGAAGCACAAATGGACAAGCAGGGGCGAAACCTACTTTGCACAGAATTTAACACAGTAGTACCATAAACAATTGATTACTTAATAAATACACATTGGAAATAATGAGGACCTGGAACCATGGGGGTGATATAATTAGTGGTTCAAAACATGGACTATGGAGTTGAGCAGCCTGCAGCTCTACAGCGGTGCAAATTCCATTTCTACTCTTCCTTAGCTGTGTTGCTTTGGGCTGGCTACCTAACCTCTCTAAGCTTCAGTTTCTTCAGCCATAATTCAAGGATGACAACATCACTGCAGAGAATTCTTGGAAGGATTAAATGTAGGCAAAGCTCTTAGTACAGCGCCAGGTACCTAGCAATTAGTTAACAATGGTAGCATTAAAAAACGTGGGACCCGTAAAGCTTGATTTCCAGCTGTATTTACTCATAACTTAGAAGACGTGTCAAAAGGATTGTTTGGGGCCACCAATGTCCTCAACAGCGAATGCTTAATATGGTTGGTTTTAGTTAAGGGTACAGCTGGAGTCATGAAATGGCTCCCCAGGGCACCCTTCCTAGCCCAGAGGTCTGCAGTGTTCTCTTCTGCTTGTTTGCCTGCCATGCATCTTGTGGGGATATTTATTAATAATACTAAATGCCCCGTATTTACATAGTGCTTCAATAAATTACAAAACACTTTCACATACATAATTCACATTCCATCCTTAAAACACAGGACAGGACGGTTATCCTCATGTATGAAAGAAGGAAGGTTCTAAAGACTGTCACTCGCCCAAAACCACACATGGCCCGTAGTTGGTAGAGTGTGGCCTGGGAACCAGGTCTTCTGACCTTTAGATATTCCTGTGTTGCGCTGGCATTGACTGCTACCCCTGTGGGTGGCAGTTGGATGAGAGAAAAAAGAGTGTGAACACTGAGACATCCTCCCTTACTTTTTCCCTTCAGGGGCTGGGGAAACAGGTCACCCAATAAAAACCTGGAAAGAAATCCCTGAAACTTCTTCTTATGGCCCATCTAGAAATGCTGCAAAATATAAAACAAATATCCAGTGATGTCATTTGTCAAAGATGTATCTCTTAATTTGAAGAATAAATTCAGACACACGAGTGTCTCCTTAGAAAATATAGTCTAAGCTGGGTGAGGCTTGACAACAAGTTTGAAGTTGGACAGAAAAAGTTTCAAAACAAATTATATTTTCTCCAGCAACTCTTTACACGAAGCCATTATTTAAGGAGCTACAACTATCCTTTAAGGATTTATTTTATACTAAATTTTTAATATTTTATTGTCTTATTTGTGGACCTTAAAGGTCCTTTATTTTCTATTTGGTAAAAATGTTTTGAAGCACAATTCAGATAATTGCATAAAATAAAATAATAGTTAATGTGAAAATTAGTGATTTTTAAAAACCATATCAGGTGATGTAAAAGATTCCATAATAAATTTACCAGCCTCACCTCAAAATGTATGCACTATCCAAATCCAATAAAAGCTTAGTTTATCTTGACTGTATTTAGACGAGTGCTTTAAACTTTGTCCATTTAGAACTGCAGAAATAAAAGTGATTTCTGAGGGTGTCCCTGAATTTTAAATACAACACAAAAGCTTGTGCACTGTATCCATCATGTTATATGCCTGTCAACGCTCCTAAAGTACTTCGAATTATTATTCATAAACAGGTCACCTCTTACCATCCCCGTCTTGCTTTCCCACCTCATGCCTCTAACCTTCTGCAGGTCATCCTCTGCAGGCCAAGGAGAGGCTTGAGGCAGGAGAAATACAGCATCATCCACACCGGCCAGGATGACATTCTGAAAGGACTGTGAAGGGCAAGGAACCTTGGCCAGACTATGTGGGGGGCACGCCCAAGGCACACAGCTGATTGCTCCGAAAGGGTCAAAGCAGGCTCTCTGCTCCCTCTTCTCCACCCAGAAGACAAGTGATACTATTTAAAAGGTCAAGACACCTACGGCTAACTCTGCGGTGCCTGCCTTTCAGGTGCAGCTGCAGGCAGGAGCAGTAGTGCCCAGTAAAGATGGTGTAAGGAGGACACACTTATATCCCACTCCTCATGTTTCCAAGTACAGGAGCGACACTGACACTGCTCTCTCCCCGCCCCTCTTAACTCTTTCCCTTGGGGAGGGGAGGGAGTTACCTGAGAGCCCACTGCCAGGAGGAAATTGGGCATGCTCCAATAGGCCCTTTCCTCTTAGGGAGCCAGCTGTTCTTGTCAGGTCTCTGCCCTGTTGCAGAAAACCTCGTTCTGGCGGGAGGCCCCAAGTCACTGTCTAACCCAGTTTAATTCTGGGGATAGTTTTAGCAAACACACGGTGCCAGCTCTAAGGCCGAATTCATAAATTGACTTTTCGGTTACAAGGATGCTTTGATCTCCATTAAGTCTGATTCTATAAGTTTCTCCCTCCATGGGTTTCAGACTCAACTGAGGGACAGATATTATCCTCCCAATACAGCAACAGACACGTTATATTAATTAGCATTTTAATTTCCAAGATATTTGTATATCATCTCAAATCTATTTTAATTAGAGGTAAAAGTCCTAGCACTTCACAGCATAAGCTCTTAGCTGTGAATATTACCTGTAGATGATGTAATAATTTCTAATAAGTCAACATCTTTTAAGAAGTCTGTAAAGTAATGACAGATCCAAAGGGGAAAACGGAGTATTCAGCACTACACAAATGCCAACATCATTACACAACTCCTCCCACTGGGATTACCTGAGGCTGAGAACTGGTGGACAGGAAAGAAGAACAAGCAGCCTCTATCTGTAAAAAACAAAAATGCCAGTTACATCTTGGAGGTAGACAGAAAGTAGCAGAAAATGGAAAGCAGACTTCACAAAGTCAAGTTACCGATGTAATAGTAATTGAAGTTCCGGGACAGAGTAGGACTCTTGGATTTGGGAGAGAGGAGCCTCTTAAGCTCTCTAAGGAAGTCCTGGAATTGGGATTTCCCCCAAATTTGCCACCAGCAACAGGGGGCATATGTTCCCAAGAACAGTTCATAGGGATCATCAGACAGTATAAAGACACTTCCCATATTCTGCAGCCTGAGAAATGTGAATGGTGACTAAACAATGGCCTCGGAATTAAGGAGCACCTTGTTATCATGTGGTTCTTTATTACGTGTAAATCTAACCACACCATCTAAATTAAATGGTATTAGCCTAAGTGCCAAATTATAAATAGCACGATAAATAGCACATGGTAAAAACTCTTACACAACAAGGGCAACCTACTAGTTTGCTACCAAGGAGCCAGCATTAGAAAAGAGTTCTATTTTACAAGGGTTTATTGAATTACAGTTGGCAACCAGCTGTTCTCAACTTTTATCCTAAAGAGAAAGCTTGACAGATTTTAAACTGTAATATGAAAGACTTATATTAATCCTTTTTAAAACTGTGTTGAGAAGTGAAGCACTGAGCTGGATGTCTGAAGTTGTTTTGGCATTTATTTCTTTGGTGGGCTTTTAAAAATGGGACTGGCAAAAAAAAAATGGTACTGACTCTTGTCTGTCTGGAATCATTTAGGTCAAATCCTGTTTATGGTGTAACATCTCAGGGGCCCCTTTCTAGTCTCAGAATTCTTTTTTGATCAGTTAATTTAATTTCCATTCTCCCACCAAACTGAGGGGGGACTATCACACTCTTCAGTCATAATTTCTCAAGTTCCTTACTGCTTCCAAGTTGAACATCTCCTAAAACATATGATTCTCTAAATGAGAGAAATGCAAAGGTGCCCAATATTGTCGAAAAGCATAAGCTTATGTCTCTCTCCTTTTTATCCTCACAGAACTTGTCATCTTCTCTTTCCCAGGTTCAGGGGAATTGTTTTGTTCCACTTGTCCCTTGGACCGACCCACCTGCTCCCTCTGCCCTGCTGTACAAACCCAGAATCACAAATACAGAGACACACATACACGTACACGGGCACACACACTGCGATCAGCTTCTAGAGGGCAGGGGCTATGACATAAACGACTTGCCCAGGGTAAGTGTTCAATGAATATTACTTAAATAAATGTAACTGAATTTGTGGGGAAAATATAAGAGAAGTCAATTGGGAGGGGAAAGCCAAAGAAGATGCCCTTAAAGCTCTGAATTGTGACCCAGGTGTAGCGTATGGCCCCCCAAGGATATTTACTGTGATTTCAGGAGGAGGAAGCACCGGGACATTCCACCTCGGGGGAAAGCTGTCCACCCACAGGCCAGGCTGCCCATCTCCGAGAGATGGCCCCGTCTGAGAACAGAGCGCCTTGGACCACAAGATTAACTCATCAGTGCAGCAGCACTGTTTGAATAAAAACATCAGAATAAGAAAAAAATACCAGTTAATCAAATTAGAAGATAACCGCAAAGCTTTCCATCCTTTCTTCTTTCTTTGAACAGGCACAGCCACATTGCTCGCCCACTTTCCATTTGGGTTAGCATTTGTCCACGTCGTTCAGCTTCTGGCCCTAATGGTTTTAAGTGCCACTAATTGATTTCGAGAACTCTGTAGAGTCCACAGATGAGTTTGTTTGAAAATGTATTAAGATATAACTGGCATTTCGGTTTTTCGCAGATAGACGTTGCTTGTTCATCTTTCCTGTCCATTAGTTCTCTGTATAAGAGCTGAAAATCTGTGTTTCTAGTATTCTTAGCATCTTAACTTGTTTAAATTATAAGGCTTTTACATCTCAGAGGTTTACCCAGCACTATCATCTAAAATATTTTTTCAAAAATTTTCCACAGAAGTACAGATGACTTCAAGCTAAAATCAATGTTTATTATACATTACCTGTTGTCTAAATTATCCTTCACCTTGTTTATATTTTTCCAGTGTGTATTTTGATATACCAAAGCAAAGATCCTCATAATAGACTTTATGAATTCCTACGCTATTAAAGACTGTTTAGTACTTGGCCCTCACCATCTGTCTTGTCTCTTCCCTTATATATGTTGTTGGGAGTGACTAGGTACAAAGGGTGGTCTCCTCAGTCCATAGCTCACTATTATCATTGGATTCTATTTATTTATTCTTTTTATATTTCCACTTCCTACTCCTAGTCCATCCTCGCACAGGCAACTCTTCTAACGTAGTTGATGTGGATCCCCATTTGCTTAGGTTCTTACACAATTTTATTGTTGTTTGGTACACATATATGGTATTTTCCAATTAACACTATACTCTGAGATCTCTCCGCGTTAGTGGGTACGTCTAGTATGCTGCTGCTAACCCCTGCAGAATCCCTGCAACATGCTGCCCACACATTCCCCATGATGGAGAGCCAGGTTCCCTCCAATCCTTCCTTTGCCTCCTTGCATCTGTCCTGTACTTGTGGATCTGTAGGAGAATATCTTTGGGCTATATACCCAGGAGAGGCAATGCTTGACCACAGGAGGCAATGCTTGACCACGGGAGGCAATGCTTGACCACGGGAGGCAATGCTAGACCACGGGAGGCAATGCTTGACCACGGGAGGCAATGCTTGACCACGGGAGGCAATGCTAGACCACGGGAGGCAATGCTAGACCACGGGAGGCAATGCTTGACCACAGGAGGCAATGCTAGACCACGGGAGGCAATGCTAGACCACGGGAGGCAATGCTAGACCATGGGGAAATCAAGATGGCTCCAGAGCTGACACTCACCACATCCTTGGGTTCATACACCCCACCTCCTTGCTCTCACCTGCCATTATCTAAATTTCAATTTTTTTGCCCAACTAATGGGTGGAAAGTGACACTTCACTGTTTTCTTAATTTTCATTTCATTATTACTAATGAATTTGAGCATCGCTTTAGATGCTTGTTGGCCTTTTAGGTTTCGTCTTAAATTATTCTATCCTTTTACTATTTTTACTTTGGATTCCCATCTTTATCTAATTGATTTGATAGCATTTCTTAGGTTATTCTAGAAATTAATCCCTTATCAGTTTTAGATATTGTTAACATCTCCTTTCAAAGGCTCTTACCTTTTTCTATGGAGTCTTTTGTTGAAAGGAATCTTTACTTTTAATGTAATTCATCATGTTTTTGGCCCTATGATTTACATTTGAAGCTTTATTTAAGAAGTCTTTCCCTGCCCCTAGCTCACAAAGATGTTTTCCTAGTAGAAAATATTTTCTATCAATTTCATAATTTTACCATTTATATTTCAATCTTTAATCCACCTGGAGCCCACCTCTGTATAGAGTGTTAAGTTTTACTTTCCTCCATAGAGCAAGACAGTTTCTCAACCCTCATTGGCCAAACAATCTGTCCTTTCCACACTGACTTGTAGTATTACTTTTATCGTGTTAAGTTTGTATGTATGTGAATTTCTGTCTTAGGTTGGTTTCCCCCAGAAACATGCCTTGAGATAAGGATGTGGGTATAAGCAGATATGGGGGGAGATGGCCCAAGAAGCACTAACAGAAGAGCAGAGAAGTAAAACAAGGAAGAGAAGAAATCCAGTAAGGGAATGTTATCAAGCCCAGGACCACTCTGGGTAACTGGGGCCAAGATGTCTGGGGAACACTGGGAGCCAATGTAGAACTCAGGGTTATCCCAAGGGAGCTAACTCCCTTGGGTCATCAATTGAGGAATGCTCTCAGTGGGGGCATTTACTCCCAGGCATTTTTGGTCTGCCCTGAGCATAGGCCAAGCAGGCAGATTCACAGTGGCATGCAATTAGAATCAGCAAATTTGGAGTGTCCTGGAATGGTGAATGCCAAAGGGATATGACAGGGCACCGACAGTGTCTGCTAAACTCTCCAAGCTCCAGTCGTTGTTCCATTGGTTCATTTGTCTGTTTTTGTGCCTTTACCTTTTTTATAACTATAATTTTATAGTACCTCTTTGATATCTGGCAGGGCAAGTTATCATTCTTAGCTCTTTATATTTAAAACCTCCTTAACTATTTGTTCACCTATACTTTTCCATATCAATTTTAGGTTACATTTATGAAGTTTCTGAAAAAAACTAAATGAAATTTCTTAATGTAATTCATCATAATTATAAAGGAGAAAAGGTATATTGCTTATCTTGATACCAATGCAGATAAAGTATTTGATTAAGTTAAAATTTGATTTAAGATTAACAAAACTTTTAACAAGATAATTAAAGAGAGAATTTCCTTAACTGGATAAAGGTTATATAACAAAATTCTAGAGCAAACTTATACTTTATGGAGAAGTTTTAGATACATTTACTATGTATCATAATAATGGAGGCTTTGGGGAAAAACAAAGGAAAAAATAAATTGTTTCTTTAGTGCTTATTGTGTTCCTAGTGCACCTTTTTGGCATCAGTTAGTTTTCTATGAATTTATTCATTGCTTGTGACTTTTCAAAATTATTACCATATAGCTGTACATAATGTTTTTGGGTGACAGTTTTATTGAGATATAATACATATACCATACAATTAATCCATTTAAAGTATACAAGTCCATGGTTTTTGTGTGCTATTTACAGAATTGGGCAACTTGCCAGTTAATTACCCATAATGGGTTTTTAAAACATTTTAAATCTCTGGGTTTTTTTGGTGGCCTAGCCTTTTCCAGTTCATATCTTGTTTATCTTTATCTTCTCTCTTACCTTTAAAATCAGTACTGCCAGTGCCTAATAACATTTTGAAAGAACAAGCATTTGGTTTTGTTAAATTGTTAATTTGTTCGCCCCTCTCTCTTTTTAAAATTTATTCTGCCCTTATTTTTATTATCTACTTCATTCCTGTTTCTTTTAATTTTCCCTATTGTTTCTTTTCCCCACATTTTTTTGTTGACTACTTAGCTTGTTTTTGAATTTTTTTCCTTCCTGATAAATATATAGGAAGCTAAAATTTCTCTCTAGCTATTGTTTAAGTTGTTGCCTACAAATTTTGACTTATAATGTTTTTATGTCATTCAGTTGAAATATCTTATCATTTCCTTGTTAACCCAGGGTTATTTACCAAAATGATATTTATTTTCTAAGTAGACGGAATATTTAAGGTATACTTTTGTTATTAATTTCTAATTTTACTGTATTATGATTTTAAAACATTGAAAATGGACCCTTTCTAATTTATGGAAACTTTCTTTGTGTTTTAACACATGGTCTATTTTTGTCAATGTTCCAATTATATTCAAAAAGAATGTGCATATGATTTAGTGCAGGATTTAAAAAATATAATAGCTCTAATGTATTAATTGTATGGGTAAGTGTTTTATATATCTACTTATGTGTTACCTGTTTTAACTATCAGTTTTGAAAGAGGTATATTAAAGTCTCTAACTACAACTGTTCATTTACCTATTTTTCCCTGAAGTTCTATCAACTGTTAAATAAATTCTGAGGCTGTTTTATTAATATATATTGACAATGATTGTATATTTTTGCTTGTTCTTTTGTCAGTATATATGATTCTTCTTTGTTATAATGGTTTGTTCAGTTAAATTCTATTTTATCAGATATAAGATTGCTACTGCAATATTCTTGCCATTCATATTTGCTTGGTACATCATTTTCCATCCTTTTATGCTTAGCCTGTTTTTTGTTTGTTTTCCATTTTAAGTGTAACTTTTATAGACAGCATATGCTACATCTTTTTTAAAAAAATACAATCTGAGAATCTCTGTCTTTTAAGTGGTGTATTTTAGCCCTCTAACATTTATTGTAAGTACTCTATTATGAGGACTTACTTCTGTCATCTTACTTTACATTTTACTTTTGTTTCTTTTCACCTTTCCTTCTTTAATAAAAATTGTAATTCTAAATACTGTAATATCAGAATGTTACTAAAATCATAGTTGTTCCAAATCTCAATTATATTATTTCATTTTACCATGATAAGTTCAAAGAAGGGTAAAGTTTCTACTAATTTGTATAAGGATAATTCTTTACCTCATTCCACAATTGTAGCTCTTCTTCAGGCTGTAGTTCTTGGGGTAATACTGGAGCACCTAAAAATAAAATTATACCCACACGTTAATTTTAGAGTATTTCTTCAAAAATTAAATATTTATACATTGATATTTATACATACATTTATTAGTTACTTAATAGTGGGAATATGTTCTGAGAAATCTGTTGTTAGGTGATATTATTATGTGAACATCAGCTTATCTAGAGTTTCCAAAAATTCTTCAGCTGCCTTCATATCAGCACTCGCAGACTCACCACTCACTTTCACATTATGGAATGAGTAACTATTCTTGAATTGTTTAAATCACCCAGAGCTAGCAGTAAATTCAACATTGTAGCCAGGTCCAGCTTTTTCTTTCAACACTGCAAACAAACTTTTTGCTTTGGCCATGATCATCATGGTGCTGAGAGGGTTACACTTCTGCGTCTGGTCTTCAATCCAGGCCATTAGAAGTTTCTCCATGTCTGCCATAGGGCCTTCTCAAATTTTGTTAGTCTTGTTGTTTTCAATGAGGTGGATCTTTAGCAGCTTCCATCTCTTTGTTTTTGTTCTTCAAGATTGTAGCGATGGTGAAGTGAGATATGCCTGACTGGTGAGCAATAACTTCATGACTTTCCACCCTTGTAGTCAATCACTTTTAATTTTGTTTCCAGATCAATCACTAAACACCTCTTACTGGCAAGATTAGCAGGGAATTTTGTATGCTTAGGGGCCCTGATGAACAAAATGACGTGAGATTAAATCAAGCGCGAGAAAATGAACAATATCAAGAGACGCGGTAAACGAGATGCATGAGGCTGCTGCTAACAATGTGGCATATTGTTTTTACAGCAAACATTTTGTAAGTATAAACAGCACGCTCTAAAATAGTGATCAAAAGTATAGCATAGTAAGTACATAAACCAGTAACATAGTCGTTTATTATCATTATCAAGTATCATATACTGGACATAATTGTATGTGCTATACTTTTATACAATTGGCAGCACAGTAGGTTTGTTTACACCAGCATCATGACAAACACACGAGCATTGTATTTTGGATGGTTAGGATGTCACTAGGCAATAGGAATTTTTCAGCTCTATTATGATCTTCTGGGACCTCCATCATTGACTGTATGCAGCACATGACTGTAGTTCATTTTGGGGTAATATTTCTCATTGTACATCACTACCCTCCTATTTCAACTAGATAGTTCAGCATTTGACTTAATATAAGAAGATATAATTATTAAATAAACCTAATAGCATTACAATGGCATTACTCTCAGGAAAGAATCACTTATATGTCTATACAATAACTTTTACATGAATGTGCATAGCAACATTATTCATAATAGCCAAAAGTAGAAAAAAATCCAAATATCCATCATCTGGTGAATGGGTCAACAAATTATAGTACATCCACACAATGGAATGTACTCAGTGTGACTGACTTTCAAGAATACTTCAGTGAATAGGGGCCTGACTAGAAAAGGACACTTCTTAATTTAGTCTTGGGCACTTGATCATTTACTGTCACAGATCAAATCAAGTGATAGTCTGTGGCAGATATCCACAATTTCCTGTTATAGGAAATGTTAATATTGTTCTCTGAATAGTAAACTGTTTCCATCCACAGAATCCGACTGGCCCTTTATCTTCTCATTGCTATTGCATGCTCTGCTAACTCATTTTTGCCAAGGATGCTACACTTACTGACACTATTTTATTTTCCTCTGGCTTCATGACATGTTTTTGCTGTTTTTAGATACATCCAGCTGCATCTTCTGTAATGGTTACTCTTGGTAGATTATCTCTCAGCTGTGTTCATATGTGTCAAGGTTCCCCATCAGTGCCGTCCTTAAAGACTTAGGACTAGGGGGCATCACACTGCATATTCACCCTATCCCCATCCCAGCACAACTGTAGAGACATAGAATTAGCTTTTAGTATCAAGAGCAGGTCTGAAGGGAAAGAAAACACAAAAGGGTAGTCTAGGAGACCTCTGTGTAGTGACAGATGCGTCTCACCTCTTTGTTTGAGAAATATTGGGGGTATTTATGAGTCAACTTGTCAGACAGCAGGTATGCTGTTTTGAAAATAAAGCCCAAGACTTGTCTTTTTTAGAAAGCAGCTGCTGCCTTCTATCGTTTCTGTTCAATCACCAGCAGCCTGAAAATTCCCCACCTCCTCAAAAAGCAGTTCTCTCTCACTGATGCAAAAATCACTGCAAACCTACAGCATGTAACCTGCATGGAAAGTATATTTGCTTTACAGAGGAAAAAAACACAGTCTTAAAACTATGATATTCTGCTTCCTTAATAAGCCAGCTAAAGATTACCTCCCAAATTTTACCAGTAACATTGAAAATTGAAAAATATCACCATTACTTTGCATAAGTCATGTTGTGTCATGTGATGGAGAAGGTTTAGGTCTCCTAGCTTCCGAATGCTTAGATTTCAAAGTCAAATTACCTTGTTTTTCAAGCAGGGGGACACCCCTCACCCCTGCCCCTGCACCCCACCAAGGAAAGGGGAAAATCAAAATACACTAGAGAAATAAAAATAGTCAGTGCCCCCACCTCTAACTGAGCGCTGAGCTACATGCCCCGCGAGGTCCCCGCAGCAGCGGTTTCCAGGCCCCAGTGCTCTCCGTGCCGACGCCGAGCCGCTGTTTCTGGGGAGGGAGGAGGGAAGCGGGGAACGGGGGGAAGTTCCAAAGTCCCTGGCCTTGGGCAGCGGCGCTCTGGAGGCGGTGCCCTCAGGGTTCCAGGCACCCTGAGAGGGCGGTGGGTGTCTCCCTACTCCGAGGGGCGCCCTCTCTACCCGCCTCCCAAGCTGCAGGCCCCCTCCCCGACCCGCCTTTGCTCCCCCGCTGCCTTCCTCTGCGGAAGCTCAGGGCGTCCCCATGGTCATCAAGCCACTTCCCCCTGCCCGGACTTCAGCCGCAGCGCTGACCGAAAGCCTGCTTGGGCACGTGCCTCCCCAACTCTGTACGACTTAAAAAAAAAAAAGTCTCGATTCCTTCTCCAGATCTGGTGCCTGAAACCTGTAAGGCACAGCCCCCCCCCAAACCGCTGGAGCGGGCTGTGGGGAGCCCCATCGCCCCAGCAGGAGCCGCGCGCTCCAAGTTTACTCCGCGGAGCCGGCGAGGCGCCCAACTCCCTCCCGCGGGGCGCCGGCCGCCAGTCCCTCCTCTGCCGCCATCCAAGGGAAAGCGTTTTCACCTCCACTGTTTTAATTCCCGGCACCTTGGGCCATCCCATCCGAGTCGGGGGCCCTGCGCGCTTCATCACCGCGGGCTGTCCCCCGCCTCCCGGGCGCCAAGAGCCGGGCCCGGAACGCGCTCCGGCCGGGCCAGTGGCCCCCGGGCCGCCGGCTGCCCGCGCCCCTGGTCCGGGGCGAGACCCGCAGAGGCCCGGAGGGAGGGCAGAGCGCGCGGGGCGCGGGGCGCGGGGCGCGGGGCGCGGGGCGCGGGGCGCGGGGCGCGGGCCGGCTTACCTCGGCAGGCGCCCGCGCACCAGGCGAGCAGCAGCAGCCGCAGGAGCCGGGGCGCCGCAGCCCCCAGTCCCGCGGGCGCCCCGGGGCGGCGGCTCGCTGCGGGCGGCATCTCGCGTCGGCGGTGGCTCGGGATCGCGACCTGCGCTGCCCCGCGCGGTGCCCTGGCCTCGCCTCTGCGTCCCCGGAGCGCCGCTCGTGGGGCTCAGCCACCGCACTGACCGCCCCGCGCGCCGCCAACTTTTAAATCTCGCGGACACGTGGGCACAGGCGGCGCTGTCCCCGGGCGCGTCACCCCGCTGCCCGCCGCCGCCTCTCCCGCGTCACCCGCGACCCGCGCCCCTCTCCACCCTCAGCCGCCCCCGCGCCCCCCGCCCCAGCCCTGACTCAGCCGCCACGCCGTCCCCGCCCCCGCCTAGGGGCTTGGGGAAAGGGGAGAATGGAATTAAAACAATAAACTCCATTCCCTCCTTCGGAAGGACCTGAGCGGGCGCCGGAGGGGGTGGCAATGCAGGTGGCCCCGCGGGCTCGGGCTCCTACTTGAGGGCGGCCCGCGGCCCCGCTCCTCCGCCCGCCCGGGACGCCCCGTCTTCCTCGCGCTCCGCAGAAGCACCTCCCCTCCCCCCGCCCCGCGCCGCCTGTGCGGGGCCGCGGGTCCCCCAGCTCCGGGCCTCTGCTCGGGTCTCCCCTCGGCTTCTAATGCAACGCCGGGCCTGCGGAAACAGTCCTGGTCCGACGGGGCGTTCATCTCCCCAAAGCCCGCGGGGCCTGAGGCTGATCAGGAGGGGCCGCGCGCCCGTCGGTGCAGGTCAGGGAGACGGGCCGCGGGGCCGGAGCGCGCGCTCCCAGCGCGTCTGGAAGGTGTCCTGCGCCCCGGGCGACTCCCGGGCCTCAGGTAGCGCCTCTCCCTGCGGGCTCCGCTCCGCTGCTCCCCTGCATTCTGACTTCTAGGGCGGCCTGACCTCCGCCCGAATTTTTACCTCCTCAGTGGGACCGTCCAGGATCGGCCTCTTCCAGGACACTGCCTCATAAGGTTTAATTTCCTTCCATAGAACTAGGAGGAGCGATCTTATCTGACTTCCTTTGGAAAGGAACACGGAGGAAGGAAGGAAGGAAGGAAGGAAGGAAGGAAGGAAGGAAGGAAGGAAGGAAGGAAGGGAGGGAGGGAGGGAGGGAGGGAGGGAGGGAGGGAGGGAGGGAGGGAGGGAGGGAGGGAGGGAGGGAGGGAGGGAGGGAGGGAGGGAGGGAGGGAGGGAGGACGGACATTAACATTTCCTAAGGGACATCTTTAAGTCAGGCACTTGCCCATGCTAGTTCATTTCATATTCTTGGCATCCCTGGGAAGCTAAAGTATGATGCTTCTCATTTGGTGATGCTTGGAGAGATGTGTACAGTCTGTTCAAGGATGTCAGCATGTGAGAGAGCCAGTGGCCCTTCTGCTCTCAAGATGCTTTCCCCCCCAAGTCAGGGTTTTTAACATATCAGGCATGCACTGTGCAACCCACTATAGACCAGGCCTGCCCCTATTGATACATTTAGTAACAGTAGGGTCTTTCCAAAAGGAGTTTACAATTAGGCAGAGAAGCCCAAACTCACACTCATGTAACTGCACTACAAGGCGGATTGGGAGAGTAATCTGTCAGAAATAGAGAGACAGGCCAAGTATAACCCTGACAGAAAAAGTGAAGGGAAAAAAGCCTACCATTTTCAAGTTCTTTATATATATGAAGCGGGTGAGCAAGGCCAGATTATAGAGCCTGGTCCAGGTTCAAGGGCGGCTGAAGATAGGTTTGATTCAAGATTGCTTGTCCTTTGATTTAGTCCCAGAATAATAAAAACAGTAGTGCAAAAGACATAAAGGATGTAAAATGAAACAAGGATGTAGGCCTTGGAGGTGGCTCTGGTTCCCCGTTGCCTTCCTTGTACCTCCTGAAGGAGCACTGAAAGATCCCTAGTCTCAGGGCCTATGTGGGATGAGATGTCAGTGAAAACAGAGAAGCCTGAAAACACGGGGCTCAGTCCTTTCCATACTCCCAGCGGATCAGCCAAAGAAACAACTCATGCATTGCAAGTTTTTTCCTGCGCAAACCAGGCTGTTCTGAATGTCCTTGTACATGTTCCTTGGTGCATGTGTGGAAGAGTTTTCTGAGGCATCTAGCGAGTAGTAGAGCTATTAGGTAATAGGGGATAATCTAGTTAAACTCCGCTTTAAATTGTTTTCCAATGTGTTGTACCAATTTACACTCCACTGCGATGCATGAAGTTTCCATTGCTCCATGTGCTTGCAAAAATCTTTGCCTATTTGGTGGGTGTGGCATCTCGTTGTGAATTTGCAGTTCCCAGCACTATTGAGGCCAAATATCTTTTCACAGGTGTATTGGCCATTATTGTTTTCTCTTCAGTGAGATGTCCATTTCTCTCTTTTGCCCACTTTTACCCCCACTGGATTGTTAGTTTTTTCTTACCCATTGTAAGGATGCCTTATGTATTCTGTAACTTTTATTGGGTAAATGTGTGGCAAACTTTACTCCCTAGTTATGGCTTTTTCTTTACTGTGTGTATATTACTGAGTGTATATTTCTTTACTCTGTGTATAACAACTCTATGAGTTGTTATTTTTGAAGAAATACTTAAGAAAAGACTTGCAAACTAATAGTCATGCCATTATGTGACTTGGATGATAAAAGATGATAGATGGCGGGAGATAGGTACTTTATGCACCCATAAACAAAGGTTGGGGGTTCCAGAAATGGCCAAATAGAAGGAAGCTGATTCTGAAGGTCTCCTTTTGTCCAGATATTTCAAAGAAGCTAGATCCCAGATCTCTGCAATGGAGGCTTAAAAATTTAGTTACAAACATCCCAATTAGTACCTAGGAGTTTATGTTCATTTAAATTGAGCTTGAACATCAATATATACTACCAGGTGTAGTGCAACATCTAAAGCATTCCCACTTACTTTGTTCCAGACTGACAATTTGATTCTGGGTACGATGCTGATTCCTCTCATCTCGTATCTTTTCCATTCCTGACCACACATTGGCAACCGCACTTTGATTTCTGCTTAGAACCTACAAGAATTAAGACTCAGTTAGATCATGGACCTTCAGATTAGCAAGAACTGTTAGCTTGTGATAGAAATGTCCAGAAGAGTCATCGTAGAAAGCATTAGGAAGGGTAGGATGGTTGAATGCCAGGAGAATGTAAGAGTTGGCAATAGATAGAAATACAGCAAGGCAGTAGTTGGCAATAGCAAAGTTTAGTAATAGGTGAAAAGATCCAGCTTTAGGAACTGAGAGTAGGGGCAAGATCTGAAGATTTAGGAGTTCTAGGCAAGATAGTCATGCATTCCTCCAAATATTAATTGAGCACTGCCTAGGTTCCATTCTAGAAGCCTGGGATATAGCAATGACCAAGTCAGCTAAAGACTCTGCCTTCATGGAGTTAGACAGATAGTAACAGTAAACAAAACAATTTCAGATAGTAGTAAGTGCTACAAAGAAATTAAAACAAGATAGTAAAATAATAGAAGATGACTGGGAGTTGGGGAAAAAATAAATACTTGAGTCAGGATTATCTAGACTTGCTTCTCTGAGAAGACATTGGAGGCCAGAGAAATGAGAAGAAAACTGTCATGAGAAGAACTGCGAAAAAGAGCGCCAGGCAAAAGGACCATCAAGTGCAAAAGCAGCAAGTAGTCTGAACCATTCAAGAAGCAGAAGGAAGCCAGTGTAACAGGCATAGGGTGAGTGAGTAGAATGTGGGGAGCTGAGGTTAGAGAAGTAGACAGGATGGGGTCCTGATCATTGAAAGGTCTTGGACAGGAGTTAACATTTTTCTCTAAATAAAATGGGAAGCCTTTGGAGGATTTTAAGTAAAGAAGATAGTCTGATTTAACTTTGGAAAAGATTGCTCTCACTTTAGTGGTGAGCAGGTTCTGGGGGACCCTAGTATAAGTAAGGAGGCAAGGTGAAAGGACATTGCATAAGTCCACCCCAGAAAAGAGATGAAGTACTATATATACTACAACCTTGAAGATATTATGCTAAGTGAAAGAAGCCAGACACAAACGGCTACAGATTATATGATTCCATATATCTATAATATCCAGAACAGGCAACTCCATGGAGACAGAAATTAGATTAAGTGGTTCCAGGGGTTGGGGAGATAGAGGAGTGACTGCTAACAAGTACATTAGCCGTGCTAATAAGCTGATGAAAATGCCCTGGAATTAGACAGTAGTGATGGTCGCACAGTTTTGTGAATATACTAAAAACCAGTGAATTCTACACTTTAAACGGATGAATTTTATGGTATGTGAATTAAATCTCAATTTTTAAAAAAGAAAGAAGTCCGGGCCAGATATGATGATGAAAACCTGGTGGACTGAATGGTGTCAGTCTGCAATTTAGAATAAGAAAATCTATTTTTAGCCCGGCCGGGCGTGGCTCGGCGGTTGAGCATGGACCTGGGATCCAGGCGATCGGGGTTCGATTCCCGGTCAGGGCACATGCCCGGGTGTGGGCTCAATCAATGACTCTCTCATCATTGATGTTTCTGTCTCTCTCTCTCCCTCTCCTTTCCTCTCTGAAATCAATAAAGATATATTTTTTTTAAAAAAATCTATTTTTGGCATGAAATATACAAATTTGGGTATTTGATCCCTGGATAGTCTTGGTAACTATGACATCCTACTCTCCCCCACAGTGAAGGCATTCACCCAAGACATGTCTACCTCAACGACTATGCTATAGTTACTAGCTTTAATCTTTTCAGGGCAGAAAATGCTTCCTGAAAACCAGATGGAGAACTTGGTCTTTACCATCACTTTTATATAACTGTTAATTTTGATAGATTACCTAAAAAATGGAAAGTGAATACTATTTTTGAAATAATGTTATGTCTCAATGCTTTATAGGATGCTCATTCATTCATTCATTCATTCACTCATTCATTCAGTGAGCATTTAAGCCAGTGTCAGTCTATAAAAAAGATTTATAGACTCACAAAATACAGAAAATTGTGTGTTCTATTTTCTCTAGGTCCACCTGCACCTGGTCATATACATCTTCCCAATTTCCTATTATTTACTGCCTTTGCTCATGCAGGATGAACCATTTAGATATACCACCCTAATTTCAAATTTGAAATACAGAGAAAAGTTTTTGCTTAAGGGTATCTAATGCTGAAGAGTAAAAATTCTTCTGAGGTTATGGGAGCTAAAAGCAAACCATTGCAAAGACCCAATTTAACCTGTGCGCTCTAAGGAGAATGCTGAGTCATGTGTGGAGGTGCAGAGTGGAGACCTGAGAGGAGCTGGTCGTTTGTGGCGATTACAGGAGAACCAAGTGGCTGAGGGGCTGTTAGTTCAGAGGATGGGTATCTACTTAGTGACAAGGACACCCTTCAGCTCTCTCCACAAACACCTTTGGCATCTGGATGAAATTCCCATTTTATAACTGAGTTTGCCTTCTCTTTGAACACTAGTATTTCATAAGTTTTACAATGACTTCAATTAAATAGTCATAATTATTTTTTCCCATCTATCTCTTCAAACTATATAGATATCAACCTCTGCTTCCAGGAAAATCTCTTGAATAGAAAGTTTTGAATAACTACACTGTACTGAGAAATCTGCCCAGGAGATTTCTACCTCTTCTAAAAGACAACACATGAACAATCAATACCAAAAAAAAAGTCACAGACCAAATACAGCTACAAATATTTCTTAAGACTTCCTGTTGTAGGATAAATAATTTTGCCCTGATAATAACATAGCAGCTCACATAATTCTAAGAGATACAACATCATTTACAGGAGGGAGAAACTTTTCTTATTTTCTCTAATTACTTGATGAAATTAATTTAAACAGTTTACAGAAATAATAACCAGCATTATTAAAAGTCCTATCCCTTAAGGTTGTTTTTAGGTTCATCCAATGCCCGTAATGACTGTGATGTGGACTGATGGTGAATAAAAGATTTGTATGTATAAGAGACATTCTTGCTAATGTGTTTTTTGTTGTGTTTTTTGTTTGTTTTGTTTTTTTTGCAAAAGGAGCTAGGTTTCATCCCTTCAATCTCCTGAGGCCAGGAGGTGGGTAGAGATAGTGTGGGAGAATTCTCTCAATGCAGGTCAGGGAAGTTGTCCTGCAGCCTGACACAGTACAGGCTCATCTCAGAGAGCCTTTAGAGATAAATGCTTTTTGAGAAAAGTAATAAGAGAATTTTTTTAATAGCCACTCAATAAGGTTTTGCAGTTACTCTGGTGCCCACAAGGCTAGGTTTTTCATGTGATAGATGTCCTGAGAGTAAAGCCATTATGGAAAAGCAGCACTGTTGTTGCTAATTTGAAACATGACATTGGAAAAAATTTCAATCTGTTGAAGTCAGAATCTTTTCTTTGTTCCTTAAATTGCAATTAAAATATTAATACATACTCATGAAAGATTTATTGGGTTTTCTTGACATATTTATGAATCACCTCAGGGCAAACCTGGCAGTAAAACAGATACTTCCAGACATAAGAGGTTTTATTAAAATGGAACCTAAAATGAAATGATAGCTATAAAAATACAAGGACAGATCAAGTAAATTTTATTATTTCTACACGGTAAATTATATAACCATTTTTTATAGCTAGACTGTTTTTTAATCTACTTAAGAATGAATCAAAACATTAGATTTTCTAGACATCTTGTATTTATGAAAAATACATAATTTCCTTACATAGAAATGTTCAAATCAAAATTTTTATTGCATTTGGTCAAAGGAATTGAGAGTAAAAAATTGGTATAATTTGATCTTTTTAAAGAAATGCTAAAATAATCCTAAGAGACCTGGAATGAGTTTCTGAATATAAAAATAAGTGACACTTCAGTTAGTATCATAAAAGGAGTGATCACTGCTCATTTTATTTCTACTGTCTCAAATAATTTTGGCTCTGATTTTTTAAGTGGGCCATACAGATATGAAGTGCTGAAAGTAGTATATATATGTATGACATATTTCTCTAAATTGAATACCAGTTGATACTATTTTAAGAAATTTCTGAGAAGAATAAAATTAGCAATGGTGAGTCTTTGTTCATCTATAAGGCAATCAAATTCCTTTTTCTCAAAAATTAATCACAAGTCCTTTTTCTATGTTTCTGCCCATTAGTACAATCTTACTGAGTTTCAACTCTAATTTAAGAGTTTTAAACAGCTTAAAGGAAAAAGTCAGAAACAGGTAGGTTAATATATTCACTTCTCAGAGAAAAATGAAAAATAAAAGTGGGTTGCCAAACAGATCACCCCTCGTATTCTCTATCACAACATCTATATATTTAATGTCTAGTGGTTCAACTGCCAACAATTGGTTTGTGGCCATTGTTGTTAATCAATCAAAATCCATTTGAACTTCTTTTTCATACCCTTCTGTCCTCCTGCACTTTTATTCTCTATAAAACTGTGTTAAGGAATTGCCTCCAATTCCTATCCTATCCCACCACATCATTACTCCATCTTATGGTAGAGACCTTCAGGAATATTGAGCTCATTTTATATTGGGCGAGGCATTCCAGGCAGGTAATATATTACCTTACTAATGGCATCTTCCTTCCTGATCACTCGATAATAAATAGCAACCTTCTCCCTCTCAGCTCTTCCTATCTCTTTCATACAGCTTTATTTTTCCTCCTTAGCACTTATTACCACTTGATATACCACGTTAGATATCTTTACCTAGATAGTTGCTGGTTTGTTTATTATCTGTGTCTCTTTTCTAGAAACAAACAAACAAACCTCTAAGCCAGGTTTTTAATCTCCCCTATCATTTAAAAAACACTTATTTTATATTGACTTTCATATTGTCCTATTATTTCAAGTTGTTACGGTGTTGTTAAGAGCACTTAGCACGTAGTAGGAACTAAAAATATATATAAGTAAACAAGGGAAATAGATAATCTGATTTCTAAAACTTTTATTTCTAATAGCATAGAACCTTTAAGCATACATGTACTGCATAATAGTGATACACCCTTAAGTTACATAGGAATGATGAAGTGATTTTTCACTGCATAAAGTATTACTTAGAATACTCCTGGGTTCTATTTACTATTCTGTTCTACTCAGTTTGGGAAACTTCAGAGCCTGGAATTGATAAAGGAAAGAGTTAATAAGCATATGGTAGAAAATTAAAATAAATACAGAAATACTGTTGGGAAGTAGACTATCTAACTAGGAGAGCAAGAATTTTTGGAAGCAGTGTGACCTCATGATTAAGAACTTGAGCAATAGAGCTGGACCGCTTGGCTTTGAGTCATGGTAACACCACTCACCAGCTGGAAGACCTTGGGGTAATAACTGACCTTTGAAAGATCCGGGTTTCATTATTTCTAAAATGGGAGTGTATAATTTTTTTTTTGCCTGTACAACATCCCTTCCTTTGGAAAACCAACCCTTCCCTCTTCTATAAGAATCTCACACAGTTCAAGGATCAATCCCTGGATTTGTGCAGGGGCTCTAGTAAAGGCTTTCTCTCTCTCTGTAAGTCTGACATCCAAGGACCATTGGGTCACATGAAGAGAAGCTGTCTTAGAACGACGCTAAGTAGTGATGAGAAATGGAGAGAGAAGAGACTGAAATCATTATACACGCTAACACTCAGCCATGCCTGAAGCCAGGTCCATCCTCTGGAGTTCAGAGTTCGGCAAATCAAACTTCCCATTTTTATTTTGTTTAAGTTCGGTTTCTGAAATTTGCAGCGAGTGGCACAGAATAAGTGGATACTAAGTTTTACTATGTTGCTGACGACAAGAAAATGGAAGAAGAAGGAAAGGATTCAAATAGAAGAAAGGGTTTTGAAAACTTCTTATGTTTTACTTTTTGAAAATATCATAATGAGGAGTGGCAATGTCTTGAATAAGAATAACATACATAAAAAGAGGATAATTCATTTTATTCCACACAACTTTCAAGATCTAGACCCACCAATTCTTCAGGAAGGCAGAAGAAGGAGACAGGACAAATTACTATGATAATCTTTTACCATCCAGACTTCTCCATAAACGCACAATCCAAGCTCTTATAAACTTTTAAAACTTTTTATTTTAAATACTTTTAGATTCACAAAAAGTTGCCCCCCAAAATGTACACAGAGGTCCTATGTGTCCTTTGCTTAGTTTCCCCAAAGATAACATCTTGCATAACTATAGTACAATATCAAAATCAGGAAAGTGACATTGGTGCAATCCACAGAGCTTATCCAGATCTCACAGGTTTTAACATGTACTCATTAATGTGTGTGTGCAGTTCTATGGAATTCCATCGAATGCATAGATTCTTATAACCACCACCACCAAGACTTAGAACAATTCCCCTGTGCATATGTATGCAATTAAATTTGGTGATTTTCTGTTTAAAAAAAAAAAAAAAGGCATAGAACAATTCCATCACCCAAGGCTCCCTTATGCTCCTCTTTTATAGCCATGCCCAGCCCCCTCTCGTGATCCATAACCCTAGCAACCATCCCATCTTCTCTACTATTTTGTTATTTTAAGAATGTTATATATATGGAATCATAACTATGTTACCTTTGGGGAATGGCTTTTTTTCACTCAGCATAGTTCCCTTGAGATCCTTCCACATTACCTGTATCAATAGTTCATCTTTTTTTATTATATTCCATCTAGCCATTCACCTGTTGAAGGGCATCCAGTTTTTATCTATTATGAATAAAACTGCTATGAATGTTTATGTACAGGTTTTTGTGTTGACATAAATTTTCACTTCTCTGGGATAAATGCCCAAGAGTGCAATTGCTAGCTCATTTGATTAATGCTTATTTAATTTCATAAAAAATTGAAAAACTATTTTAAAGTGACTGTACCATATTACTTTCCCACCAGCAAAGAGTTCCCAGCACGTGGTGCTATCATTATGTTCTATGTTAGCCATTCTGACGGGGGCATGTACAGTGGTATCTTATTGTGGTTTGAATGTGCATTTCTCTAGCAGCTGTTGATGCTGGGAACCTCCTCGTTTGCTTAGCTGCCATCTGTGTGTCCTCTCAGTGAAATGTATGGTCATGTCTTTTGCCCATTTTCTAATTAAAAGATTGTTTACTGTGGGGTCTTGAGAGTCCTCTGTATGTTCTGAGTACAAGGCCTTGTTGAATAGTGACCACGAGTATTTTCTTCCAGTTCGTGGCCTGGCTTTCCATCCTCTGCACAAGGCCCTTCACGGAGCAAAGCTTTTCACTCTGCTGAGGTCCAGTTTGCCAAATGTTTCCTTCTATGGGCCACGTGTTCAGTGTCATGTCTGAAAGTTTTTCACCTAGCCCTAGGTTCTGAAGATTTTCTTCTGTGTTTTTTTTTTCCCCTAAAAATTTTATGTTTTATATTTAAATATGTGATTAATTTTAAGTTAAATTTGACATAAGGTACGAAGTCAAGATTTTGCCTGTGGACGTTTAATTGCGCCCACACCATTATTCGAAAACGTGTACACAAACTTTTAAAAACGTTAGGTTGCCTTTGCTTGTATTTTCCTCCTTTCAGCATTATTTTCAAAGCTGTTTAGAGAGTAGGAGAACCACTTTTTATTCAAAAGTCACTTTAGGATAATCTTGTTTGCGGTGATTTAATTTTACTGTATTTGCAGCCTCTGAAAGCCATCTTTGTTGACAGATCAATTGCATCTCATCACCTCTCAGGAAAAAGGGCATCAGCCCCCCCCAAAGAGCACGCTCTTAGAAATGGTGTGACCTTTTCCAGACCAGACAAAAGTGCTGCTTGTAAAATTCATGCTCAAACCCCAAGGTCCCAGTCACTTAACAGTTTCCTCTTCCTCCACAAATCCTGGCATTTACATGGGAGCTAATGAGATCAACGCCTCGAGTGCTACACAGAAACTATTTCCAAAAGCCCGCGTACGGGGGTAAGTCAGTTTACAACGAGCGTATGTCAAAACCTTCTGGGACATGACTTCATTTTAAAGAAAACGTACTCAGTTTAGAACTTGAAAACGTCGAAGGAAAGACCTGTGCGATCCTTCTGTCAACTGGGAGTCTATACTGGAAAGCGAGTAGGCTCAGTGGACGGGATATACAGCATCTCTTCCCCTGAATCCAATACAAAGAGCTTTACAGTTCTCAGGGAAATTTGAACAGGCTTGTGTATACCTTAGAAAAGAAATCAACCCCTCGGAGTACGGGAAATGCACCCAGTGCTGCTGCACACAAGGACCCTTTTGCTGATCACCGCTCAGACAGGGGCCTGACAGAAGGGGAACCTCGGATAGCACGCCTGGGGCTTCAAAATTCAATAAGGTTGTATTACTAAGATTTACAGCTACAAATCTGACCTTTTCCTCAGCAATATATATGCCTGTGGGATAATAATAATAACAATCGTACTTTACATATATTATTTTATTGAAGAAGAGGAAATTGTCAAAAAAATAAAGATAAAAAGAAACACACCAAAATGGTAATTGTGGTTGTTTTTGTTTCATTTTATCTTTTCTTCGCATGTTTTACAATGTGGTTAAATTAGTTTTCTAATTAGAAATACATGTACATATTTAAAAGATCATTGAGCTACTGCACTGAGTGCTTGCATTTTATTATGTGTAAAATATATATTTCTCAATAAAGTACTGAAAGATAGGGTAAGCAAAATGCATATGCAAAACACACACTACCTATAAATCAATTTTGTTATTTTTATTAAGAAAAAAAGACTTGAGAGAGATATCAATTAAGGTCAATGTGTGGAATTTGTTTAGATACAAAATCAAACAAATCAATGGAATAGAAATAAACAGGTAATTCAGAACTAGATATTAGATAGTATTAAGAAATTACTGTTATATTTTTAATGACTATAATTTGCACACAATAAAATGTACAGATTCATACGATGGGTTTTAACAATTGTATCCCCTTTAACAATCTGGGTAACAATCACCCAAAACAAGATATAAATACAGATGTAGCTGTAGATACAGAATATTTCCTTCACCCCAGAAAGTTCCCTCCTGTTCCTTTCCAGTCACTAACCCCTCACTCTTAATGCAGGACAACTAATTCCTGGCTTTTAATGCCGTAGATCAATTTTGCCTGTTCTTGGACTTCATACCAAAGGAATCATACACAAATGTACTCATTAAATTCACACATTCTAAGTGTACAATTGAATGACCTTTAGTTTGTCAAGATGTGAAACCATCATATAATCCAGTTTCAGAATATTTTCATCACCCCAATCAGATCCCTCATACTCATTTTCAAGTAATCCCCATTCCCATACCCAACCCAGGCAGCTACTAATCTATTTTCTGGACAATTCATGTAAATGGAGTCATACAATATATGGCCTTTGTGTCTGTCTTCTTTCACTTGGCATATTTTTTAGGATCATGATGTTGTAGCATAAATCTGTACTTCATTCCCTTTTATTAGCTATTTCATTGTATGAATATACCATATTTTGTTCATCTATTCATCTTTTGATGAGCATTTTGGATTGTTTCTGGTTTTTGGCTTCTATGAAAAATGCTGCTATGAACACTCATGTGAGTCTTTGTTCTCACATATATTTTCATTTATCTTGGGCAGATAAGTAGGAGATGAATTTCTGGGTCATATGGCACATTTATGTTTAACTTTTTAAGAAACAGTCAAAATTATTTTCTAAAGTGGCTACATCATTTTACACTCTCATCAGCAATGTATGAGGGTTTTAGTCTTTCCACATCCTTGCCAACATCTGCTATTGTCTTCTTCATGACAGCCATTCTAATGGGTATATACCAAGACAATGTTTTTGAGATCTATTCATGTTGTTGTATATGTTAGAAGCTCATTCCTACTTATTGCTCAGTAGCACTCAATTGTATGAATATACCACTTTTTAAAAAATCCATTCTCCTGTTCATGGACACTTGGGTGGTTTCCAGTTTGGGATCTTATGAATAAAAATTATAAACATTCTTGCACAAGTCTTTTTATGCATGTATGCTTTTGTTTCTTTGGGGATAAATTCCTCGGAGTAAAATTGCTACGTGACAGTTTAGATGTATATTTAACTCTATAAGAAGCTGCAAAGTACTTGTGCTGTTTTACACTCCCAACAGCAATGTGTGAGTTCCAGCTGCGCCACATGCCTACCAGTTTGATATCCATCTTTTTTTTTAATTTAGCTTTCCTAATATCATTACTCTTTAAGGTAATGATGGCATAGGAGTTACATGTTTTTTAAAGTGTTCTTATATTTTAGAGATAGCACTAGCATTTATACAACTGAAATTAAATGCTATCTGGAATTTGATTCATAATAATTCAATGAGGGGAAGGGGCAGGGAGTGAACTTGAATTAGATGAAACAAGAGGCCATTAGTTGATGATTTTGTAGCTGGAAAATGAATACCTGGATGTTCACTAAACCTTTCTCTCTAATCCTGTGTTTGAAATTTTCATAATAAAATGTTTTTTAAAATATATGTATACTTTTTTTACTAAATGTATTGGGGTGACATTGGTTAATACGGTCATATAGGCTTCAGGTGTAGGTTTCTTTTCTATATATATTACAAGATCTCTGTATTGCACATTGTGCCCACCACCCAAAGTCAAATCTTCCCCTGTCACCATATACTAGAATATTTTTAAGTGAACCAAGTATTTAAACTATTGAACCAGACATAATATTTCATTCTGGATCACCTATAATCTGTTCCCTAGGTATTACTTAGCAAATAACTGCCTCAGAGTGCTAGAAGGTAGTAAAGTATCAGTGCCTTCCACACAATTTCTCCTCAAAAACTACCCTTCTTGTAGAAGAGAAAATCATTGTTACACTCAGTAATATAAGAGCCTTATTGTCACATGATTTGATCATATAAGAGAGAAACAAGTCTTAATAATAAAAAAATGTTACCATTTAGAGCTTTTCTGACTAACATGGCTGATTCTGACAGACTAATTTCTTGTGAAATCCTGATGGTATCAGCCATACCATCTAAGAGAAATGGAGACTCTATTGGAGGGAAAATAGAAGAATTCATAACTAACTGAACTTTTTTTTCTCAGAGCACTTTGATTACCCCCGGAACATGGAAAATTACTTAAAGTCATTGTGATCAAATTTTATTAAATCATTAGCATTATTTTCAATATCTTGAGACTAAATAACTTGCCCACATGATAGGTGAATAAATGAAAAACATTATCTTTTGATATAGAAATGCATTATTTTGTTCTTGTTACAAATATAGTTTTTATATTTACTAATGATATTAAAACTGCCAAACATTAGCATTCTCATCTGTAATGGTTGCAATTTTTTTAAACGACAATAAGGAAACCCCAAAAAGGACACCGTCTAGACCCAGTCGCACAAGATAACTGATCATTCTGATGTCAAAGGACAGTTCAGCGAAAACAGCTCATTCTATACATCATCCCTAAGAATTATTAACATTCTCTTGAGACAGAGATGAGATGAGTCTCATTGTCCATCAGTAGCTCTGACAGCCAGACTTTCATTTACAAGCACACACAGTACTCATTTAAAACTTAGAAAGATATCAAGTGGATAATATCTCTTTTCTTCCCAAGGTTTGATTGATGATTTAATTCTGTGACTTTCTACTCTGTGAGGATATGATTTCATGAGAGTCCTTTTAAATCTCTAAGCCTGAGATAGAATTGAAGTGTTACTTTTCTTGGTTATTAACTATAAAACCTTGAAATTCATTTGACTCACTTTTAAATCTTACACACCAAAAAGTGACATTCTGCAGGCATCCTGAATTATTTAACTTTATCTTGAACAACTCTAGATTCATGAACTATACTTAAGCTCAGTTGGATTATCAATGATTACAGTAAATGTAAATGGCCCTAGACAGTCCTCAAATCCTGTATCTCCCCAAGTCAAGGATTCTTAAACATTACAAAAGTACCTGAAAATTATACACCTATCATAATTTATGTTAATAATAAGATCAGTGAAATGCCTATTTACAAATGACTTTTTTTTTTTTTTTTGTACGGGAGTACAAGTAATTTAAAAGTGAAAATTTAAAGCTATATTATAAAAATACATCTTTATTGATTTCAGAGAGAGGAAGGGAGAGGAGAGAGGGAGATAGAAACATCAATGATGAGAGAGTCATTGATCGAGCCCACAACCAGGCATGTGCCCTGACAGGGAATCGAACCCTGATTGCCTGGATCCCAGGTCGACGCTCAACCGCTGATCCATGCCCGGCTGGGCTAAAGCTATATTATAAAAGTTTGTTTTATGAATGAGCTTTCTCAAAATTTAAGTATTTAAAGTTCCCATTGTTTGGCAGCAATTATCTAAAAATTGTGTACTATTTTTTCCTCAAACTCTTGGGGAAAAGTCAAGTTCAAATTATTGAGCTACTATATATAAATAACTACTCTTTTCAACGTCTTCCACGTACTTTTTTTTTTGCCAAGTAGAGGCCTTCAAAAGCACCTTATTTCATGATTCCAAAATCCAAGCTAAGTCTCATATTTTATTTTCATACTTGGATGTTTCTCATGGATATGTCATGCCCGAGGCAAGATTTAGCTGCATGTAAAGAACAAAGTATGTCTCCAATGAGTGACTAAGAGATGCTGAGTTTGAGGCAACAACACAAATCAACATTTTGTTCCAAAAATTCTGAACTCTGACACACATCTAATCTAGCTCCAAGGGTTTTAGATGAGGAATTCTAGACCTGAATAATAATAACAACCATAACAATAACAATGATAGTAAAAGTTTAGTTCTAGCCCTAACCTGTTTTCTCAGTGGTTAGAACATTGGCCTGAGGACTGAAGGGTCTCAGGTTTGATTCCGGTCAATGGGGTACGTGCAGAAGGCAACTAGTCAAAGTGGGATTGATGTTTCTCTCTCCCCTCTCTCTCTCCCTCCCCCTTCCACTCTCTCTGAAAAGCAATGGAAAAAATATCCTCAGGTAAGGCTTAAAAAATAATTTAGCCTGGCCGGGCGTGGCTCAGCAGTTGAGCATTGACCTAGGATCCAGGTGATAGGGGTTCGATTCCTGGTCAGGGCACAGGCCTGGGTTTCGGGCTCGATCCCCAGTTGGGGGCGTGCAGGAGGCAGCCGATCAATGACTCTCTCATCACTGATGTTTCTATCTCTCTCTCTCCCTCTCCCTTCCTCTCTCTGAAATCAATAAAGATATATTTTTTTTAAAAAAAGTTTAGTTCTATAGTTTTATCTCATCTTTATGTTTTTTTACAAAATGATTTCATACATATTTTTATTGTATTCGTCATCATAATGTGAATACTTATTAACTGCTTTGAATAGGTTTGCCCTGATTATTTAGAGGGAAGAAAAACATGACTAAACTCTTGAATTCATGAAGTCTCTTGGTCAAATGTAGACCTGATATCAAACTATCAACTTTATTAAGAAGTTTTAACTTCTTAAATAGAAAATTAATTCAAACCAGAAATAGAAAATGCTGTTCTGTGTGTGTGTGTATATGCCATTTCCCCCCCTGATCTTTCCTTAAATCTAAGTCTCTCTGGCGAATTTATTTAAAAAGGAATGGTATTAAATTTTTTATTTAGTTGTCTTAATATAATTAGACCACTATAATAAATTAAGGGCCTTAGTGACCAGTTCTATGAAACAGGATTCCAGTAGATAGTAACTCTACTATCATATATATCAACTACAGCCTTGAGAACTTTTGCAGCGATAGTGACTGTACCTTGTTCCATTAACCTTCCTTAATTCAGTCTTTTGTAAAGATTATGGCCAGCCACCATCTTGAGGGCTCTGGATTGGATTTAAGACACACGTGGATCTTGTGGTGCAAGAAAGGGACTGTAATGAACATCTTTATGCTCAGCCTCAGCCCATCTTTTACTCCAGCCGTTACCATGGCAACCAGATTTGCACAGCTCTGAAGACACCTTACCTACCTCCCTTCAGGAAGACAGGGATATATTATAGCTCCTCAGAATGTCCCAAGGCATCAAGCCATAGGCACTTGCAATAATGATTTTATTTCCTTCTCTCTCTTCTGTTTCCTGGATCACCTCCTGAATAAGCTTCCTCATGGGGAGACCTAGGATTAATCTTGCCTATTATATGTTTTATCAGGGGTTTCTAAGGCCACACTCAGGCTTGATGATTTGAAAGGACTCACAGATCTCAGAAAAACTGTTCTTCTCATGGTTATGGTTTATTACAGTGAAAGGATACAGATTAAAAGTAACAAATGGGAGAGGTGCTTTGTTCAAAGTCCAGGAGAAATAAGGCACAGCTTTTAGGTGTTTCCTCCCAATGGCATTGCAAGGGGGATGCACTTAATTCTCCATGTACTGATATGTGACAACACATGTCAAGTATTGCCAGCTAGGGAAGCTCACTGGGTAGAGGCTTGGTTTCCAGGAGTATCATTGCAAGTCGGTCACAGAGGCATACAGTGCCCACATGACTACCTTAGCTACTCAGACTCCAGGTCCCCGGGAGTCAAACTGATACTATACAGTTCAGGACCTCGGGCACAGGAAAAACACTTTTATCAGACAGGATCCTCCAAGGGCTCAAAAGTTACCTCCCATAAGTGGCATAACATTTTGCTACTTTAAGGAGTACATTATGTTAGTTTGATACATTTATAAATTGTAGTATGATTACCACCATAGAGTTACCTAACACCTCTATCATGTCACATAATTATCATTTTTCCTGTGATGAAAACAATTAAGATCTAGCTACTTAGCTACTTTGAAGCTTATAATACAGTATTGTTGATTATAAACACTAAAAAAAAAAAGTTACCTCCCAGGAGCTAGCCAAGGCTTTCTTTGGAACGTACAGGGTTTGAGTAACCCAGGCCTGCTGAGTTGACCATATACTGCACACGTGTATTGGTCTTATTTCCCTAACTAGAGCATAAGGACCTCAAAGAAAAGGGCCATATATTTTTACAGTTTCCACCAATTGAACATGTCCTTGTTTGTCCCTTTGCCTGAGTCAGAGGAAGTGAGCATTCCTGAACTTCTGAACCTAATTTTCTCCCAAAAACATGTTTTTCAGTAATACATTTTGAAAAGTACTCTGCGACTGCCTATAAAAGTGCTTTGACATCCATGTTGACTACATGCAAATATTATTCATCTCTACGGAAAGCTCAAGGATTTCACCTGTTGTTGACTCTCTACTCCAAACCTGGACCAGGGTCAAGGGCCAGGTTATTTTATTGGATTGCAGTGCTGAGGAGGAATTTCTTTGTTAACACAAAGGGTTGAAAAGTCCAAGTTCTCCCAGAATCATCTGTTCTTGGTCCTTCCTTTTGGGCTCTCTTCCACCCTTGAATCCCAAACCAATGAAATCAGAACATCTGGAGGTAGGTACCAGAACCCTAGGTGATTGTAATGTGCAATTAGGGCAGAGAACCACTAATGAAGAGGGCCAAGATTCAGGTGAGAGCTTAGGTCAGCAGATACAGAAGCATCCTTTTGACCTCCTTAGACTGGTTATAGCTTAGGCCTCACTCAAAGTGTGGTCTATGGACCAGCAGCATTGACTTCACCTGGGAACTTCTTAGAAACACAGAATCTCAGGCATTACCCAGACATGTTGACTCAGAATCGTATTTTAACAAGATATTTAGGTGATTTATTTGTGTATTAAGATTTCAGAAGTGGTGACTTAGGCAACAGGATTCCTCCTTGTACTCCAGAACTCCACATTGGGGTTAGAGACCAAATCTCCAGCTGATAAGTGTTCCTTGACTGGGCATATTTCTCTCTTATAAATGGTTGGTGAAGGGTGAAATCTGGTTCCTGCTATTTACATTTCACTCAGTCTATCATTTTAACTCTACATACAGTTATTTGCAGGAAGTAAAGAGGAAATGGAGAGGTGCCAGAATTTATTCCATCAATGACATCAACTTATGTAAGAAGAAGATAAATTAATAGTGGCTTTTCACTATACTCAAGAGGCTCGTTTTCTTACAAAATAGAGAAAATAAGGTTTCAGGGAATTAGCTAAAAATCTTGTCACTTTTAATAAATGGAATTGAGGAAAATAGGTCAGTAATTAATATCCCATGATCATTACCCTTGGGCACTAAACTACTAAATGACAGTCCTATGACAGGTGTGGACATGCCCTAAACAGGATACAGAAAAATCCATCCATCCCAGGCTCTCTGAGCTGACCAGCCTTGCCTCTGGAACATTCTGCCACCACCAACAGCCTTAGAGGAGCACTTGAGATTTAAGATAAGGGCTTATAAAACTCAGACCTTGATAATGATGTCATGAATTATTTTTGAGCACCTACTAAAGTTCTAGGAGCTTTATAAATATTAATTTGTTTAATCTTCACAACTGTGTGAGATACTATCTTTCTTTTTATACAGGTAGGGAAACTGGGATTATAGAGAGATTATACCAATAGTAAAACAGGAATCAAACAAAGGAGATCTGATACCTCCACATGAGACAGTAGACTTCAGTGTACAGAGGATAGTAAAATATGGTAAAAAGGAAAGAGACCGCCTGATTCTCTCTTTTGCCCAGCTTGGAGAATTTCTAAGTCCTAGAAACAAGTAGATGGGAGTAGCCTTGAAAAAAATCTTCTTTCAGTATATATTTTATCACCCCAATGCCATCCCTCTCAAACTTTAATGTGCGAGTGAGGGAAAGATGCTGTTAAAATGCAGATTCAAACTCAGAAGATCTAGAGTAGGGCCAAGATTCTGCATTTCTAACAAGCTCCCAGATAATGTGGATATTGCTGGTTCAGGGCCCATACTTTCAGTACCTAGGCCATAGGATGCATAAATGTATGTTTTTAAATACACAAACTCATAGACTCACCTCTTTTGAAATAGATTTTGTAACAAGCATTTTATTCTAGAAGTCTGTAAGGCTGTTCCTTCCTACCTAATTGTTTGTAGGACTTAGAAATGCTCCCCAGATGGACAAAAGGGAGAGTCAGGTGGTTGCTGAATCTGTGTGGTGAGAATTTGCATCATTTTAATTTTTGTAATTTGGTATCACTGATATAATTAGCATGAAGGATTCTAAAGTATGCTTCTTACTTTGCTGACAATCATTGATAATATTATTTCCTAAGTTGATACTTAACCTGCTTAATGTTTCAGATTTTACCTAAAATAATAAAAATGTTAACCATATGGGTAGTAAAAAACAGTAATTTCTGGGCTATTCACACAAGTGAATTCTCTTTTACTGCACTTTGTCATAAGGAAAGCAAACAATAAAAAGTTGTATACATATTCTTTTTAAAAGATGCTTAAGTTTGAATTTTTAAAAGTAGGGCTAAAGCATGTAGATTAAAAATACCATTTATTGCCTACATGACACAAGGGAGCACAAATTGCAAAATTATATCTTACACTTTGCTTTTTAAATTTAAAGATTAGGCAAATATCAAAGGTATTTTCAGGCCAGCATACATAGGATGTCAATAGTACACAAACACACGAGACAAGGGTATGTGCTGAGATTATCAATAGTTAGATGGGCACAATCGATGATGGTAGATTCTACCATTGTTTTAAAGAAACCAGAAAATGACCCAGCCACTCCTTCTGAACATGAAACATCTTAAGACTCAAGTTCATCATATTTTACTGAGAAAGTTGAGTTCCACCTCTTCTGCTTGCCTCAGGGTGGACGAGTCAGTGACAAGGACAGAAGTCAGGAAGGGTACAGAGAAGCAAGCAGTGTGGTCATGTAGGGCTTTTCTGAAAAAGTTACAATTACTTCAAACTATGAATATAAAAACAAAATCAAAGTATCAGTGCACCTCTCCCTTTCCATACCTCATTTGTTTCCAGAAATCTGAAAGTCGAGTTCTAATCTGAAATTGTCATGGGTGCCGAGAGCCCACATTCATAGTTCTGTATCTGCAATTTCATAAGCCATCTGGGTAAGAAGCTAATGACTTTTTACTCCACAATCTCCATTGTTCCTCAAGATGTCATATTTGATTCAAATGGGACATTCATAACCAGAACCTGAAGCTTCAGGGATAAGGTCCTTCCAGAAGGAAACCCAGCAGCCCTTTTTACAGACAATCAAAGCCATGTGAATCTTCTCCCTCTGCTGGGCCACTTCCTGGGTGCTCACTGGAGGCCCCACAGACGGCTCCACAGACAGTAGAACAGAAGTTCCTTGGAGTCAGACACACCAGACAGACACTGCTCCAAATTCTGATCCTATAACTCACTGCCAGTTTTATGCTTCTTTTTTCTCCTAGGTTCTAACACCTCGACACTGCTCAGGTGCCCTGGCTGTTGAAGAACTTATCCTGACTCCTTCAGCACCTCCACTAAAGGACAGCTCTGCACAGGCTCTGGTCCAGGTTGGACAGAGCTTTCTCAGTGGACAAAATTCTTAGAGCTGCATAAGGGAAGAAAGGCTACGTAATATTGCACCATATTAGCCTCCTACCCATCCTCCAACTCAGGCAGGTGCCTGCCAGGAATGCTGATCAGTAACTTCTGAACTCAGATGTAGGGGAACTTAGCAAAGCCATAGATCCCCCTTTATATGAGCTCTTCTGAGAGCAGAGGGGAATATAATAACAGCATTTATTTCACACCTGCTGCCTACGTCCTAAGACACTGTTCTAAGAAGTTTACACAAGTAAACTCATTTATGTAATTACTCTGCAAGACAGTTACATAAAATAATTTTTTCTTACTATGAAATAATGTTATCTCCACTGTGTACATGAGAAGTCTGAAGGACAAAGGACTTCATAATTTAGTACATACAAAGCACTGAGAACAGTGCCAGGCACTTAGTAGGCTCAATAAATGTTAGTTATTTTTATCACACGATGAGAAAGAGACAGGGCTGGGATTCAAATAAAGGCATCCGCATGCTTAACCACTTACCTTCTCCTGCCCCATCTGTGTAAACTGAGCTCCAAAAGTAGTCTGAAGTATCTCATAGTTGCTCCATATACATCTGGAAACAAGATTTTCTAATACAGAGAGCTGATTGTGATACTCCTTTACCGAATAACCTTTGATGTCTCCCTACCACTTGCAGGAAGAGGCCAGCATCCATTAGCATGGCATTTGAGGCCTCTCCCCATCTCATCCGTCACTGCTCCCAAACACCCAGACTCCCGCTCACTGTTCCCCTGCCATGGTGGTATTCACAGCTTGTTTACCTCTCTCTCCATGCTCTTCCTTTTGAAATGCTCTTTTCCAACTTCCCTATCTAATGTCACCCCACCAATAAAATGTTCCCCAATCCCATTCTGATGAACTGTTGGCTCACCTCTATGCTCCCACTGGAAATTCCCCACCGCTCCCTTACAGCACTAACTACAGTGTATTAAAGTCTCACGGTTTATATGTCAGCCTCTCCTACTAGATTCTCACTCCTTGAGAGGGAGAACGCGTGTGAAAATATTTTTTAAAGCATTCATAAAACAATTATTATATTCCAGGCACTGTGTCCTATATTATAGTTCATCAACTTCTGGATATTGATTGGACAACATCTAATATGAATTGGTACTGGTATTATGTTTGCATTATAGATGAGTTTATAACTTCAAGGAATAGGTGAATATCTAGTATAAACCACGAACAATTTTTAGAAAGTTTTAATCAAAATAAATGAGCACAGATTGCAAATGGAAAGTGTGGCCTTTAGTCATATATAGAAGCCAAATAAATATAAGAACATTTAAAGATCAAGTTAATAAGGAAGTCAGAGGATAGGATCTGAGAGAGTACACCCCACAGGAAAAAAGGTATTAAGAACTTGAACAGCCATCTAACACAACTGTGTTTGTGGTCTAAAGATCTCTTCTGGGTTTTCATAAGGGAGTTTTATGGAGAACGAACCAATATAAAAGCAAAATAAATGCTGGAATCTAGATAAAGGCTTACACAGAACAGTGCTATGTTATTTCTTTAATTTTCCCCAGCAGTGTTTTTACAATATCTCAGTAAGCAAAATGTAAGTTTTAAAAATAACTTCTTGCATGGAGCCGATTTACTCCAGTCAGAGCAAGCCATGCCTGTGCGGGCCATGCAGTGTATGTAGGGAAAAGGGGTAAGAAAATAGCTTGACTGAAAAAAAAAATCTATACATATGCAAAGGTAGCCAAACTGGAAAAAAGAAAATAAAGATTCTCACCCCCAAAGAGGAAGAGCAAATTTATCTGTGTGATATAACATCTCTTAATAATGCTGCAATATGAGAGGGTGGTCTACATGAATATATGGAAATGGCGATCAGGACAACTAAAGTTGGCAGTGCCCTGCTCTGAGTTAGAAATGACTCACTTAACTTCCTGAGGTATCTGGCTATCTATAAACCTCTTTGCTCTGACTTCAAGCTTAAAGAGCAGCCAACTGATTATGTCCACAATGCCTTTCACATACTTTGAAACCAGGAAGAGCTTCCAGGAGGGCAGATGCAAACAGGCCACCATAAAAGAACAGCCCCCATCATACATGGATAATTTGTATCAGTGTTGTTAGTGTGAGTCAGATCACTCGGGTCAGACAACTTTTTTGGCAGGCTGAGCAAGTGAAGTGCCTGGGTCACAAAGCTAAGAACCAGATTAGGGAGTCTGGTGATTTCACCAAGGTAAGACCAATCTATGAGGTCTTGCCTGGAAAACCAGCCAAGCAACCCCTACCTAGATGGCCTCTGCACCTTCATACTGGACAATATTACCCACATTAGTCATAAATGTGGAAAAACATATACAAAAGAAAACTTTCTCAAAACACAGGTAGAGAGCGCCAGTATCGTATGAAGAGCCCAGACTTTTCCAGGCAAGCATAAATAAACCTTACTGGTACTCTGAAGATTTAACTCATCCCCAATGGCCTTCCCCCCACAGCATGTGTTAGTGCCTTCTTACAGCAACTACACCTAACAGCCCCACATATTATCTTCTGCCGGGCAAGCACTAGGTCCACTCTTTGCTAGAGCTCCCAATATTCTGCCTTGGGCAAAATGGGTGCTCAGTGGAGGTCTGTTAGACAGAAGAGTATGATATACAAGCCTTTACATAGGAAACTTTCTGCAAATAGACTAAAAAATGTTTTAGACTCTTAGTACCACCAACTAGAAAATAGCAACTACTTAGCATCCTTGCTGGGATCTGGACCTGCTACTCCTGTAGAAGGGGATCAGTAGCCTGTACATTAGATCATTCAGATGTTCCTTTCAAAAAGAGACACAGTGACTAAAAGGATAAAGGGTTGTGTCATAATAGGACTTTTTCACTAGCAACAATATTTTTGGGTGCACAGTGGTTTCCAATATTGTGGTCATTGTCCATGTCAAGGCCTAGTGAAGGCTCCCGAAGGGCAAAGACAGGTCATTCATTCTCTTTCGCATGACAATGCGAATACAAGTCTTACTGCATAGTGGATGCTCAACCATAGACTATATGAACTAATACTATGTCATGTAAGAAATGCCATGGGGAATAGGCATCATACAAGTAATAGCTTTATTTATCATTTTCATTGGTGTAAAATATTATAAAATGTTATTTTCTATAATGGAGGTTTATGCATAAGTTGCCATGTTCTCCAATTTCCTGAATTTCTAATTGTTTTATTTGATTTTTTTTTTAAGGCTCTAATTGAAAGACATGGGATTAGGAGAAGACATTTTATGTGTGTGCTGTAAGCAGTTTAATTAAGATTTTAGTAAATTATTTCTAGATGGCTACTTCTGCTTGTCCTGTTTTATTTAAATTGACTCGGCTCAATCTCAACATTTCTCAGTGTTTGATCTTGACATTTTGTGCGTCTTTTATGTTCCAGAAACAATGAAGTCTCTAACTTGGTAGAGCTCGTTGCTTAGGTTGGAATATAGAGAGGCGAACAAAAATAGCTACAATAATAAGTTTGACGTTATAAAAATTGCAATGTTTAGTATTATATAAAGTATGCGGAAATGGTTATTTCTGCTTCAGAGGGGGCAGCTCAGGTGGTGAAGTAAAAGAGGAATTCCAGGCAGAGGGAAAAGCAGGACAGATGGGATGGAGGAAGGATGGTGCACAGTGAGAAATCTGTGAGGGGAAATGAATGGAGGCAAATCTGGAGAAATGGGCTCAGCAAGGTTGTAAAGGGGCTTTGTTTATTGTGCTAAAATGTATTCATAGGGTGATAATAAGCCATCAAGAATTTCAAGTGGGTAGATGCCCTGGTAAGATCTGTGTTTTAGAAGATCTGTGTTTTAGGAAGATCACTCTAATGCAACGTGGGAGGCTGGATGGGAAAAGAGTGGCCAGAAGATAGGGGCTATTGTGCACATTCAGGGCTGATTCAAGCAGTGGGTGTGAAGAGGAGTTGGATTAAAAGACATTTCAACAGAACCTCGCAGGCTTACGACTCAGAGAGATGATGGTGACGCAATGGAAGAGAAATAGAACAGGACTCAGGAGCACGCATCGGCCATCGCTGCCGTCACAGGCGGCTTCTTACTTATCTCCTCAAGCACAGCACCTCAGAAGCTGCAGGTTATGAATTATATTTTACTTGCCTGTGTTTTGTGATTACTCATTATTCTAGCTGGTTCAGAATTTGTGATGAAGGTACTTGCTGGGTATAATTTAACTTGGCCCCTCTATTAAAAAAGGAAGAAGAGGAAACAAGCTGGCGGCCTAGGTAACAGCTGCACCCACAGCCTCCCGCAACCACATCACAATGACAACTAAATACAGAACCACTGTCACTCAGAGCCTCCTGAGATCCAGCAGAACAGAAGCCCCACAACCAGGGAGCTGAAGCAGCACTGAGACCGGTAGGAGGGGCAGAGACGCGGGCGGGCCGGGGCTGGATCCTGGAGACGGGCCACAGGCGCATACCCGGTGCCGCGGGTTAAACCCGGGAGGGAATCTCAGTGGCGAAGGTTTCATGGAGGAGGGGTGGTCCCAGCCCCACAGCAGGCCCCCAGCCCAGGGCTCCAGGGCCGGGAAGAGGCATCCCCACAACTCCGGGCTGTGAAACCAGCGGGGACTGTCCCTGAGGGTCGCCGGGGCTGCGGGAGCCCCAGCAGCTCCTCTCAAAGGGCCCGGCACGGACTCACTCGGACGCTCCCTCTGAGCCCAGCGCCGGGCAGCAGCCTGAAAGGACCCGGGACACTCGGGGGGGAACTAACCTGCCTGAGATCCGGGCGAGAGCTGGAGGGCGGCTTCCTCCAGGCAGAAGGGCTGGCGGAGGCCATGGCTCCTGTGGCGAGTCCTCCCCACACACAGCTGGCAGGCAGGCGCCATGTTTGAGTCGCCAGCACCTGACTCACGCCTTTGGCCCCGCCCCGTGATTCCTGGAGGCCCCGCCCCTCCCCACCTGCAGCTCATCCGGGCCATTTCCAGGGGCTTTTCTGTGCAAGTGGCCTCTCGAGCCTCATGCTTAGGACTTTCCTAAAATCTCTCAAACAAGCAGCAGCGGGCCCCGTACGGCTTGATAAGCGGCCCCAGGCCTGGCACTAGCGGCAGCTGCATTGGCTCATAGCTTGGCCTCTCCTGGGCACCTCCAAGTCCAGCACAAGTAGCAGCCAACTACGGTTTGCTGTGTAGCTCATGCTGGGTGGCCCTGGGCAGGGCACTGGCACAGGCTGACTTTGCACCTCCCGGGAGGCCCCAGAGACAGTGCACCTGGTGGTCAGACTCGACCACGCTGGATTACAACCCTGCCACATCCACGAGTGACACTCAAGGGGTGCACTTGGTGAACACCAAAGCCCCACTGAAGTAAATCCTGCTCCCTAGGGGTATCTCCAGCACAGCGGCTCTCTGGCTGTGGTTGCTGCTGGTCCTCACAGCTGATTGGCCTGGGGGTCAATTCCTCCCAGGGACGCCAACAGCAACCAAGGCTCAACTACAACAGGACAGTGCACACAGCCCACACAGGGGAGCACCTAGAAGGCCCAGCTCAGGTGACTGGGGAGGCTGAGCCACTGGACCCTCCAGGACACCTACTAAACAAAGCCACTCTACAAATTCCAGGAGACATAGCCGCTCTACCTAATACATAGAAACAAACACCTGGAAGCAGCCAAAATGTGGAGGCAAAGAAACATGTCACAAAGGAAAGAACAGAAGAAATCTCTAGAAAAGGGACTAAATGAAATAGAACCAAGCAAGCTAACAGATACAGAGTTCAGAATAACGGTTATAAGGATGCTCAAGGATATTAGTAAGAGTATGACAAAAATAATTGAGAAAATCGATGACATAATAAAGGACCAATTTGAAATGAAGGCTACACAAACTGAAATGAAGAATAATTTACAACAGTAGAGTAGAGGACCCTGAGAATCAAATCAGCAATTTGGAACATGAGGAAACAAAAAACACCCAACCAGAAAAGCAGAAAGAAAAAAGAATCCAGAAATACAAAGACAGTATAAGGAGCCTCTGGGACAACTTCCAGAGGCCCAACATTTGTATTATTGGGGTGCCAGAAGGAGAAGAAAGACAGCAAGAAATTGAAAACCTATTTGAAAAAATAATTTCAGACAATTTCCCCTACCTGGAGAAAGAAATAGACTTACAAGTCCAGGAAGCACAGAGGGTCCCAAACAAGAGGAACCCCAAGAGGCCCACAGCAAGACACATAATAATTAAAATGCCAAAGGTTAAAGACAAAGAGAGAATCTTAAAAGCAGCAAGAGAAAAGCAGTTAGTTACCTACAAGGGAGCACCCATACGTCTGTCAGCTGATTTCTCAACAGAAACCTTGCAGGCCAGAAGGGAGTGGCAAGAAATATTCAAAGTGATGAAAAACATGGAACTACAACCAAGATTGCTCTACCCAGCAATGCTATCATTTAGAACTGAAGGTCAGATAAAGAGCTTCACAGATAAGAAAAAGCTAAAGGAGTTCATCACCACCAGACCAGCACTACAGGAAATGTTGAAGGGTCTTCTTTAAGAAGAAGCTAATGAACAAAAGAATCTGACGAACTAAATAGATCCAGAGACAGTGATGCATGCCTCAGACGATCATATTTCAGAGGGAAGAGGGAAGGGGGGTGGAGGGTGGGAAGAGATTAACCAAAGAAGTTATATGCATATATGCATAACCCATGGACACAATCAATAATGGGGTGAAGGCCTGGGGAGGGGGTGGGAGCAAGGTGGAGGGAGTCAATTGGGGGGAAAAATGGGACTCCTGTAGTACTTTCTACAATAAAGATAAATTTAAAAAAAGGAAGGAAAGACCCACAGAAACTATGAGATAATAAATCCATGTTTAAAGCCAAAAAGAAAAAGGAAGGAAAACTTGCTAAGTAAATTAAAATTATAAGCTGGATTGCAAAAAAGCAATTTTCTTTTGAAGGTAGCAGTTTTGAGCCTTTAAAAAGCACCAGAGTCCACAGAACTACGGCACAGCTGACTTCCAGTCCACATCTCTAAGCTCCACCCTCCGCTCCTCACCCAAACATCTCTTCTGTGGTTGCCAAAGAGCCACTGGGGGTGATCCTAGAGGTACTAGCAAAATTGTAGGGTTAGAGGGGGAGGACAAGCAGCAGCAACAAGTGGCGACAAGGTGAGGAGCTGCCAAGGAGGCGGTCTGCAAAATCTCAAACTCTCGCTCCTTTACTGCCTGCATCTTTGACATTTGCCTTGTTATCTAGCCAGAAATCCTATGAAACAGCAGCTGCTTTGGGTTCACAAATATCCTGTAAAAGAAATCCAAATACTGGAGGGATTTTTAAAGTCAGGTTAGTTGTTCTCAGATTACTATGAAAGGCAGGCATTTCAGCTCAGACCCTTTAACAGGGTGGAACTAGAACATAGTAGGACCAGAGAAGACACACATTCAGAAAAAGAAAGGCGTAGAGGGGCCAGAACTTTGCAATTCATTGCTCAGATAAAAGAGAGAAAACACTTTGTCTCTCTTCATTCCCACATCTCTCTATTGTTCCCAGAATTAAAACTGGAACGAGTCCTATTGACACCAATTTGGGCACGTCACAGGTTATTTAAATTGCTGTCATAATCCAGAATCATGAACTGCATCTTAAATTCCACGTCTGAAACCACTGATTTGGGGAAAAGTGACCACGTTGCACAGAGTTGACTTATGAACACACTTTTGAACTACAACTCACTGTTTGGAATTTCTCATTAATTTCTTTCCACTCACGAAAGGTTTCCAGAGCCTTTTACCTAACTCCTATCATCCTGAGCACTTGAAAGCATTTTCAGTTAAATTAAGGTGATCTTTTCTCCATTGGACTGAATTACTTAGGTGTTGCTTTACTATCACTATTGATAGTAATTACAATAATAATAGATGCTGTATCAAAGCACCTCAGTATTACATTTGAGTAAAATAAATATTTAGTATATCCATGAGCAACATCAGAGTTAAATTTTATATTTGAAACAGTTAAAAAGTGAACTGTAATTATATTATTTTAACTAAAATGAGCATTTGAGCAGTTATTTAGTTTGATATTTCTAACTCTTTTTAGGTAGATAGGTCAGAAGTAATTATTCCTAAATAGTTAAAAAGTTCTTTGAATCATATAAAGCATTTGGCAAATAAAACCACTAACAGATTGGCACATCACCATCATTGATGTGCATAATTTACTTCTGCATTTGTTACATGACAGGGACCATGGACACGCTTTTCAAAGGATACGTCACATGTGTAGCATGTAACCTTGCTGTGATATTAGTTATGATAGAGTAGAATTGAATACAGAGCAGATCTGATTTTGAGCCTCTCTGAGAAATGGTATTTTACTAATGGGAGCTTCCATATCATTGTAATATGGCATTGAGAACAGCATAATAAGAGAATAACATTGAGAATAATAATAAGGCAACATTCCAGCATACTGCGTTCCTTTTCTAGAATGGACTCCAGGACCAACTCCACTTCCTTGGAGTTAGCTAATTGGTTAAGGACATGAATTAACTCATCCAGACCACTGGGTACCAATTAATGTTAATTTTGGCTGTAATGAAGAATGGCCTGAAACAAACCTAAAGACATTTAATGGGATAAATGTAAAGTCATATTCCTAGGAACAAGAAATTTTAGAAAATGAATAATTGGTTATTATTTGGGAAAGCCCAAGAAATAGCTGTGTGCTGAACCAATTCAGAAATAAGACAATGACATACGACAGAGCTATCACCTTATTACTGATAAAGTTAATAAGGAAGAAACTGGCTTAAATTGCAGGCAAGTGGGCCTCCCAGTACAGACCCCACTGTACTAATGCAGGCACCCTGGGGCTCAAACCCTTGCAAAACCTATAGCACAGGGAGAGCAGGTCAGGGCACCTGCTTTGTGTGTGCCGCTTGCTCCCAGAGAAAGAGGGGAAAGGGCATGGAGCTAGGGATGCCCATTTTCTCCTTCCAAACTCACCCATCAGATTAAATCACTCCTTCTCTGGGAAAACTGAGTGAGAGGAACAGAGAGCCCAAGACCGGTTCAGGAATGGGGTTCCCAGCACAGAGAAGGAAACATCGGGACTGGGGAAAGAAGTGTCCCCTGTAAAGACTATGTGACCTTTCCAGGTGATGTAGCTAAGTTGGTGGCAGTGGCAGGGATAATGCACAGAACTTTTTTATTTATCCATGTTAAAAAAATATATACAAATAATGGAGCAAAAACATAATGAGAGAGACCTCCTAATTTATTAGCATAGGGCCTGAGAAATTTGGGGCTGGATTGTTCAGTAGACTACAAACTTTTCATGAAACACTTGGTGATGCTTCACTGTGTTCCAGAATAGTGTCCAGATTACAGAAAATCATATATTTGCTCTCCAAAGCGTTCTGGAGCATTGTACTCAGCTCTATGAGCCACATTTTTTAAGGAAGAGAGATAGATAGATATAAAGTACAGAAAGGTAGGATCACAATAATAAAAAGCTGAAACAGAACTGGAGTTTGCAAAGCCCTCACTGAGAAGGAGACTTGTTTCTGCAGAGCTCCCGAAGAGCAAGACCAGTGAAAGAAGACCTGCGAGTGAGACCTGCCATATGGAGGCAGTTTTAGGTCAATAGAAGGAAGAACTTTTGCGCGCACACACACACACACACACACACACACACACACACACACACACACACACACAGACACACACACACACACCCCCTAGCAGTGAGTGGGGTAGAAATTTGATCATGTCACCCCCTTAAAAAAACTGCTGGATAGTTTCCAGTGCTCTTAGGACGAAGTCCAAGTTCCTGAGCAGGGTTTACAGGCCCTGTGTGGCCTGGCCTTTTGCGGGTGTCCAGCCCCAGCTTGTGCCCACTCCTCCCTTACTCAGCTGGCTGCAGCCATACCGACCTTTCAGTCCCTGGCGCACAGTAGGCTTCACTGCCCCTCCTGGTCTTGACCACGCAGGTCCTCCTGCCTGGATGGTCTTTTTCTTTTCTATACCAAACCCACTCCTTCTCATGCCAGTTTTCCCATCCTCATGGAATCTTTCCTGAGCCCTAGAAGAGGGTAGTTAGAGTGTTGGCCCATGGACTGAAGGGTCCCGGGTTTGCCCTCTGTGCCCTTATCAGAGTCCTGCCTTCACGTTACTTTTTTCACACTTGGAGCAATGTTAGTCTCCCCTACTAATCTGTAAATTCTCTGAAGGCAGGGAATGTAATTTTACTCAAAATACTGCAGAGCCTGCACATAGTAAGAACTCAACATATACCTACTGAAGTGAGCAGGGGAGGGGAAGAGGAAGGAACTGGGAAGGTTCAAGCAGAAGATATGAGGAACCATCTTCCGGGAAAGGACTGAAAATATCCCTGCGCTGGGCGGAAAGACTGGACCAGGTGAAGCTATTCAGCAAGTGCTTGCTAAGCACACACTATGTTCCAGGGGCTGGGTGCAGAGGACAAGTACCGAATCAGCCCCTGCACTGATGCAGGTCCCTTTCCATTCTAACAGCTAGTGATTAAATGTGGCAAATCCATTTAGCACCATAAGACAGAGAAAGCAACAAAAAATGAAAACGTATGGCATTCTGGACCAAGTTGCCACCCCAAACCGAGGCCATATCTAATTTCACTAAATACACATTATTGATGTTGAATATTAGAATTTCTTATTTTTGGTGAGCCACAATATAATAAACAGAGAATGGAAGAGGGAGAATTAAGTTAATATCTGTGGAAAGCAACAGTGAGAACAAAAATAAGGAACCAGCCCTAGTCAATTTGGCTCAGTGGTTAGAGTGTTGGCCCATGGACTGAAGGGTCCTGGGTTTGATTCCAACCAAGGGCACGTACCTCGGTTCCAGGTTTGGCCTGACCAGCGCGGAAGGCAACCAATCTATGTGCCTCTTTCACATCGATGTTTCTCTCTCTCTCTCCCTCCCTTCCACTCTCTCTGAAAAGCAATGGAAAAATACCCTCAGGTGAGGATTATAAAAATATATATACACACACACACACACACGTGTGTGTGTGTGTGTGTGTGTGTATAAAATAAGGAACCAGTCCAGTGATTCAGATGAACATTTCTCAATAATCACTGAGTGCACATTAATCAAAGCCCAACTGAGTTTGTTTCCACTAAGACCTTCCAAAGAGTTCCAATATAGAAGGACAGAAATGAGAAAAATTCTAATTCCCCTTTTCCAAGATGTAGCCAGTCATAAAAGCCTCCGCTCAGAATCCACTGCTTTTAAGAACTGAACTTTTGCGCTCTAAAACCACGGAGCTCCGGTGAAAGCATGAAGTCAGACTTACAGCATCTTCTGTCAGGAGAGGAAGCCAGAGGGACCACAAGGAATGGAAGGGACAGAGGATCGTGATGGAAGAGGCCAGAGCTAATTCTGGGTTTTAAGAGGACAACACAAACTCTTTGCCGATATTTCTATATGATTTCTGCTTTTATTCTTTACTTGCTGGCCTACTTAAAGTTGCTTGGGAGACTCACCTATCATTATTAGATATATTTCTGCTCTCATTTAATCTGAAGCATGCTGCCCAGAGCTGGCCTTGTAAGAAGCAGCCTGAAGGCACATTAGTGCCACAGTTCATGGGCTCTGTCCCGGGACGCTCGGCAGCCACTGCTTTCTCCGTCCAAGGTGTCTTAGCACCTAGGTGCGTACTCGTGTCCCCTTCTGGTGTTCCTGCAAGCGTTTTGTGCCCGGAAGGAGCAATGTGGTATTTTAAGATAAGGAATATCATCAGGTCACACTAGTCCACAAAACCATAAAAAGAAAGAACATGGAGAGAGACTGAAGATGCAGTTGGGGGAGAAGATAATTCATGGAGGAAGATTTTGGAGGAGGTGTGGGGTGGAGCAAATAAATGCCTGCTCGCCTGAAAAGTCATTTGAAGACTGACCTCCAGAGATCAGGGTTCTCTAACTTGGAAACTATTCAACTTTACAACTTCTCTATTGTTTATACTTGTTCCTTCATATCAAAGTAATACAATAAAATGATAATAATTCAAGAAAAGTTTGCTGTTTAGCTCTCAGCATGTAGCCATTCATAATACAAATTTAAACTCAGCTGACTTCATTGCATTGAAAATGTTTGGGTTCCCATTACTTAAGGCCTAAGCGGATCAGTGGATTTAAGAATCACATTTATAAATGTAGTTTTATAAATGCCTATACAATAGAATGAGCATGATATAAATAATTTCCTATTTAGTCATAACCAGTGGGTAAGTACCCGGATACATTTTGTGTCAAGGCTCATTAGTAAAAAAAAAAAAAAAAATGTGGAAAGTGGCTGTCAAATTAGTGGTAAAGGTACAGGAAGCTGACTTCTGTGACCATCAGAATACTAAGATTCATTGTCTCATTCTACTATTTTTAGAACCAATTAAATAACCCACCTCTGAGGAAATGTAACATTTCCTAGGCATTTGAGAGTAGTTAATTTGGGATGTGTGTCTTCGTTCTTTTTTAAATTCTGTATTATGGAAAGCTTCAAGCATACACAAAAAAAGAGGAGAGTATAATGAAACTTCATGTACCCATCACTCAGCTTCAACAATCTTGTTTCTTCTACACCCCTACTTATTTCCCCTACAAATTATTTTGAAGTGAAGCTCGGAAATCACTTTATTTCATCTACTTTATTTCATCTATGTCTATGTATTACAATTTTTACTATTATTTCCAGTGCTTAGCTCCTGGGATTAAATTATTTATCAGTCATCACAGACATGTAATAAGAACAACAGCAACAAGTTTCTCAATAAATATTTGTTGAAAGGATGAATGAACAAAAGCCTGATATTTATTGAGCACTTACTGTGTGCCAGGCCCTGTACTCTGTACCTTGTGTGCACAATTCACTTAATCCTTATAACAACTCAAATCCGCACCCCATCCAGGACAACACTGAATATTTTAATAAGGTTCAGAATTTAGGCCTTTGAGAATGAAAGTAAATGTGGCAAAACATTAAAAACTGGTGAATCTGAGTAAAGATATATGGGAGCTCTTTATACTATTATTGCAACTTTGTGTTTTAATTATTTCTAAATAAAAAGTTAAAAATTTGAAGTAGGGCCACTTTTTTTCTCAACTAACAAAGTTCAAGGAAGACTCTGAGTGACATTTTTCATAATAGGCAAGGGTTCCTATCATTTTGGTCCCTATGAAATGAGAACCTGAGTCAGGTTTAGGTTTAGATCAGTTTGGGAGTGGGAGGGGGGGTAGATGATCTCAGGAAGCAGAAGTGAGGAAATGGGAAGAATGACAGGAAAGAAGAGAGACAACACAGGAACGCATTGTCAGTTGATCTCCTATTGTAGGCACCTGGGACTAATTCTGCTGGGCCAGTGGTTGGCAGCCTCCAAGACGCCCCCAATGATCCCTGCCTCCTGTGGTCACACCTGTGTGAAGTGTCCTCCTGCACTCTACCAGGGTTGGTCTATGTGACTAAAACAGCAGAAGTGATGGTATGTCACTTTTGAGATTAGGTCATAAAAGAAGACTCTGACTTCCATTTCAGGCACTGGCCCTCTTTTAGACCACTCACTCCGGGGAAGCCATACATGAGGAGGCCCAGAAAGGGCTCCGCATGGTGAGGTGAAGCCTCGCCACAGCCACATGAGTGAGCTGGAAGTGGATGGTTTAGACGCAGTCACGCCTCAGGTGACAGCGGCCTTGGCTAACACACTGATTGCAGCCTTGTGAGAGATTCGGGGCCAGAACAACCCAGCTAAGCTGTTCCCTGATCCCTGACCTACAGAAACTGTGAAACAAGAAATGTGTTATTTTAAGCCACCAAGTTTGAGGTAATTTGTTACAAAGCAACAGGTAACTAATACAGGCCCCTCTGAGGAACTGTGTTGAATATACCTAAAAAACCATCCACCAAAGATTGGGAGGCCAAGGCATTTACCCCCAAAACCTCCAAACCTGAGGAAGAATACTGTCAACATGTCAGAGCTAACCGAGCTGAAGTAAGATGTGGGCTGGGGGTATGTGAGTTGGGGGCATCAGTAAGCTTCTGCTAGAGTATCTCGTGATAGCACCATTTTAACTTTGCCAAGACAAGATACCGGTTTCACATCATGTGAAGCTCTCCTTAGGAGCTTCTCCCTCTTTATCTTCTGTGTTAGTCTTTCAAAGTCTGCAAAGTTTATTTCACAGAAACATTACCTAGGCAGAACTGGAATTTTAAAGACTTTTGTAATTAAAAAATACCCAAAGAAGAAAAGTTTAAAACACAAAAAACTGTATTCACAGATCACCATTGATAAAATTGTGTCTTTGACTATGCTGTAAAAATGCATATAAATTTTATTGAAATTATGTTAGTCATAGTTTTATGGACTGCTTTTTTCTTTTTAAAATCCTCACCCAAGGACAGGCTTAGAGAGAAGAAGGGAAAGAGAGAGAAACATCAACGTGAGAGAGAAAAATATTGATTGATTGCCTTCCGTAAGTGCCCTGAACAGGGTTTGAACCCAAAACCCAGGTATGTGCCCTGACCAGGAATCGCACTGGCAACCTTTCAGTTCACAGGATAACACTCAACCAACTGAACCACTCCTGCGGGGCTGGACTGCTTTTATCGCTAACAAATAACTGAGAAAAATGTCCAGTGTGAAATGATACCACTTTACTAGCTAAATCTCAAACACGCCATTCAGTGACGAGCAACAGTATATCTTATCAAGTTTCGGTTATGTTTTCCAGTATGAGGAAGTTACCAGCTGGAGCTCTGAGCAAGGCAGGGCGTGGCATCGTTTATTTAGGCCATAAATACAGCCCATGCCCTGACCTCCACGGAGGCACTTCTAAGTGCATATCAAAATAATCTCCCAATTGTATTTTTCAATCTCTTTTAAGGTTTTTCATTAAAAATCGAAATGAGCTGAGCCAGTGGGCCAGCTTCCTGTCTTCAGCTGCTGCGCCAGGAGCCTGGCCTTGTACTCATGCCACACTTGCTGCCGGGCCAGGTGCTCCCGAACGGCCTCCTCGGCGGGGTGGGCGCGCACCAGCTCCAAAGCAGCGCTCCTGGACTCAGGGCTGGCTTCTGCCAGAAACAAGTTCTTGGGAATAAAAATGCACTCCGCTCCTTGACTAATCTAGAAGAGAGAATAAACATATTTATTTTCAGTTGTTTCATTCACAAGGGAAAGGTAGTTGAGGGTCAAACACGGATTTGAAAGAGTTAATGTGCCCCTCAACCCCGCCCGAGGGCCTAATCAATCAGCCTGGATGTGCTGTGCACACGGGGAGCTGCTGACTGCTCTGCCCAGCCCGGGAACCAGGGTGGCCGCTGGGAAGGGCATTTGGGTCCATGCAGTCCTGACAGTTCTCCTACCAAAGCTTAAGGGATTCCGCATAAGGACTATAAGAGGACTAGTTAAGAAAATATGAGCCCTCAGTGGGATAAGCTACGCCCAGTTTTTATGTAAGCTAGGTGGTTACACAGCGACTTGCAGGTAGCACGGAGCGTGTGTCTGAAGTTACCTGCTCACCTCCCTCAGCGACAGGCTCTGTGCCTCTGCCTGCTCCTAGTCCGCATCTGCCTCTTCCGCTGCGGGTCGGGTCCCCGCCTCTGACCCCTGCGGTGCACTTGTTTTAGATGGGTCCCTACGTGCCAGGGTCAGAGGTGTGAGCAAGGGACTTGTCCCTTTCTCGTAATAGCCTTCATCCTCGCTTCAGTTAGTCAAAATTTCTGCCTCTCCCAAGGTTCAGCAGGGGTGTTTCTTTTGGTTTTGCAGTTCGGGTCTTTTTAAAATTGTTACTGCCCAATGCCAATGCTCACACATTAGGGCCTCTTAAATACTTTCTGTAGCAGCGTGGGAGTGAATCAGAAGCCTCTAAGATTTTAAAGGAGGAAAACAGGATATTCTGGGTTGCATATGCCTGAAACGCAGTCTCTTATTTTTTAAGCGCCTTTTTTCCTAGAGTTGTTCCACTGCTCCAGCCTCTATTGCAACTGCCTGCTCGGGAAGGCAGAGGCGGGCCTCAGAGCAAACAGCTCTGCAAGCTAGTTCAGTGTGGATTCTACGGGCAAGGCTCTGGTTATGTGAGGGTCAAACTTTCCTTGAATAAGTACTGTTACTTTATATTATTTCAAAGCTTTTGTGATTCTCAAAAAGTGAGAGAAAAGCCCGAGTCTTTTTAAGGTTTCAGTTAAAATGGCATAAATCCTGACATGGAACATAGCACATGAAAAAAGGTATTTACTCTGGAAAAAAAACAAACCACCACCAATGAGACCAAATACAATTACAAGGCAAATTTTAAAAATTTAATTATATTTACATTATTTTAATAATTCTGAACCTGCAGTTTTTTATTCTCATGAGGTCAACCTCCTCTTTGGATTTTTACCTTGTGGAATGCAGCTAGAAACCTTTTTGTCTGTGAGCTCCTGTGTGCTGACTGAGTGAACAAAGCATATGACTTTGCTAAGACTGATTCAGGGACCATTTTGAAAAAAGGCCACGTTCTTACCAGGTACAAGTGAAGATCACATGAATTGTCCAATGTTTCTTCTAAGCCCTAAAATTGTAAGAGAACCTCAGTCACTAAAAATAAAAAGTATTTCTTTATCAATTAAATTAAGCAAGAGACAAGAAAAGTCAAGTCAGAAACATGCTTGTTTGTTTTTTAATTAATTCTACTGAATCAATGGACCTATACATGGTTTTCCAGGAGTCAAAAAAAATGGGAATCTAAACTGTGTTTACAGGATTCTAAAATAAATATGAAGCTGAGAATCATATATTCATAAGGAATGAGCCATACCACCAATTAAAACTTAACAGACGCAAGGCACATAATCTGTTTTTGTTAAGTTTTAAGAAATTTTCCTAATGGCAAAAATGAATTATTAGTACTTTTGGGGGTAGTGGGACTTGAGCTGGCACTTGTAAGACAGAATAGTTTTTGCTCAAGAGAGCAAAGTAATAGTTGTTAGACTATGAAGGAACATGTAAATATTCATTTAAAATTATTGTTTATTGTTTCCATTATATATTTGTAAATAAATAAAATATATATGAGACTTCTAATAGCAAGTTCTGAGAAGACTGTAATTTAATCTTAAGACTCATTACTCCTGGGTGTAAAAAAGCCAGATAATGTGAGGCCAAATGAGCTTTGTTTCTGATTCTCCACCTGAACCCCATCCTTAAAGACACTGAGCGGTGACAACACGCAAAGGCCATAATCGTTAACCTTCCTCCATTGGTGACCACCCAAAGTTCTAGAAATGAAGGCATTTCTTCTTTTGAGGTATATAGTAAATGATAATCCATAAAAGTTCCTGAAAGGTATCATATACCTGCCTGTTGGAAATGACTAGCAATGGGGAAATACTTTTTTTAAAATGTGTGAGAGACTGTGAGAAAGCTAAATGAGATTTGGGCCTTTAAGAAATCTTAGTCTCCTTTGGAACATAAGACTAATCAACAATCTTTGAATTGATCTAATTGCATTCTAAAAAAAAAACAAAACAAAACCAATAATCTATTTTTAAAAATAAACTGAACTCATGTAAGGACGAAAATTACATGTTTTGCATACCTAATATGTGCCAGGCACTGGGCATATATTTTCTCACTTAATCCTCACAGCAATGCTATGAAGTGGATATAATTCTTTTCATTTTTTAGGTGAGGAAACTGAGGCTCATACAGGTGAGGTGGCTTGGATAAGGTCACATAACTAGGGAGTGACAGTCCCAAGAAGCCAATGCAAGCCAATGTCTCTGGGTCCAACGTCCATGATATTTTCATTACTACTGGGATACCCAGAGGAAAAGTGGGAGGGAAAAAAATCATTGTGAGATACACTTTAAAGGAAAATTTGCAAATGTTTTTAACTTCTTGGATATTGATATTAATATCATGACTTTATTAACAAAATTATATGGAGCCTTGATTGAATATTAATGAAATTTTTCATAAATGAGATAAAGCAGGAACATAGGAAACAGAAACCCAATTAAATGTGTTGAAGGAATTAGATTAGGTTTATCCACCTATTTGAAAAGGCTCAATCATTTAAATAAATGTATTATTATTCTCTTATGTAATGTTTTTAATGTTACAATTTTAAATTTAGAAGGCAACACCATGTAGAAGAAAAAAGCATTAGATTAGAAGATCTGAATTTGATTTTTAGCCCTCAAATTATTGTGGTATACTCTTGGGCAGTTCATTTAATCAGTTTTAATCTTGTAGGAATATTAATACCTATCCTACTCCACCCAGCCATCTACTCACCCACCTACCCATTCACCCATCCATTCATCCACCCACCCACACAACCATCCACTTATTCAATTGCCCATTCAATATACATTTATTAAGCACCTAAGTGCCAGTCACTGGAGACATTTTACACTAGACTCAGGCCCTGCCCTTAAGAAGCCCACTGTCTAGAAAGAAAGACAGACATGAACATAAAGCAATGTAGTAAAATGTGGTGGGTATTGTAAAGAAAACCTGTCCCAGCTGCAGTGGGCAGAAAGGAAAGGTCACTTCTACTTGGCGAGAGGTGGCGGGGAAGGACATCTCACAGACACCATGGGAGAAAGAGGACAGGCGTCACGGAAAGGGTGACACTTGAGCTAAGCCTTGGTAAAGCCTGAGTAATTTTTCCCAGTGAATCTGGGGTGTGATGCTGGGAAGGGTGTTCCAGCCAGAGGCAACCACATAAATAAATAGCCGAAGGTATGATACGGTGTGGCAGTCAGCACACCACATGCAGTTTGAGGGCTGAGATGTAGGGTGGGAGGGAGATAAAGCAAGAGATGAGGCTAGAGTGGACGGTTTGCCATTATGAGGAGGTTTAATTTTATTCTGTGGGCATTGGGAATTATTAAAATGCCTTAAATTAGAGTAAAAGGATCAGATTTGCATTTGAGAAAGGCTATAGCTGTAGAGACTCAGTATGAGATTATAAGAAAACATATGAAGACCCATTGTAAACTACAAATCACTGCATAGATTGATATATAAATGCTTGCTTTTCTTTTTAGTTCAATATAAGCCATTGTTGGCTATATTCTAGACCATGTGTGACAGAGAAAATATGAATTCTATGTAATTCTATGAACTTATTTAAATAAATAAACCTATGAAACTTAAAATATAAATGAATTGTAATAATAAACTAAGAAAACTTACAAAAACTTCACCTTGCTCCAGAACTCTTATCTCAACAAAACACGCTGCTGGTGAAGACCCCTAAAAAGAATGTCAAAAGCTTGGTGAGCTTTGAAAATAACAAGTGTTGGCAAGGATGTGGAGACGCGGGGACCCTTTGCAGCGTTGGTGGGGACGTAAGTGGATGCAGCCACTATGGAAAATGGAATGGTGGGTCCTCAAAATTTTTAAAATCCAACAATTCCACTTCTGAGTATACATCCGAAAAGTGGGAATGCAGGGTCTCGTGGTGATATTTGTATAGCCAGGTTCATAGCAGCACCATTCACAATAGCAAAAAAGTAGAAGCAGTCAAAGGATCCACTGGTGGACAGATGGATAAACAAAATGCGGTCTATGTACATATAATGGAATATCACTCACTTCGGGAAAGAAAAGGAAATTCCGACCATGCTGCTGCATGGAAAAACCTTGAGGACAACATGCTAAGTGAAATAAGCCAGTCACCAAATGACAAGTGCTCTGTGAATCCACTTATATGAGGTCGCTGAAGGGGTCAAATTCATAGAAACAGAAAGTAGAACGGTGGTTGCCAGTGCCTGTGGGAGGGAGAAATGGAGTGTTGTTGTTTAATGGGGACAAAGTTTCAGTTTGGGAAGGTGAAAAAGTTCTGGAGATTGGTTGCTCAATAATGTGAATATATTTGACACTACTGAACTCTACCCTTAAAAATGATTTAGACGGTGGTTTTATGTTATGTGTATTTACTACAATTAAAAATAGATTGATAATTTAATAGATTAAAATTCATTGAAGGGATGTATAAATAATGATCATCAAATAAAAGACTTTAAAAATATTTATAGTGTTGGGGCTTTTTTTCTTTCTTTTTTTGTTTTTTGGTGGGAGAGGTAGTAGTTTATAGTCAGAGAAATTATACATTGTGTCTCCATTTGACACTAAATTAAACTAAACTACTATACCCTTTTGGAACATTATGAAGGGAATCAAATTACTTTATTACTTTTAATTAAATAGCAGCTTAAAATAAGCAGAAATACCACATATTGTTTGTGTTTTCACAATAACTCAAAAATAAATTCAAGATCAGAAATTAAGGAGGAAGATATTCAAATGAAGTTACTGTAAGTATTCTCTACTGTAAGGAAAATGATTTGGTGAAGTGCATTTTGTTTTCAGCATAACGATGTCAGATTTGCCCTACTAAGTTGCATTGACCTATTTTGACTCTAGGCTTTCAGCAGGATAATTAGAGAGGAATTATTTCCAACTCATTAGCATGGTGGTTTTGAAACCTGAGTTCTAAGAATCATCTGGAGAGTTTATGAAACTTACAGACCCCTGGGCACCATCTCTTTCCACCAAATTCTGACTCAGTAGGACTGGGGTGAGGTGAAGGAATTTGCATTTTAGCCTCACATATGGAAGGAGTGGGATTCTGATGCTTGAGGTTCACAGATAAACTGCATTGCAAATGATCAAGTAAAAAGAACCTGTCCCACATGCAGCTTGCATGTCCAGACACAGCTGATAAATAATTAATTCTAATTGGAAGACTCTTTTTAATATCAAAAGGTAAGTTCATATCATGTGATGTTTGTCCCTCGAACAGGATCTCCAACAAGTTGACCACGATGCACAAGCCAGACTTGAAGTCCAGGATGGCTGTGTGACATGAACATGCAGAAATTCCCAGCAGGCAGGAGTGCTGCCCATCACCTCTTCCGCTGGAAACTTCTCTGATCTCCCCAAACCCACAATTGATCATTTTAGGGAATTTAAATTAGTTTGAGGATGCCTATTTGTGTCTTCTGAAACATAAACAAAGTAGATGGGAGAAAGAAGGCAGGCCTGTCACTGACCCTGGAAACCCATGTAATGTTTGCCTCTGCTTGGCAATATAAAAGGTGAGGATTTCTTTCCGCCTGTACACTCTCTTGATGGATTGCTTCTGATGCACGTCTCCTTCTGGTTTAATGTTTATTTAGTAATACAATTATTTTCTTTACTACCTCTGTGGAGTTCTCTGGGTTGGAGAAGACTTTGGTTTTGTGTGTGTGTGTGTGTGTGTTGTTGTTGTTGTTGTTGTTGTTGTTTTCATTTCATCCGGGGATCAAACCTGAAACCCAGGTACATGCCCTTGACCAGGAGTTGAACCTGCAACCCTTTGGTGCGTGGGCCGATGCTCTAACCACTGAGAAACATTGGCGAGGGCGAGATTTTGTTTTTAACTATATTTCCCAACACCTCTGAGGAGCAATCAGAGAAGGAACCTCCAAGCTACTAGCTCCTGCCTGAAAAGGTGCAACAACGAAGTAAACTCTCTGAAGTGCACAGCCACCTCCAGCCATGCACACGTTCAGTGGCAGAAGTTAAGGATCTAATTGGCTACGGAGGCTTAAGCACAACCTTGACCAACTTTGTTCCTCTTTTTCAAGAGTGTTTTCCTTATTCCGGGTCCTCTGAATTTCTAAAGGAGATCTGGAACATGACTTAAGCAAAACGCCTTTCAAGGAAGGGTTTCATAGCCCACCTAAGGGCATCAGCGAGCGCCACAGTCTGTATGGTAAATTTCAAAATACTTTCAAAAAACTACATGCTCTGCTTATGAATGAGAAAGCATTTACTCTCCCAGGAAGCTCTTTTTCACTGCCTATCCAAACCTTTTCCATCCATTAGATTCAGCTCAGGTTCTATCTGACCGCTCCAGGTCACGTTACGGTCCTTCCCTAAACAGTGACCTACCTACCACATGTGTAAGACGATAGCACTTATTTACATAGGTTTTACTCTCAAACTGTGGCAGCAAAGCTGTAAACTCCTCAAGGATAGAGACAATGTTATATATTTTTAAAATTCCTGCCTGTTATAGCTTGATACTTAAATCTGCATTTGTTGGATCGAATGCTACCCCTTACAGTTTTTTTTTAAACTATGAGCTATACATGTTTATATCTTAAATAAATAAAGATATATTTTCTTAATTAGATAGTCTAGCATAACTTTGGGCACAAAAGTATGCAACTGACATCTTTGTTAAATTTAATTAGAAGATAAGGGGATGCAACTAATATACTTAACTTTTTTTTATGGCTGGCAATGATCTTGGTGAATAAATAATTTTATTTAATTAAATGGAGAAAGCAAAAGTCACATGTAAACATTATTATGTATTTAGGATGTACAAATCAAATGTATTATTTTTATCAGCTTAAAAATGCTGGTTAAACTAATGCAGCTACTTAAGAGCTCATTCCTCAGAATCCCAAATTTCTGCCTTGACTCGCCCCATCACCATGCATCTACCAAACCTAAATATTCAGTACACTTCACAACACTGCTAAGCATGTTCTCCAATAATTTATAGCAACACTCATGTTTTTGTTTGTTTTTTAATCCTCACCTGAGGAAATGTTTTATTGATCTTTTTTTTAGAGAGAGAGGAAGGGAGAAAGAGAGAAGGAAACATCGATGTGAGAAAGAAACATCGATTGGTTGTCTCCCATATGTGCCCCAACCAGGGCTCGAACCTGCAATCTAGGTATGTGTATGCACCCTGACTGGGAATCAAACCCGCAGTCTTTATATTTTATTTTATTTTTATTGTTAATCCTCACCTGAGGACATTTTTTTCCATTGATTTTCAGACAGAGTGGAAAGGGGTGGGGGAAGAGAGAGAGAGACAGAGAGAGAGAGAGAGAGAGAGAGAGAAACATTGATGTGGGAGACACATTGATTGGTTGCCTCCTGCATGCACCCAGACCACTGCTTGGGCCAATGATCTAACCACAGAGCAGCACAGGCCAGGCCTGAACGTGCAATCTTTTCGGTGCATGGCATGATGCTCCAGCCAACCGAGCCACCTGGCAGGGCAGCAATACTCATGTTTTCCAAAATATGCTTACAAAAATTATAATTGTTCTAAAATTTTTTTACTTTCTACATTTGAATTATGCCATGGACTGAGTAATAATCTGCAGAAGCAGATTTACCATGAAACAATGGATCTTAAGCTTTAAAGCCCCCCTGGTGCACAGGCCCCTTCCAAGGCCTAGGAGAGGCTGTAGCAACATATCCATATGTAGTTATGTTTTTGTAAATTTTGCAAAAGTTACATATCCTAATTACAATTGCTTAAGATGGCTTTTTCTTTCCACTACTACTTTCCCTTCATCCAATTTTCCAGCTTGTTGGGTGGCACTGGAGTGGCCAGAAGTATTTCAAAGATCCAGGTGAGGGAAGGTTGAGGTGGAGACACATTTAGCTTGGATTTAGCAGGATATACTGATGTAGTTATCAGTCACTTCTCTGTATAATTAGGTTACTGGTAGTCTCTCCCAGGATACACTTTCTTCCATGAATAGTCCAAGTGCCTACTCTGTGACTCACCAAGCATCATAATATGAAGATGAGGGATATTGGCTATATTATGTTATGAACATGGAGAGAGCCAGAGCCATAAGTGCTCTGTGGAGAATTCATCCAACTATTAGACACGAAAATTGTAAGTTGGAGATTTGACCTCATTGTCTTCTAATCAAAATGGAATTTCTATTTTGTCTAAAATAAGCTCTATATGACAGTGTATACAACTATAAACGTGTCACATGTATTTTTTATGGGACTCTGATAAAACAAAAATTTCACCATTATTCATATTTCTGTGACTAATAAGTACAAATTTACAGCAACACACAAACAGTGAATGCCTCTGAGAGCAAACCTGCATATCTATGTATCTCAGCACATCAGATTGCATCTTGGCATATCTGACACATCTTAGAGATTTTTTATTGATTGATTGATTGGAGAGAGATGAAGAGGGGGTGGTGAGGGGGGGGGAGGGAGAGAGAGAGAGAGAGAAACATCAATTTGCTGTTCCACTTATTTATGCATTCACTGGTTGGCTTCTTCACTTGGCATTCTCCCAGAGTGCATGTAGTTGTGTCCAAATTTCCCTTTTCTAATGACAACAGTCATTAGACCCACACTAATTACATCTGCAATGACCCTATTTTCAAATAAGGTCACATTCTGAGGTACTGGGGGTTAGGACTTCAATGTACGAATCTGGGGGGAACACAATTCAACCCTAACACTAGGATTACTGCCACTAGTGAAACTTTCTGGAGTTCCCAAGTATCCTTGAATTTCATAAGTGTCTTTTACACCATGGAGCCAAATTTATAAAATATTATCATTACTAACATCTCCAGTTAAAGATAAATATCTTAATTCAACAAGCAACCAACTGAGGTTAGACACCAACTTAAAAAGATAGTTATTAATCTAAAGTAACCAACCACATTGTGGGCATTAGTGGGGGATAAATCTTCGTACACGCCATGGTACTGAGAAAAGGGCTGTGGGCTGGAGGTCAGGAAATTCGGAGCCAAGTCCTAGCTCTGACACTCACCATAGGAACATCAGGACAGCCACTGCTGCTTCTTACGGAGGAGCTAATATAATCTCTATATTCTTAAGGATTCTTTCATTCCTATCCTATTTTGCCATGCTCTGTTTTGTGCTGTTCTTTTTCTATTCACACACAAATACATGAGCAACAGAGAGATAGATGACACAAATAGACAAGGATATTTATAACACGTGCTCACAGACTCAGAGATTTTTAGAAATGGAAAATTTTCATTTACTACCCTTATTTAACACACACAAAAATGGAAGCTTAGGGAGGCAAAGTGACTAGTGCTAACACATATGTCATTCCTTGCTTGAATAACGCTAAATATGGAAAGAGTCCCGAAATTAACTTCACAGACCTAGGGGCTGCCATGGATGAACTTTAGGGGTCTATAGACCTCCTGAGAGTTTGTGTACGAAAACTGGCATGAATATGCATGTATATATTTTATTTCTTTTTTGTTAGAAGGAGTCTCTAGTTTTCACCAAATCCTCAAAGGGAACTATTTTGCTCACATAAATCCTAAGTTCTTATGCCTAAATGTCTGGCATATAAAAGATACTTAGTAAACATTAGTTGATTTATGTATAGTGAATTCTTAACCAAGAAAAGTTAATAACCACTGAAATAAAGTAAAATAGAATAGTTATTCTCTGGAAAGTAATCCTGTTTCCTGCTCCCATAATGCTCTGTCTGCAGTTTTTCATCAACCTCTAGATCCAAGCCCTGGTTGAATTATACAATGCTGTGTGTGTCTATTAAACCAATTAAGAAGGATGTTTAAATCACAATTTCGTCTCCTTTAGGAAATCATCCATCTTTGTATTTAACTTTACCATTCTATTTAATTAACAAGGGTTTAATGGCAGTTAAAAATGATATATTAATTAGTTTAGGAAATTACTTTGTCCTTATTAAAGTAATTTAAATGTTTTAATGCTTGTCATTTTCCTTAGTTCCATCAAGTAAGAGATACTACATTCAATTACACCTGAGTTACCTTGCTTTCCTATTGCTCCAAGCACCAGGGAAAACCTCTAGTGTATCGAGGATGTGCACTGGAGCAGTGATCGAGACTGTTACTTTCAGAAAAGCAGGGGAATGCCTGAGCCCAAGGTGTGTGGATTCACAAGCAGAGAGCAGCAGCACCACAGAGTAGGTGCTCGAGAAATACGTGGTGCCCGACCGGGGAGGCTCAGCTGCTGAGCCTCGGCCTAGGATCCAGGCGATTGGGGTTCGATTCCCGGTCAGGGCACATGCCCAGGTTGCGGGCCCCATCCCCAGTCGGGGGCGTGCAGGGCGTACACTCAGTAATATACACAGTAATAGACACACCGTAAAGAAAAAGCCATAACTAGGGAGTAAAGTTTGCCACACATTTAACCAATAAAAGTTACTATCTCGCTCTCTCGCTCTCCCTTCCTCTCTCTGAAATCAATAAAGATATATTTAAAAAAAAAAAAAGAAACACGTGATGAATTAGTGAAAGAAAAAAGAAGTAGCTACTAATGCTAGGAAGACAGAAAACCCTCTTTGAGCAGGACGCCATCAACCTTAGAACAGCTGATAGGACATCCATCAGTGGAGGGTGATGTAATTAATCATCTGAAAAAGAATATGTTTTTGTGAGACATTAGGGAATGGCACCAAGCTGATGATTATCAACACAGATATCAAATGCAATTGTCTGTCTCTAGTTATCAGTCATTTCTTTTTGGTAATTTGTTACTAAGGTCTTGCAAATGGGGTCTCAGGACAAAAGAAGGATGATATTCTGCAAGAAGCAGGCCAGGCCGTTCGTGCCGTACATGTATATAATAATGAATTAAGTTTTAAAACCCCCACAAATGTTATTTACAAGTAATTTTCACTCTTCAGAAGCATTTACAAATAATTTACTTTGCCAATGGATATTAAAAGCTCCCTTCCTCACAAGGGTGGGTCTTACTCATACTTGTGTCCCAATCCCAGGAAAAAGTAACTGCTTAACAAATGACTGTGAATGTATACTTATAAATTAGGTATAATCAAGAGCATTATTAAGTATAATCTAGGCAGATTCCACAAAATCTTGCTATTTACCTTGTCTAGCTCACTAGCCTACCCTGTATAACAGAGAAAGAGTGGATTTCTCATCCCCAAAACCTCCTGAATGAGTAAGTGATCAGTTTGACATCTTTGACTTAATGAACACAGGGACTTGGGGTGCTCCCATGGTTAGTACCGAGACAACAGGGATCTCCCTATGTCTTTACTCTGGAACCCCTAGAACAAAACAATCTTTGATTATTTTGGAAAGAAAAGAACCTAAGATTCAGATCTTCAAAGACACATCAAATTGAAAGCATTTACCTTACCTGGAGGGGAGATTTCTTTGTATCTAGCTTCTTTTTCCTAGCAGCCGAGAATGAAGTCTTGGGAGAAACTGTGGATGCTTAAATAAGAACAGACATTTTGTTGTTGTAAATTCTGTTTTAACTTATTCACATTATGATCCATTCATTAGGTGTATACTAGGCAGTTCTTTAAAATGGTGTTGTAGAAGAATATTTAATGAAAAATGAAATAACTCGTTTTAACGTTTCCTTCTTTTTTATGATAGCTTGAAAAATACTTCATATCATTAACAAATAAATACAATGTGGCAGATAGGGACCCAGAATTGGTAGATTGCAACTCAGAAATAAATTCCAGTGTTTGTGCAACCTTATTAGACAGAAATATTCTTACTTTCTAAACTTTTTTCAGTTACATCAAGAGTTCCTTTTGGTGGAAGAACAGTGTGGACATTTTTCAGGGTGGAAGAACCTGTCTTCATTACACAGGAACATACAGATATTTCCTCACACTTCATCTTAGCAATTATCCGACAACGACCCTGAAAAAAGGCAGTGAATGAGTGAGAAAGAACCTTGGAGTTCGTAAGTGCATCACCTTCTACATTGAATATAAAGATGATTTAACTTGCAGCTTCAAAAAGGAGTTGACACTATTGAACCGTCTGTCACTGGACAATCTGTGGTCAGGTTCAACTAGCCCCCTAGCTCGAGAGCTGATCACACATACGAAAGCCATTTAGAGGGTATAATCACTGGCTGTCGCTCCCTGCCAGAATTTTAACTGCAAAAGTTAATGCTTCATTGTGTACTTACAGATATGATGAATACAAGAAAGTAGGAGTTCAAGTTGTCAGAGATAATGGTTGTTCCAGCCCTGAAAGAAAGGGGGGGTGGGGGTGGCATTCAGAGACCACTAAGAATATTTATTCAAACAAAAATACTCATTGAGATTATTATGTGCTAGGCTAGAGATAAAATGAGCAAAACCGAGACAGCCCCTCACTGTATGGAGTCTGACGCATTTTTCCAGGCACAAGCAATTCTTGAGTATCAATGTGCCAACACCACAGATTTGGGGGGTGGGGGCGGCCTATAGCGCCTAGTCTGGAAAAGCAAGAATATGTTCTATTTGAGCTCTCCTTGGAGATATTAAAGAAATGCACCATAAACAAAAGTGGGAAACAATAGTATTCAGGTACATGTGCAGTGATGTAGGCAGGATCATTTGAGGTAAGATTATTAAGCAGATGAAGCTTGACTTCGGTGCTCTGCAGCTGTTTATATGCAGAATTTCCTTTCATTGGGTGCCTCTGAGGTTCCCTGGCATCTTCCTAAGGTCTACTCCTTTATATTCACCATGCACAGCCTCAGAGATAGTCCAAGGCAAAGAACTAATTTCTACTAATATGATAAACTAATTTCTAATAACTGATTTAGTCACTCTCCTAAATAAGAGATAATAAATTTTAACTTCAGCCTTGTAGAGACACGTGGAATAGCAACAATGCTTTATGTTCTCATGTGCTATTAATTTCTTTATAAACATCAGTGCGAGTTACCTTTCTCTAGGCAAAGGTATTTTCTCCTAATGTCTTTGAGGCTGTCGAGACTGCTGGATGCGCCCACCTGCCTCCCTCTCCTGAGCTCACTTCTTCACCCGTCTACACTGCACACCTGCCCACTCTCACCGAGAGCCGCACTCTCAGGGCTCGCTGTGGCGCCGCCTGGGCTATTTCCATTTCTGGGCTCTCCATCAGTGTGTGTCACTCAAAAGCTGGCTTTACACTTATTTTTTCCAGGAAACTGTTAATCGCCCCAGTTGATTAGACACTTCTATAACTAATTTGTATTAATATTGATGTGGCTGTTAATTTGCTTGTTTTGATTGACCCTCCTCTAAATGTACTATCTTGTTGTTTCATGTGTTACATTCCCTAAGGACTTTTCAATCCCCTTAAAATCAGGAACCACAACCTCCAGTCTTTTTTTTCCCCCTACTGTCTTCATCCCATCTCCCCATTCTCCAGAACAGTACACTTTAAACTACGGGCTTCTATCAATTAGCAGATCATGAAATCAGCTTCATAAATCTCCTCCTAACATCTTCAAATGAAACTGAATAGAACCTAAGAGAACTGGAAACATCAGAGTGCCTCGCCCATGGTGAGGGCAAGGATCTTTCTAAAACTCTGACACAGTGAGGGCCGCGAGTATCTGTTAGGCTATGATTTAAAATATACTTCTACATTGTGACCAGAAAACTTTGAGAAACATGGTCAGGGATTTACTAAATATTTGTCCTATGTAAGAAAGTTGTCTTTGCAAATTTATTTAGATCCCCTAGCAGTTGCTCTTGGATTCCTGACTTATTTCCCTTTGGCTTTTAATGGCACCCCTGTTGGCTCTAAGTATCACCTAATGACTCTAGATTAGACCCTGCCTGCCCCTCGGATCACAGGCTGACCTCTGTGTGCCACTATCCACACTGACCCTGCATGCTCTCCGCCCATGTTGTATCAGATGCACCTTGCCCCTCCTGCCAAAAAAAAAGCCCAGACATGATGGTGGCAAAGCTCCTGGTATATATAAATGTATACACCTGGCTCTTTAGGGGAGTAGAGTTTAATATCCTCTTTCTAGATTAAAGTAACTGACTTTATTATATAATGGGAGGAAAAAGGCTCAGGAAATTAACATTTCTTAGAGCTACCTGGGAGTAAAACTCTAATTCGTGAAGGAGCACTAAGACCCATGATCTTAAATGAGCAATTCAGTTGAATTTTAAAAATAGAGCAGCAAATATTCAGCGTTTTGAAGAAATAAGTCCTGTGAGAAAAATTCTAATTACTAGTTATTACCTGATGTGATAGTTGTTATAACAAAGACTATTTAAAAGATCAGTTATAATGAAAATTATATTTCAGTTATAGTTTTTCTTATTCTTGCTTTATACATAAAGATATAAATCAAAGGTAGAGCCAATATTCTTATAATTTAAAAAATGTTCCTAATACAAATGCTTTGCTTCAAAAATGGTTTAGAAGGGATTTCCTCTATGATTATTTTGGTCAAAAGATAGGAATTAGGTAGTGATTTGAGGGAAACTGTACCTTTTACATTACCATGGTAATAATCTACACTTTTACATTCTGGTACAGGCGTAACATTCCATCTGCACTTTGCCCGGGAGCCACAAATGGCTGTTGATGCCATCAGTTGCTCTTACAACATTTAGAAAATGAAGCTCATTTGCTTATCTTATTTGCTGCGCTTTAGCCAATGTAGAGAAAAGAACATATAAATGAGGTTTCTTTTGCAGAGGCAGCTATAACTTGACAGAAAACTGCCAGGATTCATTTTACTAGACAGTATATATTAAGTACACACAAGGGGAATAGAAATTCCCTGGAAAACTGAGGGATACCCTGTGTCCCGCATAATTATATGACTAGTTTTACAGTTTTGGCATGGAAGCCCTAAAACCTTGAAGAGGCTAGAAGAAGACCTACCAAGATACCTCTGGAATTAGAAAGCCCTTTAGTATCAGCACAATTGATAATACACAGCTGCCTACTTTCTGTCAACAAACAACAGTAACAAGTGGGTAGGTTAAGAAAATGGGTAGGTAGGGGGCAAAATGATTAATATCAAACCTCTAGTGAGGGTTTGAAGCTTCTTCCTAAGTTTGAACTGGTCCATAAGCCACAGCTGTGTCCCAGCTCTGCTCTGCACCCAGGAGAGCAGGGAGGGACTGTCTGGCATGTGGGACATGGCAAGTACCCAATAAATGTCTGTGACAGTTGGCTTCATCTTACAGACCTCATTTAGTTTCCTTTCATTACCATCTTCTCGTGTCTTTTATATTTTCTTCTATTCCCTTCATGGAATATTCTATTCCCTTTTTGGAACAAAAGAGTTATAAATAAATTCGACATAAAGGTAAATTAAATGTCGTTGAAGAGTAAAGAGAATAAGTGAGTGCCGCAGAGAACTCATACACCAACATGCTATGGGGTTTCAAAGGATGGAGGAGTCCCGTAGGGACAGAGGAGCCAGGCAGGGTTTCACGAAAGAGGGGATTTTGACATGATTATAAGCAACACGTATGAGTGTGACTGGTAGAGAGCATTCTTAAAGATGAAGAGAGTCGAGTCTTCTAATTCACTTAATAAATTTTACTCAAATATTGATTTATTGATTCTAAACGAGAAGCTTAGGATACACATGTAAATAGAGAACCTGTAGTGTCGACGTAAAGAACAGTGAAGCAGAAAGTCTATCTTTTCTTTTGGCCATGAACGGAATAATGAGAGATTCCTGTTGAGAGAGGAAAACAAATTGATCAGAATTTAGGACACTCCAAGCCATTTGAATTTTTAAAAGCAGCTATAATTTCTATTATTCATTCTATGACTGTCTTAGTCTGTTCAGGCTGCTATAACAGAATACCATAGACTGGGTGGCTTATAAACAACAGCAACTTCTTTCTCAAAGTTCTGGAGGCTGGAAAAGGCCGAAGTCAAGGTGCCAGCAGACTTGGTGTCTGGTGAGGGCCTCGTCCTGGTTCACAGAGGCCGTGTTTTCACCGTGTCCTCACATGGTAGAAAGCAAGAACTCTGATCTCTTCAGCCCCTTCTAAGGGCACCAGTCCCATTATGAGGGCTCCACCTCATGACCTAATCACTTCCCAAAGGCCTCTCAACACCGTCGCATTGGGGATTAGGTTTCAACACATGAATTTGGGGAAGACACAAGCATTCAGTCTACAAGAATGATCAAAGTCAAAATGCATTACTTCTCAGTTCGGTAGTTCCTACTCTTGGCACAGGAATAGTCTCCTTACGTCTCACGCCCCCTTCCACCTGCCTGCTCTAGCCTCACCTGAGAGTGCTGTCTACCTTGGGGCATCTTCCAAGCATGCAGGGGACTAAGGCTCCTTGTCAGAAGGGTCCCCTGTGCTTAGTAACACTATTCAAGTCCTCTGAGATTCTCCTTTGCCTTAGGGAGACCTGGCACAGGCCCATGACCCTGAGGAACAGAAGGTGAGGGGATCCTGACACACTATTTACACAGCCCCTCTGAATCCAAAGCCCTGCTTCCTAGCCCTGTCCTGCGGACCCTTTGTGGAAGAGAACTTGAATTCTGGCACCAGACAGGGTTAGACTAGAGCAGTGTTTCCTAAAAAGTCATCAAGTGCACTTGTTAAAAGTACAGAATTCCAAGCCCTTCTCCTAGAGGTTCCAGGTCAGGACATCTGGGGCAGGGGTGACAACGTGTTTTTAACAAATGTCCTAGATGATCCCCAGGACTTTTTGGCATTTAGAGAAATACAGAATTGCACTTTTCTGTGCCTTCTTAGACCTGGTGATTTAGGCTTCCAGCCCGTTTCTTGAGGGGAGGAGTTAACTCTTCTTTCCAGTTAATTTCCACAAGTTCCAACTCCAGCCAGCCTCAATCCTGCCCTTCTTTCTTCCATATTCGCAGCATGTCTTATAGCCAGGGTCACCCTAACCATGACACCTTTAACCCAGAAGGAGCTCCTTGACCTATGATTCCGTCACACGCCTCACAGAGAACCACCCCTACCTCGGGGCTCCTACCCCCGCACCCCGCTCCCTTGGATCAGTTTCCATGTACAGTACTGCAGGCCCGCATCGGAATGGAATTTTCCACTCCATGGGCACGGTGATTTTCATCTCTGGGCCTTCCTGAATGGGCACCAGCTCTTTATGCTATTAGTTTCTTCTGGCCCTTGTTGGTAACTTCCAGTCTATAATGTTAGCAGCCTATTTATGATATTTGTTACACTTTAAAATAATACATAAAAATATTTACTACACTGCATGCATATGCAAACAATTTTTGCAAATAATATTCCCAAATAATTTTTCCTAGTTGTCTAATGTATACAAGATTTATCTCTCCAGTTTAACAAACCTAGTAATCATAATAATCTCTTATTTAATATCTTTACTTATGCAAGCCATTTTACATATAAAATATATTTTATACATATAATACAATATATTTTAAATTTACTTTATATTTATTTTCTCCCTAAGAACAGAGTCTATACCCTCCAACTTTCTTTCTTACTCTAACTTATCTCTCACAGCACTACAAAGCACAGAAACACAGCAAGTGATCAATAATTTATTACAAAATTAATAAAACAAATGAAGGATTTAAGGTATACCACAACAACTGAGTGATAGTGAGAACTAGTAATCAACCTCAAAGACTAGAATGCATAGAAGTCACCTGTCAGAGGAATCTAATATATCAACCACGAAATGTCAAAGAAGAGAGTTCTGCATTTTTAGCTCCTGAGTCATCTTAGATGTCAGAGGTCCATGTATCAACCTACTTGACAAGTGGAAAGTAAAAGAGAACAAACGAAAATACAACTACCCCAAACTTCCCCCCCACCTGAAAATAATGAATGTGAAGGTTGGTGGAAACAATAAAGGTTGGTAGAAATCTAGAAAGTGGCAATTTCCATGTTTATGTTGGGATATAGCCTATGTGGAAGTGATTGGTTGATTCAGGGTCAGCAAAGCTAATAAATACAGGGAAGAGTTAGCACCTCTGCCCAGGAATTCTGCTTCTAGAGACTCCTCATAGAAATCATGATGGTTTTCTCTACAAACGCTTCCTTTTGAATCAATTGCAGTTTGAAAAATAGAAAGCTCTAACAGAAAAAGGGTGGGATGGATGTGAGTTAATACGGGAACGGTCATTCACTAAGCACTTAGTACTTCCCAAGCTCCACACTTAGGGCCTCACTCATGCTATCTCAGTTCACCCAGGCAGCCCCTTACACGTGAGAAAGCTGAAGCTCTGGGAAGTGAAGTGACTTGTCCCAGGTCACCCAACGGCAGGGCCAGGCTCCTAACCAAGGTCAGTCTGACTCCAGAGACAAAGTTCTTTTCCCAACATCAAACTTCCAATTCAACTCAACAAAAAGCTATTAAGCACTTGTGCCAGGCACTGTTTTAAGCTCCAAGGACATGGCATGAAACACACAAAATCATGCCTTCCAGTAGTCTACATGCTTGGGATTCCCAAATCATCACTCAGGATATTTAGGGTCACTTAAGATATCTCTAAAATGCCTGGTGAGACACTGAGAAAGGAATGACGATGCTATCTGAGTCCTAACTCAATAAGAACTCCATCCAGAGGTATTTTGCATTCATTTATATATGGCTCACTAGAACCAAGGCAATTTTTTTCTTTATTTGAAATTCAATGGAAGGCAAAGAAGACATTCAGGCACTGAATGATATTAGAAAGGGCCTGATTAATGTCTCATAAATGTTAATTTCATGATTCATCTTCCACCACTACTACTCCACAACATCAAACTGTATTATATACCAGTAGATTCCAGGGCTCACTTGGTCATTATTTATTTTGTCATATTTAATTTTAAAAAGTAATTTTCTCCATTCCACACAGACACTCCATGTAGCTGCAATTACAGTTTTTATTCTGGCCTTTCCTTGACCCCAAAACTTCCAAGGACTTTGCAGAGTGACTGAAATTATAAAGGAAATTGAATTTAGCAAGCCATTTCCAAGACTCTCCAAAGTTTATTTATATAATCAAGCAATGTAGAATTATTCTTCAATATCAATCAGAAATCTTCTTTTGCACCCACAACTTTTTTCCTTTTAAGGATAGAATAAAAATTAACTGGGAATTACTGTCTTGAGATTTGGTATCACGTTGACCTAAAGATTCAGGTAAGCATCAACCCCAAAACAACTCTGGGAAAACTACTTTGACCCCTGTATTACCAAGAGGTCTTGCACTGGAATGAGAAAATTCGCAATTTTGAGTGTGACCTGATTTTTACCGAGATCAGTGTTACAGAAAATATTACCATCCTATTTCTTGTTAATTCCAGTCCCTTCCCAGGTGCCTCCTGAGGAACACTTCTAAAAGCAAGCTATCTAAGGACTTGGGGCAACTGTAAGTAACTTTGCCATCCAAAGGAATAACTCAGTAAAATATAAATACAAATTCTCTTCTCTGTCTCACCTACCCTGTTCATTAGGATTCTTCTAACACCCCATTCTCTTTCCAGAAATTCACAGAAGTGCACACACACCATAACTATAAATGGAAGTGACTGACCTGGTTTTGGGTTTTGTGGAAATAATGAGATTATATTATACAAGTAATAGAAGGCAGTCGGAAAGAAAGAGAGGAGCAGAGAGCTGTCAGGTATAATAAAGGAGCATAGAAAATTGGCAGAAACTAGATGAACAGGGAAAGAGAAGAAACTAACACTAAAAGGAAAGATTATTTAGGAACTATTATTGGAAATCCCTGTGGATTATTACAAACCTTCCCTTTTTCCTAGAGCATTTAGTGTCACTGCCTTATACAGTACTCAAAGAACTTACATTCTGGCATTTAAAAAGGAAAGAGAGAAACTCTTCATATATCTAATAAGTTGTTTCAATTGATTTAAAAATTAATTTTTGAAATAGTTTAAGTCTCACGAGAAATTGTTTAAGTACAAAGTTCCTGTGGACCTTTCACCCAGCTCCCCCCAGTAATATGCTACATCGCCTTAGCATTGTCAAAACTAGGACACTGCTGTTGTTCAGTATTATTAACTCAGGCACAGACCTTACTCAGATTTTTACATGAACACTTTTCTTTTTTTGGTCTATTGTTCTAGAAAGTTTTACCACAATGTAGATTTGAGTAACAAACACTTCAATCAGGATGTAGAAGGTTCCATCACTACAAAGAAACTCCTGGGTGTTACAGCCCCAACACCAGCCGTGCAACCTCTGGCCTACTCTCTTTTACTCTAACTTTGTCCTTTCTAGACTGTTATATTATCATTCAGTGTGTGACTCTTTGGGATGGGCTTGATGAGCTTGCCCATAAGATTCGTCCTTTACATTGATTTTTAAAGTTCCCATTAAGCAAACTAAAATAAAACCAACAACACCTTAGCGTCAAAACCAATCGAATTGTTTTCCGCATGCAGAGAAAAAAAGCATTTAGAATTATAAAATAGAATGCTTGCATGTGCGATGTGGAATAAACTGTAGAGCTGTTAATGGAGTTACTTCTTAGAGGAGATTATAAAGAAATGGCTTTGGCAAGTTGAAGGATCTTATTTTGACTTCACTAAAACTACGATGTCAGGGTCTCTGGGACCACAGCATTTTGGTTTATTGCTCAAATAGTTGTTGCTGTTTGTGGAGAGTAGACTAAAGTTTTAGAGATAAAATTTTCATTAAGAACTTGATCAAATGCCAATTCCTGCAATAGTTCTGTACCTGTGATTAGGAGCACTATCTATGAAAAGCAGCAGATGTTCACAACCATTTCTACCATTAATATAGTGGCACATGAACACTTCTATTAAACAGTGTTTATTAGTTCCCTTAGAATTTTAAATGCTTGGATTTTAAGCATTTAATGTAAAATCTGATGAGGCTAAATTTTAACAAAACAGTGAACTCTCCATAGCAAAATAAAAGCATTTGTGGTTACACAAGTTTGGAGAAAAAAAAATTCAGATAAATGGACTTTCTAAAGAGCTCATTTTAACATAAGAACAGTTTCAGAAATAGAGGCGTGGGCAAAAGTAGGCTCATAGTTGTCTGTATGGAAAAAGACATGCAGGCTGTGATTGTTACAATAGCTCAATTAACTGTTTTGTATACTCACAACCGTAAACCTACTTTTGCCCACCCCTACTTAGTAGAAAATTACATCCCGAAACTATTGAATTGGTTTTTGATTCTATCTAAATAGGAATGTCCTGCTAAACCACTATAGTGATAGTAACATATCCCCCAGTGAGCCGCCTTCCAGTTCAACAGGCTCCAGTAACTCACTGTCAGTGTTCTTGCCTGGGGCCTGAGCCACCTGCTCTGAAGACACACAGCTTCTGAGCTCTTTACTGTCTTCTATCGATCCCTCACCTTTGTGACTTCCTATTACAACTTTGGCAATGCTGCTCCCCGAGGTGGACTCCTGCCCTGAAAGGACCCAGGTTTTATGACAGTACAACAGCCCCCGCGGAGGCCACTTTGTGGATCCTCAAGCTGCAACAGCAGAGGCCAGCTGTCTGTCAGGAGAGAGAGCCGTCTCTCCAGTCCAATTTAAAAATCACAGCCTTTCTGCACATGCCCAGGTGGCAAACACTCTGCACAGTGCCGCTGGACAGCTCTTTCCTAAAGCGCCTGGCCCAGTGATGGAAAGCAGGGCAGTTATTTAGCAGGCTAACCCAGCAGCAGGAATGGGGACCCCACTGGGGCCAATGGCGTGGAGGATGCATCCAGAGCGCATGCTGCTAAGCACAGTAGCCCCAGTAGAAGGCAGGCAGACAACTGGCCACAGAGAGGGCACAGCAACCACATCAGCAGGTGGCCATCCCAGAGCACAGGGCACGAGGCAACGAGGAACTGGAAGCGGCAAGGCGGTGGAGACCCAGGCAGTGGTCAGCGTAAGTGGGAGCAGACTACCATGGCAGGAGTAAGGTTAGGGGAGCACAGCAGTCACTGGCACTGGCACTGGAGTATACATGTTGACTGGAGCATAGGGATAAGGTAAGGAAGAGAAAGGAAGGGGCACTGAATTTGATGGGCAGCCTACTAACCTAGGTACCTCAGATACATGATCTTATTTAATCCTCAAAACAACCAACCGTGCAAAGTAGCTATGATCCCCATTATCCAGGAGAGAAAACTGAGGTTCAGAGGGGCTATCTTGTTTGCCATCATCAAACAAGCAATATCTGGGGTAGTCTGAATTTGAACTCTGGACAGGATGACTTAAAAAATGCAATGGTGCTACATTCACACTGTCGCTTATCATAATTATGGTTATTAAATGTCAAATCTTTGAGAACACGGCTCCCAGTGCATATTTCTCCTCCTGTTGCTTATTTTCCCCCTTTCATTTATATTGTACCACAAATTGGAGACTTTTTCAAGAGTCTAAATTCACTTCCAGTGGCTATATGGGATTGGGCATAGAGTCAGACCTGTCTGGGAATAGTGTTTGGAGGCAGCCAAGAGGAAAAGAGTGTGTGTAGGGCGTGGGGGTGTTCGAGCCAGGCCTCATTCTGAGGGGTGCCCAGAGGATGGAGGTGTACCGAAAGCAGAGTCTAAAATGTGGAGAATGGAGCCATGGTGTGCTTGGTGAGCCCAGGATGAATGCAGAAAATCTGACTCCTCCAATGAACTTTTCTCAGCATCTCACAGGCACGCGGTAGGGACAGATGGCTCTAACAGGGCACCAGTTTCAGTCCTAAGAAACTGGGAGAGGGATATGTAAAAATAGAGATCTTTTTGGAATAAATATTCATTGTCATTCTCTTGATTTCTAAAATTTATACTTCGTGCCCTGCCTGGGTGGCTCAGTTGGTTGGAGCATCATCCCAAGAACCAAAAAGTTGAGGGTTTGATTCCCAGTCAGGACACATACCGAGGTTGTAGGTTTGATCCCCAGCGAGGGCACATAAGGGAGGCAACCAATTGATGTTTCTCTCTTACATTGATCTCTCTCTCTCCCTCTCTCTCCCCCCTCCCATCTCTCCCTTCCTCTCTCTAAAATCACTAAAACGTACCTTGGAGTGAAAATTTAAAAAAACTTATACTTCCTAAGGTATAAGGACAATTTTAAGAAAACCGAAGAGAGCATAAATGTCTCCAATTTTCCTCCTAAATTGCATTCTTCGAATAGAAATATTTTATATAGCTATATAATACATATTTATATATTTTCAAATAAAGAGTAGTCAGGCATGTATCATTTCCAGTTTTGATAACTGTCAACACTGGAAGCGTCAGGCAGCACAATTTTTTAAATGAAGGAGGGAGGTTTATTTGGTGTTTCGGAACGCCACCTGCTGGACTGCTGAACAATAGCAGTCCAGGGCACAAGCGCAGCTTAGCACCGGTTTTGGCAGAGCTGGTAAGGGAACCTGTGATGCTCCTCCCTTCTCTTTCCTTTCGCCCTCCTTTGGGTCTCATTTAGTCTCTCCCGCGCCCCCCCCCTTTTCATTCCCTACCCAGGCACTCCCGTCCTGCCCTTGTTTACACCTGAAGGCTGTCCATGCCACCACCAATCAGTATTGCCCAGTCCTCAGAGAGGCTAAGGAGCGCGCTTACTCCTGCCTCATGTAACAAAACCCAGGATAGGATGTTTCTAAACATCAAGTAGAAAGGCAAATACTACTTTTGAAGTTGTAAAATTCAATTTTCTTCCAGAGACTAGCTTTTTGCCCAGCGATGGGTTTGTGTTTCCCCAGGTAGAGTTTTCCTTTGTCTATTTTCCACACTGACACCATTCTAATAGAATCCCTGCTGCACATTTTACTTGTGCATAAGGACTAAAGTTGACCGATTTCCAGGGTTTGAGCCTGTTGTTCTGACACATCCCCCAGAGGCTTCTGAGAAAAAGAAGGTTGGTCTAGAGCAACCACCTTAAAGGTCCCTGATCTCAAATGACCCACAAGTAATATGACCGAGTGGAGTGGGATAGGTCAAAGACATTAGGGAGTGGTGGAGACTGAGGACCAGACCTGTCCCAAGGGGTATAGCTTATTCTGACCCAGCCAACTCTTCGGGTTTTTTAAAAAGAAGCCAAAAAAAGCTTGATTTTTATGAGAGATCTTTAAGTGTTTAAATGTTAGGAAAAACAACAAACAAACCTGTAGGCCAGGAGTGGCCTAAAGGCCAACCTCTGATTAAAAGTTGTGGATATTAAGCCCTTATCAGATGTGTCTTTTGAACTTTGTTCACTGGATGATAGAATATGAATAAGTCAACAGTCTATGGCTAAAATCCACTCCAGTCTCTGATTGAATCACTTTCACCATGCCTAAGGACCTCTACCACTCAGTCACAAGTCTATGTTATATACCCCTGTTCCTTGACAGTCATATGACAGGATCATGGATTGTTGAGATGTCCTGGCAATGGCCTTTTATTCCTATTACTGCCCAAGGCTGAGATTTTGGCCCCAATAAGAAAGTTTAACAGAGCTGAGAAAAACAGCTGTGGGGCTTATGGGCTTGAGATTTGCATTCCATTTCCAAACAGATAAATTAATATGTAACTTTTAAAATATATTTAAGTAAAAAAAAAATCAGCTTAACTCAAATTTTGGCCTTCATACCCTACAGTAAAGTCTCCTTATCTATACACCCCACTGAGGCAACCAGAGGTACATATCTCTGACTTAGGAAAGATGTTGACAGCACTTACACATTTTAAAGAGAATTACATTAGCTTTAGCTGCCTTACTCAGAGTTCTCTGGGAAACAGGGGGTGTTTTGTTTTGGCCTGGGGAAAAACTCAGAGAGAATACAGCAATGCTGTGTGGATAACAAATTTCATGACAAAAAATGATTTGAAGGACACCATCTGCTCAGTCTGCCATAACAAAATACCACAGATTATATCATTTAAACAACAGAAATTTATTTCTTCACAGTTATAGAGACTAGACATCCAAGATCAAGGTGCTGACTGATCTGGTTCCTGGTGAGGGCTCTCCTCCTGACTTGCAGATGGCCACCTTCTCGCCATATCCTCACACGGCCTTTCCTCAGTGCGTGAGCGTGGGCGGAGACTGCTCTGGTGACCTCTCTGGTGTCTTTTCTTATAGGGACACTAACTTTATCAGACCAAGGCCACACCCTTATGGCCTCATTCAATTTTAACTACTTCCTAAGGGACCCCCATCTCCAAATTCAGCCACACCGGTGGTTTAGGGCATCAACATATGAAATTGCAACAGGACACAAACATTCAGCCAATAACAAAAGAACTCCACTGTATTTCGTTATCGTTTGCAGAATGTCTCTTGAAACTAAAATAATTAAAGCATCTCCTTTTGGAAAAGTGTAAGTTTTAATATTGGATTTTTTTATCTTAGTCAAATTACTCTAAACCCCTTTTCCCTGACCTACAGTCCTTTTCTACTCTAATGAGCACACCTGGTGTTTATTTTTTATATATTTGCTCGCCTTTCACAGTGTTTCAACATAGTCTCTGAAACTATTCTTCCTTTATTGTTAAATAATTTCCAGGTTTTAGCTTTCCATGAACTTCAAGGCATTACTAGGTATAGCTTCTTCTCAGAATTTGCTTTAGAACGCTGAGACATCCTCAATTTACAATCCCTTCTGGGAGACTGGGCTTAACAACACTCTAAATCTCCTGATTTTACCTTCGTTCTTTGGGAGATGAGGTACCTGACTAAACAAATCTGGCTTTAAAGTATAACTTGTATTATTTTCAGATGTTATGATTTTTTAAGTGGAACCCCTTTAATTTCGTTTTTGAAAGAATACCGTGGCATGCCCTCAGGTGCTGACAGTAGGCAGTGGTCCTGCTCCCCCTACTTCCCCTCCGCGAGCCCTGAAGCCATGTTTGTTCTTCCCTCTGCCTACGGCTGACCCACGGCTGGGCGGGCCTAATCAGATTCCTTTTCTCACAGGATTTGGAAGAGGGACAGAGAAAGCCTCCAGCAGCAAGGTGTGGAAGCCGGATTGGAAGTCTTGTCAGCCAAGGTCACCATCTGTGGGCAACTCTGATGAAGCGCACCCCAGACAGCAGAGGAAGCCAGTCCTCAGCCAGCGAGAGGGGTGACGCAGGCGGGCAGAGCAGAGCAGCCAAGAGGCTGCGCCGCCTGAAGGCCTTGCCCCGGCTCCCAGCTCCCATCCTGAGCCTTCACTGCACGTACGCGGGCGCAGAGGGAGTCAGCGCTCCGCTGGTTTTAAATATAGTATATTAACAGAAGATCCGAGGTACAGTGAGGCCAACAGATCAGGAGGCATAAATGAGCTATGAGAATACTGCTGTAACAAAACCAAAAATAAGTGAAATAACAGAAATCAATTGAGCTGCTTTTAAGCTTGTCGGCTCTCGGCTTCTCGGTGATCATTATGCTTATTTTTAAAAACATTTCCTCTTGTCTTACAGTCTAGTTTAATTCACACACTTATTCTTCGGTAAGGTAATATATGACTGGTCTGGTATCAGTTGTGGTAAATACATGAATCATGTAAACTAAAAGCATGAAGAAGTATTTGCCTTATCTGATGCATTTGTGTTAGGAAATCGTAAAATGAACAGTCTTCTGAAGTACATACATGTGCACATGTGCAAACACACACATGCACACACAAATACGCGACTGGTTTCTGACAGATGACTGCACTGCCTGATTTGGTTATATTTCAGGAAGAGACAGAGCAATAGAAGATAATAAAGGATCCAGAAATAGATGCAAACTCATAGGCTTTATATAACTGTTTTACTATTTTACCTACACTAATCATTCATTCAATCATTCACTTTTTCAACAAATATTAGTGAATATGTATTAAGTCTCAGGCACTGTTCTAGGTATCCTGATAAAAACTAAGGTTTAAAAAAATCTGTCTTATTTAATCTACAACATAAAGAAATGTAGTATTGTGTCCATTTTATAGATGAAAACCTGAGGCTAGATTAGGTATATTAACTTGCCGAACACATAACTAATAAATGATAACACTGGGATTCAGATCCAGGTCTGTATGTCTTCAAGGCCCATGTACTTTTCAATACACCCTGCTGGCTTTCAACACAGTAGATATTTATAGGAGATTACCCTGAATTTTAAGTAAAAAATATCAAATAGCAATGACTTTCCTCTAAAAGTGCAAAAAGTATGTACAGGAAATGCATACCTTAGAAGGCTGCATGCTTCTTGATATTGTTCTTGTACTCTCTGTGCGAGAATACAGTAGAAATCCTAAAAAACACACAAAATAATGAATTTCTCTCTCCACACACATACAAAAAATACAGACACATATGAAAGGCTATACACCCACATATATATATGAAACAACCTTGGAAAGTCATTCATTTTATTTTTCCCTGATCAAGTCACATGATATTAATTTTTTTTAAATCCTATACATCGCTGATGTACAAAATCAGATTTTTTTAAAAAATATTTATTTCATGAAATAAATTTCAATGGCAGTAGTATTTTTAAAGCATTCTTATTTTCACTTAAAAACAAACTAAATGCATGATAGTTTCAGGAATCCTTACTTTTAAAAAAAAAACTTTTTAGATTTTTTTCTTAATTTTTAAATTGCATGATTTTTATTATATAAACTGTGGTGATATTACTAAGTGTCCTTCAAACAAGCTATTCAATTTTATAAATTATATTTTTCAGTAAATTGAATAATACTACATAAAAAGATAATGGAGTACAAATGTATAAAGTGATTTTTAAAGGTAATATTCAGTTTGACCATGTCCCCTAACACTAATATAAAGCAAAAAGTGTACAATGAAGGTGAAGAAATGGTAAAAATACAGTGTCACGTTTTCTGCACACTGGGATGTCTGTATGCCAGTTAAAACCCGAACTCCTACTGAAGGCCAAACCACAAGATACAGAGAAAAAGAAGAGATACAACAAAGAGTAAAAAGGCAGCTTTCTCTCTGTTTCACCTGAAACCGAGGATTTTTTCCCTGTTCCAATCTTGGTTATTGGTAGTAGCATTACGCTTCACAGCTGAGTATTGATTTCCAGAAGCATCCTAAGACTTCCAGGGTTTACCTTTGTATCAGCTGGGCTAGGCGAGGCCATTCTGAGTATCAACCAACCTGAAAACTCCGTTAAAACAATGTTTTATTTCTCACTGACACGCATATCCATCCTGGGTCAGCAAAGAGTTTTGCCTGCTCACAGAAGTTACCAGAAACCTACGCTGACAGGGGCTCCATCCTGACAAAAACAGGGGCAGGGGAGACAGGACAGAGAGGACCCTGCGCTGGCTCTTCCATCGTCTTCCCAGGAATGCCCCCAAGTCTACTCGGCTGTCACGGGCCAAACAAGCCACATGCCCGAACCTGGTATTAGCAGAGTGGGATGGACAATTCTTCCACAGGGACGGACAGTCTTCCAGGGCCCCACACCCAGGACTACAGTCTACAAAGCAGACTCACCTGCATCATCTCACTTCATCCTGTTAACAACTCTTGGTGCAAGATGGTGGGGGTGCGGGTGCGGGTGCGGGTGCGGGTGTGGGTGTGGGCGCATGCACACGCTGCAGAACATCTCAGAACTAACTCATCGGTATTAAGGGCTTCTGTTATTCCTGGTCTTCCACATCAGCCAGTCAGACTGGCAGCAAAGGGTGGGACGAGCCACACCAAGGCCCCTTCCAAGCTGCTCTCATGCCCACCGGCTTCGTGCACCCTAGTTCCTGCCTCCAGAGTGCTCCCCATTCCCTGTACTCTTCTAGAGTCCCAGGAACGGAGTGAATGGGGCCAGAGAGGAGATGACCAGCAGGACAGGGCTGTAGTGAGGCCTAAGCCTGGTTATCTGGTCTGGCGACATGGAACTGTGCAAGATGCAGCTGCATCCCAGCACAGTGATAGAAATGTCACATAAGGAGAGGCAGGAGCCTGCTCCAGATGAATCCTGGATGGATAAATGCTAGTAAATAACATGAGCATCCTAGCTGATAAAACTCAGCCAGGGCTCTCAGGGAGGTCAGGACCCTTTGATCTCCAACAGGGGCCCAGGATGGCTTCACAGATATTCCTGACCCAGGTGTCAATGATGCTCACTGTTCCTGCCACAATCATGGGTAAATTGTGAGGGTCAGAAGAGTTCAGGTATAAAGCGTTTAGTACAGTGTATGACCTGCCGAAAGCCCTCAGTTAGGTAATTATTGTTTTGTTAATCACAATCAGCAAGGAAGTTGTGCTTCACACTGTGTAGGAGGCCACACTCCCTGGGGCCTGGGACCACCTGGCACTGCTAGAAAGTCCCCACTTGGCTCCACCAGGAAAGTGGTTCTTGTGCGCTCTCCCTAAGCCAGCAGGGTAAGGGAGCAGCATGTCTTTTCCCCCACATCCTAAACCCTCTCCTTTCCTTCTTCTCTCAGAAGCAAGAAGTACAATTCCCAGAATCCCCTCCACTGGTCCCTTTCATCCATGAACCTGGGGCTGAAGTGCCTCCTGGGTGGACCAGACCCAGGCCCACACCTTACACCTGCCCTTCCACCTCTGCAGACCCTGCTCCTCCGGAGTCTCAGAAGACTCCACAAGGTGCCTGGGATGCACGAGGCAAATAAACACCCAACTGCTGACCACTGATACACTGTAATGTGAGTAAAGAAAAACACGTTGAGCTTACAAATGCTTAGAATATAACATCTATTAAATTAAGAAACTCACAAAAACCAAGTCATCTCAACTCCCAATTCTAACGTTCCATTAAACTTGTTTTTCCTCATAGTGTTCTGCCCGCTGCCCCTTATTCCTATCGAGCAAATGCACAGCAAATTAATTTGTTTGTCATCTTTTGGCAGGTTTCACAGTACTAGAGGAAAATAAAAGTGTTTTATTGATTCGATGGTGAATCTGAAATGCTTTCAGATCTATCCTAAAGTCAATGAATGCTCTAATGATCATCAAAAATAAAATAAAGGGCCAAAAAAAAAAGAAGAAAAGGAATAGCTGTCGTGTTACTGGAATACTCTGGAAAGCAAACTTTAGTGCTAAAGCTACCAATAAATTTATAGCATAGTATAATGTAGTGTAAATAGTCCTACAGTGGGAAGGAATGTGTTGTGTACAAGGAACAGAGAGAAGGCCCCATACAGCCAGAGCACAGAGGGTAAGGAGGCAACTGCTGTGAGACGTCAGAGTGGTGTGGTAAATTTGATTACCAGCCCCATCTCCCTCTCTCTCCCTCCCTCCCTCCCTCCCTCCCTCCCTCCCTCCCTCCCTCCCTCCCTCCCTCCCTTCCTCTCTCTCTCTCTCTCTCTTTCTCTCTCTCTCTCTCTCTCTCTCTCTCACACACACACACACACACACACACACACACATGTTTGAGGGAAAGGTGAGAAAATGATGAGGGGGCAAGATCGTCAGACCAACACAAGTGGGGAGAAGAATTTAGGAGAGAGGGAAAGAAGTAAAATAGTCATTTTGGGGAAGAGGGAAACTAATATATTAAGAAAATCAAGTAGAGTTATGGTGTAGTGACCACGAACTTAAAGAGAAGCTAGCTAACATGCTTGAGTGTTGTTTCCCCATATTATTTAGCTGTTCGGGTTCAGGAGGAAGGGAGGGATCAACAAATTAAAGGTTCAAATGAATTTGAAGGACTGCTGGGATCTGAAGGAATACTGGAAGCATGGAAGATACTGGTCAAGAGATAAATGCTTGAAGTAAAGACCCTGGAGCAGTCCAGTTATTGGCAACAGAAAGGTCAAAGTTGGTGACTGAGGTGGAGAGAACCAATCCAGGATAAAAGACACCAAGGTGCTGGGTGTAAATCTCCAAGAATGAAGACAGAGACTAGTGACAGGAAGACAGGGAAGTGTTCTGGTCTGCAGTGAGCGAGGAGGAGCTAGGGGTGTAGACAGCAGCGACAGAGAGGGCTGGTAAAGTCCAAAGGCTTGAACTTAAAGGAGCTGGTGCTTAAAGGAAGAAGAGATATGGTCTGAAGCATCCATGGGGTGCTAGGAGGACACTCACCCCAATCTCCAAGGCCTGTGGTACTGGCACTGTGAGAAATAATAAAAGTAAATAAATGAATAAACAAGGAGAGATGGTGTCTGTAGGAAGCACCCCGGTTTCAATTAGGTCACGCTAGCTTGAGATGTTGAGAGCAGCAGCTGAGGATCTAGGGGACTTTGCTATGATAGACCACAAATTCCAAATGGCATGCGGAAGAGTTTGAGAGGTTAGGGAAGAGTAGAAAGTTGGGTCAGATGAGTGGAGGTAGAGAACGGCAGCAGAAGGCACAATGTGGAATCTCTGATTGGGGTTGGGGGTAGTGTTCAGCCTTCTGGTGAGATATGGAAAATAATGGGATTAATTCGGATAAGCCATTGGGGAGATTGGGTATCCAGGTCAAGCTGAGCAGTTTGGGGCCACTGAGCAACGGTCCTCTCCTGCCGACCTCAGTAGTGTGGTGGCCTAAGTAGGAAGCCAGGGTATGAGGGCTCCTTCATCGGCCTGTAGACAGCGAGGGGCTGGCCCTGCAGGCACCACAGAGCAGAAAGGAAGAAACAGAAATTCATCACAGTTCTCTTTCTGTTGTACAACAAATAATCATTTACCTGCTTAAGTGGGCAGTGGTTAAAGATGTTAATTAGAAAGTATTGAATCAGTCTGGTTCTTGTTATAAACTATAAAATTGCAAATTCCAAGCATGCTTTTGAAATGAACTTATGCTCTTAACTACATTTGAACATTAACGTCTCAATGAACCCAGGATGAAAACACACAAATTATTTACTTTAGATGAAAATAAGCATAAACAAGGTCCTTCTTAAGGGTTCTTTCTTGCTATAATTAGCATCATCAGAACAGAAAAGTATCAGACTTCATTCTGCTGAAAAATGCACTGTGACATTGGCAGGGATTCAGCTATTTATGACAATCTTGTGACATATTGCTTTGTTTCTAATACTTTATAATTAAAATGAGTACATGGCTAGTTGATAATATTATAATAAATGTAAGTAATATACCATATAAAATACCTGTTTAAAAATGAAGTATATCTACATATGCCAATAATGTATAAGTGGAAAAAAGGTATGTCACATAATATACAGAATGACTATATGCGTGTGTGTATAGAGACAGACAGAGGGAAAGCACACACACAAAGAAGAAAGTTAGATATGATAGATCATTTCTTAGGGGTTACTTCTTGAGAGTAGAAAAGGTGAATGTTTTATTTTTAAGCCTCTGAAGTCTTTATATCTTTTTTACAGTGTTCCACTGAGCACAGAGAAATGAGGGATAAACAAGTAAGGTTCTATTTATCACGGCCAGCAGAGAATCTCAAAGGTCAGTTAAAAGGCATTGACATTCCTTGGATGAATCCTGTTTGCCATTTAAGCTTGTCTGAAAACTCACTATTATACTGAATAGTGTACTTATATTTCCTGTTTTTCAAGTAAAACTGTGTTTGCAGCAGGGTGTCCTGTGTCCCAACCAGATTGTGGTTTGCAGAATTGGCAACCTAGTGATCCTTATAGAAATCAATCAGTGTGGTTGTTGATCATCAAAGAAGATCATTGCTTTGACCGAAGCAGCAGCAGCTCTTTCCTGGTGGGAATGCCCAAAAAAGGGGAGAGAAGATTAATGAGATGGGATAGAGTCTGTCCCCTTCACAGTCCAAGGCTCTGGTTTTGAATCATGATGGAGAGAAGGTTTAACCATGAAACTGAAGGGCATGGAGATGGAGCCAACCCCATCCCACCACAGACACAAAGTGTAGAACTGGCACTGTGCCCAGAGACATCCCCAGAGCAGCAGCAGGAACATGGTGAGGGGGCAAGAACAAAAGAATTTGAGTGGATAAGCTTCTGAGCACAAGCACACACCACCTTGGGGATGCCTGAAATAAGGAGGAACGTGTCCAGGAGGGGACACAGATTTACCGTGATTTGGGCGATAATGTCAACAGAACTGCACTTGCTCTGGGAGAGGTCACGTGCGGCTCACATGGACACTATCAAACAAGGCACCAGGAGCTAGTCAGCCTGTCCGAGGGTAAACATCCGTATCTCCTTCCCTGCTAGGGGTCTATTATATATTCCATTCCTATTACATTTCCACATTTTTGGTTTCTTAGAAAAAATATGGTCTATAGGACTACATTTGAATTTAGCTCAGAACTCCTTTAACCGTTGCTGAAGACTCCCAAAATATTTGGTTTCTCTTTCTAAATTCAAATTACTCTGCTGATATTATAAAAATTCACAGACTCTTCAGTTACCTTTGAGTTCTGATCTAATTCTTTATGACCCATCTTCACTTGACATTATGACAAAAACTGTCCTCTGTGAACATTTAATCAAACACTAATCACATAAGGGTTCTTTTTTCAAAGAACAGCCCCATGAACTCGGAATCCTTGAAAATGTATTTGATTTTAAGTTAAATCACTGGCTATTCCTAAATAAAAATAGCAAGGATTAAAAAAAAATGGAGACTCCATGTCCTTTGCCACATGTCTCCATTCAGGTACTGGGCTGTGTTTTTAACAAAGCTAAGTCTTTAAGAATGTGCCATAGGCTCTATTGGAAAGGACATACATAATGGAAACTGGAGCCTGGAAAATGGCAATCTGGCTCAGCCTCTTGGAGCATCATTTGTGAGATCCAGCAGCAAAAGCTAGAAGCTATAAAAGATGCATGCAGGATTTCTTTTTAAGCATTAACACACCACTACTTTAAATGTTGGTTCTGACTGACAAATTCCTCTCTGCAGGTGCTTTTTACCCCTGTAACCTCAGCAAACTGCCAGGGCCTCAGGAGACTAAATAAATTGCTAACTGAAAAATTCATTATAGTATTTGCTCCCATTCCAAGGCATAAAATGTACTCTGTAATTTGCTCTTCTGAACCCCCAGGGACCTGAATCTTCAAGGCCCCATGTGCTAATATGGCGCCATCATTAATAGACCGGATAGAGTTTTTAAAAAACATTATCACACCCAAAAGTCCTAAAATGGAAAGTGAAAATGCCACTAACGGGCACATTAATTCCTTTAAGCAAGCAATGTCAAAAGTGATGACAAAGATGATCTCAACACATTGGATTCCTGGGAAGTGTTCAACTCTATCGTCTCCATTTACCAACACAGGGTGGCAAATGGATGATGTGGTCTGGGGGCATGACATCACAGTTAGAAGCCCGTGAACAAGAGAAATGCAATTCGCCCTGGCTGGTGTGCTCAGTGGTGAGAGCGTTGGCCCAAGCAGTGAAGGGTCACGGGTTTGAATCTCAGTCAAGGGCACATACCTAGGTTGCAGGTTCAATCACCAGCCCCAGTTGGGGCACCTGCAGGGGGCAACCAACCAATGTGTTTTACGTTGATGTTTCTCTTTCCCTCCCTCCTTCTCTCTTTCTCTCTCTCCCTCTCCCTCCACTCTCTCTAAAAAAGCAACGGAAAAAATATCTCAGGTGAGGATTAATAAAAAGAAGGAAAAAATGCAATTCAGCGAAGCGATGAAAATAATATAAAAGTATGGAGTTTAGGCATTATTTTGAAAGTATGAAAACCAGCCATCTGGGCAAAGGTCCAGACTTAGTATAGATAAAGCAGGTGGCTGCTTACCCCATCACATTTCAAAGACTCTCCTAAAGAGGGCACGTAAACCCAAGATGGTTATAACTCAAATAGACCCAGTCAAGATGCTGCTGTCCAGAATGGGCCCATGGGGGAAGAACCAGGACTAGCATCCAGCAGGGAAACTGGTCCAGTCACAGAACAAAGCAGATCCCTGAGAAAGTGATAAGAGTGAAAAAATGGTGTCACTAATATTATTTCAAAATAAACCTTTGAGTCTAGGTCATTATTAAGAACAAGATTTTGTTTCTCTGAAAGCTTGGGTCTGAATTCAGTTCAAAGCACTTCTCTAAAATTTAGTCAATAGTCAAATACAGTATAAATAGATTAAATGGATGCAGGAATGGAGAGGCCTAACTAAAGAAAACTCATGGATTATTTAAGGATAATGTTTCTGTTCTAAAGAAATACAACACTTTAAGAAATGCAGCGGTAGACAGGTAGAAGCAAAGAGAACAATCTAATTAGACAGAGGTACAACTAAAGTCCTAGAACGCTAAGAGTTTGGCCAGTAATTATAACCCATTCCAGATGAGATCAGAGATAAGCAAAACCACTTAAAAGAGATGGAACGGCTAAGAGTAAGGTCTGACTATAACTCAGTCTTGAAAACATTAGCATATATTATGAGAGAATGGTCACTCAGAATAGAAATCAGCTGGAAACATAGCAGCTGGAGGTGGAGATGCAGAAAGGGAAGAGTTGGCAGTAAGTGCGCATCAGTGGCGAGACACAGAATTGGGGGGGGGGGTGACTGGCTCACTCTAGAGGTGCTCACAGCTACGGATTTATCCCAGGCACCCCCTTGGCCTGGATAAAAGATCCCTCGAGACCACTTATATAACTTTATTTTAATTTTATCTTCACTTAGCTTCCCTCTGATTGTGAATTCAGCCTCTCAGGCCACCCTGATAGAGGAAGAATTCATTAAATGATAAACATGAATATTTTAGTGACTGGAAAGGGATATTCACCATCAAAATTAATAAACCAACCTTCAGATTTACACCATTCTCTTGTAAATTAACATGAGTCTGTCCTCTCCTCTTGTCTCAGGAGGCATCTCATGAAGCATTGGTATATAAGCTTCTGGAACCGCAAATCTGACATCAGACCTGGACAACAGGAACTCCACTACCCTGTTCGGCAGCTGGGCTGCCAGTCGGCTACGCCCCCTAAGTGTTTCTACCCCCTGATGTTACAAAAAAAGAAGCATGTAGGAATACGTAATCCACTTACTATCCTGTGAATTTAGCCCTAGGTGATTATCTGAATCAGAAATCAGTTGTATAAATCAATAACCAATATTAAACCCATTAGATTATATAATATATACCATATCTATTTTATCTGTGGTGGGCTCTAATGCAGTGCCTGGGGTATTTTAGAAACTCAAGAAATTATTTTTTTAATAACTACAAATTTAAGAAATGAAGGGAGATAATGGGGTAAAAAGAGGGAACTCAGGTTCATTCCAGAAGATTAGGCTGCTAATGAGATGTGGTGACCTGCCGCATGACTGTTAAGCCAGGCGGGTCCCCTCCTTTTGAGCAGCTAGTCATAAAAGTTTCTGGAGGACAGGGAAGAACCATGGAGCAGATCAGTCACGTAACTGGACTACTCATCGTAGCACAAGGTCGTGAAGATGAAAGCTGCTCCTGCTTTAACATAAACAGAGATTATTTTGAAAACTATCCAGCTCAGGGAAAAAAACCTGACGGTCTACTATATTTGTCCATTATATGGCTCAAGTATACACAGTCCATAGTGCTAAGTTTCAACAAAATGTCTGATGGAGAGAAAATAGAGAACAACAACCCATAAAAAAGATGGATAAATAGTTACCTTTCTGTTGTTAAGGACAATGCAAATTTAAGGGAACAGAATATTCATATTAAATGAGTTGTTCGTACTAAGCAGGTCTGAAATAAAGGCAAGACTGGCAACTATAAGTATGCCGTGAATAACTGGGTAAAGCACATCCGAAAATCACTCAAGTACTTGTTGGGGACAAGGTTTTGCAAAATTTGGACCTCGGATGAACAATCGGCAGCACACTGGTAAAGAGGCTTGAAATGTATTCTCAGAAGAACATTTATTTCTCAGTGATTAGACCTCCCTTCTGTAGGACTCCAGATGCAATAAAACTTGGATTGGTTTTGATGTATCAAGTTTCCGAGCAAACAACAAACAAATAAAGTAAGAGAAAATTGTGAAATTGTAACATCCACTGCAACCTTCTTCAGCAACCACAGCAAGCACTGCTGATAACCATCAACCCAGTTTAAGCACAGCCTCTAACACACGTGTTTACATGCAAAACGAGGGCTTCAAGTTTCCTGTCGCAGATCAGTCTCCGCCACAGTATTTTTTTTTCAGTGCCAGTGCTGAGACCACTCGATGGGCCTGGCTAGGACAGAGTACCCACCAGCTCTAGATGCACCAGCATGAGACTCTTTCCCAAAAAACAGGCCACTTATGGACTTCTGAGGCTTGCTAATGTCCTGAGATAAACCCACTGCTCAGGTTTCCCTTCCTGCCAGGAAGCATAGGCATGCCAAGTGCTTACTTCTCAGTACCCAACGCCACCTTTTATCATGGAAAATCTGAAGTATACTAAGTAAACACTCGGGTAAGTAAATGATTCAACCAGATGGTAAGGTCAGAGTATACAAGCCTGTGATTAAGAAGGTGAGTCACACCACAAAGCTGGGAATATGTTCTGGTGGCATATTATAAAATGGGCCACTATATAGTAAATCTTGGCACAACTGGATAAAGAGGCATATTTTATTATTCTGGAGGTCAGGGAGTTTCACAAACATCTCTCCAAGCTTGCCACAGCTATCTTTTGGAACTTTACAGGAGGCCTATATCTTTCATTGCATCACTCCCTGGGAATTACTTAACAGACAGGGAACCATTGTGGCTGAAAGTGGAAGTTTTAGAGTCAGGTACTCTGGGTGTGAGTTCTACTGCTTATTAGTCTTGGGCCCTTGAACAACTTGTTTAAGATCTGTTAGCTTTCTTTCTTCAATCTGTGAAAGAGAAATAAAAATAGTAGCTAATGGAGTTATTGTGAGAATCAAATGATACGGCAAGTAAAATATACAAATCTGTTTGTTTTTTTTCCTTTAAAGGTGTTCAGTAAATGGTAGTGTTTGGTAACTGTGACTCAGATGTGTCAGTTCCTCTAACCTGCAGCCAGCTCCCTGGGGATCCCCAGTTGCTCGTGATCACAGCCATCTCATTTACTTTCCTGTTCTAATGTCCTGGGAGTCTATGGATGGCCAAGGGAGTTGTAAAATCAAAGCAACTCTGAAGTCAGAGTATGGTGAAGTCACTCTGGCCTAAAGCGAGTGGAACGTGAAGGCTTGGTGTAAGAAATGGAACTTTTAAAGTCAATTAGTTATTTTATTTATATCTAACCCCAATCCCAAATTTTGGTGGGATTTTACTTTTTTTAAAGCACAAAATCAATGGTGGAAATGAACAGTAGAGAGAGTCATAGGGAGGAGAGAGTACAGACAGGGGAAAAGCAAGGCCAGCCATAAACTTCACCTTTGGGCTGGGTATGGGCGAATCTGGCTATAATTGTTCCGTTACAAAAACAAAGAAGGAAAATACGCCATCAGTTGCAAAATTCATACCTGCCAATATGTCTTCTAGGCCAGCCGCTGTTCTAAGCATTTCAGATGCGTTAACTCAATTGTCACAGCACCTCTATGAACTGGAACTGTTTTCACAGATGGGAAACTGAGGCTCTGAAAAGTTAAATAAGCGACCCAGTGCTCACTGTGGCAGCACTGAAATTTAAACTCTGGTTGCCCAGTTCACAGGTCACGCTCTTAAGGACGAAGCAATGCTATTTTGATAGACAACATGTAACAAATAATAGAAAACCAGCAGTTCAGAGGGAGCATTTCCTAACACTGCGATCTAGGTTCTCCGAAAAGCAAAATAGTTTGACAAAGTATACCAGATTGAGGCATTTCCCAGGTCAGTTAATTTTTTTTTAAAATATGATGTACAGCTGACCACCTCTTTTCATTTGTGTGTGCCAAGTAAGAACACTGAAACAACTACTACCAGGGATTGTCAATATCGTTTCATGAAATACGTGACACATAAGCACCAAAAAACCACATAAAGAGCACAATCTAAGCATAGAGGGTCTTGTTTTACGATTTTGAATAAACTCAGCTTTGTGAACCATGCACAGTCCTTGTCTCTCTCATTTGCCTCTGACAGGTGAAGAACCGTCAGAGAATATCATGGTGCATGAACTTGCCTTTGAGAACCACTGACAACCTCCCTTTGGAGTCTCTGTGACTTCAGAACAGAGAACCCAAAAGCAGAATTGAGACTCCATCCTTCTCGGGGCTGGATCCCAGGAAGGTCTCAAAATCAAGTCTCTTAAGAACCAGACGATGTGATCACATCAAAACACACAGAAAGTCCGAGTAGGAGGACTCGGTCATGATTTTCACACAAGGTGCACGCAGCACTCACGGACACAACGCATTGCTGCAGGCTGTGGGGCACACGGCAGCCACACGCATACCGCAGGCTACAGCCTCGGTCTGAAACAAAACCGAACACCACAGGTGTCTGCTGTGGGGGTTTTTTAAATCCTCACCTGAGGACATTTTTTCCACTGCTTTTTCAGAGAGAGTAGAAAGGAGAGAGAAAGAAACATCAGTGTGAGAGACACATCAATTGGTTGCCTCCCGAACGCACCCCAACCAGGGCCGGGGATTGAGCCTGCAACCGAGGCACATGCCCTTGGTCGGAATCGAACCCAGACCCCTTCAGTCCTTGGGCCGGTGCTCTAACCATTGACCCAAACTGGCCAGCGCTGATACCACATGTTTTAAAAGAACATAATATGCTTAAAGAAAATATAAGATTAACACCAGGAATGTTATTAGATTTTTCCGATACTAATGCACTGGCAGCATTTTCCTATTTTATTTGGTAAAGAATTTGAGTTGCTTCTAAATTTATGCTGAAACCCACTGGCTGCTTTCAGAGGCCAAAGCCAGCAGCTCCACTTGTTCAGGGAGTTGTATTTACAATACCTACTGTTCCTATGTGTCCATTAGAATGCAATTATCCTGCTGGGGGCAAAATAAAGGTCACTGGGTTAATGGAGCTCACCTTTCTTTTTTAGCCCATAAATAATAAATCAAATATAATATTTAAAAAGAAAGCCACATCCTGCATATTATTGTATTTCTGGTGCTTTTTTCACAGGACATTTGAGTACATGGCACTTACTATGGCCATAATCATCGCAGTCCATCAAGTTCCTTACAGCACTGGCTCAGTCAAGAAGTACACAGCACACGTCCATTAAATTGATAGTCGTCAATACTCAAACGTTCAAGAAATTTCCTATGACGTTTTCAAAGTAGACTGTGGTATATTCTACTCTGACTTTAAGGAGCGAATCACAAAATTATTTATCCTAGCAAATATACAGAAAATCTCATGAGCGTTATCGAAGTGTTGACAATAGTATGCATTTTAAAAATTCTAAACAAATACGTACAGGTTCAAGCACATTCCACTGCTTCCAGAATGGCTTAGCAACAGTACTTACAAGGAGACAGCAGACAGCCTTTATGACCATGCCAATGATAATAAGTATTTCTAGGCAAGATTCTGCTGCCACTAGTTTCCCTAATGAGAAAACGAAGACTTTCCTGCCAGCTAAATAGCTGAACAGGGCTCTCAGCCCAAAAGAGCCTAATCGATGTTTTCACTTCAGGCTTCCCCAAGGGAACAACTAAGCAATCGCTCCAGGACCTGGCACATCAAGATTTATAAGGCAGAATAGGAACACATGGCCTAAATAGCTTCAGAAAGCATTCATATAGAGCAATAAAAAAAACCTTAGAGCAGCTGCTGCTATATCACCATCGCCCTGAAAATAAGGCTACGTATCTCATGAGATTTATCTAAGAAATATTTTAAAAATAAAAGGGGGCTTATAGTACACCTCTGAGCCTGCTATAAGAACTGGAACTGTTAAACATTTGTAAATCACTCCCCCAAAATAATGAAAATGAAAATCTCTTTCCGCTTGATGCAGGCTTGTGTGACAAAATACACAGCAACTGGCAAACAACAGAGCCACACACGGCGTCTGCCTCCTCTTCAGGAATTTCAGCAGCAGCCGGCGCTTCCCTGGGAGCAGGCATTTTAACCGAATTTTAAACCTAACAATGAACCAGAAAACTGTTTTCCTAAACAACACGGCAATAATACAATTTTTTTCAAAAGTTTATTTGAAGGACATGTATCTGTCATCAACAGCATGTCATTATTTGTTTTTATTATAATTAATAGCAATGAAACTAATAACTACCATTTACTGAGTCTTGTTTTATGGGTTACCTAACTTAATCCTTGAAAAAAAATCCAATGGCCTGTGAAGGGTGGCAGAATATACCACTCCAAAATATGCCACTTTGGCATAAGGACTATTTTGAGCTAAAGGCACCTAAAAAGCAGTACATGCAAGGAGAGCATTTTAATCTCCCCTTTTCTTCCTGAAAACAGATTAAAAACGCCCACATGAAAGATGCCCTCCCTGCACCAGGAGGAAAGAAACACTCTTCCATGAAGAGTCAAAGCCGAGAGAATTCTATAAAAACAGACCTTGTTACAATAATTCTTATCTTCATTTAGCCTCTTCATATATTTTAGTTACTTGTCCACAATCACCTCTCTTCATTTCCTTATGAGGGCCCCCATGTCATATAAAACTTACCTAGATTTGTAAGCGTTTCTCCTGTTAATCTTTTTTATGTCTGTTTCATTCCCAGGAACAGCTAAAACACTCTAAGAGGGTAGAGGTAAAATTCTGCCTCCCCTACATCTGTGATTTGTTAACTAATTAAAGCTACAGATCCATCAGCAAAAGCATTAAGACCTAACATTATTTAAATGTAGACATTTATTTTCCTTAGTATTCATTCTCATTGTAAATGTCTTTGGCTTTGAAATTTATTTGGACTCCCCAAAAAGGTTTCCTTAAAGCATTAGCTATTTTCATGAATATCATCATATACTTACTTCTTTACTTATTACAAGAGCTTTTGCATCTGTTTTACACAAAATCGAAGCAGGCCGATTGGCATTAGTTAAAAGGCATGTTTCCTGAAAAATAAAAACAAATGGATTTCTTCTGGAATTATTTCAGCTCTGACATTATTACTACAATGAAACTCTGGGACTGTGTGAAATTATAAACATGCATCATTTTAAGCAAATCATTTTTTAAAATAAGTCTTGCGCTTATAGAATTGATAAATAAGGACTGTCCTGGTCTTTCACGTAATCTCAGTACCAACAACATTAAAATGTACAGACTACTTTATAAAAACAGAATGCTGGGTTGAGTAAGTCTTATTCTGAATACTTGATATATTAAAACAACAGCATGACACACACAAGCTGTATGCTAACACCATTCAACATTTATTACTAAGAAAAAAGGATGCTTTGTCCTAAAGATGGCAAACTTGGAGCGGATGCTGACCTAGATCCATGATGCTCAATGAGGGCGGGGGTGGGGTGGGGTGTTAGTATAACCATATACAAAATTATAACACTTTATTATTATTATAATATTTAAAAATGTAGCAATATAGAATACAGATGATATTATCTTATTGAAGGGAGAGGTCATGACTTTAAAATCTCTTTGCTTGAGCTGGGACATCCATCTTATCCAGCCCTTGGACATTAGCACTCCTGGTTCTTAGGCCATCAGATTTGGACTAGGCCTTACACCATCTCCCCCATGGTTCTCAGGCCTTTGGACTTGGACTGAATTACACCAGTGACTTTTCTGGTTCTCCAGCTTGCAGACAGCAGGTTGTGGGACTTCTCTGCCTCCACAGAGCATGAGCTAATTCCTAAAATAAATCTCCTTTTATATATGTCTGTATACATCCTATTGGTTCTGCTTCCCTGGAGGTCGCTTTATGGGTTTTGGTTGACAAATATCAGTTCAGATGATCTCCAAGTTTCTTCCATTCAGTTGAAAAATCAGTGGCTCCATTTGATCTGCACACAGTTGAGGCAGCACAGCAGAGCAAACAGAGCATTAAATTCAGGATTCTCCCCCCCTTTCTGCCACTAATTAGCTGTGTCAAGATAAGCAATTCAGGTTCTCCATTCACTAAGGTGTAAAGTGAAAGGGTTTGTTTAGCTGACTTCTGGGGCTCCATCTAACATTAAGTCAGTGATCCTGGGGAAGATCTTGATGCCCACAGACAGTCATCAGGTTCTAAGAGGGCTTCCAAAGTGCCTCCAGCACTGGAACATTCAACCAGTCACAGGCTGGCCAACACCTTAACCAATGCTCAATCTATCAAGACATTTTTGATGCACCAATGATGATACATAATTAACAAGGGTATGGAATACTGTGGAAATATAAGATTCCTTTTTTATTGCAAATTGTTAGAAATATATCTTTCTCCTTTGCCCTTCTCACTGGAATTGTTACCAATGAAATATCTTGAATCCATCTCCTATTTGGTATCCCCACAGCCAGTGCTCATCAATCTCCCACCTGTTCTTCAACTCCATGTTGTCCTTACTCTGCTAACACAGCACCACCTATGCTAACATTTAGACAGATGACTAATTGCACCAGTCATCCATCTAACGGTTAACCTGACTCATCTCCCTCCGACCTAAAACCCCTCAATGAGCTCTAATGCTTGTAGAATTAAGTCCAAACTCTTCATCATTGTTTTCAACACCATGTTTGACCTCAGCTGACATTTCCAAAATAAACACCAGAAACTGCTCTCACCTCCCAAAACCTCTACCCTTAGGGACTTTTGGATCCGAGGATCTCCAAATCCATCTGCTCCCAACTAAATATAGAAATGAAGCAAGTTTTATTCCTACACACAAGCTGCTTTCTTGCCCTAAATTTTATCCCTTTTGCATGAAGTCTTTCGCAAGCATAGACTTTCTTCAAAGAATCAAAAATATCTCCTTGAATCAGTAACTGTTTCGGTACACTTTTTAAAAATACCAGCCTGCCTCCAAAGCTACATGGTTTGTAACTCATTCATTTAACAGGACAATCATTCATATAACAATCACTTATGAATCTTGGGGGTCCTGTATGTTGACAAACTATATGTCAGGCTATATGTTGGCTCTACACTGTTAAGGAAAATATGTATTTTTTTAAGCATTTAAAATACTGAAATATTTAATACTTGAGGATAATGCTACAGCATACTATGTTATTTTAATACAATGACACATAACTTAAAATTTTTTTAAATAAAAATGATAATAGACTGAGAAATTAAGACAATATTTACCCCTATGAAGTCACCTTCTTCAAACTCACTTAAAATTTCAGAGTTGGTAATTTTGTTCATGCTTGTATTACTTGACATGACCTTTAAATGTCCAGCAAGAATCAAGTAGCATTCAAGTGGTACATGTCCTTGTCTTAGAAGCACACTTCCAGCTTCAAATCTGGGGAGAAAGAATATTAAAAACATTTCCTCCGCAAAATGTCAAGTTAGAAATCATTGGTGGCAAACAAAATCCTGTCATCTTCACCTGTAAAGAATTACTTTTTGTTAAGAAGCAATTATCTTCCTCTGGTACAGACCTTGAAGGCAAGAACTGTAGCCAATCTGTCCACTGCTATAGCATCGGTACCTGAAATGATGCTTGGCTCAGAAATTAGGCACTCCATGAGTATATATTGAGTGGATTTACGAATAGGCAGAGGAGGTGTTGCACAATCACAGAACAGAAGGTCTCCATACAAATGAATTACTTAGATAAACCCTGCTGTTTCATAAAATATAGGTATTTTTTCATACACTACTGCTGAGTTCATGATGTAAAGCAAGATTTTTGGCTTTCTGGAGACGTAAATTTGGTGTTGACTTGCATTCCTTTTATCAAGACTTTTTAAAAGTACAGTAAGTCCTCACTTAATGTCATCAAAAGGTTCTTGGAACTGCAGCAAAACGACTTATAACAAAACCACCTTTGTCATAGGCTAATTGATATAAACAAGAGTTAAGTTCCTATGGTATCTCATCAATGTTATAACTAATGACATTGTACAAAACAACATTATTTGAGGAGCTGCTGTATTATATTCAGGAACAGTTTTGTAAATCTGCTACTTTTCCCTATTTGTCGGTATTGAGCCAGAGGATGGTAGTTTGCCCACCCCAGTTGATAGAAACAACCCATCCCTGGCAGTAATGCATGGTAAACTTTAATGAACATAAAAGTCACCTGGGGCATTTGATAAAAAATCAAGATTCCTTTATACCCTGGAAATTCTGATTTGGTAGATGTGGGGTGGGGCCCAGGAATCGGTATTCTTGAAAGGATGTTCTCATTATTTTTATAAGAACTACACTTTGAGAAACAGTGTATTTGAGGCTAAGAAGGAACATTATTTCTTTTCTTTTTCTTATATGAGTAATTTTTGTGAAGATTGGAACAGGACATGTTCTATGAAACATTAGGAAGTCTGGATAATTTTAGAGTTCCAGTTAATAATTGTACTACCCAGAACTCTTTCTTCCTGGAAGAATAGCAGTCATTAGAGAGAGTGTTACTGAAAAAGGTGACAGTGTTAAATATAAAAGACACTCCCATTCCTGGGTTATCAGTGAGAAGGCCTGAATTCCAGCACTTGACATGTTATGAATCAATTAAATGATCTTGAGAAAATCACATAACTTCCACTTCCAATTCTTTATTTATAAAATGGGATTAAACCTGCACTACTACATACTGCATAATAATGTTCTGGAAAAAATATGGAATATATTTACATTATTCAAATAGAAGATATTTTATAAATAAAGTACTGGGATGTTGCCCTGCTTCAAGAAGTTTGACGGTGTGGAGAGTTAGAAGCAGCACGGCTCCCACCAGAATAACTATACAAGGTAATAAGTAAGCGGGCCACAGTTCCATGAATGTTCTTATGACAGAAGGCATAAAACTCTTGAATTAGAGACTTACGAGTTGCAGCAAAAGGAGTAACAAGAGCGTCAGTACGGTTGTACTAGTCCCCAAGTCCCACAGGGCAATATGGAGGGCCTAGTGGGGCCTGCACACGTAGCAGGGTGAGTCACAGGGAGGAACCCGACTCAGGAAACCCACTGTTTTCACAGGAAGCAGTAAGCAAGCTGTCTGTCTGGAAGGAGACCAGGTATAGTGCAAGAACTGCATCGTGTTATGTCTCAGGGTTCCCAGTTGCATGAACAATCCTGAGGAGCGGCCCAGGGGAAGGGACAGTCAAAGCCTTGGAATTTTGGCACATTCAGCAAGACATGTAGGAGCATAAAAGGCTCTTCAGAGACTACATCTCAACATACTGGACTTATCAATGCAAATGAACAGAATTTTAAAATAAGGTTCTATGGCTAATTAAAGAATTATAATTCTAGTTAGAAAGGAAGAATATGCTAAAAGGATATTTAACAATACTATCTCCACTGCTTTTGGGAAAGGGTCACAAGATTAAAATGTGATGACTCCTGACTTTCCACTATTTATGTTAAGAGATACCAATTTTTCAAAACCACTACTTTAACTCTGTAGACTTAAAAAATTATTAAAAATTGCTGAAGTAACTGCCGCATCACAGGAATATCCTCAAGATAATGATTGGTTTCTATGAATTAAGAATAGAAGAACAGCCCGGCTGGGCGTGGCTCAGCGGTTGAGCGTCGACCTGGGATCCAGGCGATCGGGGTTTGATTCCCGGTCAAGGCACATGCCCGGGTTGCAGGCTCGATCACTTTTTCATCATTGATGTTTCTCTCTCTCTCTCCCTCTCCCTTCCTCTCTCTGAAATCAATAAAGATATATTTAAAAAAAAAAAAAAAAAGAATAGGACAGTCAATAGGAGCCCCAGAGAATCAGAGAATGAGGCCAATAATAAGTATGTGATGGGAAAAGGAAGGAGCACGGGGAACAGAGAACTCACAGAGCTAAGGGATGGACGATACGCGCTATAGAGGGGAAAAGTCTAGTGTTCGAGAGTCAGATTTAACTCATCGTAGGAAGAGCAGGACGATTCCACATTCTGTTTTCTCTCCTCTAGATTGTGAAAGTGGACGAGGGCCAGCCATTCACAGCCAGGTTTTCAAGTGCATCATTTGGCTGCCAGATGCCCATTATACTAATTGGATCACCAGCCTCCTCTATAACTCATTGACACAAGGATTCCAGGGCTACCCATTTCTTCTGCAGCATTAAAATTTAAGAATACTACCCATACAACAAACCATGAAATATTCACATGAGCCTGTACTCTACTTTTGTATTAAATTGCAACTCCAGGATGGTTCTTCAATAGCCTACTTGAGTGATGTGAAGGAATGCCAATACCAAACTTCTCCTGCTTAAACATTTAATTTTAGACTTCCGGGGCACTTAAAGCTCTTGTGAATATTTACAGTTTGATTAAAATCATCTTCCTCAAGAATTTTGTCTTTTTAGGCCTATAAATACAACTGCTCCAACTGAACAAATGCGGAAATCAGAGTATTTTTGTTAAGAATAGAAAAAGCAAGATTTAATACTGTCACATTCAGACATTAAAATGGCTACATAAAATATACATAGAGCTATATATGTATATTGTATATTGAACTCTAAAAAGAGCCTATGAACATTCATTACTACAGATACATTGATTCATTTTTCTCTTTTATTCTTCATATAAAAGGATAAATATAAAAAAATAGTACAATCAATCTTGAATGAGTAAACTGGTGCTTAATGAAAGTAACTGTCCATTAAAATTTATAAATATGATTTTAAAAATGAGACTTTATGTTAATGATACATTAAAAAGTTAACTTTTTCCAAGAAAGAATTGTATACATGATGGATCTTGTTCTGGGTTCAGACAACAGAATCCATTCTGATTGGTCTAAGAAAGAAAGGATTTACTACAGGTATTAGGTAGCTTATGGGATCTTTGGAAAGGTTAGTGAAATAGTTTCTAAGCCAAATTTCCAGGAATGACTCTGGTGAAGATGCCGGATAGACCCCAGAACCACACTGTCTCCATCTCAGTTAGGAAACTGGGGCCACCACATCCAAACAAAAAATCACATGGTCTTTGCTAATACCTGTACCAGTAAAATGGATGGCCCATGTCCAACCTTTTTCCCCAAATACATTAACGTCACCTCAAATGTCATGAAGAGATATCTGTAGGAATCTAAATCATGTATCTATATCCTAAAAGAAGGAGGAAGTAGGAAGTGGTAGGTTTTTGTACTGCTGTTTTGTTTTCTTTGTTTCCCATTAGATGGTATGGTCTACATTAAGAAGCACTATAAAAATATAAACATTGTTCAGAAGATTTCCTGCATCCGCCAGCTGCAAATGTCAACTTCAGACCTTTATCATGAAATTTAGGGTACTTTACCTAACACACTTTTCATGTTTCCCTCTTCCTAGATAAATAAGTGGACTTTTATAGCACTCCAATCATTTTATTATTATTTTGGTATCTTGCTTATAATAAGTCTTGGTCTTCAGCCTGTTTTCAATTCTAGTTTCCTTTAGGTTGGTTTGAAAATTCATGATTACACTACAGATTTCAAAGCACAAACTCCAAACTGTTACATACATCATCTGGTCAATATTCAATCTGTAGCACGTGTTTTGTCTTTGAAGTTTGGTTAAACTTTCTTAGGGGACTGCCAAGACTGAATGGAATATTTTTGTGTCACTTACTCTTGATAGATTGCAGTCTGGCAAAGTTGGAGCTGTACTTCATTTGGCAAACTGTGAAATGCCCTATTCTTCTTTAGATATAGTTGAATCTTTAAAAGAAAAAAACAAACAAACAGAAAGAACAGCTTAGAAAAGGGCTAAAGGAAAATAATTATGTAGCTCTGTTTTTAGCTCAGATCTGTTCAACATTTCCGATAACCAAAACAAGAGTAGATTTTATGTGGTCTCCAAAGTCTAGCCCTTTCTAATGGGTAGATGTTGATAATGAAAATATTTCATATCTGGATTCATGAGAATTTGGTATGGTTTTAATACAGCAAAAACTCTCCTGTGGAAGTGAAGGGAACACTGATACAATGAGGAGATGGTTTTCTCCAGCATTCATGAAGTTCCATGGTGTTAAGACCCCACCTCTGTGAAAAAGTTGGTAAGGAATCCTTTGGAACCTAGGTCGTCCGGCAAAACATTTAGTGAAAACCAAGGACCATAAATATAAGTCTGATTGTGTCCAGGAGCCTTTCATTGGAAAACATTAGAGGTAAGAAGTTCAAACAAGCCTTTTTCCTCTTTCCCAAAGTATTTTATTTTACTCTGCATTAATATGCATCTGCCTGGTATCTTTGAAAAATAACCGTGATGTGGCTACTAAATTTTTTAAATATTTGCATTTTTAAAGGGTATAAAAACAAAGATATACTCACAACCCCTACCTCATACCATATACAAAGATTACTTCAAGATGAATCAATGATCTAAATATAAGACCTAAAAAAAAAAATCTAAACACTATTACACCAGAACACAAAGGAGTAAACCTTCATGACCTTGGATTTAGTAATAGATTCTTAAATATGACACCAAAAGCACAAGCGGCAAAAGAAAAAATAAATCAGACTTTATCAAACTTAAAAGCTTTTTGCATTAAAGGAGAGTATCTGGAAAGTGAAAAGACTGCTTATAGAATGGGAGAAAATATTTGCAAATCATATATCTGACAAAGGCTTAGTACCCAGAATAGATAAAGAAGTTCTACAACTCAGAAACACAAAGACAAGCCAATTAAAAAATGGGCAAAGGACTTGAATAGACATTTCTCCAAAGAAGACAAACAAATGGCCAATAAGTACGTGAGAAGATATTTAATATTTTTAGTCACCTGGGAAATGCAAATCAAAACCACAATGAGATACCACTTCACACCCTCGGGCATTGCTGGTACAGTTGCAGTGGGGACAGCTCGGCAGTTACTCAAAAAGCTATAGAATTACCATACTGCCCAGCAATCCCAATCCTAGGCATTCCTTTCCCAGACTCCCAATTCTAGTGGCCACTTTCTTTCTCTTTCATTTTGCCCTCCACAACATCATATAAATATAATCACATAATACACTGCTTTTTGGTTATGACTTAGCAAAATGCATTTAAGGCCATCCTTGTCTTGTGCACACAGCAGTTTGTTCCTTTCTATTGCCCATTTGTGTTTTATTGTATGGATGTATCAATTTTCCTGTCTATTCGCCTGTTGAAGAACATTATAAGAATTATCTTTACATTTTCCTTTTCATTGCTAAAAAATTAAAATTCTATTTAATTCCTAAATGAGTATAGTCCGTGCTGATATTTTGTTTTGATTCTTTGAAATTTGGTGTTTACAATGTACAGACTTCATTTACTATTTATAAGAATGCTTGACTAACAGAAAGGCCTCATTCTCTAACCTGCTAGATAACAGTTTTCTGCAATGGCTACTAAATTAAAAAACCTGAAATGTAAGGGTGCTTAAAATCTTAAGTAACAGTCTCTGCATGTTATATGACCATACCTGTCAAAAAAATTTAATGCCATTTTAACCATTTTTAAGTGTACAGTAGATTGGCATTAATTACATTCACACTGCTGTGCACCCATAACCACCATCTGTTTTCAAATCTTTTCCATCACCCCACTTATAAACTCTGTGGCTATTAAGTAATAATTCTACCTACTCCCTCCCCTCAGCCCCTGGCAACCACCATTCTACTCTCTGTCACTATGAGTTTGACTGTTTTATACATCTAACACAAATGGAATCACGAAGCACTAGTTGTTATGTGACTGGCTTACTTCATTTAGCATAATGTCTTCAAGGTTCATCTGTACTGTTGCACATATCAGAACTCTGTTCCTTTTGAAGACTGAATAAACCATTTAATGGATGCGTCACATGTCCTTTACCTATTCATCCATCAATGGACATTTAGGTTGTTTCCACATACTGCTATTGCAAATGGCACTGCAATGAATATGGGAATGCTAATACCTCTTCGAAATCCCAATTTCCATTCTTTTGGATAAATAGCTTAAGTGAGATTATTGGATATGACAGTTCTATTTTTAATTTTTGAGGAGTCTTCATACTGTTTTCCATAGTGGTTACACCATTTAACATTCCCACCCACAGTTTGTAAAGGTTCCAATTCTGCACATCCTCGCCAACGTTCTACTCTCGGCCTCCATGAGTTTGACTAGTTTATATATCTCACATAAATGGAATTGTGAGTTATTTGTCATTATGGAACTGGTTTACTTCATTTAGCATAACGTCTTCAAGGTTCATCAATATTGTTTTATATATCAGAAATTCATTCTTTTTAAAAATTTGTTGTTGACAGTATTACAGATGTCCCCCATTTGGCCCCTTTACACCTCCCTCCATGCAGCCCCCACCTCACCCCACCCCAGGCCTAACCACACTGTTGTCTGTGTCCATGGGTTTAAGAGTGACCTCCAGCATCTTTTTGTATATCTCTTGGCCATTTGTATGCCTTCTTTGGAGAAATGTCTGGTCAGTTCCATTGTCCCTTCTTTAATTGAGTTACGTGGGTTTTGCTATTTATAGACATTTCTTATATATTTGGATATTAATTCCTATCAGAGAAATGATTTGCAAATATTTTCTCCCATTCCACAGGTTGCCTTTTTATTTTTTTAAAGAAACTATCACTTTAATTTATTTTTTATTGATTTTAGAGAGAGAGGGAGGGAGAGAGACATCGATGTGAGAGAGAAACACTAATCGGTTGCCTCCGACTGGGGACTGAACCCATAACCTGGGCATGTGCCCTGACTGGCAATTGAACTGGCAACTCCTTGGTGCATGGGACAATGCTCAGCCAACTGAGCCACACTGCCCAGGGCCGTCTTTTTATTTTGATGATTGTTTCCTTTGTTATGCAGAAGCTTTTTAGTTTGATGTAGTCCCACTTTTAGTGGTCTATTTTTGCTTTTGTTGCCTGTGGTTTTAGTGTCATATCCATGAAATAATTGCCAAGATCAATATAGTCATGGAATACATCCCATTTACAATAGCATCAAGAAGAATAAAAACTTAAGAGTAAACAACCAAGGAGGTGAAGGATCTGTACACTGAACACTGTGAAACACTGATGAGAGAATTTAAAGGAGATGCAAACAAATGGGAAGACATCTTGTGTTCATGGACTGAAGGATTTAATATTGTTAAGATGTCTACTACCCCAAGCGTTCTATAGATTCAAAGGTTAATAAAGTCTAAAGAACATATGTTCAGCCCAATGCTTTCTCTTTACCTAAAATGCATGTAGCGCTGAAATAACCATCTTCCTTTAGGGCAATGCAGAGAAAATTCTCTGGATTACAGTAATTTTATCCCCTGAACTGACAACTGTTCCTATCTGATTAGATATAAAACTATTCATTCCTGCCAGTCTTTTTTTTTGACATGCCGAACAGGGATTTTCAATCTGTCACCTCTAGAGCTCCTGGAAGAAATAAAAGGGGAACTGGGGGTGAAAAGGGATTTTTGAACTTTCAATATTTTGAAAAGACTGATGAGATCATTAATTTACCTGTAATAAAGTCACTGGGATAATGTATAACATACTTGCTTTAGCTGGAATCATGTCAGCTCAGCATGAACAAGTGATTGATTGACAATAAGATATATCTTTAATTTTAGAAAGCAGGAAGATAAATTGACTATTAATAAGTGACTTTTGTTAGGAGGCAAAGACCTTTCAAAGCATGAGGTTCATGGGGTGGCATGGCTAGGAACCAGCGTGCTACTTACTGTATAAGATGCCCTGCCCTCGGCTCTAACTCTGAAAGCCACCTCACCATCAGAATCCTCAGCCTCCACTCCCAGCACTTCTGACCCTGGAAAACCTTCTCTGGTATAAATTAAAAGCACTTGGTAATTTAATGCCATTTGATTGCCTCATGCATACTCAAGAAAGCCATATACTTCATAGTATGCATATGATTCATAAAGAATTGAATAAATATAGTGTCTATTTTTATACCTTCTGGAACACAGTTCTCTCCTGAAAATAGGTCCTATGAGAAAGAGAGATTTAACTTAAATTTTTTTTTTCCAGGTTGTAGATTCATTGTTAAATTGAGGACTGTCGGACCCACACAAGAATTTCAGCTCACAGTCATAAGAACTTACATGGCTATGATTTTAATTATATAGGTAGATTCAAGATAGTGTCCCAAGCACAGAAAACACTGACTTTTAGAAATGTCTGATGCCAAAGATGATGACTACTTGTAATACAACACTTTATTTTTTAGGATACTCTGAAATGCTTTATACCTTAAAATGTTTAAAAATCAATATCTCTTTTTACTTTATAGCTGGTATACAAAACATTCTTTAGAGGCTAAAAAACAAGAAATGTACATCCAACTTACCTAAGTACATTAAAATTTTAACAGAAGCAGAGATGGTCCACCTAATCTCTTAGGGACAGAAATCCATATCTACATAATGGGTTGCTGAAGTTCATTCAAAGATTAATAAATTAAAATCATGGAAAACATTTTAATAGGCTTAAATAAATTAACTTATGATCAAAATCAATTATTTATCTTAAATTCATACATCAAACAAATATAACACACAGTAGGGACTCAATGATTAATATTTCTTCAATCAATGTATGAAATAAATAAAAGAACAGCTTCACTAGATGTATGTATAAACATATAAAAATATTCCAAACAGCTCTGGCCTATGTTGCTCAGTGGTTAGAGCACTGGCCCATGCACCAAAGGGTTGCAGGTTCAATTCCTGACCAAGGGCACATACTTGGGTTGCAGGTTTGATCCCCAGCGCCTGTTGGGGGTGTGCGGGAGGCAACCAACAAATATGTCTCTCTCACATCAATGTCTCTCTCTCTCTCTCTTTCTCTCTTCCCCTCCCTTCCTTCACTCTCTCTAAAAATCAATGGGAAAAATATCCTTGGGTGAAGATTAATAAAAACAAACAAAAAAATATTTCAACTGTCTTTACTTAATCCCATTTTGTTTTCAAAAACCTAAAATTAAGGCAACGACTGGAGAGTAGAAATATAAGAAAAATAATTTGGCATGATGTTTTTATAGTGTTAACCTGTATTTGCTTAAAATTATAGAAGAAAAGCATCAATGAATATATTGGAATAATCATATATCAAATTTTTATTTATTTATTTACCTCTCTGAGACTTTCTTGGCTTCTTTGCTTAGGTTGAATGAACAACAACGTTTTCAGCTTTTCGAAATCTTTGCTCTGTAAAACAAAGTGTACTTACATTGAATGCATCCAACCTGTCCCCATGGATACAATTTCTTCTAAAAATTTGGACAGGATTTATAGCCTGGGGAACAATGAGTGTTATTTGTGTAATATTGACGTTTAACTTTACACATTAACTTTGTTGAAATTACTTTAAGAAACAGATTTACTTAAAACAATTGAAGCACCAAGTATGGAATTCACCAGTCATGTTATAGGTAGATATGTTTGATTATAACTAAGACAACGAGACCATTACAACAGATTGAGAGTTTCTGTGCTGAAAGGCTATTGAGTGAGTCATTGGGTATGAGTCACCCCATGAATGTAGTTCAATCTCAAGTCAACCCAGCTGGACTAGAGATCACATTCAAGACGCTCCATGAGCCTATACAAGAGTGTGAACAGTAGTTGTTTCCTTTTTATCTACAGAATTCAGTTTCAAAATAGTGTTACTGAGGACTATGCTATAAGGTGAAATACAGTTGAGTTTATCTCAATACAGTATTTTTCTTTAACTTTTTATACCAGGTCTCGGGCTTTAACATAAAAAAGTATGACTTCCATCCTCTATCTTGATATCAATTTCCTCGTCACATCCCATACTTGATAATGAGAATCTAAACATAGATCCAAGACACTCCTAGACTTATTCTGATAACTTGTTTGATCTTAGTAATGATAATAATAATAATCTATTGAGCATTTAGTATGCATAAGGCACTATTCCAAGAACTTTACATGTATTCATTCATGAAAGCAGTTTATATTTTTTGGCTTCCTATATAACAAAGAAACTCTCCTGGCTATTAAAAATGCCTATGAATGATACAGGAATATGCTGACTTTATTCTTCTGGGTTTTAGTAGCTGTTTTTTTGGTGTGTGGATTTTTTTAAAAAAAGAATGAATGACAGTACTACCATAGTTTACCAAAGCAACACAGCAGAGATGAGGCAACATCTAATCCTAATTCAAGTAACTTTATTCCACTATTCCAGTATACCATAAAGTACACTTTATTCTACATTGAGAACTACACTGTACAGTGTGAAACAAGTTAACACTCCCATAATGGCTGGAATTGTTCTAATGGGATCTAGTAATGTTATTCAGAAGAGTTCATGAAAAATGAACTTTTACCCAGTTTAACCCTACAATCTACTCAAATGAATGACCAGAAAAAATTGTCATTTGATACAATTAACATGTAACAATTTAATTGTGTCAAATTTTTTAAAAAACAGAGGAAAGTGAATTGTTTTATTTAATGTCAATATCTTCCCCAAATATAGAAAGAAATTTAACTCTATTAAGCATAATAAACTTTAATTATCAGAGTTAAGTTTTATTCTGTGATAGAATATCTATAAATTAGCTCAAATTATTTTTAATATTAAATATACTAAAATTTCAAACTGATCTGCAAACCACATATCATTATGAAAAAAGCTAATACATTCATATTCATATAAAGAATGGAGGGAGCTTGACCAGTGTGGTTCAGTGGTTGAGCACTGGCCTATGATCCAGGAGATCGAGATTCAATTCTAGGCAGGGCACATGCCCAGGTTTCAGGCTCAATCCCCCTTGGGGGGAGGGGGGGTGCAGGAGGCAGCTGATCAATGACTATCATCATTAATGTTTCTCTCTCTCTCTCTCTCTCCCTTTTCCTTCCTCTAAAATCAATAAAGATATATTAAAAAAAAAAAAAAAAAATAGAGGGAAATAAACCAAAATGTTACAACTAATTATCTGTCCTCTTGGAGATGGAATTTTTAGTCATTTTTATTTTCTCCTTTATAACCTTTCTATAATTTTCAAATTTCCTACACTTAAACTGTATTACTTTTATTTTATTTCAAATTTTTAAAAATAGATACAAATATATTTTTATGATTATGAAAATAACATATTTACATTTAAAAGTGAAAATCCATTGACATTCTACCAACCATAATCATTGTTCTATTTTGAGACATTCTAGATATCTATTGTTGCTATGTGTGGTGTATATAAATATCTATATATTCAAAACATATATATACACACTTATGTGCACACATGTGGAAACATATATAATTTTACAAAAATAAAATACACTATTCTGTTTTGTGACCTGATTTTTTTCTTCAGTGATATACTATTTACTTCCTTCCACTTGTACATCATTTTTAATAGATGCATCATACTCCATCATATGATATTTTATAATATCTATTTAGCCCAGTTATCCCTCAGCACCCAGTTTAGATATCAGTTCCTCCAAGAAGCCTCCGCTGCCTCCCCATTTCTGGGCCCAGCTTCCCCATATGTGCTTCAACCACAGTCTACACCATCAGCACTGCACTCAATGAATGTTTAGTTGACTGTCTTCTTTCCTAGATTCTAAGCTATATGAGGGCAGGGAACCAACTAAATCTGAGTAATTGTTGTACCCCTGTACCTACTACGGTGCTCAACAGAGACAGCACCAAATAAATAGTTGAAATATAAATTGTTTCATTTCTTTAAATTATAAACAATAAGATAAACATTCTTGCACATGCAAATGTGTGCATTTATCCAATCATTCTCATGGGGGTAAATTTTTTAAATTGGAATTACAGAGATAAAGACATGCACATTTTGGATTTTAATACATACTGTCAAATTGCCCTCCAAAATCCCTGTAGAAATTTACATTCCCACTACCAATGGATGGATGAAAGTATCCATTTTCCCACTGGTTTTAAAACCAATTCCCGATATTATTATTCATCACTTTATAATTTTTTTTTAATTTTAAAGATATTACACATTTTGCTAGTCTTAAATCTAGATAGCTATTAATTAGGACGCAGACAAAAATACTAACCAAGTTATATTTAGAATAATTGCTCATGCCAAATGATAGTTCATTAGCTGGATGATTCTTTACGCTCAAGTAAAATAGTGCCCATTCTTTTGCTCGACTCTTTTCAATGTACCTGAAAGAGAAATGACAAAAACATATAGAAATATAAAAGTACTGACTTGAAGAGAACATGTGCAAAAACAAGCTAATGTGGAGATGAATCAACTGGAGTAGAATGTACACAGGATAACATGCACGTTAGTATCCGGGGGAAACACTAAGGTATGGGTTCAAAACACAAGGTGAAATGTGCAACTGACTGTGGATGTAGTTACATTTTGCTCTGAAAAATCAAGTTGGAAAATGTTTTGTCTTGATGCTCTAGACTTGCATTTCCCAAAGCCTATTATCAGTGTCCACAGGATTGCCTACTAGTACTCCAAACTAACTGTGTAGAAATAACACTCATATTCTTCCTCTTCTCCCTGCAGAAAACTTGGTTAATTTTGGATCCAGGCCATGACGCTCTATCTAGACTTGTACCGTCCAATATGTACATGCAGCTAGTACAAATGAGAGGTGTTGTAAGTGTAAAACACCCACTGGATTTCAAAGACTTAGTATGAAAACAGAATGTAAAATATATTGTTAATAATTTTATATAGATTACTTGTTGAAATGATATTTTGGAGATATTGGGTTAAAAATAATTTTACGTTTCTCTTCACCTCAACCTTCGTTAATGTGGCTACTAGGAGTCGATGAAGGGGATTTCCAGGGGCATGGAAGGCAGTGTAGAAGCTGAGCAGGACCATAAATCAAAGATGAGAAAACTGTTTTAAATACCAGATTATCTTGAACAATAGTTTTCACTGTGTTATCGCTCTGTTGCTTTTGCTAAAACCTTCAAAAATGCCTCAGAACATTCGAATGTCTGAGCTGGACTACAAGATAGCAAACTTGAGCTACAGGGTGTGTCTCCCGTAGCCAGGAGTGACCAATAAGAAAACCAAGGGAATGATGAACTTGAAGGACAGAATCAGCTGTCCCGCCCACCAAGAGATTCCCTTTCCCATGCCAGCCTTGGAGTTCTGGATGTTGGTGGTGAGTTTTGTTTGTATGTTTTATTGTGGTTATCCATTTCAAGGATGTCATCACTCCCTCAGGGACTCCTTTAACCTGTAACAAAACCTCAGAATGCCTCAGTCCCAAAAGTTGCCTGAACCTCATTTGAATTTGCCACATGCTCTGGGATCTGTGCCTTGGATGCCAAAGTTGTAATCAGAGTCCAGCTCTGTACCCATCTCCTTCCCCATGAGCAGATGGCAGCCTGGGCCCAGTTACTTCAACTCCCCTCCTGGTCTTATGCATGGAAATCCCCGAATGCCTTGAGCTCAGGCATGCTCAGCTACTGGGTGAATGAAGCTCATGATCTCTAAAGTCTTTTTCAACCTTATGTTACTATAACAAAAAGCAGACCAGTGGTTGCTTAGAGCTGTGATGGGAGGTATTCCAGTGGAGCTGAGGAAACTTTTGGGAGTGGTGGATATTTCCAGTATTTTGACTGTGGTGATGGTTTATGGGTATATACTTATATCAACTTATCACAATGTCAGTTATACCTCCATAAGGCTATTAAAAAGCAGTACAGGCATACCTCATTTTATTGCTTTTCGCTTTATTTCACTTCACCAATGTTGTGCGGTTTTTTTACAAGCTGAAGGCGAGACCTGCCACTGGCTTTATTGTGATACTTGCTTTATTGCAGTGGTCTGGAATTAAATTTGCAATAGCTCAGAGGTATGCCTGTACTAACATGCATAATCATTCTCATAATCATTCTCATAATCATTTTCATCAATCAAGAAACCAATGGCCAAATATTTATCACCCACTCTGACTGACTCCCCCCCTGGTAGGAATAAGAGTTTTCTTGGCCAAACAGGACTTCAGGGAAGTCATTCTATCATACCCTTGACACAAAAAATGCAGTATTTTAGCAGCATAGCTTCCATATATACTTCACTGTGTTAATCAGAAGAAAATGTCATCTGACATATGTTTGAAACCAGTGGGTTGTTTGTCTTTCCATAGGAAGAAATATCTCCAGTGAATAAAAAATAAAACTTGGAAAACTTCACAACCCAATACAGCAGAGTAATTATCTCAGGTTGCGTTTCATAGAAACAGAGCCCGAGATGAAGATTCTTGTGTGATTTAAGGCTGTCAGGTGAAAACTGTAAGAAAGGTGAGCAGGCCAGAGAAAGGGAAGGGGGAAGGCAAAAATGTGGGTCCGGCTGCAGTCTTCCCCTCTAAGGTAGGGAGGCACCCCCTTGGCCACAGACCACACCTGAGAGTCGGGGTGTAACCTCCTGAGCATCTTCTGGCAGGACACCTTCCATCAGAAAGGCAGCTGTTGGGAGCCTATACTCACAGCAGCTGGAGAACGTGGGCACCTACTACCTGAAAAACTCTGAAAATGCTCGATAAATACGATAGATTTTATTGTTGTTGCTATTACTGTGTCCTCGGAGATGCCCAGGCCAGGTGGCTCCGTGCCCAGTGCTATGCAGGCGCTCCACACAGCTGGGCACCCAGGAACGAGATTTTTACCCCAGCGTTACTTCGGGGTCGTCTGAAGAGTCCCCATTTGGTGACTGCCTAGAAATGTACACGTATCTGTTTCATGTGGCATTCTCCTCAAGTCCACAGTCAAGCAAAATCAGACCTTCCTGTGTTTCTCAGCATCAGCTGTGGTGACTTCTGTGGGAGACAGACCCCCAAGAGATGAATTCTTCTAGCCCGGGACAGGAAAACCAAAGCCAGAAATGAAACCCCTCTCTCACCCAGGCTGTGTGACCCCCGTCATGACACCAGAGTTCCCACAACGTCACAGCCAGACTCGGAGCGACACTGCAAACCGAAGTCCCGGGGCCACCCCTGTGATTTCTGCATTCTCCAGGCGCAAGTGTGGGAAATGCGGGCTTTTCCTTCCCGGGTCTCCTGGCCTCGAAACCGCACGCACACGGTTCACAGCTGAGGGAGGGGGCGCGCGGGGCGCCCGGACCCGGCTCCCCGGGAAGCCGGCGGCGAGGCCCCCGCCCACGGAGCGCCGGCCGGTTCCGGGAGGGAACAGCCCCGCTCCGACGGCGGGGTCACGGCGGGTCCCGCCCGAGGAGCCGCCAGACGCCGCCGCTTTTCGGAACCTGCCCTCCGAGGGCGGCCCCGCGGCGGAGGCGGCCGGGCCGCTGGGGACGGCGCCGGGCTGTGGTTACCTCTTCCCGAGCAGCGCCAGGCCGCACACGTGCGCCAGGAGCGCGGCCGCGCGCCGCAGCCGGTCCCTCGCCGCCGCCGGGCGCGCGGGCGCGGAGGGGCCCTCGGAGCCCTCGGGGCCCGGGACGCGCGCCATGAGCCCCCGCGGCCCCGCGCCCGTCCTGGGGGGACGCCGCCGACCGCAATCGCTCCGCCCGCGCCGCCTGGGGGCGGGGCCCGGGCAGGACACGCCTCTGGCCCCGCCTCTTGGACTCGGAGACCGTCGGGGTTCCCGCCACCGCCACCGCCACCGCCACCGCCACCGCCACCGCCACCGCCAGGGGGGCGCAGCTCCAATTTGGCGCTGCCGCGGGGATGGAGAGCGCGCGCGGGGAGGGGCGGGGGCTTGAACTTTCTCCTTGGAGCCCATGAAGTTTAGGGCGGGAGGTAGATGTGGCGTTTACACTTGTTCTTAAAATAATACCCGACTGTAACATAGGTCTGGGGGTGAGGGAGGCCCTCGGCAGCGAGCTGCGGAGAGGCGCCCTTGGGGCAGGTCTCAGGGTCGCCGTCGGGGCGCGGAGGCTCCGTCCCGGGGACGCGTTCCCGCCGCGGCCCCCCCCCCCCGCCGCGCTCGGGTTCGAGGTGGGAGGACGACCGCGGACCCCGCCCCAGGGCCTTTAGCCAGAGAGCGGGTCGCTGGCGTCGGGGCTCAGGAAGGAGACTGAGAGGAGGAGGGATAGACGGCCCCAAGGAGACCTTGAGGGACCGGGTGCCGACGGCCACTTCGCAGCTGGAAAGAATGAACGGTGCCTATGGCTCAGAAGACCCCCTCCCGAGGCTGACCCGTGCTGGCGACGTTCACTTTACGTTTCCAGGGAAGCGGAGTTCGCTGCGCTTGAGTGATGTTTAGGTGCCTGCAGCGTCCCAGAGCCACGGCGCTCAGGGAGCCGGTCCCCTGCAGTTCTCAGGCCCGATCCGCTGGGAAGGCTTCGAAACGGAAGGACGCCGGAAATACACGGAATGCCCAGGGCAATGTGCAGTTGGGAGAAAACGCAAATGTAGGAGGAGGTTGCCTTTTTATGTTTTATTGGCGAGAAAAGATGCACCGTTTAAAGGTTGTGAAGTGAGGTTGTTTTGGAAGACCTCCGAGGTGCAGGGCGCTGGGAGAGGAACAGTGAAAAGCCTGCAGCCCTCCTGTGTGCCGCCTCTGCTACTCGCACAAAACGCTGCTTCGCTCTGGCCACCAAGCATCTGCAGGTTTTCCCCCACCAAGCAGTTCTCTACAGCATCAGCTGGGTGTCCTACAATTTAATTCAATTCCGACACTATCTGCCTGGAGTGTATCCAGCGGGAAGCTCTCCGAACCCCCGTGCTAGTGGGGTTTTATGGAAGTTTCCTCACATAGGCTGGATCAATTATGAACTCCATTTCCAGCCACCACCACCCTCCCCCCCCAATCTCTGGAGAAGTGGTGGCGCAGGCCTGAGAATTCCAAGCTTCCAATTATGGTTTGGCCTTTCTGGGGACCAGGAGGCATCTAGGACTCCCCTCAGAGTCACCTCAATAGACCAGAAGATGCTTCTTATGCTCTTATCTCTTAGGAATTTATAAGCATTTTAGAAGCTCTGTGTCAGGAATCAAGGGCAGAGACCAACATATGTATTTCCTGTTATCTCACACACAAACTCTAGCCTATACCATATATGATGCACCTGACTAAATACTACATTGCCTTTATTAAGGAATTTCTACAGTGCTTTATTATTCCCAATAGTAAAGAATTAAGTATTTAATTTGTACTTTTATGTTGTTCCAGATTAGTCCCTGAACATGTTAGAAACAGTATGTCTTATCAAGCAAGATTTCCATGGTCTTACCCATGGAAATCCATAAATCAATCAACTGATCTTTGACAAAGGGCAAACTTTTTCACCTACTTAATTTCTCCCCTGATGAAAACATAAATTTTTTATTCTATTCCTTTGCCATAACAGTAGTATAGACTGGTTAGGATGTACAATGTTGTCAAGCATATATGAAATACATAGCCCCTAAAAGTGCTTCGTATTTTATCAACTCTCAACAAGAAATTTGATTATTAGAAAGTGTGGGGATTTTAATTATGCAAATGACAGATATTTTGCAAACACTCTAGGCTCTGCAAATGTTTAATGGTAGAAATTTGTTTTATACGCTATGGCCTTTATTAAGTGATTTGCCTTTCAGTACTCTACAAGCCAGTTTTCTATGTACACATATGCTATTGGCACCTTTAATGTGAAGTCAATCCATGTTACTGTTTTCCCAAAGCAACTGAGAAGTTTCATTCCACCTAAAAATTAATATTAAGTGACATAAGCCAGACACAAAAGGACAGATATTGTATGATTCCAGTTATATGAAGTACCTAGAGTAGTCAAACTCACAGAGGCAGAAAGCAGAATAGAGGTTACCAAGGTCTAGAGGGAAGGGGTAATAGGGAGAACACTGAAGAACATTCATGTGGACACTATGTCAGACATTTCATGTGCATTTGCTCACAGCCGTCCCACTAGACAGATATGGATACAGTTTTCAGTTTGGGATGATGACAGACTTCTAGAGGCTAATAGTGTGATGATTGCACAATGCAAATATACTTAAATCCACTAACTGTTCACTTAACATGGTTTAAATAGTAAATCTTCTGTTATGTATGTATATTTTACTACAATTTAAAACCCAGCAATTTAAGCATATAACTTAGACATACAGAGGCAAATCCTAAAAAAAAAAAAAAGCACCTCTAAGATTAGAAAGTATTTTCCTTTGAAAATGGGAACATGGTGGGGAGAGGAATGCTGTCTTCAAACAAACTGTGTAAAACTATTTATCTCTTTAAATCATGTGCATGTAAAATTTTGATAATACTATAAATAAATAACAATCACAATAAATTTGAAATAGTTTTAAGCCCCTCTATGTTATGGATAACCAAATCACAAAGAGGGTAGGACCCTTGGCCAAGATAACTCAAAACAGTCAGTGGCAGAAGAAGGGGTTGAGCCAACATGTTCTAAATCAAAGTTCAGCATCAACACATTGCACCATCCAGGAGCATCTTCCTGAATATCCTAAAATAAACTTCTGGGAGTCCTGCCTTAACCCTTCTTAAATTACTTTTCTTCATGTTTTATTAAATGCCTAATAATAACACAGATTTTCCACTTTGCCTAGCATTATTCATTAAAAATGAAACTTTTCTAATCCAAACACACTTTTGAAGTAAATTGCTTTTCTTCTCTATCTTTGTAATTCAAACTAAACAGGGTTTTTGAGTTGTCATTTAATGTTGCTCCCTAAATGGTTGGAGAGCCTGTGCTACTGATGAGTAAGACTCTGTCCTTTATTTCTCATGTGGAGCATTTTCTCTGAGTCTAAAAACAATCATCGTGACCATTATGGCAACAGAAAGCACCTCCATTTAAGTAGCTGCATTTCAATTCAACTCCAGTCACAAGTTTAATATTAACTTTAATGTTAATTTTTCCATTAGAAATACGACATCATTATAAAGAGCAGCTAGATATATAATTCACCATGCTTCAGGCTTTAGCATAAAACCCTATGTGAGTGCTGCTTCCAACAATACTCCATTAGTTGTCAGTTGAACACATACTAATGGGCATCCATAAAACAATTGTTTCAAGAACTGTAAGGACCTGTCATAAGCACATCCTCCAACACTGACAAAGTGCCTCTTCCCAGAATAATGTGCTTGAGAAATCATCAATCTTAGAATCTAAATAAAATTTATTATACTCATATTATCATAATAGTGTAGATTACTGCGTATGGTTTCTGATCGTATGCCACCGTCTCTTCCAGTTTGTGTGCTTCCTGAGGGTAAGGTAGCACAGGACTGCATGTGTAATAAAGGCTCATGAAGCACTTATAATAAGTAATGAATCAGAGTGTGAAATCTTGGGAAGTTAAGGCTGAAATGGGTCCTAGGGATTGATGAGTCTATCTACCTCTTTTTACAATTAAGAAAACACTGAAGAACATTCATGTGGACACTATGTCAGACATTTCATATGCATTTGCTCACAGCCGTCCCACTAGACAGATATGGAACAAGAATCAGGGAGGTCAAGTAATGTGCCCAAGGTCACACAGCTGGTCAGTGTTAATACGGGACTCCAAACAATGTGATTGGAGATCAGAGCTTGTGCTTAGGTGAAGTCCAGAGATAGATGTTAACTGATTTGCATGGGTTCATGTGGCTGGTTGCTGAGAGTCAGGCCTAAATTCAGGTTGGCTGACTTTCCAGTTCAGTAGCTCACTGTCAGACCCATTAGTACATATTTTAAGTTAAAAAATGAGTTTCTGTCTGATGATGCTCTTAACAGTAAATCCTCATTTTTATACAGTAAAATTTGAAAAGACTATACATGCAAATTACTTCTACAAAATTGTCTTTAGAATTTTTTAAAAGTCTGCTTTGAATCCCTCCCATGTCTTAGCAACAGAGGCTCAGAGAGATGAAGAGACTAATGCCAGACTATGCCACAGCTAAGGAAAAACAGGGAACTGGGACCAGGTCTCCTGCCTCCTGGGGCAGGGCTGCCCCTGCCCCCACCAACACTCTTGGTTCTTTGTGTTGAAAGAGGCCTCTGTCTTCTATGCTCTATAAATCCATATTCCAGACATATCCTTCTGGAGCTTTCTGTTTCTCCAATTACTTTCATTTGTATTTACAAATATTCCCAGTCTCCGATTTATTTACTCCTTACCCATTACTATCTATATTAGATCCAATTTATGTATATCCTCACATTAGCTAGTTGCCACTTTCAACTTGCTCAGTGGAAAACTCTGACCACTGTCACCATTGTCTCTCTTCCCAATACTGCTGAAGTTTCCCTCTTCCAAGGAGAAAGGCCACAGGCTGCCAGTGGCCTCTGCCTTGCTCAGCGTGGGAGCAGCCGTGGCAACTCCAAGGCCAAATCCAACCTTACAGACCCACAGAGGCTCTGTGCAGCAGTGCAGCATGGGGTATGGATTTCCCATCACCTGACCCCAGCATGGGATCAATTAACACAACAAAAATGGGCAAACTTTGACCAATGAGAGTCACAAGGCAGGAAGAGACCAGCAGATGAATCCACTTCATTTTCTTTCCCACAGTGAACTGCTTCAAGGTACAGTGTTCCTTATAGCCTACCCGAAGACACCCTGTGTGACCAAAGTACCAGCTGTGTTTTCTTTTGAAGCTGTGGCCAGTGCAGTAATATTACTCTCTCTCCCTCTCTCTCTCCCTCTCTCTCTCCCTCTCTCTCTCTCTCTCTCTCTGCCTCATGCTCCTTCCCCCATCATTCTTGCTGTCCTGGGATTGCACTCCCCAATAAAACATTGCCATGAACGCTTTGTCTTGGGCTGTCTTCTACCCAACTCATATTATAGAGTATGAGATTTTGGAGGAATAAACCTCTTACAAATTAAAAATATTCTTCCACAAACTCAGCTGGCAATTGCTCTGGATGAACCTTCTTTCTGGGATCTCCTGAGTCCTGCAATGGGGTGAGGGGAACATATAGTAGGGAGAACAGAAGAGGTAGAAAGTAACTGCAATGCTCATTATAGGCCTCCACTTTTCTCTCCAATTTAAAAATCAGGTTAACTTCTGTGCTATCAGAAAATATTTTATGTTTATTAATGAACCTAGAAGAGAAGGTCTTCAAGTGAGATGAGGGATGGATGTGTATATTCTTCTAGGATACCTGGAATAAGTAGGCAGTCACTTACAGTGCGGAATGTTTGGATTGTCCTTAAGTTTAGTAATTAGGGCCAGAAACTCCCTCCCCTTTGAAAGTTAGATGTTAGCTATCCCTCTGATCCAAGAGGCGGGAAGAGGCTTAATTTATGGGAAGAAAGCCTCAGGAAAGCAGCTGGCAGCCCTGGGAACCCAGAAACACCAGCCCAATGTACTAACCATACTTTTTATTTTCTATACATTATGATGCTTTGCCTCCTTGGGGGCCTTGCAGACTCAGGAAGGACTGCCCTTCCCAAGGGTAGCTAATTCCTAGAGATAGCAAACAACTTGCCCATGAGCAGGCCTTTATATGCAAACCAACCAGTCCAGAGCCTATGCCTGCAACCACCTCCTTTATCAAACTCTCAAGCACAGGGCCTGGTACTGCATAAGGAGGGACCACCCCTACAGTCCAGAGCCTGCATAAATTTTTCAAAATAGCCAATTCTAAACTGCAACATCCCCTACCTTACCTTTCCTAAAGAGACCCCAGTAAAGGCATGTGCCCACACTTCCTCCTCTCCTGCCTCCTGACAACCCTGGTGCTCCTACGTGTGCCAGAGCGTGAAATACTGTGCCTCCTGTTTTTAGAGATCTGTGAGTATAAACTCCTTCCTTCATGAACATTTCCATGTCTGCGTGCTTTACCATACTTGATTAAAAACAATCCCAGGTACATTTTTCAAGAAACCTTCTGAACAGCGCCCTTCCTCAGAGACCCGACTTTCAGCTCCCCAGGGCCCCGCCTCTCAGTTTCTAAGCTTTAATTATTTCAACCTCTTTGTTTCCTCAGTCCACAGGGATGCTAGTTGCTGCATCCAGAGTTCTTCTTCTGCTTTTTCACATAAAGATTCCTTATACCTAGTCAACAATTCTTTACCTTAAATTTTCTCTGTCACAATAACTGTTGTGTTTTCTGCCTCCTGATTAGACCCTGATGAATACCACATTTTATGGTTAATCCTGGCACTTGCGTTTGCATCAGAGCTTAATAATTTATCAATAGCTCATGAGATACTGCCAAGGTGGAGGCAGGGAGGTATGTAGGGAATAAACCTAGCCAGTAAAAATTCTGGGAAATCAAAGAGGGTTCAGATCAATTTACAACGTGTCATTCTCAAGAAAATAATGTAAAATTCCCCATCCCTTCCAATTCCTCATTGTGTGCAGCAACAACATTCTAGATCTTCCCCTCTTATTAAATCAACACTGGAGACATCCAAGTATTGGTTTTCAATAAAGATCATGATACGTATCTAATCTGACAAAAAAAAGGAGGTTTAAACATATGTCTTTGTCAGTTTGGGCCTTTATAACAAAATTCCATAAACCGGGTGGCTTATTTCTCACAGTTCTGGAGGCTTGAAGGCTGAGGTCAGGGTGCCAGCATGGTGGGGTTCCGGCGATAGCTCCCTCCTTGGTTGTTGACTGCTGACTTCTCCAGTATCCACACAAAGGAAAGAGAGTGAGCTAGCTCTCTAGTCTCTTCCTATAAGGGCACTAATCCCATCGTGAGGGCTCTGTCGTCAGTATCTACATATATTTGTATAAAAAGACAAGATCTTCCCTGAAAATTGATTTATATATATTTCATCAAAAGAATATGTTTTCATGAAGTACTTTTAGAATTCCTTTTTCATTTTCACTTTTAAAAGGAAACTACCCCTGTAAATCCAGTGTTTGTAAGTGGTACTAGAACATTCCAAGCAAGAACTGCACTCCATGTCTGGCTGAGTCAGAGCAACCCTTTCTTAATGAGGACTCTGGCACCAACTGTGAACCACTGAAGCCTTCCTATTGTGACACATTCTGCAGTATCGGTGATAAACTGGAGTCTGAGATATCAAGTATCTCAGCAAATCCTCATCAGTGAATGTTAGAATGTCAGAGAGGAACTGCTTTTCCTAGGGATAGGGCTGTATTCTCCAGTAATTCTTACAACAGTCAGACTTATGGGACTATCCAAAGTATCCAAAACCAGAAGAAAACAAATGAAAACAGGAGAAAACACCTCGCAAAATACATCCATGTGGAATTTATCCTAAATCATCACACACACATATACACACACTGTCCTAGTCAGTTTGAGCTGCTATAACAGTATACTACGGACTGGGGTGACTTAAACAACAAACATTTATTTCTCACAATTCTGGAAGCTGAGAAGCCCAAGAGCAAGGTGCCAGTGGACTCAGTGTCTGGTGAAAACCCACTCCCTGGTTCTTTCACTGTGTCCTCACATGGAGAACCCTCTCTGGGGTCTCTCTTTTTAATTTTTTTTATTTAAATTTATCTTTATTGTTGGGAGTATTACAGGTGTCCCATTTCTTCCCGCCAATTGACCCCCTCCTCTTCGCTCCCATCCCCTCCCTAGGCCTTCACCCCATCACTGTCTGTGTCCATGGGTTATGCATATATGCATATAACTTCTTTGGTTAATCTCTTCCCACCCTCCACCCCCTTCCCTCTTTCCTCTGAATATGATTGTCTCTTGCATGCGTCAATGTCTCTGGGTCTGTTTAGTTCGTCAGATTCTTTTGTTCATTAGCTTCTTCGTAAAGAAAACCCTTCAACTTCTCCTGTAGTGCTGGTCTGATGGTGATGAACTCTTTTAGCTTTTTCTTATCTGTGAAGCTCTTTATCTGACCTTCAATTCTAAATGATAGCTTTGCTGGGTAGAGCAATCTTGGTTGTAGTTCCATGTTTTTCATCACTTTGAATATTTCTTGCCACTCCCTTCTGGCCTACAAGGTTTCTGTTAAGAAATCAGCTGACAATCTTATGGGTGCTCCCTTATAGGTAACTGATTGCTTTTCTCTTGCTGCTTTTAAAATCCTCTTTGTTGCCCGGCCGGGCATAGCTCAGCGGTTGAGCGTCGACCTAGGATCCAGGTGATCGCAGTTCGATTCCCGGTCAGGGCACATGCCCGGGCTGTGGGCTCGATCAATGACTCTCTCATCATTGATGTTTCTCTCTCTCTCTCTCTCCCTCTCCTTTCCTCTCTCTGAAATCAATAAAGATAAAAAAAAAAAAAGTTAAAAAAAAAAATTCTCTTTGTCTTTAACCTTTGGCATTTTAATTATGATGTGTCTTGGTGTGGTCCTCTTTGGGTTCCTCTTGTATGGGACTCTCTGTGTTTCCTGGACTTGTAAGTCTATTTCTTTCCCCAGGTAGGGGAAGTTTTCTATAATTATTTTTTCAAATAGGTTTTCAGTTTCTTGCTGTCTTTCTTCCCCTTCTGGCATTCCAATAATACAAATGTTGGGCCTCTTGAAGTTATCCCAGAGGCTCCTTATACTATCTTCATATTTCTGGATTCTTTTTTCTTTTTGCTCTTCTGGTTGGGTGCTTTTTGTTTCCTCATGTTCCAAGTTGCTGATTTGATTCTCAGTGTCCTCTACTCTACTGTTGACTCACTGTAAATTATTCTTCATTTCAGTTCATGTAGCCTTCATTTCAAATTGGTACTTTATTATGTTATCGATTTTCTCAGTTATTTCCCTAATAGTATGTTTAAACATCCTTATAAAGAAAATTCTGAACTCTGTATCTGCTAGCTTGCTTGGATCTATTTCATTTAGTTCCTTTTCTAGAGATTTCTTCTGTTCTTTCCTTTGTGACATGTTTCTTTGCCTCCACATTTTGGCTGCTTCCAGGTCTTTGTTTCTTTGTATTAGGTAGAGCAGCTATGTCTCCTGGAATTTGTAGAGTGGCTTTGTGTAGTAGGTGTCCTGTAAGGTCCAGTGGCTCAGCCTCCCCAGTCACCTGAGCTGGGCCTTCTAGGTGCTCCCCTGTGTGGGCTTTGTGCTGTGTCCTGTTGTAGTTGAGCCTTGGTTGCTGTTGGCATCACTGGGAGGAATTGACCCTCAGGCCAATCAGCTGTGAGGACCAGCTGCAACTACAGCCAAAGAGCTGCTGTGCTGGAGACACCCCCATGGATCAAGATTTACTTCAATGGAGCTTTGGTGTTCACCAAGTGTGCCCCTTGAGTGTATCACTCGTGGATGTGGTAGGGTTGTGACCCAGTGTGGTTGAGTCTGACCACCAGGTGCACTGTCTCTGGGGCCTCCTGGGAGGTGCAAAGTCAGCCTCTGCCAGTGCTTTGTCCAGGACCACCCAGCATGAGCTACACAGCAAACCGTAGTTGGCTGCTATTTGTGCTGGGCTTAGAGATGCCCAGGAGAGGCCAAGCTATGAGCCAATGCAGCTGCCGCTAGTGCCAGGCCTGGGGCCGCTTATCAAGCCATATGGGGCACACTGCTGCTCATTTGAGAGATTTTAGGAAGGTCCTAAGCATGGGGCTCGAGAGGCCACTTGCACAGAAAAGCCCCTGGAAATGGCCTGGATGAGCCTGTAGGTGGGGAGGGGTGGGGCCTCCGGGAATCACGGGGCGGGGTCAAAGGTGTGAGTCAGGTGCTGGCGATTCAAACATGGCGCCTGCCTGCCAGCTGTGTGCGGGGAGGACTCGCCACAGGAGCCATGGCCTCCGCCAGCCCTTCTGCCTGGGAGGAAGCCGCCCCTCCAGCTCTCGTCCGGATTCCAGGCAGGTTAGTCCCAAGTGTCCCAGGTCCTTTCAAGCTGCTGCTCGGCACTGGGCTCAGAGGGAGCGCATCCGAGTGAGTCCGTGTGCGGGCCATTTAAAAGGAAAGCCTGGGGCTCCTGCAGCCTCCACGACCCTCAGTGACAGTCCCCAATGGTTTCACAGCCCAGAGTTGTGGGGACATCTCTTCCCGGCCCTGGAGCCCTGGGCTGGGGGCCTGCTGTGGGCCTGGGACCCCTCACTCCTCCAGGAAACCCCGCCACCGAGATGTCCTCCCAGGTTTACCCGTGGCACTGGGTGTGGGCCCGCGGCTGCATCTCTGCGATTCAGCCCCGACCCACCCATGTCACCGCCCCTCCTACCGGTCTTGGTGCTTCTTCAGCTCCCTGGTTGTGGGGCTTCTGTTTAGCCAGATCTCAGGAAGCTCTGAGTGATGGTGGTTCTGTATTTTAGTTGTAATTTTGATGTGGTTGCGGGAGGCGGCGGGTGCAGCGGTTACCTATGCCGCCAGCTTGTTTCTCCACTGTGGTCTCTTTCATAAGGGCACTAATCCCTTTCGTGAGGGCTCCACTCTCATGACGTAGGCACCTCTCAAATGCCCCATATTCTAATAGATCAAATTGGGGGTTAGGACTTCAACATATGAATTTGAGGAGACACAAATATTGAGGTCATTGTACATATTCACATGCACACACGCAAACAAAATGTTCCTAAACTAGAATTACCAAGGAAGTACTTTGATTAAAGGACAAGTATTTCTTGGATTAAGTAAACTATGACATGATATAGTAACAGAATGTATGTGTGCAATAGAAATTAAATATTTTGATGCCAGTATTGTCCTGGTTCCTACTAATAAAATTTTAAGAAATACAACATAGACCTGGCATTTTTCAATCTGTTATATAATCACACATAAAATGACATCAAGTTCAAGACTTTAGTAATGAAAAACACTTAGTTACAGTAATATTTTCTTACTAAAGACATGTTACCAAGGGTAGAAGCAATAAATGTGGGACAGGGTGCACTGCAGAGGTTTAAGACAGGCTACCCTGTTTCCACAGAATTGTGTTTCTTCAGAGGATAAAATGGGGACAATTGTAGATCTACCTCTTAGCTTTGATGGGAGATTTAATTAAACAGTGTGTATCTCATAGAGCCTGGCATTGGTAAGTGCTGATAAAAAATATTTTCCCTCTTCTCCTGGAGGGCACTCAAGGACACAAGGATGTGAGGGCCATACACAACCACAGCCTTTGCTTAAGAAGGAGGGCTTTGGAATGTGGGTCTGAAAGAACACAAAGAAGTCAGCACCCCGTCTGTTTCATAGCACCTACCACTGCCTACTCATGCACCTACAGAGCAGCCCCAAGAAGAACAGAACTTGACTTCAACAAACTCTCAACTAGGCCAACTCTGTAATTTCAGAGGACCAACTAAGTGCCTTAGCCTCGAGCTCTGTGTAAAACAAACCAGTCCTATAATTTGCAAATATGCAAAAGGGGCACTCATATCACACATTAATATCGTGTTGCTTGTGGACAAGTAGGACACTTACTCCCCAATTTTTTGAGCAAATAAGTAGTCCCATGGTAGCATGAGAATGGAAAGCTTTTAAAGACTAGGTTGGGAAGTGATTAAAACAAGATTCCAAAACTGAAAATTGAAAGAAAAATTGTTTCTCAGTTTCTGGGGGCGGGAAATTCGTAAGAATAAAATAAATCTGGCCTAGTTATAGACTTAGAAATTACAGTCCACCCCTCTAGTTGTGGGTCTGCTAGAATCCAGGCTTCAGTTCCTCATTAACACAAAGGCTAATTAATCTATGAGTCTTGTATGCAAACAGGTCTTTCTTCTGAGTACTTTGCCTCCATGTATGTACAGCAGCTGGGCTGTATCTCATAGACAGTCGCTTCATTACTTTACCCATGATGGTGGACTAGCTGGGCCTCATTAGTGAAACAGTAGGTATTAAAATTCCTGCCCCGTGTCCTGGCCAGTGTGGCGCAGTTGGTTGGAGCATCATCCTGTGCGCCATAGGGTTATGGGTTTGATCCCTGGTCAGGGCACATGCCTCGGTTGTGGGTTCAATCCACTTACTCTTCTCCATTTCCATATCCAAAACCATAGTACTAGTTCTCTGGTCCTCTTGCCAGATTATTTTAATCAACTCCCGGAATCACACACAGAATAGGAGAGTATTAAAGTGGGAAAAGGCCCTGGAGCGCATTCTTCAGATGAGGAAACTGAGGCTCAGAGAGGCAAAGGTCTCACCCAGGACTCTGCAATTTGGCCTAGCCACAGACATGCCATTAATCTCTCCTTAGCGCAGCCATGGAAGACGCCATTGGTTTCCTGTTACAATCATTCCCATCCCTTTTTCCTTGTTAGAAAATCCTCCTTCCTGGGATAGGAGCCAAAAATGACAAATACTTGTTTTCCTTGGCATGGTCATGTGAACAGGTAATGGCCACCAAGATGTAAAGGGGAGTCTGCTGCCTGGTTTCTGGGAAACACTTTGCGTCTGACAAAATGAGAAATCAAGTAGAGCCACTCCTCCACCCACGCCCTCCTCCAGCCACTTCCTTCCCGTCTTTGGAGCTGAGCAACAGCAGGGTAGGACAAAAAGCCGACGTCTGAGAAAGGAGGCTCAGAAGATAGAAAGCATGTGAGACCCTCATCTATGAGCTAAACCTGGGACCACCTCCTTGCAGACCTCTTGGTAGGAGAGATTGTTTAAAGTCTTCCCTATTTACAACTTCACGTCATGTATTCTGTTACCTGCAGCTGAGTGCACCTTGAATGGTCTAATGCCTTATTTCTTTACCTTCCATCTACCCCACTTAGTTCCACAAGAGCAACTAATTGTTCTATTTAAAAAAAAAAAAAATTCATATTCCCAGTTCCTAGAATAGGGCCTGGCCCAGAGCCGGCCCTTGAAAAATATTTGTTGAATACATGAGGGCCCCAAAATCTTCATTGGCTCTCTACTTCTATAGAATAAAGTCAAAAAGGTTAATCTGGCCTTCCAGATTAACCCTTTAGTTCTCTGGTCCTCTTGCCAGATTATTTTAATCAACTTCATGGTCTGACCCCAGTACATCTTTCTGGTCTTATCTTCTTTCAAACACGCTACAACTTAGGGAAATGGGCTATTTCCTGTCCTCCCAAACCCTCCCTGTGCTTCGCTGTGCAGGGCTTGGGGTCACAGTGTTCCTTCCACAGGATCACTCCTACCCTCCACCTCAATACTTTCATTCTTCAAGCTCCAGCTCTTCTCCCACAGAACCTTCTCTGATGCTTTCCAGGTACAAATATCTTTTCTATGTTCTCTTTTGTGCCATTTATCACTTTTAAACGTTTATGATAATTGTGTACTCATCTCTATTAGATTATAAACTCTCCTTGAGGATAGGAAACCACACTCCCAAGAAACAAATGTAGTGCTTTGCCTCAGTAAGTACCTAGTCAATTTTTCTTTGCGAATAGTGCAATAAGCGATATTAAAGTGAGCCCATTTTAAAAATAATTTGGACCCAGGAATTGGTGCTGACTCTCTCAAAAAAAGCAAAGGTCTGAATGAATTGCAGGAGGGGAAACAAAGGAGGGAAAGAGACTTGTTGGAAGTGTCAGGAGCAAACGCTTTTTCTCTTGCCGATGATAACAAAGTTCTTAATGGAAGATACCCCAATCAATAGAGCCAGGCAGCTGATTTATAGAATGGAATCAAGCTGAAGGAGTGGTCTTCCTCCACAAAGTCTTGGGAAGGGGGGAAAGGCTGCTACACAAGACTAATCAGGGACTCCACAAGTACATCTGCTGGTGTTCATAAATATGTTCCCCATCAACAAACCGCAGGAGAGCTCCCGAGAGCAGCCTGCTCGAGCCTGGACGCTGAGGAGTTACGGTGGGGCTGGAGCTGCTGCTGTATTTTGGCTGCTGCTGCTGCTGCTGCCGCTGAGCAGATTCCGCAGCGAGGGGTCTGGCCACGCAGGGAGTGCTCGGCGAGCCTGGGTCGGGCTAGGAGCAAGATGTTAAGAGAGTGAGAGCTGGGAGGTGGGCAGGACTCACTAAGGAGTGAAAACAAGAAATCTAGGCAGCCAGAGGAGAGAACGGGTGAGCCTGAGCCAAGGTATCAGGCCAAGTGGAACTGGAGGAAATGTCATCATTGGTAAAGGAGGACTTGGAGAAGAAACTGTTTAAGCCACTCTCGCAGAATCTGTACGAGTTTATCGAAATAGAGTTCTCCGTCCAGGACAGGTATTACCTCTGTGTGTCAGGTAATATGCTCTTTCTGTTATCATTTCTAAACGTAAATAACCCCAAGATGCTTGGGTGATAGAGGGACATATTTTGTATTTATTTATTTTCCTATGTAATAAAGCATGTGTATCTTTTAGTGATAGGACCTAACTATGCTCAGTTTAAGAATTTGGATGCTACAGAATTTTTTAAGTGCTAAAATGGAAGACAGAAAAGAATATTGTATTAAGAATATGTTGGCCAATTGTTCAGAAATGAAACTGGGTATGTACTTTTCCTGATTTGATTATTTTGTCTTCAATCTTTTATGTAATTCACTTGCATGGCACATAGTTTTACTGTGGAAGAGCTCATTTTTTTTAGAATGCAACAGAGAGCTCTCTGTATATTTTAAATACATTGGAAAATTGAGTTATACAGCTCCATTTCCAACTAGTCTGGACAACTAGGGCTCTCTCTTTGCATGCTAGGAAAGAAAAAAGATCTTAGATTTTCCTCTGAGGGCTTATTTTAAATAGAGAATGGTCTTTAAAATTTTTCTCTTATACGAAGTATGCTCATAGAAATAATACTTTGATGGTAGAAATTAGTTCATGAAGATGGAACTTTAAGGTGAAGAGAATGTTCTCTAAACTATTAAAATATTTCCTCCCATGGTTTTAAAATTTATGAAAATTGTCTAAAGGTAGAAACAGGCTTTTGCACTTAATTTATGATTTGCCTAACTGGTAATTTTTGTGCTGAATTTAGGCAGAAATACTTGGTGCCATTATTGAATTTAATATACAGCATTCCCTTTTCCCAGTCCATGCCTTTTAATACTTTCAAAGGGCTTAGGAGAAAAGAGCTTAGAACCTCTAAGAGTTCATTGTGGATTTTCCTTATAAGGCACCTACCTCAGCATTTTCAAAAAACAAACTTGTTATAATTCCCTTCCTGGTGATTGGCTTAGAAGCACTTTCTAAAGGTGTCCAGAGGGGGTACTGCAAGGGAAGTAAAACATCTTTTTTAAACTGTTAAGAACTCTAAAATTCTGTCAATCCTAGTAAGTATAATATTTACTCAATAATAAAGAGTGATATATATACATCTAACACTTTACCTAGCATGTTTTGCTATATATAAATACAAAGTGTGAGGACTTGGCATTTCAACAAGGTAAAAAGCTTAACCGGCCCAGGAAAAGTATTCAAAGTACAGAAAGAAGTCAAATGGAACAATTTTAGAAACTGTATTATATCATAACCATCAAATCTTAAATTACTTTGACCTAATACATTAGAGAATATGCTTATTCTAACATTAACATTTAATAATTTTGTACCTATTGAGATCCTACTTTATAAAGCTAATTACTCATCATGTACATTAATATACAAGTGTTTTTAAAGAAAAACATAAAAATAATCACAAAAATGTATGCCTCCCTCCAACTATATAATGAACTAAACTTGTTCTAGCTAAGAGAAAAAAAGTTTCCTAGAATTAAATTTTTGGATATGGATGTGATCCAGCCCCCCGCCCCAGTATCCTTGAGTTCTGAGAAAGACACTGTGGGCTGGGGTCACCTGCTGCCTCTTCATAAATGATATGATTCCTTCTAAGTAGGATTGGAAGGTCAAGGGGTTGGCATTATTAACCTCGAAGGTTCAATTTTCTCATCTGGAAAATGATCACGAAAAGTAGGTGATCACTGTCATTAGTAAAATGCAATGATTCTGTCATGTAAGAAGCAAGGAAAAACAAGATCCTCTCAGGTGTGAGGAAGAGAAGACAGAATTGTGATATTCCAGATAAAAGATAAGATTATAAATCATATTAGTTCACTAACTTTTCACAACTCTCCTCTATATCGCATCCATCAATCTGAAAGCACTTTCCCCAAATGTAACATCAACATCTCTTTATGACCATTTCAAATACATTTAGACAGAAGAGTAATTTAAGGCAAAATCAATGCGATGCTTGACAGTCCTAAATCTTTGACCATGCTTTACTCAGAAAATTTCCATTGATGTGAATCAAACAGGTCAGATCACAGTTGTTGAGGCGAATAACTCCAGATTTATACCTGCGCTAATGCCATTCATGAGGGCTCTGCCCTCCTGACCTAATCACCTCTCAAAGGCCCCCCACCTCTTAATACTGTCACCCTGGGGGTTAGGATTTTAGCATATGAATTTGGCGGGGACACACAAACATTCAATCTATAGTACCCAGTATAGCTCCAAAATTGATTTTATAAAATATTTCTAGAAAAAAAAATTATATAAAAAGTGCTTTTTTGATGAAATCAATAATAGCATTCTCACTGACCCTAAGACATCATCAATACATTGAAACATTTTCATGGAAGCTTCTTGTCTTTGATAATTCATGGTAGTTTTCCCCTATCATTTAATTTCAATGATGAAAACAATTATATAACACTAGGGTTGTAAAATAAGTCATTTGTTTATTTAAAGTGTTGCTGTGCAGCTTCCTCATGAGCTACTTTTTCCTCTATTCTGACAAATTCCATTTGTTCAATTGGCCAATCTTCTTTCCATTTAGCCTCATAAATAACAGTGACTATTTTATCATGGTAATAGAGGCAGTTATTAATAACAATGTTTATTTTGAAGTTAAAAGTGAAAACAAATGGTGGGCATGATTTAAGATTGTAATTCTGAAAATGCTAACTAAAATATTAAAACTGGAGCAGGTTCATTCTGAATTTCCCTAGGTCTGTAGATATTACACACTAAATAATAATTATTCAATGTCACCTCGGATATGACTGAAACCAGCTCTCGAACATTTTGACTATCTAAACACATTTCTTTTTTAAGACAATGTGATAAGTTTCCACTTTCCCACTCCATTAATGTGAATATGGCCATTTAATTTTGGCTGGCAGCACAGCTCAAGTGTGGGAATTAGGGATTGGGTCCAGTCCAGCCTGAGTAGGTTTCTTTGACTCTTGGCTAAAGACAATCTTGGAGCCTCATTGGCTCCAGAGGAGGCTATTTTGCCAAATTAAGGAGGCTGGACTGTCTCTGTGCTGCATCATTGAACCAAAAGCTTAACACTTAAAGCATGTTCTAATTTTCTTAGTTTGGTGTTAGCTGGACAGTGACCTTTAATGTAAAAAAAAACTTGGTAACTGGTAGATCCTACCTTCTTAACATTGCTTTCTCCATTCCATCCCTCCAACCCATCCTTTACAAAACTGCTATAAAAAAAAAAAAAACTTCCTAAAATTTAAAGCTCCTCCTATCTATTTACTTAAAATCCTTTGGTGACAGTCCCCCCTTCAGTCCCCCCTACACATAGCCTTCAGGATAACATCTGAACTTTTTCATCTAACATTCTAGACTAACTCGCTCCTTCCTACCTTCCTTCATACCACCTAGTCACCCTCACACTTCAAGCCAACAATACTAAATATCTATAATGACCCAAAAGTGTCAAGTATTTCATGCTTTTACACATGCTGTTCCAGAACTCCCTCTACCCCTTCCTTCATTCTAACTCCCACTGTCCTTTACAACTCAGATGACCTCCTTCAAGAAGCTCTCCCCAACCGCCAGGTGGGGGAAGGCGTCCCTTCTCCATGTCCCTAATTGCCCTGTCCTTGCCTCACTCACTCACAGCACTGTGATCATGTGTTTTTTTTAACACGTAATTTTTTTCTTTTTCTTTTGAAATAATCCCAAACTTACTAAAGAGTTGTAACAATAATAGTACAAATAACATTACTCTTGAAACAGTTGAGAGCAAATTGGCAACATGTTGCCCCAATGCCCACATTAAAACTTTAGTGTTTAATTGCTACAGGCAAGGACATTCTCCTACATCAGTGACTTTCAACCTTTTTCATCTCATGGCACACATAAACTAATTACTAAAATTCTGCAGCTCACCAAAAAATACATTTTTTTCTGATTTGACAAAAAACAAGGTATAATTTTTATTCATTCACACTGGATGGCTATTGTATTGGTTGTTTTCATTTTTTTTATTTGACAATCTAAGGAAAAGAGGTCAGTGCCCCTGATTAAATAGTCAGGTACTGCATGTTTTAAAAATTCTTACAGCACACCGGTTGAAAATCACTGTCCTACACAATCACAGTACAACCATCACAATCGGGAAGTTAACACTGACCCATCACTATCAACTAATCCACTAGCCCTATTCAAGTTTGTAAAGCTTTTATATTAGTTTCAGGTGTACAGCATAGTGGTTAGACATTTATATAATTTACAGAGATCATGTGTTTTGTTCGTGAAGCCCCCACTCCCTGTAATCTTGGGGAGAGCAGGAACAGTGCCTTATGGGAAATCATTATTTTAATACTTAGCACAAGTCTTTATTCAAAAGGGCACCCAAACGTTTATCAAACTAATGAATCGGTGGGCCTATAATTAACTAGCTGGTTATCATAACATGTAGATGAGGCAGTGGAATTTGCTCCAAATTACATTTTCATACAGTCTCCTTTTATTGCTCCCATCCCCATTCTCTCTCACCCCCTAAGTAGTGAGTGAGGCAGCAGGCAGAACAAGAGCCTCGTCCTCTGGTTCTGAAGTAGAGCCTTTGTCTGGACAGACACAACTGCCTTGTTTGTCCACAGACACAACTGCCTTGTTTGTCCACAGGCGAGCCTTCTGTACGCACCCACCAACTTTTGCACACAATTTCTAAACTCTGAGCCATTTCTTGACGCTTGGTTAAGATCTTCTGCTCTAGGTCCCTTCCATGACATGGCCCTCAATCACTCCCTTGGTCCCCCAAATATACAATCCCTCCTCTTCCGAACTCTTGGCATCTGTGATCTAAGTCATAGCTTTAGTCTTCTTATTTCTCCTTTTAATCCTACCTAGCCCAGGAACTGGCAGACAGGATGCACCCAGTATTAGTGCATGAAGGAGCCCTCTGCAAGCTGTCTTCTGCCTTCACTGTTCTAGAGAAACTGTCCTCAGAGAAGAAATCAGTGATCTTCCCCAAGTCAGACTCAGAGCCTGGACTGAACTTTTGCTTTACCTAACGAAGTGACCTCACGCTATTGTCTCCAAATCTTTGAAATTCCCATCCTCTCGATTTCCATAGCATTGCAGTGCTAGGCTTGTCTCTTTTCCAGTGGCCCCTTCTCAGACCACTCTGCTGGCAGGTTTTCTTCTGCACTCTGTCTCACCTCTTTCCTCTGCTCTTTTCCCTGCACACCTAGTCTTGCAAACCTGTCCACACAGAAAAATCCCAAGTCCATAGCTCCATTCTTAAGCTACAAACTTCCATCTCCTTCTCTTCTGAGATAGATCACTATTCCACCCAACCATTTCCCCCTCCATGCTTTCCTATTTTGATTTCCATCTTCTATGATTTTCGTCCAGTTTCATCAATGCCTCATTTGAAGTCTTACCTGGATCTGCCCCTTCTATTTCCATAACCCACATCCTATGCCTGGGTTACAACAGCCTCTTAAAAGAAACAAAACGAAACACTTTAACAATTACTATAAACCAGGTACTACCCTGTCTCCCTCCCTCCCTAAAAACAATAAATTTTTTAAAATCTCACAATGACTTTAAAAGAAAGTGTACACAGTAGTATTTTCATGGTCACTCTTTAACACTGTGTTGCTGTGTAAGCAGAATTGTTTACTTTCCTGACTTCACTTACTTATATTGCCATAAATTAAAATTCCGACTTGTCCTGGTAAACACTGGCACTGGCTACATGCTAACGCTAAGCCTCTTAGTCCTGCCCTGAGTCGAACCCCATCCCCCACCACGGAGCTCACAGCTGAAAGCACACAGCTCAGGGTTCCACCTGGCAGGCACTGTGGCAGTAGGTAACCACAATGTAGCAAAAATAAAGTTAACACATTGAGTCAATTTGGGGGCATACTTGTGAAGGTTCAGATGCATCAGGGTTCATAAATGGGGTGCAGATATAATGTAGGTTCAAGCTCATTATAGGAAAAAGGGGTTCATAAATACTGAAAAGTATGATGATGAATAATTTATTATCTACTAAGAGTTTATGTAAACTGTTTTTCTGTCCTACAGTGACCAAAAATGAAGAAGTGAAAATAATTATGGTGAAACACTACAGAACAGGTTTAGATGAAAAATACGAAGTAACAAAAAAGTGGTCTTTGAATGATCTGCAGATGATTGATGGAAAAGAAGCAGATACTGTGAGTGCTACACTTTGTAAGGGAGATGTGGGATCGATAAGTTGGAGATCTTTATGTTCAATATCCTACTTCACGTATTCTTGGCATGCAATTAAGTGTTAAGATGACATATTTTTCTTAAGTGGTAAAGTTTAATCTACTGGGATGATGTACTGGGGTTTTTGTTTTGTTTTTTTCTGATAAGTTTAAATTTGAATTTTGTCTATTATATTTAAAAGCATCTTTCCCAAGGGCTTCTTAACAGTTTAAATACAATCAGTCAATTCAGAAACTTTAAATATATATGATGCTTCCACCGCCACTCTCTCCCCACCTCAACTTCCTCCATAAGTTTTGGGGATGCCTTCCCTTGTCTCCTTCAAACTTTACTGTCAGTTAACCACTTGGCCCTCCAGAGGGATCAATAATTCTTGGAAATCCTACAACCTTAACATTGAAAGGCGGGGAAAGGGTGTATACTCCAATCTCTCCATTTGACCATGAGACAAGTGGTTTTCCTAGTCTCCTTGCATTCTTCTGCTGAAGGAGAACTTATTACCACATGAGGAAGTCCATTCTGTTTCTGAATTGCCATGCTTTATGTTTAAATTTCCTATGTGTGTTTAACCAAAAGTTCCACCCATCTGTCCTAGTTTTGCCATTTGGAGCAATTCAGAACAAATCCAATCCTCCTTTCATATAGCAGCCTTTCCTATACTTGAGGATGATTATAATGTCCCCGAAAGTTTTCCCTTTTCTAGGTTAAATATAGCCATTTCATTCTTTAAATAACTCTCATATGAAGGTCACATTAGATAATATGCAGGACAATACAAACACTAAGAGATAGTAGCACGGGTGTTATCTGTTGCCATGACATTGCTTCAACGTCCTCCACTATTTTCTCTCTTCTGGAATGCTCCTGTTAGTCCAGAATAAAATGCAATACTTCAGACTTAGGTGACTAGTTTGTATTTCCTTTGATCTGGATTCCCTATACTATTAAACACTTAATTGAAATTTAAGTCTTTTGTGCATGAATTGCCACTTACTCTGACCTGCCATCCCCTCTACTTACATAGAATAAAGTCTAAATAAAGGTCCTTGGCGATCTGGCTGCTTTATCTCTGGTAATCCCATTTGAAATTTTAAATACCCACAGCCCTTAACTACTGACTCTTCAAGCTTAGAAAGCCCAGTCGCCTCTATCTCTCACCCCATTCCCAGGTTCTCCATTGGGTAAAGTCATATTCATGTCTCCCTCCCCCAACCCCCCGTTGAATTATGGATACAAATGTGTTATAGCCATAATCCTACAAACTGCAATTGTTGGTTTTTTCTGTCTCTTCTCTGAATGGAAAACTTCTAAAAAACTAGGACCATGACTTTTCATCTTTTACGGTAACCTTCAATCAGACATATGTTAGGCACTCAGTAAATATCTGTGTTATTGTTGGATGAATTAGAAATTAAACTCATTTGTTCTTAATCTTACTAAATACCATATTCTTAGTCTGGCTTATTCTTTCCATCTATCAAATCTTCTAATACTATGTTTTTTAAATATTCACTGTAATATGATGCATATTTAATGAGCACAACATTTAGGACTTCATCCCAGTCAGTAATAAAAATGATGAAGCAGGCAGGGCTAAGTGCATACCTCTAGGTAACTGATAGGTTATCATTACTACTACTATTATTACTAGTAGTAGTTCCGCTACCTGCTACCATCTCATACTTAGTAAACTCTGGTTAGGTGCCTGGAACCACAGGAAGATCCTTCCAGTAGAATTTCACATAATCATCACAAAACCCACATGAGTTAAATTCTATTACAGATGAGGAAAAGGAGCCTTAAAGAGATTAGTTGACTTACCAAGGTCACATAGCTATTAAGTAGTAGAGCTAGACTTTACCCAGAAATCTATTAATTTGCCTTGTGTAGACTGCTTGTTTAACATCTCTACAAATTCACATATATTCATTCATTCATTTATTGAGAATTTATGGTATATATAAGGCCCTGCCAGGCTCTGAGGCTGCAATGGAGAATTAGACACACATAAGCCCTTAATTCTGCCCTATTTAATTAATTATTTAGTCCGAATACCTAAATTTTGTCCTTAAGATCTTTACTGAAATCAATATATGCTACCTGCTATTATCTTGACTTATCACCTTGGAATCTTATTTTCAAAATTTGGTGTGTTTAGCATCACTTCTTGTAAAAGCATGCAGGATTTCATTGCCCTCTTTCCAAGGTACTCATGTAGCATTTTTCTGACAATACATCCTACATAAATGTTAGGAAATATTTAGGAAATAGTTAAATATATATTATTGCATATCAATATGCTGGAATATTTTACACACCCACACAAATCATGTTTCCAAAAGAATACCTCGGAACACAATTATTCACCATTTAACACGTTTTTAAAAAGTCAGCTAAATATAAAATTTTTCTATAATAGTCTCATTTTGTATATTTAGTCTGTCATATTATTAAAACTGAAATCTGAACCTTAAACTTTAATAAAGGTTAAAATAACATAGGTATGTATGTATATATTTATGTATGTATGAAACAAACCAGTACTTTAACAACAATTATCTCTGTGTGATAGGATTACAAATTTTTAAAAATTATTTTCTTTATACTTTTATATACTTGCCAAATTTTCTTTACTGCATTAAATTTTATCAGAAATTAATATTAAGTTCACTTATCTGTAGTTTCAGGAATTAACCATCCCCACCTCTTTTTGACCATTTCCTTATTTTTTTTCTCAAGTTCTCAAATATTAATGATGTCATAATTATTTCTACAAGTTTGTTCGGTGTCTGAGGATGTATTCAGCAAGCCTGTCAGTTCAGAGCTGTTGACAGCTAACGGCTGTGCTCTGCCTTGCCCTCGCCTTCCTGGCCTTTACCTCCACCGGCAATGTTGATTTTTCCTCCTTGAAGATCATTATCTTTGATGGTGAACTAGATACAAAAAAGTTGACTATTTCTATTTTTCTCATCACTTTAGGGCCTAAAATATTAAATTGCCAGAAGAAAACCTATAATAGCCAAAGAGTAGTTCTTTTAAAGATTTCTTTTCTATGGATAAAGTAAAAATACCCCAGTTGTTCTGGGAATTTCCACTTCTCCTTCCTCTTGGAATTGAATCCTCAGAAGTCAGCATTTATATATATTTTTTCAATAGGAGTGGTACAGTTTTATTTTAATTTTATTATTATTTTAAATATGTCTTTATTGATTGCAGAGAGAGGAAGGGAGAGGGAGAGAGAGAGAGAGAGAAACGTCAATGATGAGAGAGTCATTGATCGGCTGCCTCCTGCATGCCCCCCACTGGGGATCGAGCCCACAGCCCGGGCCTGTACCCTGACCGGGAATTGAGCCCCCACCTCCTGGATCCTAGGTCGATGCTCAACCGCTGAGCCACGCCCGGCCGGGCGCAGTGATACAGTTTTAAACAGAGCAATTCGAGCCAGAAAGTTGTCAACTTTAAAAAGGAATGGAATTAAAATGGAAGTCAATTTATAAAGCAGAATCAAAATGTTTGGGGATTTGGAGACTGACATGGTGCAACAGGGGAGAACGATGTAGCAGAAAATGGGGTTAGGCTGACTAAGCTCTTGGTTCTTGCCCTGGCTCTGCCAATAACCATGTGTGAGCTGGGCTTCACCTCTCTGGAAACTATTATCCAGCTATAAACAAGAGATTGCTGAATGCTGTGTGAGATCCCCTTTTAGTTCTAGAATTCTACCAAGATAGAGGGAGGGGGGAAGAGGGGGAGAGAGGGGGAGGGAGAGAGGGAGTGAGGGAGGGGGCAGGAATCCTATTTTAAAATTTTGGTGTGTTTGGCACCAAGGAGTAAAGGAGAAACATTTTCTCCCCTCCAGAATTCTGTAAGTAGGTTTATTCTCTTCTTTCATCCCTGCCAATCCTCTCAAACTCATTACCCTAGGGAGGGAGGGAGGGAGGGAGGGAGGGAGGGAGGGAGGGAGGGAGGAAGGAAGGAAGGAAGGAAGGAAGGAAGGAAGGAAGGAAGGAAGGAAGGAAGGAAGGAAGGAAGGAAGGAAGGAAGGAAGGATGGATTCATTCTCTGGGCGTGACTGCTATGGCTTCAATTATTAGGCTAAAGGAAAAAATCCTCTCCAAGTATCTCAAAAGCATGAAGGATATTTTCTACATGATAGGAATCAAATGTTTCAATGAGGAAACTACATAAGGCGTGTGATTAGTGTTTGGTGATAGAATGGGCATGATTTCCTTTTATTAAGATTCTCTGCACGAGTGTCTTTCAAGCTGCAATTATGACACCTAGGGAAAAATTCACAAGGGATCACTGCACTTAAAATCACATCACCCTTGGACATTCTTTTTAAAAAGTGTTGTTTTGTTTTAAAATTTTGTTAATGGTATAAAGCAAGGTGGTATTTTCACCAGCATCACAATCTTTGGGGGCAGATTTGGGAAAGGGAACTATCATTTATTAAGCTCCATACTGTGCAATTATATGATTAATCTCGTGTAAGCCTCACAGCAACACTATCAAAAAAGAGGGTCAGAACACATAAATACTTTGTCCTTGGTTACATCAGAAACTCAGAAGGGTTGTTTAACTTCAAAAGCCATCTTCTTTTTCCTGCCTTGTGCAAGAATCTTTCCATTTAAAAAAGAAATTGCGAATACCTAAGTTGTATGTAATGTTTACACACTACATGGCAACAAGTTCCTCACACTCTTGTTTGGTCTCTCTGCCCCCTTGTCAGTTAAAGGGCAATGTTTACGGCCACTTCTTTTTTATAGGACTACTTCAGATCAGTTCAACACACACTTGTTGAGAACCTAGTGGTTGCCATGAACACAAAGGTAAATAATTCAAACCTTCTGCCCTCAAGGAGAGTGAGGAGTTCAGCAGATAATGAATGTGAAAGCATTTTGTAAACTGAAAAGAGCTTTAGAAATGCAAGGCGTTGTTGTTACTGTTATTAGTAACAGTAACAAGTATTATGTTAACATAAAGGACTTCTTATATCACCTGTGATGTCTGCTTCTTCTCAAAACATCTCCACTGGAAGTATAACAAAAGCCTAGAGCAATCCAATAAGAGGCAGTCTTTAGTAATATTTTCGGTTTCAGTCCAATGATTTAATGACCCTTGTTATTAACTTTCAAGGTAATTCTTTGCTATTAAGTCAGCAGGTGGGGGATCTGTAGTCTGCCGCAGCTAACTGGCCCTCCTGCGTCTCCCCTTCTGCCTTTGGACTAGCACAGGAACCAGCCTCCTAGTGGAGAAAAGGAGAAGCCTTTTCTCTGCTCCAGAAGTCCGAGTCTTTCTCCATCCCTACCCACCCTCTCAAATTCACGACCCCGGGAAGAGTTGATAACTGTACATTCTGAGGCATGTTTTACTCGTATGACTGAAAAATCACAGATGCTTCAAAAACAATCCTTATGGTTCCTTTTAGAAGCAGTATGTTTGAAGCAAATAGCTTTGGAAAGCTCATGTGCAGCTTTTGGAAATATGTTTGGTGTTAACACTTTATAATGAATAAGCGTATACAAAAGAATATGAGAGAATCCAGGAAATTTACTTTCCTGACTACAAACAAAATCATGTCTCTTTCTCTTGTAGGACAACCCATTTTTTGATCTGCACTTCAAGAAAGTGTACAGATTGGAAGCATATAGTTGTGCTTCTAAATATGCCTTTGCTCGAACTGTAAATAAGCTGAACCATGAGTACCTTAAGAAGGACTTACAGATCGTGAACTTTGATTCTACTTACATTGATGACGATTCCTTTTGGTCCTCCAACAACAAGGATTGCTTGGTTCTTATGAGAATATGCTTTTATGCCTTCAATCTGCTGTGTCTGTCCCTGTGCCCCCTGCCACTCTGAAGATGCATACCATTTTCTTTCATCAGTATTCTATGAAAATGGCTAAGTAAATATTGGTAGATTTTTCCCCCCTTCATCAGTGACTGTTCTTTATATGAAAATAAAGTGATGCTTTGTGAATTGCAGTGAAATGTGTTTTAACGCAATCATTCAACATTTGGGATTTTGCCTAGGTGTTCCTTGGTAACTTTGGAAGGAATCGGATGGTTTTGCCTAAATTAGTATTTTACTAAAGAGTATCAAGAAGTATCTTAAAAGGCTTAAATGTATGAAAAGACATCCCGTATTCATAGATAGGAAGACTTTATATCGTCAGGATGTCAGTGCTACACAAAGCCACCCACAGATTCATTGCAACCCCTATCAAAATTCCAATGATTTTTTTTGTGTGGCACAAATGGAAAAGCTAATCCTCAATTTCATATGTTAGGGCCCCAATGGCCAAACAATCTTGAAAAATCTCCAATTTTTAAACTTACTGCAAAGCTACAATAATCAAAACAGTGTGGTACTGGCATAAGGATAGACATATAGGCCAATGGGATAGAATTGAGAGTTCAGAAATAAATCCATCACCTATGGTCAACTGATTTTTTGACGAGGGGGAAGGAATAATCCATTCCACAATGGTTCTAGTACAACTAGATATCCACGCACAAAAGAATGAAACTGGACCCTTATCTTACACCATACACAAAAATAAACTAAAAGACTTTAATATAAGATCAGAAACTATAAAACTCCTAGAAGATTTCACCTGCAGCAATTATTACTTTGATGTTTTTAATGGTGATTTTCTATTACCCTCATTATTTCTACTTTTATCATTTGAAAAAACATCATATATCTGAAAAAGGGGCTAATATCCAAAATATATAAAGAACTTGTGCAACTCAGTAGCAGAAAACCAAACAATCCTAAAACTGGGCAAAATAGCTGAAGACAAAGAAGACATACAGGTAGCCAACAGGTACATGAAAAGATGCTCAACATCATTAATCATCAGGAAAATGCAAATCAAAACCACAATGAGCTATTACCTCACACCTGTTAAAATGGCTGTTACCAAAAAGACAAGAGATAACAATTGTTGGAAACGGTATGGAGAAAAGGGGACCCTTGTGCACTGCTGGTAGGAATGTAAATTGGTGCAGCCAATATGGAAAACATGGAGGTTCCTCAAAAACTTAAATATAGAACTACCATATGATCCAGCAATTCTACGTCTGAGCATTTTTCTGAAGAAAATAAAAACACTATGCATCCCCACGTCTACTGCAGCATTATTTATAATAGTAAAGACAGGGAAACAACCTAAGTGTCCATCAATGGAAAAATGGATAATGAAATTACATTATATATAACATTCCATTACATATATGCAACTCAATAGCAGAAAAACAAATGATACAATTACATATATATATATATATATATACACATATATATAATGAAATATTATTCAGCCATAAAAAAGAATGAAATCTTTTCATCTGAAACAACATGAATGGAACTTGAAGGCATTATTCTAAGTGAAATAAGTCAGATAGAGAAAGATAAATATGATCTCTTATATGTGGAATTAAAAAAAAACAAACCCAAAAAACAAAAACAAGCTCATAGAAACAGAGAACAGATTGGTGGTTACCAGAGGGGAAAGGAGATAAAAATAAAAAAATAATAAAATGAGATCAGCTTTCTGAGCCTGGCAAAGGGAAGGGAAACAAGAAAAATGTTTAAGGTGTGTATATTTTATATGATTTCCTGCCTTAATTGACTTTTTCAATTATATAGCCAGAGACTCAGCCTAGATAAGAGTATTTCTCCTGTACCTACCTCAAAAGGATATGGAGAGAATTAAATAGTAAGGCCAGGGCTAATGCTAGGCACATAGTAAGTCCTGTCTAGAGCATATTAACAGTGAGAAAGGCAATAGCAGCTCCAAGAGAGTGACCTCAATAAGCACACAATAAATGTTTAGTTCTTAAAGTTACTAAGTGTAATAGCAGTTTGATTCTATCATTAAACTAGTGGGACATCCATCAAGTCATTTTTAAAAAAGAGTGTCAACATCATGAAAGATAAAGAAAGACTGAGTGTATTAGTTTGCTAGGGCTGCCAATCAAGTACCATAAACTGAGAGGCTTAAACAACAGAAATTGATGGTCTCACGGTTCAGGAGGCTAGAAGTCCCGGATCCAAGCTGTCAGCAATATTGGTTCTGTGAGCGCTGAGAGGGAAGAATCTGTTCCAGGCATCTCTCCTTGGCTTGGAGATGGCCATCGTCTCCTGGTATCTTCACATCGCCTCCCCTCTGCGTAGGTATCTGTGTCCACATTTCCTGTTTTTATGAGGACAGCGGTTGTATTGAAGTAGAGCCCACTCTACTAAACCTTATTTTCACTTGATTACCTCTATAAAGACCCTAACTCCAAATAGTCACACTCTGAAGCAGTTGTGGTTAGGTCTTCCACACATGAATTTTGGGGATCACAATTCAACCCATAACACTGAGGGACAAGCTGGAAGGGGCTGAAGGAGACAGGACAACTAAACTCAATGTGGGATCCTGGACTGGATCCTGAAACAGAAAAAAAATATTCATCCCAAAACTGGAAAAATCTGAGTAAAATCTAGAATTTAGTTAATGATATTATACTAAGGTTAATTTTTTGGCTTTAATCATTGTAGCATGGTTATGTAAGATGTAAGCTTTGGGGGAAGCTGGGCGAGGAGTAGCTATGTAGTAGTGAAAAGATGAAGGTTATCCTATACACACAACATCAAAACGTGGGAAGACGAGTTAGCTGCATCTCACTCCCTGAAAGCAAGTTAATGATTTAGTTATCTAGTTGTGTTGAAAATGAAAATGCCCTCCGCCCGGCCGGTGTGGCTCAGGGGTTGAGCATTGACCTAGGATCCAGGAGATCTGGGTTTTATTCCCGGTCAGGGCACATCCCCCAGGTTGTGGCCTCGATCCCCAGAGGGAGGCGTGCAGGAGGCAGCCGATCAATGACTCTCTCATCATTGATGTTTCTCTCTCTCTCTCCCTCTCTCTTCCCCTTCCTCTCTCTGAAATCAATAAAAATACATTTAAAAAAAGAAAAAAAGAAATGCCCTCTCTTTGAGCACAAGCAAAAGCACCTTTTTGTCAAAGCAGATAGTTCAAATGATAGTAGGCTAAAAAAATCTCATAAAGCTTATGCCAAGTCTTGCATTGCCCTCTCCAACTAATAAAAACCTATCCATCTAGCTCATGTGTTGAAGGTAAAAAGTTCAGATTGTGGTTAACAAAAGTGACCACTTCCTATGCTGAAGTGGTGTTTTCATAGACAGAGTAAAGACAGTGTCTTACTCACCTGTGAATTATCTACAGGAGGCATACAAGGTATGTGTATTTATTTTCTTGACATGTAATTCTTATAAAGGAAATCTGACTTTTTAGGTACTTACTGAAAACCAGGTCACATTTGCCTTAATTTATGTTTTTTCTTTTTCCCTCTGCCTTCTGTGTTCTTCCCCTTTTTAAATTTTATTCCTCTGCAAGCCAAAATGTCTTTCTTTCTCTATATTCTTTCCATATATATTTTTTTCTTTTTTAAAAAATATGTTTTTATTGATTTTTAGAGAGAGAGGAAAGGAGAAGGAAAAAGAAAAACATCGATGAGAGAGAGACATGGATTGGCTGCCTCCGTTCGGCACATCCCCCACTGGGGACAGAGCCCAAAACCCAGGCACGTGCCCTGACCAATTGAACCGGCACCCTCCTGGTGAATGGGTTGACACTCAACCACTGAGCCACACCGGATGGGCTATATTTTCTTCTTCTTCTTCTTTTTTTTTTTTTAATATTTTTTTTTTATTGATTTGAGAGACGAAGATGAGAAGGAGAGAGAGAGAGAAACATCAATGATGGGAGAGTCATTGGTCGGCTGCCTCCTGCTCGCCCCCTACTGGGGATCAAGCCCACAACCCGGGCATGTGCCCTGACCAGGAATCGAACCTCGATCTCCTGGATCATAGGTTGATTCTCAACCACTGAGCCACGCCGGCCAGGCTCTCTTTTTCTTTTACTCCTCTTTTACCTTAGCTTGCAAGCAGTTTGAAATTCCTAAGGCCTAGTTGCTAAAACTGTCAGAGTCACCCATAAAGGCATTCAGGTTGTACACCACACCCGAGGACCGCCTCTAAAAGAGAATCATTTCTTCATAGATGATGATTTACAGGTGAAACTTATAAGTGCAGGCCACCCAGCTGATTTCTGGGACGGTGGGGGCAGCTTCCTCCCTCACAACCCTCATCAGCACTCATGGAAAATACTTGTGAACATTCTCACTCTAGCATTGTCCACACTCCCTCTTAACAACATCCCGAGCATGTCTTTACGTCAGCTGTTTTCACAATAATGCCATATAACAAACAACTGTAAGTCTGAGTGCTTTCAAAGCAGGCATTAAGCTCTCGCTCGTGCATGTTTAGGTTTACTAGAATACGGCTGCACTAGGCTGGGACTGGCTGGGCTGGATTCTAAGCTTCAGGTTGAGTTTGAGTCTGTTTCACAGATCTCTTCCTCCTGAGACCAACAACTATCAGAACGATTTCTTCTCATGGCCAAAGACAGGGAAGGAAGCAAAGGGCAAGCCCAATTTTGCAAGCACATTTCAAACTTCTGCTCACATCATGTCCACTAGCAAACCCATTGGTCAAAGCAAGTCACTAGGCCAAGCCCGAGGTCAAAGGGCAGGGAGGTATTCTCTATGTCACGAGGTCATGTCAAGAACGTACAATAGGAATATAGAGGAGCAAGAGGGGCCAATAACTCGTCCTAACAAACTCCTCGTGTTGCTTCTCTTGCTCACCTGCTACTCTCAGAAGCCCGAGCCCTCCTGACTTGTCTTCTCTAGATGGGGGTTGGGAGGGTGGCTGGTAGCAAGGAAAGCATTCTGCATGCCTGGGCTCTGGAAATCTCCCTTAGGGGGAGTTATTCAGGTTGTGCAGTAATATGCTACCTAAAATTTTATTTATTTTACTTAAAAAAAATTAAAAGGCATGCTTCATTCAAACTCATACCAAGGCATTACATGGGCAAGGAAGTGGTAGCCCACTGGGTGGATATGCCCAATGTCATCAGTGTTCATCCCAAGGTCCTTAAAGTCATGGTGAAAGCTGGTTTATCTTTGGGTTCCTCGTGGCACATATAACAATGCCTGCCCCAGTAGATGTTTTATAAATACAAAAGTAAGACTTTATTTGGAAGACTAGATTTAGTTTTTGTAACAAGGAGACCAAAAATTTAACAATATTTCTTTGATTGATAGTTGCCATAGTTCCCATTTGCAAATGATACACTTTTTTTTTTTTTTAATCCTAAAGCAAGTAGCAAATTAGTGCATAATCCTGCAAGTCCATTGACTTGTTACCTTTGAAGATTGGTTTTGGGAGAAACTTGAAAACTTTCATTTCTTGGGTAAGTGGAGCCAAGTCCTGATAAAAGAGAACTGATGGACGCTTCAGTCACTTGTTTCCCCAGCCTCCGAGAGCAGCTTATTCTTGATGTGAGAGCAGCGATTCTTCCCTTCTTAGGGAAGTTTGAGCCAGGAAATTGTGATTTAACATAATTATCTCCCAGATACTATAGGGGTTCTTAAAAAGACAAACTTTTTTTTATCTTATGTAATATTTTTAATCATCTAATTCTCTACCAAAAAATCCTATTAAAAGAAAAAAAAGTCACTTAGCATAAAGGTGAGTGCCAGGACCTGGAGGAGGGGGTTGGGAGTTGCTGTTTAATGGTTCCAGTTCCAGCTTTGCAAGATGAAACGAGTTATGACGAGAGATGGTGGTGATGGTTGCACAGCATAAATGTGCTTAATATCCCTGGGTTGTATGCTTGAAAATAGTTAAGATGACAAATTTTGTTCTGTGTATTTTGCAATAATTTAAAAAATGGGAAAAATAACTGAAATTGTTAAGAAAAATGAATACTCTATTATACTTTCAAATTTTTTCCCACCTTTAAACAAATAACCAGAGGATAACAACCACAGCTGTCCTGAAAATTAACACTGACGAGATTATTAAGCCAGGTAAAAACACTTGTAATTTTCCACCAATGCTGATATTGACTAGCCCCATTTACGTTTCACTGTCAAGAGAACAAAGTAAATTTTATAGACATTCATAGATTTCAGGAACAAATCTTATTTCAACCATGTTGATGGAAATTTGTTCCAGGTAAACTAACTTTTTATTGATGGCTAGTCCTAATATCAAGTTTTTGTACATCTTTCTAATATAAACCATTCCAGGCTGGACAACTTACTTAGACCACGTTTACTGAATTCTCCTAACAATGGTGCTTTTCTATTTTGTGGTTTGACTATCCCTGTTGTGCTTACTACTGACATTAAATACGTTGCCTGAAAGACTAAAGATTCTGTGGGAAGAGAGGTAACAATCTATTACCGAAGTACCAGATTTTATATACATTTCTAAGGGAACAACAATCTCGGGACTCATTCCATGCCTCTCCTAGGAAGTCCCTGATCCTCAAGGGCTTTTATTAAGGGCAAAAATGAATCACCTACACTCCCTGTCACTAAGTAATGATAGCAGTAACAACAGCCTTATCTTTGTACAGTTTAAGTGCTACTTATCAGAAAGTTACTCACAGTTATTTAAACACTTATTAGTATATGTGAAACTGTATCTTCCCACTGAATTTTATCCATACAAATGGTAAAAACTTTATAACTCTTTGGGATAAAGGAAAAATATAAGTTGAAAGCAGAGTATTCAACATTAGATCTATTTTTCAGCAAAAATGAAATGGTCAAGCCTGTGTGGTCATATTTATCTTGGTTTGTTTACACTTCTAGGGCTCAGGTCTAGGCTTGTTGGTGGCATTGCTTCTGAATTCCCCAAGTGCAGAGAGTAGAAAATCCTATGGCCAGTGCTTGACCTGAGTGTATGAACAAAGTCATGCTGAGAATCATTAACCTCTACTTCAAGCCAAAATATGTAGACTTTTGTCCATAGTGGCCAATTCCCAGGAGAGATTCAGAATTAGGTGAGAGATGATCTCTGTACTTATGAGAGAATCTCTCCAAACGTTAAGAGGGAGCTTAGCACTGTACCGGTTGTGATATCACCCCCACAATATGTACATTGACTGAGACAGCTGCACAAAAATAAAAATAAATAAAAAGCTTTGAGATGCAATGTTATTTGCAAACCAACCTTTGCCTTCCTTGTATCTGTACATCTTATTGTATTGCTTCTCTATGTTGGATGTGCATTTATTATCTATTATATAGTTAATACTTACTGAAAATATTTATTTAATTAATAGTGACATGGGTAATTATCATCCTCATTTAGTGACTCCTTGACTTCCTTCTTAAAGCTGAAAATAGATGGAAAGTATTACGTGGAGACATTTACATCCTTTCTAATAAAGCCTAAAACACATACCAATTGCTCTATGTGCATAACAGCAGAAACTCTTCTATCATTCTGTGACTGTTAAAGACATTTACAAAGAAAGTTTTTGGAAAGTGGGGCACTGTGATACTTACTGTTCCAAAAAAATTACTTGGTGTTCTTTGTGTCCATACTAATGGTCTGACATGTCTGAAAAATTGTCCATTCCTTAGATAGGAATGTGCATCACTGAATTACAAGAAAACAATGCTAAGAAATGGAAAAGAGAAAAATCAAAGTAACTGACATAATAAAAGTTCCCCATATTAGGAACAAGGGAAAAATGAAATCATGTGAACTCATATAATTTTCTCAAACACATAAAGACCCCTTGGCTTCATACTCAAATTAAAATCAATCAGACTTAAATTAGGGGCCCAGTAAAGTAGGCTCTACAGAAATCTTCCTTTGTGAACTCTATGGAGTTTCTCAATAAACAAAACCCATGATATCAGTTGCACTACACACCCATTGGGGCTTCATGAGGCAGAGTCCTGGAGGTAGTAGGACACTTCTGTCCTTCCTCCCTCAGGGCTTCCAAGCTAAGGAAAAGGGACTCCCCTTCATCTCCAAAAGGAATGAAATGAGTACAGGTTACCTTGAGTGCTCTAGAATCATCAAGTCTCTACAAACTTCATGCCTCTGCTTTATCAGTGCACAGGATCAATTGATTTCTCTAAGGAAACAATTAACTTCAGTAATCTTGCCAATATTGTTAAATCATCAATATTCACTACTTTTGACCATTTAGAAGAGACTTTTCCCTAAGAGCCTATTAAAGATGGGAAAATTATTTCAGCTTATCCAAATGTGAGATTGCCTCTTACATGATCTATGTTAATATATGCAACCTTCTGTCTATGAAAGGGAAGCAGGACCTCAGGGTCTGAGTGACTTTTGTACATTGTTTAAGAACAGACATCTACCCAATTTAATCTTGTAAACTAACCTGCATGTAACAGTATTTACCATTTACTGAATGCTTGCTATGTGTTAAGCAATGTTCCAAGTGCTTTACAGGGAATAGCAAATTGCACAAGGTCCCAAAAGATGGGGATTATTATTTTGAATTTATAGAGGTTCAGAAGAGTTAAGTAACTTGCCCTGTGATCATTGAACCAGTAAAGACCACACTTGAATCCAGGTCTGCATGACCCCTGTGACCATGTACTTTACACTAGTTTATGTTGCATTCCAAGTCTAATTTATGCAAATGACTGTGGTAAAAGAAAGAGGTATTCACTGAAACACTACTATGTGCCTATTAGGTGTCCTTGAGCTAAATAGTTCATTAATTTGTGCCTCCATTTTCTGGTCTTTAAAATGAGGATAACAAAGATTCCTGCTCATAGAGTTGTTGTGAGGGCTAAATAGTTAATACATGGAAAGAACACAAGTGCATTTTTATGAGTTCTAAGAAATGGGAATACATCAGTGAACAAAAGAGATAAAACGCCCTTGCTTTCATAAAGTTTCCTTCTAGGGAAAAGGAAAGAGCAAATAAACCAACAAACAAATATATGTCAGTATGTAAAGTCATAGTCATGTCAGGATATAGTAAGAACCATGTAAGAAAATCAAAGAGCAACCGGAAGATCAAGAATGCTAGGTTGGGGCACTATTTTAAGTAGGGCCATCATGGGAGACCTTGTTGAGGTAACACATGATCAAAGACTTAAGAGGGATGCAGTTGTGTACCATGCAGGTATTTAATAAAAAGTCATTCCAAGCAGAGGGAAAAGCAAGTGCAGAGATCCAGTTTGCCTAGTCTTTCAAGGGACAACAAAAAGGTCTAAGGAACTAGAGTAGAGTGACCAAGGGGGTCATAGGAGATGAAGTCCTGGTGGGTGGGGAAGGGGCTGATTATATAGGGTCTTGTACGTCACTGTAAGAGCTTCAGTTTTTACTCTGAAACTAGTGGATGGTTTTGAGCAAAGGGTAACATGACTGGACTCATGTTTCTAAAAGCATCCCTCTGGCAGCTATGTTAAAAATAGGCTGTAGGCCCGGCTGAGCCTGGCTCAGTGGTTGAGTGTCAACCTAGGATCCAGGAGATTGCAGTTCAATTCCCGGTCAGGGCACATGCCGGGTTGCAGGCTTGATCCCCAGTGGGGGGCGTGCAGGAGGCAGGCGATGAATGATGACTCTCTCATCATTGATGTTTCTCTCTCTCTCTCCCTCCCTTCCTCTCTCTGAAATCAATAAAGACATATTAAAAAATATATATAGGCTGTAGGAAGGGTAGCAAAACAGTTATAGGAAGCTATGAGAGACCATTTGTACTGCAGTAATTCAGGAGAGACATAATATTGGCAATAATCAAAGAGTAGCAATGACGATGGTGAGAAGTGATCAGATTCTGGATGTACTTTGGAGGCAGAACCAATAAGATTTCTGGAAAGATTGTATGTGGAATGTGAGAGAAAGAGAGGAGTCAGGGACTGGCCTGAGCAGCTGAGAAGAGAGATTCCATTAACTCAAACAGAGAAAACTAGGAGAAGCAGTGTTTAGAAATCTTTTGTGCATCTTCTTATATCCTTCCAGCCTCACCTCTTATTCCAGGTATTGTGCAATGATCAGCCCTGTGCAGACATCAACAGCTTCTCTCAAGAGCACATAATGTCACCTTGCCTCTCTCACTCCCTGCCTAATACGTGGGATACCTGCAGAAACCAGCCCTCCTAGCACATGTGCAACTAGAAGCATATGGTGCAACCCTGACCAATGGTAGACAAGAGCTGATGGATAAATGCTTTCCTCTTCTTTCTTCTTCACTCCAGTACAGATTTGTGAGATACATTTCATAAGGCTTCTCAGAAGGTACCACAGGATCAATCCACCAGTTCATGGCATGGGGTCAACTGAATAATGCATTCTTATATTGGCTTTTCATTCTTGTCTATTTTGTTTACCCTGAGTCCCTTATTCTGTTCCCTGAGTTCATATTCTCAAATAAACTACCTTTGTCTTGGGCTCTGCTTTCAAGGGAATCATGGGCACCAAACGTGGCTCTAGAAATCAAACCCTCAGTATGGGATTTTGGAAGCTGAGCCAACAAACTGATCACAAAACAGTAAGGACCTCCTGCTGGTTTGGTGGTAAATTGCAAGTGGTGATTATCCCTGACATACAGTAGCATCACAATTACTCAATTGTAGCAGATTGGAATGAGGTGCAGACAGAAGATGATTCACTGGATTATATTGAGCATTATGAAGGCAATGATAATTATTAGGAGGCTGACTTCTGTTACCTGCTTTGGAGATCTTAAAAGAAAACGAGTCTCAGTTCAACCAACAGTCAAATCATGGCACATTGTGAAAGCATACTTCTAGGGCAGTGTAGCCACTGAGAAGACCGTGCAAAAAATCAGCCCCAATATATAATCCTAAGGGTGGCAGAGCTGCAAAGGAGCCTGAATGCACCGCCTTGAAACATCACCCATTGTCAAAATGATAGGAACTTGAGACCTAGAATGTGGACATTTGTGTTGAATGCCTGATAATCTCAAACCCCCAGGCTCTAGTCATCTTCTGTGCCAACAGGAGGTCTTTATGGTCTTGTAATCAGTTTGTAGGCTCAGCTTCCAAAATCCCATACTGAGGGTTTGATTTCTCCTTTGTCTTGATAAAGGAAAAGCAGCCTCTCCTTGTCTGGAAATGCTGCAAAGAATATATCTGAGGCAAGTGCCTCCTAATATAACCTCATTTTCTTTAATATCCACCCCCATTACCCTCACTGACTTGAGCCTATAAGCAGGGTCAGATCTCAGCACAACCCACGTGGGGGATTGCAGTCCCTGCTCTAACAAGAACTAGACCCGTGTTCCTCAGTCTCAGCACTAGTGATATTTTGGGCTGGATAATTCTTTGTTGTGGAGGGTTGTCCTGTGTATTATAGTTTGTTTAGCAGCATCCCTGTCATCTAACCACATGCTTGTAGAACTCTCCCAGTAATGAGAATAAAAAGTGTCTCTGGACATTACCAAGTGTCCCCTGGGGGTCAAAATCACCCCTAGCTGAGAATCGCTGAGTGAGTCTAACTCAAGAGGAATTACAGGACTGGCTAACACGTATCAGAGGAACCAGGGGAACATGTGTGAGAGCGAATATTTAGAACATTAACCAGAGGAATCCGGCTATAAGGCTGGACAGGGGTGAACTTATGACGTGGGATCATTTACCTGTAATTCTAGGTTTAATGTTTTGGCAAGAACATCTGGAGTCAGTCGTAATACACAGCCTTGGTATCTCTTTAAAGCATGTTCTAAATGAGATGTTAGAATAATTCTGAATGAACACTGAGACAGAAAGCAAAAGATTCAGGGAAGAAGGGATGTGAGAATGAATTTATTCTGTGAGACGAAAGAGTCACCATTAGAATGCATTTCCCAAAGTAAACTACTGCACATAGCCTTTGTTTCAGCCTCTACTTTTTGGGGGATCCAGGAGGGGAGGGGAAAGAGGAGAATTTAATTTTTGGACACATAAGTCTGAGATGCTTAACAGACATCCAAGTGGAAATGTTGCGGAGGCAACAGATACACAAATCTGGAGTCCAGGGAAGAAGTCCAGGCTGCTGAAATGAACTCACTTTCCAATGCTGAGGAGGGATGTAAACATAAAGGTTAAAAAAAAAAAGAGGGGAGACAATAGCACATGCAATTGTTACATAGAGGGTTTCCGCAGTAACTGTTTTGGGACCAAGCAGGAGGGAGCTAGGGGTTTTTGTAAAGATAAGACTAGATACAGATTCTGCTCTTAAAAGGGAAGTTACTTAATGAAATTTAAAAGCATTCCGAGTAGCGCTGACTAGAGTATATTGATATCAGTAGCAAACATGTCCCTATTGTTGATTTTTCCACCAAATTGTATCTTTAGATAAACACTGAGACACTGCACAGCTCATTTGTCTCTTTTTCTGTGAATCCATCCCTGACAAAGTGAGTTACCACCTCTTGTGCATTCCCATGGAATTTAGTCTCTTTTTTTCTACCTCTATGGTTGGGTTTACCTCACTAGACTGTAATTTATCCACTTATTTAATTGTCTCCCCAATCAGGGTGTGCCCTATTCTGAGTGGGATCCCTGTCTTTGTATCTCCAGCACCTAACACAGTGCCTGGCACAGAGGTGGCACTGTCGGTCAAATAAGTGAATGCATGCATGAGTGGATCTCTGCAGAACCCTTGCAAAGAACTGCTTTGTGCAGGAGCAAAGAACTCACTCCTTTGAATTCCCAGCACACTTACCTGTCCTGTAACTCATTTTGGTCACTTATTTTGTTTTACTTTATATGCACTTGTGTGTCTATCTTATTTAGCCCTACCACACCGTGAACTTCTTCAGGCCGGATTCGTGTCTGAATCACCTCTGCACCTCCAGTCAAGTGCCTGGCAGGAAACAGGTGCCAAGACTATGGAGTAAAAGAACCACTTGCCTCGCAACCAGCTGCATTGGCTGTGCCTCTCAAACTTCACTGGGCATGGGCGTCATCTCCTTAACACTCAATCGGATTTCTTCTCAAATAAAGTGCGGAAAATATCTGCATAAATAGCATCTCTAAAGAAAGTAACATCAGCGCCAAATCCTCGCGTCCCTAGTCAGTCTCTGAGCCGCAGAGGCCGCGCCACTGCAGTCCTTGTCCCGCCCCTCCCGCGAGAACTTGCCCCGCCCCTCCCGCGAGACCTTGCCCCGCCCCCTCCATGCCCATCGCCGCCTCTCTTTTCCTCTCCCCGGGCCGACTTCCGGCGTGGAGGTTTATCACGTGCCCGGATATGGGAAGTGGTGGCCGAACCGCCCCTTCCGGTTTACCGCTCAGTTGAGGGGCGCGTCTTAGGAGTGGTGGGCGCTCCCGCCCCTCCGCGTCTCGGGTTTGGAGGACGCGCCTCGGCACAGCCGGGCTCAGTCCGGCCTTGCGGTAAGCCTTGGGCCGCGGCTGCCCGGTAGTCCCGGCGGGGGCGGACAGACTAGAGGACTGGCGGGAGCCAGGGTGTGAGGCGGCTCCTCGGTCCCCTGCGCTTTCAGCGCGCGGGGTCAGCGACTCTAGCTCCGCCGTCGGGCCTCCCTTCCTTTCACCGCCTCTGGGTAGGGCGCAGAGTCTGCTCGGAGCATCGCCTGGCTCCTTGCCCTGGGGGCTGGGTGACCAGTCCCCACACATCTCTTTATGGTTCCGCCCATAGGAACCGTATTTCATTTGGGCAACGACCCCCATCACTTCGCTCTTTGGCGTAGACCGGGCAGGAGGGTATGACAGTTGCCTTCCCCTTCTTTGTCCAAATACACATTTTCTTCTAAATCTCTCAAGTATATTCCCCTGTGTCCGTGCACTGTTTTCTCCTCTGGATGACAATGCTCCACGCGCTGAGGTGTCTTGATAGCCAAGGCGGCCCAGCCCGCACTGAGACTCACTCGGACAAGCTGTTGGCCACACGCTGTCGTGGTCGAACTGAATTTAAGGAAACCAGAACCAACGCAGAGGAAGCAGCGCCTGTCTGCCTGCCTCTGGAACGCGGTCAGACAAGGATTCTTAAATCTGAAAAGTACTTTTAGACGATCTTGACTGATGTATTCACTGTCTTAACAGAAAAGTAGGTTGGAAAGACTGTAGAGCAGGGGTGGGGAACTTCGGCCCTGGGCCGTGCAGGGCCACAAGATCATTTGGTCTGGCCCTGCCGAGAGGCCTCACCAAAGAGAAGCGGCTCCAGCCATCACATTAGGGGTGAGTTAATTAAATGTTTGACCCAATATGACGGGCTAATTTTTAAGTTGATAATTCTGTGTGGCCTTTGAATGATGTTATAAATAGCCAAACGGCCCTCGGCAGATAAAAGGTTCCCCACCCCTGCTGTAGAGTGTCACTTGATCCTTACTTAGAATGTAAATGCCACGGAGGCACTAGTGGCCTTCTCATCATGATCATACTTGCCCTTTTCACTGCTGTCACCTGGAACAGTACCTTGCATTTAGTATGACATCAGTATTTGCTGAGTGAATGAGGGTCAGGTAGTGCCTTTCATTATGCCTAACTCCTTTATGAGGTATGGGCAGTCTTTTTTTTTTTTTTTTTTTTAAACCACTATCCATTTAGTCGGTTGTTGCTTTTAACCAAAGAGGGACTGTGATGTAGACGTTGGCCACTAATAGTCATTCATTTGACCAGTTTTTACTATTCAGTTCAGGTTGCCTCAAGAAGTATTTGTTGAGTAACTACTGAGAAAGAACACAGAACTATGCCAGTGTGTGTCTTTCCCTCCCTCCCCCTTCCCCTTCTCTCTCTCAAGAAAGTTTTTGAGATCTACAAGCTTCCAATCTCTTGAAGCAATTTGCAGCAAGTGCTTGACTGATCAGTAAATACAGTAAGTGCCATAGCAATTGAGAGGAGACCGTTTGGATTAAGGTCTTTACTGAATCAACTTTATGTAAATCATGAAGTGTAATTAGGGTTTGGATAGATGATATTCTCTGCAGGGAAAAGCACCTAAGCAAAGATTTAAAGACCGGAATAAACAACAGGGCTTGGAGTGGAAGGCTTATGTTTTGGAACACTAGTGAAACGTTGAACAAGAGCATGTTGTGATGAAAGCTGTGCTTTAATATTACTTGTTTGTTGAGGTTTTTGGGGTTGTGGAAGCTTGCAAAGTGATAACCAGATACTGTGCTGTTAAATAAATGTAGTTGATGTGAACCTGGGTCGGTGTGTTGACGGGGAACAAAACAGAAGGATAAATTATGTGTCGATGAGGGGAAGTCAGCGGAATGTGGCAGCAGATTTCGTGTTGACAGTAGAGGAGGGGACTCAAATATGACGGAATTTGAACGTGGACATTGCTCACAGACGTGAGAGTTCTGAAGGGGGAACTAACCTTAGGGTAAGAATAGTTGTCCTGTTATTTGGTAATGTCATTTTGGTTAATTTATTAGATGCCTGCTACATCCTTGCCAAGTTGCAGGAATACAAGGATGAGTAAGACTTGGTTCTTGTCTGCAAGGAGCTATTTTTAATGCGGGAGAGAATACAGTGAGCTAGAAAATAATGTTTTAAGTGCTGTGTTAGCACAGTAAAGAGGAAATGTTAGAGAAGTAGAAAGGGAATTAGTGTGTGTGTGTGTGTGTGTGTGTGTGTGTGAGTGACTACACAGATTTTGAGGGGCGGGTTTGACTCTCCCAAGGAGAAAAGCATTCCAGAAAAGGAAATTGCATTAACAAAGCCCAGAGATAGACAAGCAAACTGGCCAGTATCCTGTGTGGCTTGGGGATAGGGTGCAGTAGATCTTTTAGCACAGTGTGTAGGCCCTAGAACATACTAAGGAATTGGTAACAAGGACGTTTTGTAATAGGTGGAAGGGAGGTTAAGATGGGTGAAGATGTAGAGAGAGAGAAAAGAAAACAGTTGGTGAAAATTATACTTCATGGTGCCTACGTTCTCTGCAGAGTAGATGGCGAAGTCACTTGCAGAGAGGGAGGAGGCTGACACTACAGTTGGGGGTTGGAAGAGAGAAAGAAGGATTTGCAACAACACTGATGGGGAGTAGGAAGAGGAGTCATCAAAGGAAGTGTTAAAGAATTGCTGAGCAACATTGAGTCATTGGATTTAGATATTCATAATGAATGCAGGGAACAAGGAGGTGCGGCCTTCTTAAGTGCATATGGTAGTACGAGAGAAGTGGAGAAAAATATACTGTTTATGTAGCTTTATAAACAGGGTGAACTGGTCTACAACAAACAAGAGGAAGATAACTGAAGGGATAGTGTGAGTGTAGGGAAATGGACACTACTTCCAGGCTAGGTTTGAAAAGAAGCTTGGAGAGATCAGATAGACAAAGCAGGAAGGAGAGCAAGGTAAGAAGATTAGAGGCTGAGATGAGATGAAAGAGGGAATATCCGATTTTTGTGAGAAAGACAATTTTTGAGTTGGAGCAAAGATAAAATTTTCACAGATTGAGTGAAATAGAGGAAATACCTCATTTACAAAAGTGTCATTGTGTTATGAAAATTCATTCTAAGTCATTTATTTAAAACATACTTTCTTCATTTTCCCATAGAAATGGTGTTAGAAGTTAATTTCCTAAGCAAGTTCACGTATATGAAATGCTATATTTGCATTAGAAAATAGTGAGATATATATATACACACATGCTATATTCAAAATATAAGATTGAAAAGAGATTTTTAAAAATATTTAACTTAAGCTGATATTTTCAAAAAGATGCTGAATTACATGAGAAGGAGATAAGTGGAAACCTATTTTTTATAGTAGCTTTATTGAGGTAGAATTCATATACTATAAAATTCACCCTTTTCAAGTGTATAATTCAGTGTTTTTAGTATATTCACAGGGTTATACAGCTGTCACTACTATAATTCAAGGACATTTTCATCACGCACAAAAGAAACCCCATACCCATTAGCAATTACCCCCCCCCATTCCTCTTTCACCCCAGCCCCTGGCAACCACAAATCATTCTGTTGCTATGGATTTGTCTACTCTGGACATTTTATATAAGTAGAATCATAAAATATGCAGTCCTTGGTATCCCTCTTCTTTCACTTAGCATGTTTTCAGGACTTATCAATGTTTTAGCATCTATCCGTACTTTGTTCCTTTTTTTGGTTGTGTAATATTCCACTGTATGGATTACACGTCAGTTTGTTGTATCAGTTCATGGATATTAGAGTTGTTTCCACTTTTTGGCTATTGTGAATAATACTGCTATGAACATTCATGTACAAGTTTTTGTCTGGACATAAGTTTTCAGTTCTCTTGAGTATATACCTAAGAGTGGAATTGCTGGATCACATGTTAACTCCATATTTAACATTTTGAGGAATCACCACACTGTTTTCCAAAGTGGCTGCACCATTTTACAATCACTAGTATGAGAGTTCCTTTTTCTGCACATCTTTACCAACACTTGGCTTTTTACTTTTACCCATTCTAGTGGGTGTAAAGTGATAGGTATCTCATTGTGGTTTCAGTTTACATTTCCCTAATGTTAGTGATGTAGAGACATCTTTTCATGTGCTTATAATCCTTTGCTCAGTTCTTAATTGGGCTGTTTGTCTTTTTACTGTTGAGTTGTAACTGAGTGGTAAGAGGTCTTTATACAAGAAATTTATATTTAGAGATTGAGCATGTGTTTTAAAATTTTTTTCTCAACTCTTTTTTTTTTTTGTATTATAATCTTTGGTGAGCACTTCCAAAGACTTTATAGTTTGCTAACTGCTTCTCTAATTTCTTTTCCAACTATACAGCTTTTTATTTTTATGATGTAGTTGTATTAATGCATTAAATCAATCTTCCTATGCTTATTAGCCATAGATAAGGTCATTGTAAATCATAAACAGAACAATGTAAGAGAATGATTTTGAGACTGAGCTTAATATCTATATTCCGATTTTTTTCAGCTGAGTAAAGATGACAGCAATCAAACATGCGTTACAAAGAGACATTTTTACACCAAATGATGAACGCCTGCTGAGTATTGTCAATGTCTGCAAAGCAGGAAAAAAGAAAAAGAACTGTTTTTTATGTGCCACAGGTGGGTATTTAGTAAGAAAAAGTCTTGTTTGCCATTCTTTTATTCCCACGGGGACTTTTCTTCTGTATTCTAAATATTCTCATCATCTCTCTAACTGGAAAAACTGTTGGACCAACAAATTTATTTAAAACATTTTTTTAATTAAGTATTGTGTAGGTACAAAAGAATTCCTATAACATACGGTATGAAGACTAACTATACCGTGATACTTGGGTTTTGACAGACTGCTGACATTTTCAGTCTGGTGGGTTCGAAATAAGATTTCATTGTGGTTTTAAATTGTATTTCCTTAATAATGAGATTGAGCCTCTTTTTACAAATTTATCAGCCATTTAGTTTCCTTGCCTAAGAAATATACCTGCTGGTTAGAGTGTTGTCTGAATATGACAAGGTTGTGGGTTCAATTGCCAGTTGGGGCATTTACAAGAATCAACCAATGAATGCATAAATACGCTTCTTTGTGATCTGTGTCTCCTTCTTGGTGAGGTGTCTGTTAAGGTCTTTGACCCATTTTTTAATCAGATTTTTTTCTTGTTGAGTTTTAAGAGTTTTACTTCTCAAGTACTCTACCTCTGACCCTCTAGTATGATTTAGAATCTTTCATTAGTATTCTGAGCATTCCTCAGTCATAGCATTTGTTATGAAATATTATTCCTTTAGCATTGGGTATAGGCACCTGATAGCTATATTTTAATGAGTGAGCGAATGAAAGAAAAATGAGTAAGTGAATGATATTTCTATTGAAAGTGTGTATTTTATTCAACAGTGACAACTGAACGGCCTGTGCAAGTGAAGGTGGTCAAAGTCAAGAAATCTGATAAAGGAGATTTCTACAAAAGGCAAATTGCGTGGGCTCTTCGAGACCTTGCTGTGGTAGATGCCAAAGATGCTATTAAAGTATGATTTTTTTAGGGTGTTTTTTTTTAACCTGTATTCAAAAAGTGTCTTTCATTTTATAGTGTAGTATTATGTCTTTTAAAATGATCTAATCTTGTTATTTTGTAATCCACTGGTCCATCAACTAACCAAGAATTAGTCTAAACTGTATCACTCAAGCTTTCATTCTCCCACTCCCCACTCTTAGGCTACTGAAAATAGGTACATATGTATGTTTCATTGTTTTTGTTTTTTTTGAGCTACAGTTATGTTTGTGCACAAGACATAAACTAGAGCAAAATAACCTTGACTCTATGCATTTCAGTATTTAAGTCAGGTATACCTAGTATGAAATCCATAAGTTAGTACAGATTTTTAAGTGGTGTATTGTTTGAGTAGTTTTTAAAAAATCATTGTTCCCGTAAAACCTAGTTCAGAAACCACATATAATATAGCAAAGTGCGTCTTTCTTAGTCCTCATGAATTAATATAGAATTGCTAGCTGAGGCAGCCAAGCTGACCTTGTTTTGTTATTGTTAATCCTTACCTGAGGATATTTTTCCCATTGATTTTTAGAGAAAGTGGAAGAGAGGGAGGAGGAAAGAGAGAGAGAGGGAGAGAGAGGAAACATAGATGTGAGACACACACATAGATCGGTTGCCTCCTGAACGGGCCAGGGATCAAACCTGCAACCCAGGTACGTGCCCTTGGCCAGGAATCAAACCCAAGACCCTTTAGTTCACGACTAGCACTCTAACCAGTGAGCAAAACCAACCAGGGCCCAAGCTGCCCTTTTGAGGCCATGGTCTGATGTTTGTGGCTCAAGTAAAGGAAATGAGAGAGAGTTAAACACCTTATTTTAAGGAACTTAAAGAGTAAGATATAGGAATACAAATCTTACACTTGTCATTTAAGCCATATTCAAACTCCAAGAAAGGTGAATGAGATCACAACCATGTTAAAGGGCCACCTTTATTCCTGACAATTCGAGGTTTTCCACAGCATTGCCTTTTTCAAAGAAATCAAGTAGAGCTCCTCTGAGTAAGTGCTGCCCCCTCCTCATCTCCCTCCGCAGCCCAGAGGCACCTCCAGAGCGCCAGGGCATGCATAGTACACATCTGCTCATGCTGTTGATGGGGCTAATAGCAAGGCTCATGTCATTACAGGTGCCCTTTGATTTAACTCCTCATGTCTTATACATTTATTAAGAAGGCACAAAGAAGTAAAAACTACCTTTGTAGAGCAATTTGATAACATAAAATTCTGGTTTTACTCTTACCCTGGTATAAACTTGTGAGGAACTAAAAACTAGACAAAATGACAGGCAGTTGAGTCAGGTGCAAAATAATTTTTTAGTGAAGCAAAAACAACTTTAGAAGAGCCCTGTGTATCTGGAGAATTCAGGTTTCTTTCAAATATACAGAATGCCTTTTCTTTAAGTATTTTTGGCAAACTAGGCCTTTGCTTTTATCCCTAAGGAGCACCCAGTTTTTAGAAAAATGTGGAAACAGGGTTTGGCAGGTGTGATTTTAAAGATACTTTACTAAATTATTTAACAAATAATTTCTGTTACCATGGGGAAGGATCAAGCGTAGAGGCTTTTTTGGTAGGTTTCTGTTTAAGAGAAAACACTTTAAGGGCTTTTTAGAAACATAGCTTTATTTAGAAGCCCTTTTTCCTTCAATAGTTTTGTACTTCGTAACCCTGTTGACTTGAATAATTTGCTAACTTGGCTGAATGCTTATTGGAATGCTTTCTCATGGATGACGCCTCATTGCTGACTTGCTTAATGGATTTTTTCTTTTCATTTTATGTAGGCACCTTGATGTGTATATGCTATATATGGATATAAAACATAAAATTTTTATACATAGCCTAACATTAGCCATTTAGTATCACACATTGATTTGTGTGAGTGTTGCCACTGGAGCACTCAGCTTGTTTTATGGCATTATGGGAAATATTCCCAGGGAAGAGACCATTTCCCATCAAGTTTCATATTAGTTGCCAATACTCTTAGATTTTTTTATAAGTAATAATGCAACTATCTATTCATTGTAAGTGTAGGTTTTTAATCTTTCAATGCTCAATTCTGCTTATTGATATATAAATTAAACAAATTAGTAGTTCCATGCTACCGTAATATGATTGTGCCACGTACTGGTAAAGTTCTGATCCTGAAATTATCCCAAGTCTTCACAGTATAAGTCTGATATAACTTCCCTTGCTTTTAAGGTCTTTATTTACATTTTGTTCCCCCTAAATAACACTTTAAATTAATTAAATATATTATTAGCCTTCTGTAGAATATTGAGAATGTTTGAGCCTAGATTTTAATTCTTTGATGTGAAGAAAAGTATATGTCCATCTGTGTTCACTTTTTATATTTATGTACTAGTCAAGTTCTACATTCAGGGGACAATTAGCCTGGCATGAAATTATTGCTATAGTGTGGCTCAAGAGACATGTAGAGAGCATAGTGCAATTCCTTCACATCAGTCTAGCTGCTTTTCAACTTTTGAGACACCTTTAATCATTCTATATTTTCAGAATTGAAAACAGTTAGGGGCAGTCTCTGCCTTTTACCAGATTTGTTCTTGAAAACCGCACCAGGATATAGAGTGTATTTTTTTCTCATATGGTATAATTAGAAGATATATTCTTTATCAGGAATTAGTGTCAAGTCACAGTTATAAATAATAGTACATCAAAGAAGAGGTATAACTCTAAAACCCCATAAGCAATTTAAAAAGAAAAATTAGTTCCACATCAAAACTAGAGGCCATTGTCATTTACAGATTAGGAAGCGGAGACACAAAGCCTTTACTTTTTAGTCATAGTCTCTGGGGGGATAGGAAGAAAATTACCAAAACTATGTTGTTTTTTATCTTGCTTCTTTTGGGAGGTAAACAACATTTTTGCTCTAAATTGAATTTTCTGAGCCATTCTCTGCAAGTCACTTAGCTGATTTTTAATGGTGATTTCTTTTTCAAGAACAGCTTCAATTTCTTTTTGTTTTATTGAAATGCAGATTTTACAATAATGAAAATGGGATATGATCAAAACAATACCTTGTATATTTTTTTTTTCCAGGAAAATCCTGAATTTGATTTACATTTTGAAAAAGTATATAAATGGGTTGCCAGCAGCACTGCTGAGAAGAATGCATTTATTTCATGCATTTGGAAATTGAATCAGCGCTATCTCCGGAAGAAAATTGATTTTGTCAATGTCAGTTCACAGCTTTTGGAAGGTAACAGTTAAATAAAAATGTAGTAAAATAAAATAAAAGTGTATCTATAACAGAATATATCATTTGACATTATTTAAAGTAAATAGAACACAGTTATCTTTTTTGTAAAGGAATTTAAAAATAATTTTATTGCAGAAATGATTATTCATTATAGAAAATGGTACATTAAATAAATAAAAATTGCATAGATACTCGGAGATAACATTTTGTTAGAATTCTTCTAGTCTTTTCTTCATCCAAATTTAAAATACTCTTTCAAATGAAGAAATTTACATTGTTTTCTAACATACTTTTTTGTATAATGTGTCATGAACATTTTCCATGTTATTAAATTCTTATACAACATTATTTTTAATGGCATCATAGTATTCCATCATATGGGTATGCTGTAATTTATTTAATCATTTATTTTTAATTTTTCAATCTTTGCTTATTTTAAAAAACTCTGAGATGAATATCTTTGTAGCTATATTTTTGTGCAGAGAGTAGGTGTAGTGATTAAGTACGCAATCCTGGCGGGAGACTGTCTGGGTTCAAATGCTGGCTTTGTCACTTACTAGCTATGTGACTTGAGTTATTCTATGTTTCAGTTTCCCTTATAGCAGAAATAGAGATAATAAAAGTATTTACCCCATAGGATTGTTGTGAGGATTAAATTACTTAATATCTGAACATGATGAGAGCCATGCCAGATATATAGTAAGTACTCAATAAATATGAGCTATAATTATATTATCAGGATAAAAATCCTTAGACTTGAAGTTAATTAAGATAATTTTGATCAGTTATCTCTTCAGAAATGTTACTAGAGATTATTTTATGTTACAAGACAAAAACTCTGTTGTTAATTATTGAAAATATATGAGATTTTATTCTTTTAAAAACTTCTTTCATCAAGATATAAACATTGTAAGAAAATGGTTCTGTATGCCTTGTAGATGTAATTTCTTTATTTCAAAGCAGTTGAAAGAACAGATTTGTTGCTCCTCTTTATTGAGAAAAAAACTTAGATCTGTCTTAAATTATAAAGAAAACTTAAATTTGGCCTAAGTTGTATATTAACATTTAAAAATAGAAGCTTCTATTCTGTCAGGTGGAAATACCTGAAATTGCCAATATTCAGCCAGTCTGACCTATAAAAATAGCAGTTTCAGATATTTCAAACTATTCCTTTTCTTAGTCACTTGCCTCTGTCTTTTCTTTTTATTGTTTATTATTATTATTATTATTATTATTATTATTATTATTATTGGCCATGGATCTTTCTCTCCTTAAATGTAGTATTCTTTCTTACCAGTTATAATTAGTGAGCCTGATACTAGTTTCAGATTTACTGCTTGGAACTGGCAGAGGCAAGTCACACCTGTCAGGCCCTGTGCTCCTCCCCGCAGTGAGGCTGGCCTTGTGTAGGAGCCCTCAGTGTTGACCTCTCACCAGATCAGACCCCAGTGTCTTGGTGACTGAATATGTTGCAGAAATGACCTTCAAAATATTTATGGTAGTTTTTCATGCCTTAAATAGTGGTTTAAATTTTTTTATTGGCTTTTATTTATTTATTTTAATTACAGGGTTGAATATTCTGTTAAGTGAATTTAAAAGCTTGCTGTCCTCTTTTCAAATATTATGTATTTCCAGATGTTATTTATTGCCTAAAATGTATTTTAAACCAATATATTTTATGAAGTCAACAATATAGGAAAATATATACCCTGTCATTATTTACCTCATTAAGAAATATTACCAAACTCAATGAGAAGAGTATTACTGTTATTGAGAATGAAGTGTCTAGCTTAAAAAAAAAAAAAAGACAATTTTTCAGGGCCTAAAACAAAGGTGTAGATGTTTTCATTGTTATAAATATTAACCCAAATTGAGATAAATTTTAAGAATACTGAGAAGATCTTTTTGGATCTCATTTTGAAAATCACTTTCTGTAAATCAAATAACCATTGCTTTGGTTTAGCGGAGTTCACGGAGTAGCTTTTTTAAAGTTTCCAAACCTGTTTTAATGTTTTACTGGACTTTAAAATCATGGCTAAGTCCCATAAAAAAAAATAGATGTCTCTAAGCTTTGAGTTATGTTAGAAAACAAGTAAATGATCACCATCTCATGTTAAGAGATAATCATTCACGTAAGTAAGACTGTTCATTGTGAATGTTAACAGTGGTGACTTTAGTATTTATTGGTGACAGTTGAATGTTCATGCTAATAATTGGGGCTTCTCAGCAGAATATGACTTGTAAAAGAGGACTTTGTTAGCAGCTGAAGTAGACTGAAGTTTTGGTTTGGCCTTTTCTTTTTCTTTTTTGTAACCAGATTTTTAAAAATCTTTGACTTGAATCCTTAAATACCAGCTTGAACTGGTATCTTGGGTGTTTTATAATTGCTTCAATTTTGTCCTTTCTAACAGTGTTTTATGACTAATCCATTGTGAGGGTGTGTCAGTCCGGGTAAAGGTTTTGGGCCTTGAGTGAAAATAACTAGACTAAATGCATGAGTCACAACTGACCTAAAAATAATCCCCAGGAAGTGGATCTGTTTTCCAGTTTTCTCCTTCAAGGACCAGTCAGTACTATTCCTTAAAAGACTAAGAGAAATTAGAAAGTTAAATGTATTTTTAGTAATTGTCTGAAATGAATTAAAAAAATGAACGCTCGAAATTTAGCTTCTTATGGATCTTTCCACTTTGTAGTTAATTTTGACATTGTCTTTTAAACCTTGATTTAGCATGAAGTTCAAATGAAATATGGGTAGTATTTTAAAATTTTAAGTGTGTATACTTTTCTACCCAGCTAATATTCTTTGCTTACTTTCCTCTGCTTTTTTCATACCTTTTTACTCTCCAGAACTGCCTAAAGTTACAGAAGGTGCGTAACACCTTTTCTTCTTATTCTAGTCTGTATATTTTTATTACTTGCCATTGTTATGTACTATTGGTTGCATATTTTATGAAATTGTGTTCAGGGACAAGTTTATTACTACAAAATCCATACAGTGATAAAATTAATGATACTATTCATTTTTAATTTTCAAAGAACTGTTTCATGGGAGAGAAAATACCTCTGAAGCAGTTATGAACTTTTAAAGTGTTTGTTTATTTTAAATGTCTACTTGTGTAAATAGCTGTACTGAATGTTTTGGGCAGCCCCTGCTCCCTAGTAGCTAATAAGCTGTCACACATGACAGTTTAACATTTCCACAGTGAACTGAAATGGACTCATTCAAAGGATGAGGAGGTTGGTGATGCCTCTCTAATTATATACTGTAATCTGCAATTGCCTGTACCAAGAGTTTTACTCTCTCTTTTTTTTTTTTGGTCTGGGATATTATATAAATCTGCCTAATGATCAATTCTTAAGAGTAAATACTTTGTTACTTTGAAATAGCTCTTTTTTGTTCTAGGATGAATTAACATGTCAAGTCATACTGAATGTAAATATTCATTTTCATAGAAAATAATGAACATTTAAAGCATCCAGAGTTTGTGATTTAAACTGTGTACCATTAAATTTATGAAAATCAGTACCTTTATTTAGAGATTTATTTAGAGGTTAAAAATTATTTTTTTCATTTTGCCTCTTTTAACCTCAAGCTTTATATAAAATCTCATGTGTTAAGTGTATTAAAAAAATTGAACTGAAACATTTATCTAGAAAGCACCCCAGATTTGACCTCTTGGTCCTTTATTAGAAGCTTTGAAGACTCATGTAAGTTTCTGTAATGTCAAGCTCTTTTTACTATAGAGTTGTTGAGAAAACTTCTATGGCTGATCTTCAGAAATTTTATCAATGCGTGTGAATATTTTTAAACAAAGAAATGGAAAATTCAGTTAATATTTTCAGTGTCCAAAATAAATTGTGTATTGTAGCTATATATCATTTCAATGAAAAATTACTGAAAAACACACACGAAACAACCAAACATTACAAAGATGAAAAGAACAAAAATAACAGAAGAAAAATGTTACCTAGGAAAAAAAGGAAAGCAAATTGTTTTCATGTGTCCTAAATTTATAATTGTTGTTTTGTTAGAGCAACAATCACCTCAGGTAGGAAAAGAAGGTTAGGCTTGTTTCATGTGTTTTGTTTCTGTTTTTGTATTTGTTTTTTAGTTTAGTTGTGTTTTGGGAAATTGTGACTAAAGCCTATTTTAACACAAGTCTGTGAACTAGACTGCATGTTTTTTATTATAATAAACATTAACAGATTCCATTTTTTATAAAAATAAGGTTTTTTTATTATATTTTGAATCATTTTTTCCTATTTTCCAGCCACTAAATGTGACGTGTGCTTATAATTGACCTTACCTATAAGTGCCACTTACTGCCCTTCCTACTGTTTTACTATTTTATTTTTAATTTTTACCCTGTTTAAGAATCTGTTCCAAGTGGAGAAAACCAGAGTGTGGCAGGAGGTGATGAAGAAGCAGTGGATGAATACCAGGAGTTAAATGCGCGAGAGGAGCAGGACATTGAAATAATGGTGGAAGGCTGTGAATATGCAATTTCTAATGCTGAGGCCTTTGCAGAGAGGTTGTCCAGAGAGCTGCAGGTGCTAGATGGGGTAAGACTCTTCTATAATCTGTGATTAGTGCTGTGTAGTGGATTGAGAAGACTGGGGATAATCATATTTTACTGCCTCATGGTGTGATTATTGCTCTTTCTCTATAAGTGCGTTACCAGCTGCCATCAGTTCTTGATCAAATGGCAGAACCATTTCTCTTAGGCCAGTGAAGGCAGTTGGCTAAGGTTCTGGATTTTGAGAGATTCTTGATATGAAATGATGGAAATAAAAACTAGCCAACCAGAAACTAATTTGGGAGTTGATTCCCCCAGCCTCTGAAACACCTCAGAATAGTTCAATGCAAAAGAGTAGCATTTTTGTGGTTTGAAAAAACAATAGGTGCAAATTAGAGAGAAATTTGGCTGAAATAGGTGAATCATTTACCAAAAGGGAGCAGAATAAGCGTGGTGAAAACAGGAGAGTCAGGAGGAAAGGATGTTTGAAATGTTTTGGGATAGATTCTTTAATTTGTATGCATAGTTTGTGAGTCAACATCTAAAATGCACATCTTTTAGAATGGAGAGAGCTAAAAGGAGCAGTGCTGATGTGAAAAAATCTAATATGAACAGTTGGGTTTTTTTGTTTTATTTAGATAAGGTAAGCTTTTAAGAAAAACCCTCAGAGAATGAGGAATATTTTAAGGGTTGAAGAATTTTGGTATTTTATACTTGAAAGGTAGAGGAGTTATGAAGTTGAACTCAGGTCCAGAGATTACATGAATAGTCCAAGCTGCCAAGTTTACAAAACTCACTGGAAGTAAAGGCCTAGAAGAGACTTCAAGATGTTAAAGTGGGAATTGTCCTGGACAAATTTAAGCCCCAGCTGTGCTACTTAAGAGGTATCAATGGTTCTGAGCCCTTCTGACCTTTTTATTGTTGGGCTGTACTTATAGTTGAGTTGTTATGAATACTGTATAAAATAACACATATGAAATTACAGCATCAGGTGTACAATATATTCTTGTAATTCTTTGTCCAGGTTTTTTCCTCATAACATGTTACCTGCCTTCTTAATGTGACTTAGTGGTTTATATTTTCCAATTAATATTGCAGATATGTTCCAAGTCATATTGCTTTGCAGTTTAATTTTGGATTTGGGAACTTCTGTGTTTCAGGGAATTGAAAATTGGTAATCAGGAACGTTTAGAAAACAGTGGTAAGGGGATGGTGGTTTGTTACCGCTTTGCCTAGAGAAAAACATAGTGCAAGCAACAGAAAAAGGAGCGAAGACCCTAGGAGGAGCTGTCTTACACACACCCTCTTCCATCCCATTAGCACACACTGTGTTGGAGTGTCAGGCGGTTCCATCATCGCCAGTGCTCTCCACTAAGGCACTGCATAGATGATTATGCTTTGCTTTAGGGCTTCACGTAACTGTTAAGTATGGAAAATTCCTAGAGCTGGTAGAATTAGAAAAAATGTTGGAGATGACCTAGTCTAATGCCCCTTAATTTATAGAAATGAGAATATACCATTACTGATGACACGTAGTGAGGCAGAACTGTACTTGTGCAGTCTGTGGAAATAGGAAATACTGAGGCCTTGTCCTTAACCTCAATATAGAGGTAAGTATACCTTCTTGAAATGCTTTGTAAAAAGTGGAATGTAAACATCAAGTGATAAGCCAAAGTAGATTTGTAGATGTACATGTCAATCTTTGTTACTCTGCTGTCAAAGAGATTTGGCTGTATTTCATCTTTATATTTCTTTTACACATTTAAATAATATGCAGTGTTACTTTTGTTTTTAACTTTGCAGGCTAACATTCAGTCAATCATGGCCTCTGAAAAGCAAGTGAACATCCTGATGAAGCTGTTAGATGAGGCTCTAAAGGAGGTGGATCAGATTGAATTTAAACTCAGCAGTTATGAGGAAATGCTCCAAAGTGTAAAAGAACAAATGGATCAGATATCTGAAAGCAACCACCTAATTCATCTTAGCAACACTAATAATGTAAAACTCCTGTCTGAGATAGAATTCCTTGTGGTAAGTGTGGTTATAAATTACCAACAGCAATAAAAAATCTAATCTAATGTGAAACCCATTTGTAAACGTTTTCTAATTTCCTTATGCAAGCAAGATTTAAAATAATTACAAAGACCTAGTGATAGGATTGAATAGCCACTTACCTGTGAATTTCCCAAAATTATATGTGCAAATGTTATATTTACATATATTCCAGAACCACATGGACTTGGCCAAAGGTCATATAAAGGCCCTTCAGGAAGGAGATCTTGCTTCTTCTAGAGGCATTGAGGCCTGCACCAATGCCGCCGATGCCCTTCTGCAGTGCATGAATGTAGCTCTTCGACCAGGTGTGTTCATTGGAGATAATAAAATGTGACCAAGAACCTGAGATTAGTCTGTAATTTAGCAAAATGCTTTTGACAAGAAATAGATGGGGCAAGTGGTTTAGGGTTACATTATTAGCTATCCAAACAAGTTTCACTTACTTCCAAACACTAAGAACTTTTTCATTTCGGTTCCTTCTGATTGACTATCAGTGACCCAAGTTAACACCATGATTTTTCTTCAGCACAGTCCACAGAACCTAGAACAAAGTAGATGCTTTGGTTAGACCAGAGAGCAAACAGTTTTGCTAAGGCCAGTGATTCCAAAACTTGACTTTGCTTCAGAGTCACCTGAAAGGCTTGTTAAAATACAGATTGCCAGGCCCCACCCTCTGATTCAGTATGTCTGGGCTGAGGCCTCAAAATCCACATTTCTAATGTTTCTCAGATGATGCTGAGGAAGGACCACTCTTTGAGAACTACCATGCTATACTATTTTCCCCCTTACCATTCTTTTATAAAAGCAAACAAATCAGTAAAAGCAGGTTCTTCAAAACTGAAATATGGATACTGTTAAATATACTCATGAAACATGGGAGGATCTTTTTTACCCATTAAAGCAAACAAGAAACATTTTGATTTCAGGCCATGACATGCTCCTGGCAGTCAAACAACAGCAGCAGCGCTTCAGTGATTTGCGAGAGCATTTTGCCCGGAGGCTGGCCAGTCACCTCAACAATGTTTTTGTTCAACAGGTAATTTTATTTTATTATTGATACTGGTATGTTCCTGTAGCTTGTTTATATATTACCTTAAGCTTAAATTCCCACCAAAAAAATTAATTTATATCATTGGGATCATAGCATATTCTTCACACATTTATTTGATTTTAAGATTTGTAATTATGTGCATATTTGCTCATAGGTGTATTTTGGGCCTCAACTACCTCCATAGGTAGACAGTTGGTTCCTTTCAGCTAAACGTCTCTGTTTCTAGAAATCACATAAAAAACTATGCTTTCTTACTGTGTATACCATTAAGATAGTCTTATTTATAAAAATAAGTCCAAACTTGTTATATGTTTATTGTTTGGCCTGTTTTATTTTTCAGTATTTTGAGGTGAGAACCAGGACTTGATTCAATGTATGAAACGTTTCATTGGCTCTGTGTCCTTTATACATGAGAAAAATGACTGCAGTGCAATTGTAAATCTCAGTTGATTTCATCGTACATAAACCATTTGTCTACATTTTTATATGGAAGGGGATGTTATAATTAAGGTTGTGGCAATAATATTAAGAGTACCTTACAGAGATTACAATAGAAGGCATTTTAATATCTGGTACAGTAAATTAGGTTTCTTATGTTCTTCCTCTCTTTTATTAGGGTTATTGGGTACGCAAAAATTGTGGGAAAGCTTGTTCATAAAGAAATGCTGTCTGAAACATTGGATTCTTATTTTGTTTTCAATTGTATTTACTCTATTTTATTTCTGATTAGTTTACTCAGGCCCTCCTTCAACTCTATAACAGGTCCTACTTTCTTTCGGTGCCTGTGAGTACATCAAATTTGGCTCAAGCTTCTCTGATTTTTTTTTTCCCCATAAAGTTTGCTAAACTTAACAGCAGCAGAATCTTTATAGATTTTAACTTGCTGATTTAAGCTACTTGGTAACCTTATTTGTCGCCGTTTTTTAATGTCCGTAACGAAAGTTTATTTTGGCCAAAAAGGCATTTAATCTCATTCTGCTTGCCTTTCTTCCTGTCATTCTTTTACTCACTCCTTCATTTACTTAGAGATCATTTGCCATTTGATTCATACCAGACATTTATTTGGGATAAACGAGCAGCTGATCCTGCCCTCAAGTAGCTCACAGTCTAAGGAAGGGAGATAGATACTCAGGAAGAGTAAATGTTATGATAGTGGTGTATGGGAGCATAAAAGATGACCTAACTAATAAGCATGCAAGGGGAAAATTAGCAAAGACTCTCTTAACATTTCACTTAACTTGAAAAGTGTCAAGAAAAAAAGTAACTAGAAGTCACATAGGAAATACTAATTCACATTGTTCTTATAGAATGATTTCAATAATATCTTTATCTACACAATTCCTTGGTTTTAAAAAATGACACTTGACAGTGATGTTATCCACATTTGTCAATGGTATTGAAAATACCAGTCCGTAAACAGTAGTCCTTTCTGCACCCTTAATTGTTTGTTGTAACATTCAGATATTTATGACTCTGCTTCTTTGCCTTATAAACTAATGGCTTGTTTAAAATGAATGCTTCGCAGTTCTGAAAATCTAATATGTATTGTTACGTGTGAATGATGCGTGTTAAAAAACATCATGTTGCAATACCTTGGGATATGCTGAAGGAGGTGGAAGAGGATTCCCAAGTACAGAAAAGAGATTTTCTTTGTTTTGAATTCAGTGCATCAGGTCAACTAGCAAAAGAGTCGGGAAACCTAGATATTTCTATTCCTGGTTGTGGGACAAAATATCTGGGAAAATTTGATTACCTTATTATGGTACATTTCTTTGTCAAATTTTCATTGTATGCCTGTTATGTACTCACTCTCATCCATATGTAAGTATAAGAAGTAGCTCCCATCCTCAAGATGCTTGTAAGATTAATGTACTTAAAGCTCTACAGCAATGTGTATATTAAATTGTTTATGTATAACTATGTACCATAGTATGCATATATATAAGTGCTAATGAAGTTTAGTTAAAAGTGAGTTTATTGAGTATCTGAGTAGTTGATGCGGCATCACAGACTTGAAAAGAGTCAATGCAGTGCAGTGTATAGCAAATGTATAGATGTTGTAACATTTATAAGTACTATAACTACCGTACAGAAGAATCCAGTGTAAATAACCTACTGATCAAAATATAACAGTAATTTAAGAGCATTGATTCCCAGTCTTTAAAATTCACACATCAGTAATTAAAAGAAGTAAAATTTGGAGACTACGTCACCACTTATTTATTTTACCAAGCAAAAACCTTAAAAAAGAAATACTGCCATCTACTTTTGCATAAAGAATATGTCCTTTTAAATTCTTTTGGTTGTTTTTTGAAAAATTTGTCTTGTCCTCGTCAGTGTGTCTCAGTGGTTAGATCATTGGCACCAAAGGGTCAAGGGTTTGATTCCGGTCAAGGGCACGTACCTGGGTTGCAGGTTTGATTCTGGCCCCAACTGGGGCACTTCCAGGAGGCAACTAATCGATGTGTCCCCCCCCCCCCCCCCCCCCGCACACTAAGAGTCAATGGAAAAAATATCCTTGGGTGAGGATTAAAAAAAAATTGTCCTGAAAGGATAACTGCTCTCTGCTGTCCCTTCCCCCTGTGGTCCTGCAGAGACCTCATGATTCTGTTCTTTGCTTTTAGCATCATGATGAGACTGATTATGCGCTGAACTAAAAAGGACTTTCAGGAAAAAACTGAAGTTGCAGTGTTTTTTGCTATATGCTTAAGTTTGGAATTTTTCTTTCAACATGTATTTATAGAAACATTGTATAATAAAATAAAACCCGTGTAACAGACCACCAGTGTTCAGTTCATGTCACAAAAATTGTTTCCTTAAGCACATTTCACATAGGTTGTTGATCTGTGGTTAAAAGCTTAGAAAAATTCATTATTATTTAAGATGAGTTTTCATGATGTTTGTTGGAACTTTGCTCAGATTTTCTTTTTTCTTTAAGAAAATAAAAATAAACATGACATGCAATAGATAGAAAGAATTCCCAAATCTTGAAAATATATTTAACATTTCACATGGGCACATTGTTCCTGTTGGACAGTCAGTGTAGCAGTGTGTTTGAGTGTGGACACTGGAGCCAGACTTCCTGGATTTGAAATCCTGACTCTTCTCTGTGACCTCCTCCCTGGGTGATCTTGGGCAAGTTCATTATCCTCCTTGTCCCACCTTAGTTGCTTTATCTGAATGATGAGGTTAATAAAAATACCTACCTCAAAGGGTAGTAATGAGGGTTAATGTTGCTATATGTTTTAAGACAGTGCTTTGGTATAGCAAAGTGTTCAATATTAGCTAATTTTATGTTAATTCTAGTAATATATACATTAACGAAAATTTGTAATTCACTAAGTTTTTAGAAAATATATTAGTCTTAGATTAATTTGAAATTTGGATAAAACCTAATATATTATTTTTAAATTATGGTCATAGTATTTGCTATTTTTTTTAAATGACTTAGAAAAGTACTGCAAGAGGCCTAGCCGGGCTTGGCTCAGCGGTTGAGCATCGACCTAGGATCCAGGTGATCAGGGTTTGATTCCCTGTTAGGTCACATGCCCGGGTTGTGGGCTGCAGCCGATCAATGACTCTCTCATCATTGATGTTTCTATCTCTCTCTCTCCCTCTCCTTTCCTCTATCTGAAATAAATAAAGATATATTTAAAAAAAAAAAAAAAGTACTGCAAGATTATTGTGAAGATTGTATTTTTATATATATAGTACTGAGCATGATAGTAGGCATTCGATAACTTGTTACTATTTTATTTTTACTAATAAGAAACTTTAAACAATGTCTTAATTTTAAAAATATATGAAGAATAAAATTTAAAAATATACGAAGGATAAAATTTTTTGCACATTAGAGTTCTAGATATAGTTATCAGTATTATTGATTAATTAAACAATTTAAGTATTTAATTTTTCTATTTTCTAAAGTTATTTTGGAACTTTTTTCTCTAAAATTAAATCTTTTTGTTTATACTAATAATATTTAATCTATCTGAATAGTAATGGTTTGAAGGTAATGATGTTCTTCATATTAGAAGTGAATTTTTCAGGTGATAGTGATCTTAAAAGTTTGTTTGTAAAAGAAAGCTTTGAATAATAATATATGTTAAAGAGTTTTGTAAACTGTAAAATCCTCTACAAATGTTAATAATGAATTTTCCCATTATCAGGAGAAGGTTTTTAACTGAAGAGCTTTTCTGACACTAAATTAAGTAATGTAACTTATCACGTAATGATCTGTGTAAACAATTGTGGAAGTAAACAATAATTTTGAGTCTTGCATCATCTAGAAAAATTAATGGGAAATTGTATTGGATAATAAAAAGATCTAATATTGTTATTAATAATGGCAAACTATTTGGAAAACATTTATAAGCTATAACAAGTCTCAAATATTCTTCCCCTTTCATCAATGTAACTAATTAAGACACAATTTGGAGACGTTATTTAGACCTAAAACTATTATATCTACCTGTGTTTAGTATCTAATACCTGTGATTTAATAGAATCCCAATCATCCTTCTCATGTGGCCATGAAAAAACATTTCTGGCCCGGCCGGGCGTGGCTCAGCAGTTGAGCGTCGACCTAGGATCCAGGCGATCAGGGTTTGATTCCTGGTCAGGGCACATGCCTGGGTTGCGGGCTCGATCCCCAGTTGGGGGCGTGCAGGAGACAGCCAATCAGTGACTCTCTCATCATTGATGTTTCTCTCTCTCTCTCTCCCTCTCCTTTCCTCTCTCTGAAATCAATAAAGATATATTTAAAAAAAAAAAAGAAAAAACATTTCTGAAATGTGATGCTTGGAATGACCTTTGGCAACTATAATTAGAAGTATGGTATAGCCCAGTGGTAATATCTGCATGTTTTATTTAATATTTTTAATTTTATTCTTATTCATTGTTAGTCTTTATTTCACAGAAAAGATGTAGGTGCCCAGGCATTCCAAATATATAGAATAGTTCCATTTTCCAACACTGTAGCTCTTAGTGCTGGATGATTCTTTGGAGGATGTGATTGTTTTATATTCACTCAGCTATCCAGCAAAGAATGTTCACACAGGTCTGTGCTCCCTTATCCAAACCTCTGGTGTCAGCTGTGTTTTTAGGATTTTTCAGGTTTTAGAAAAATAATACAGTGTATATACTGTATATTATATAACCACTACAGCAGGAGGCTAGAGTAGGGCCTTGTAATCAAACACATAATGTTTCTACAGCAAAAAATAGAAATTGCCACTTTAAACATGTTCTGGAGCAATAAGAAATTATGTTGAAAAAGATGTGTCTAATACTTCCATCTTTCTTACTCTAAGGGTACTTTTCAATTACTAGAGAACTCTGTATTTCCGTAGGCCAGGAATTTTTCTTTCTTGGATACTCTGCATTTAAAAGAAATTGTCTTTAAAAATCCATAAGCACTACATTCTTATTTCGTGTATATAATAAACATATAAATTAGAAGAAAGAAATCTCTTAAATTGAAAGAATTTAAATTCTTTAAATTCTTTTATAAGTTAATGTATGTCAGCTAGTACAGTATACATTGGTTACCTTTAGGGAACTATACCAGGAAATGAGTTAACCAGCCTCAAAATTCCAACAGTCTATGTCATTTTAGTACAGTTTTCACAAAATGCTAACAAATAATTTCTGACTATCTAAGCAAATTAGATTGAGTCAGAATCATGTCAAATAAATCTTTCCCTTTTTGCCCTTATTCTGGAGAACTTATGTTTTCAAGAGGAACCTACTACTTTTATCTTCCAAATCCTCATCTCTCAGACAGTGGCTTTGAGTTCCATGACAAATATTGACCAAATAGCAGAGAAGGAGAGCTAGATTGTTTCAAGAGAGAGCTCCGAAGATTTTTATTGTTTATTTTTAGATACCAGTAACTAGGAGGCAGTTGCAACTTTTGAGTCTGGTTAAAATGATTTTGTTTGACATGTTTTTAAAAGAAAATAGAAGTGCAACTCACATGACTAAGATTCCAATTCTAGTTTTCCTTCTGTGTGACTTGAGCAAATGACTTTACTCTGAGTTTCAATTTGTTCTTCTAGAAAGTAAGGTTATTGGATTAGGTAATCTACCAGGCCTGTATTTTCATTAATGAAAGTCAGGATACATCACCTGTCAAAGTCTGTTTGATAAGTTACTAATTTACTTATATAAAAGTCTTATCAAGGTTTAAAAATAAAGTATAGTTATTTGTTTAACAAATTAATAGAAAAGTTAAAATTATATTATCATTAGGGGTTATTCTATTTCCTATATTTTATCTGCCATTTTAAATATTGTAGACTAATGGATGTAATTTGTTTTAAATTACTTCCATATTTGGTGTGTTTTTAAATACAATTTATATCATTATTTCTTAATAAATTGTAAAATGACATGATATGGGAGAGACAAGCTTGATTAAAACACTCTTTTAGAAGATGAAATGAGTAGTTGATTTCTCAAAGTGCCATTCTTGCATGTTTATGATTATTTTATGGTGGTGGTGTTCAGTTGGTATACACAGGATGATAAAAGAAGAGAAGTAAGTACTCAGTTTTTATTTTTCTTTGTTCTGTTGGCTTTGCTTGGCCACATTTGATCATTGTTTAGAATTTTGAGTTATAACAATGTTTCCTTATACTGTCAATATATTTATTTATTTATTTACTTGCTCACTCTAGGGTCATGATCAGAGTTCAACTCTTGCTCAACACTCTGTTGAACTGACTTTACCCAATCATCATCCATTTCATAGAGACTTGCTCCGATATGCCAAGCTGATGGAGTGGCTGAAGAGTACAGATTACGGAAAATATGAGGGACTAACAAAGGTATGGATTTGAGATCAATTTGACATCACTGAGTATAGAATATAATCTTTTAGAATCAAGAGATTATATATTCAGTTCCCCATTTGAAATACTCTAGTATATTCTTAGCAAAGCAGAAAATAATTGAGTTTCTGAGTGCTCATTAATGAGGGAGAACATTTATTTTATTTTCTTCAATACAGAAGAGCTATATTTTACATTTAAGTATAATATAGTAGTAGTCCATACTGTATGTAGTCTGAGGCATCATCTAGTTTAGTTAAATGCTATAATTATTTCCTGAGTGTCTTTATGTGCAATATAGAAACTAGAGAGTATGAAGATGTGTGAGTGAGGCATTCACACTTTAAGGTTTTATAATCTGCCCTATTAAACACATGCAGAGCACCTCTTTATTAGCAAGCATTTCTGTATGCCAGGCACGTGTGACCTAACAAACAGGTGCCTACTTCTAAAGAGCTTTAAGTCTGACTGGGAAAGACAATTACACTGAAAACAGTCAGCAAAAAATTAAGTTCAGAACTGGAAATGAGTTTAACTATATGACAGTTTAGAGAAGGGAAATCCATGACCTGAAACTATGGGGAAAAACTTCATGGAAGATATTGGACTTGAATTGAGTTTTAAATAATGAGTGGGATTAGATAAGCCAGAGATAAGAGGAAGGGCATTCCAAGAGTGAGGAGCAAGATGTCCAGACAAAACTGGGGAAATGCCCTGTCCCAGGACAATGAGGAGGCAAGCCTGACTGAAGCAGAAATTTCATGTTCTGGAGCGATGAGAAATTATGTTGAAAAGATGGGCCACGAAACCTAATAGCACTCCTCACACACATCAGAAAACACTATTGGAGGAGGAGCTATGAACCTAATGTAATAATTCAAATGAAATGAAATCCTGAACCAGGAAGATGGTGGTAGGCATAGAGAGAATATAAACCAAAAGAGAGACTCCAGAGACAGGAGGGACAGGATGATGCCAAAGTCATTATCCAAAGTCATAGTATTGCTAGGCTTGGAGAGTAGAAGAGCAGTGGTGTATATATATATATATGTATGTATATCCCTAACTGAATGGCAGCCTTTGGGGAAGATAGGAGTCATTCACTCATATTCATTCAGCAGATGAACTGAGCACCTGTTACATACTAAACTAACATTGTTGTAAGTGCTAGAGATGCAGCATTGAAGGAAACAGGCAAACTCTTCCCATCCAAGAGTATATTCTGATGAAGAAAGGCTGACAGAAATGTCAGTTATATAGTATGTTAAAAGGTGCTGCTGAGTGCTCTAGAATAAAATGAAGCAGGCAATGCCAGGACTGGGGGAAGGTTACAATTTCAAATCCATGGTCAGAGAAGGCATCATGAGCTGTGAGGAGCAAGAAGGTGACATTTGAGATGATTTATAAACAAGCACCGGAGAGCAGTGGGAGTTACTGGGGGAAGCTTTCCAGTCACAGCGCAGGTGCCCTAAGGCAGGAGCTTGCCTGTGTGCTTGAGGAGCAGTAAGGGGGCCACTGTGTGGTGGGAGCACAGCAAGCGAGGATCAGGACCTTAGAAGGGCTGGTGGGAGAGGTAAGATGGGGTGGGGCAGGGCAGATTGGAAGGGACTGTGCACCATTGCAAGAATTTGGATTTTACCAGGAGGGATTTGGAGGAAAGGAAGTGTTGATGGACTTTGAGCAGTGGAATGACAGGATCTGACTTAGATTTAATAAATGGCCACTGTAGCAGGAGGCCATGGGTACAGTCCTTTTTTGGGCATTTATCCTGTGACCTTTAGTATTGGAATTGACCTAGCCACTTAGGGAGCTAAAGAATTGCTATCTAATGCAAATATATAAATAGCTATATTTCTATATTACATATAAGAACAGTACAGTTAAAATTTCGAAATACTCTAAGAAACATTTAGAATATTTATCTAAGTTTTTATGAATTTGGAATTTAAAAACAAAAAATCCAAATAACACAAAAGCTATTTTAATAACTAGTAATAATTTAATTATGTGGACAGTATGACCTTAAAAGATGTTCTTGAATTGGAAAGAGTGATGTGTTTTGTCTCTGTAGAGTGAGAATATTGGAATTGTTAATGTAAGGCTCTTCCCCTCCACCCATGTGTTTGTGATGAAAAATTTTCTAACAAAGATTTAGATAGCAAAATCATCTTATTTTTTTGCTAGTTTTGCTAGCAAAAATTTTTCCTAGTTTTTGCCTAGTTTCCTTTTTTCAGAATATTTCATAAGTGAAGATTATTCATTCCCAGGGAATTAATGTTTTTACATGAACCCAATTTATTTTTATATTTACTGAAATAATTATTGTAATTCCTATCCAGTATCATTGGTTCATGGTTCTTAAGAAGTCAAGGGTTAGGTAGAAATTTATGAGAAGTCTGATGGTAAGAGAAAGGCAGATTGTACATTTCTATCAATGTACTGATATCAACATATTTGGCAATAGGCCATTATATATCAGTTTTCATATATTTTCTCTTTAAAGTGCCTTTGTCCATGTAAAGTAAAATCTGGCTCCCTCTTCTAAACTGTGAGCATAAGAAACTGGACATAAACCTGGGTAAAAATATTTTTAAATTAAAATTTTAAAATGCTTTTTAAAAAGAATATGTATCCTGAGGTGTTTACATATATCTTATCTGGCTACTTATTTTAGTTAAGATTATTGTAGTTCTTCAGAATAGGTCTTTTAAGTATTATGCAGCTCTACTGTTGTGTTATATATTTTTTTGTTTTGTTTTCATTCAACAGAATTCTGATTTGGAGATATCTTAAGGAAAAATATTTACATTACTGGAATTCTTTGCCTTTTGAAGTTTTAGGAGGATTAATATTTTGAATAATTAAACATTATTATATCTCCTTAAGAGTTTTGTGCCAACAAGTGCTTTGTCCCCTAGTGAATATTCAAATAAGTAGTCAATAAGGTTTTGCCTAATTGTGTCCTCAGTGAGTATCGTTGCCCTATCTTTATACATAATGCAGTATTCATAAGTGTAATTTAAAGTGAAGAAACAAGACTGTAGCCAACCCAGGGATGATTTATGGAATATATATCAAAGTGTGTTTTGGATTGACAATGTTAATGAGCTTTTTAAAATGAAATTGACTTATTTCCCAAGAATGTTACTTGAGCCTGTGGTTTGAACTTTTGACAGACTATGTATTTTACCTCACAATCTAATTTGGTTGCTGAACTGTTGTCAAAAACAGGAATTTTATTAAAAAGGAAGGAGGGAAGGAATGAAAGAAGAAAAGAAAGAAGGAAGGAAACAGACAAACCAATGTCTCTTTGCTAAGAAAAAAAATAAATCCAGATACTATTTGCACTTGGTTTGGTGTACACAGCTCACACTTTTTGGTGGGAACAGGAAAAGCCCGTTCATATTCTTTAGGGATAAGAATCACTAAGTACTGCTCCAGCTCTGCTTTGGCTGAGCGTAAGAAAAGCCCTGATTTTTGGTATACATAATTAGAGCCTTTGGAAAATAGGGGTGCCTTGGTCATGTAAGGAGCTCAGTTGCCCAGATTCCTTCCTCCCCAAGTCTACAACCCCTACCTGTGGCTCTGGTTTTGCATGTAGGACAGTTACTAGAGATGGTCCATCCCTGCTTGGGAGGAAATGAGCTTTCCTTTCCTAGTAACTTCCTGAGGTTGATAGTCAGTCTTGAAGATAACACAGACACCTTCCTTCAGCCACTGGTCTACATTTGTGGAATTTGCCTTTTTGTTTCAAGAAAAAGTAAAACATGAGGTCTCCGTAAGACTCTACAGTCAGCACAAAATAAAATTGAAAAGACTGCCTGAGATAAAATTTAAACTAATGATGGTTAAATTTTAAGTTAGGTGCTATATATAAAGTGCAAAGAGGAAGAATACACACAATGAGAGACATCTTTCAGAATTTGTTAAATGAATGAACTGATAGTCACACTTGTCTGTGCCTTGACCACCAGTGAGTTCTGTTGAGTACCTGGGAAAAAGTCATTTGAGTCCCATTGAAAAAGGTGATTTACGATAGTGTTCTGAAGCCACTGTTTTCTAGATAACAAAACAGCTATTTGAAACCATTTAAATTGCTTGGATAGTAATGAGCACTTTAAACAATTTAGGTATCAGAATGTAGTCTCTTGTATTGACTGATTTCAATAGAAAACCACTAATGAAGATTTTACAGATAACAGAAAACTACTTTCACATTTGTCAGTCATTTATTGATTTGCAGTGATCAATATTTTTATGATAATTTAAACTTGAAAAATGAGACATTGAAAAAGGGAGATAGCCCAATCAACTAGGAGTTAATTTTGGTGTGTATTTTAATTTATATTTGCTTTTAAAGTTATGCAAAGATCATGGGAAAGAATTGCCCATTTAATTAACTTTTTTTCTTTTTTTCAAATATATCTTTATTGATTTCAGAGAGGAAAGGAGAGGGAGAGAGAGAGAGATAGAAACATCAATGATGAGAGAATCACTGATTGAGCCCGCAACCCAGGCATGTGCCCTGACCGGGAATCGAACCCTGATCACCTGGATCCTAGGTCGACGCTCAACTGCTGAGCCACGCCCGGCTGGGCATAATTACTTTTCTTATGAGAGTAATATGGCCTATAAATTGAAAAACAGTTGTTTATGTTATGTTTTATCCAAATACTATTTCATAAGGATATACCTATAAAATATCTAAGAAAATCAGTGAACTGTGAATCAGTATGCAAATATTTACATAATACACCTTTTAAAAGTTGCACCTGATAGTTAAAGCAAGGTGCTAATTCTAAAACTGGATATATTAATTTGAAATAAAGGAAGTTGAAGCTTGATTTCACAATAAATTTAAAGGAATAGTTATGTACAATTTTTCTGCTATGGATTTATTTCAATTTAGTCAAACTCTGTATATGGCATTTAACTTAGGACTTGGAAAAATACATGGTCTCCCACTGTTGAAGAATCCTTCATGAGGGTATGTGATGATAGGCAGATATGATGAAGAAATAAGTGTTCGTGCTAAATAATAGATATTTTCATTTGAGCTACAATAAATCAAATTTGTCACTAAAAATAAATTATTTAGTAATGAAAACTATAAGATGTACTAATTAAATTCTTATTGAAAATAACCTATTTTGGGGTAATACCCCAAGCTGACAGGGTACAGTGAAACTGAATGTACTCCTTTGTTGCCGATGGCACTGTCCATTGATAAAATTGTTTTTAAAACAACGTGGCAGTATGGAGGAAGAATGATAAACTCTTTGGCCCTGTAACTCCACCCTTAAGAAATTATTCCAAGGAAACTGTTCATTGGAGATGAAAAGCTCATTGTAACATTGTCTGTCATAGCAAAACACTGAAACCATGTAAGTGATCTGTGCTAGTGGATTGGTTTACTAAATAGTGGTCCATCAACAAAGTATAATACTTTGCAGTCATTAAGGTGTGAGACTGGAGAAACATGACTGTTCTGACTCAAATATCCTATTCAGTATGATTGTAACTAGATTTAAAATGTGAAAGTTAACATATAAAGATGAAAATGTGATTGTTCCACTTGATATTTTTATAACTTGTTAATGTACAGTTTTTATAAAGACAGAAAATAGCCTACTTTTTATATCCTATGAACTGCATCAAAATTTAGACCACAAAATTTAAAACAAACATGAAGGATTTGGGGGGGATTAAAAAAATGGAAATTATTATATTTGTTTTATTAATTAAAAGTACATGTTACTTTTATTTAAGAATTACATGGATTATTTATCACGACTGTATGAGAGAGAAATTAAAGATTTCTTTGAAGTTGCAAAGATCAAGATGACCGGCACAACTAAGGAAAGCAAGAAGTTTGGTAAGCGTAGGCGCTCCAGTTCATTGTTTTTCATTCTGGTATATATGGCTTTATTTATGACAACTAATCCCAAGTCTTTTTAAGCAAGGAGAAAGAAGATACAGTAGAATTAATGAAAGAGTAAGTCTGATACATTGGTTTGGCTTATAGGTATTTCATAGAAGAAATATTTGTATCTGCAAATGTTTTTTTGCTAATTAAAATTCTGCAGTATGTGAGACTCTGACAGCAATTTTATATTTATGCTATAATTAAAAGTACATGTTCATAGGAAAAGCAGTTGGCCAGAAAATGGAGTGCCGTCTAGTCTGGTAGAGGAAGTATTAGACTAAGAGACATATGTTGAGAGTTCAGTTTCTCACTTCCTAAAAGATGTTCATTTAACAGTGTGGGCAAATCACTGATCTCTTAAGTCATTGCTCTCCACAGGGAAATAAAAGTGATTCCTGGCTTGTTACTTCTCACTGGCTATTTTGAATCAAAAAGAAAGTTTGTGTTTTATGCCCTGCCAAAGGGGCTATATATGAATATGTCACCAAAATTTCTTCTGTGATTATACCTTATTTTTGCAAGATGTAATTTTGAAGTGTATTAATTTTTGTAGCTTCTAAATATGTTAAATGGAGAAAAACAACAACAACCACCCCAAAACAAAAACCATGATTTGAAGGGTAACCAGTGAAAGTACCAAGTTGTGAGGAAGGTGATTTGCCAAGGCCACATTCTGCTCTTGCATGTACCCATCTCTGGAGTTCCTTTTGGATGGAGTTCTGTGCCTATGAAGTCAAAACCTGGCCTTAAGTGGCTACAATGTGTATTCCTCAGTGTGTCTGCATAGCTCCCTTTAGAAAAATGAGCTTAGCATTTGCTTGTTGAAAGGAGCCTATGCCCTAAGCAACTTCCGTAATCAGGAACCAGGATTGAAATTGATAGCTCATCTTTCCATTCTTTCTTTAGGACAGAGAAGACTGTCTTTAGTGGGTAATTATTTTGTAATTCACTGGATGGTTTGTTTGTTTGTTTTTAATACAACACTAATATATTGATTATAGTAGTCCAGACTTTTGAAATGTTTGAATCTGTGTACAAATATGTTACATGTAGGTAAAGATACTGATGAGAATCTTGGGACAATAGGCTTTTGGAAACAGAAATGCTAACTCATCCTAAAGGTTAATTGTTATTAAGCAGCAGTGTGTTTATATCCTTGTTAATGTTTCACTGTGAATATGTTATACTTTTTTTTTTTTTCAGTAAATACATATTATTAATGCAGTTACATGTTTAATGTTTTCATTTAATATATTTGTCGCCACTTGTTAGTGAATTATTTTATTTTGAGAGTACTCTTCTATAGTATATGAAAACTGTAGGTAAAAGAGAAATCTTCCTAAAATTATCTCCTTAGGAGCCATTAATCCCAGTATCACAATAGATTATCAAGCCTAAAATTCACATTGAGATAAATGACATAATGAAAATATGATTTAAATAAAGTACAATCTCTTTTTTTTTAATCCTCACCTGAGGATATGTTTTTATTGATTTTAGAGACAAAGGAAGGGAGAGAGGGAGAGAGAGAAACATCAGTGTGAGAGGGAAACGTCAGTCGCCTCCTGTACTTGCCCCAGCTGGAGATCAAACCTGCAACCTAGGTGTGTGCCCTCACCAGGATTTGAATCTGCATCCTTTTGGTGTACAGGATGACGCTCCAACCAATTGAGCCACCCAGCCAGGGCCAAGTACAATAGTATATTAATGGTATCATTACATTAACCTGAAACCTAAATTTTTTCATTTCTTACCCCTTGAAAAGTTCTTAAATTATCTTGTTGAAAATATTTTTATATTTACATAATACACATGTAGAAGGTACTTTTATAGCTTTAAAACTTAAAATTACATCTCTTTTATGAATCTATTACATAATAAGGAATAGGGGAGTACTTTGTGGAGGTTGATGGTACCGTAAAATGATACCATTTCAGTGATTTTGATATCAGCTATAACAGAAGAAAGCATTAAACAAACAGTTCAGACGACACAAACTGTTTGGTCCATCTTTGAAGATCTAACTTGTTATTCAGCATTTAAAAATAAATGTTAAGCTAAATACAGATTACTCAGGTTCTAAATAAGGGTAGAATATAACATTTTAAAAATATCTTTTCAATGATTCAAATTATGTTTAAATCAATTTTAATAGTAAGTATAATTAAAAATCTGACATTTTAGAATGATAACTTTTTAATGAGTCAAAATTAGTAATAATAATATTTAAATGTGTTCTTTTTTTATTTGCTCTGAAAATGCTGGATTATAGATGCTAATAATAATAGAAAGTCAGATGGAATGTGCTTTACAAAAGTAAATTGTAGTAAGTATAGTCATAAAGATTCAGGGGAGTCCTCTCTTTTTGAACCACTCTGGACTCAAATCTTTAACATTTACTTAGTTCATATAATAATTCAAAATAAGGTTCAAATGCCAGTAAAGAATCTCTTCTTTGTGATAAGCTTTTTATGTAGGTCATTGCTTTTTTGATTAATAGGTTTACTGTAACATCCTCAGAGGCATGGAATTTTCTCTCCAAGATAGATGTTTTAGTGGTTTTTTTCCCTTTTGTATTCCACAACTGTATTTAATGAAATGGCAGGCAGAGGAAATTTGGTATTTATTTTTAAAATCACCAGTTTTTTCTTTCTACAGCTAAGATATCACACACACATCATTTTTTAATTCATTAATGTACTTTTACATAATTACTGCCTCTCTCATATTCCTTTTGCTATTATTCCCAAACCTTTAAAATGGTATGCCAAAATCATTTTTTCATTCTTTGTTTCTCCACTAAACTAAGAAATCTTGTTGATTCCAAAGGAAGTCTTGAATACAAGATAATTCATGGCTGGCTGGAAGATTCAATAAATATTTATTAATTACCTATTATATAATAAACACTGCAGCATTCTGAGAATGCAGCAATGAGCAGAGATCCTACCCTCATGATGTTTATAGTCTAGTAGGGATTATTTAACAATATTTAAAAGTTTACCTGAAGATTTTTGTTTGTTGCAGATAAATAATATGGACTTTTTATGAGCCCCAAATTATAGTTAATAGCCACTACTAGTAATTCTGTATTCTTTATTGGTTACTAAAAAATGGATTCTATGAAGTATTAGGCCTTGCTTTGGAACTGGTGACATAGTATATTGACACCTTAAGGCCACCAGAGGTATTGTTTAGATTGGCCAGCTGGTAGCTCCAGCGTAATCCTTGCTTACAGCTTTAATGTCCAGCCTTATTGTTTCATAATCCCTTGAATGGGGGACAAGTTAGTAGCTTATATTTGGGCTTTTGCCTTGAAGTTATGCATTGTTTTTTGTTTTTAAAATATTTCTAGGTTATGTTCTTTAATTTTCTGTTTTATTCTATAATTTCTTCTTTGCCTTTCATAGCTACTTCTAATTTGAGTTTAGAATGTTTCACAAGATGATCTCTACAATTGATCTAATAAATATTATATACAGAAGTTTTAGAATAAAACCAAATGTTCCTTAAAAAGTTTAAATTCCTGTATCAAACCTGTTCCCTCAGCTTTACCCTTCCATCCACTCATCTCTTAATATGTAGTATATTGATCTAAAACTGTCATTCTAGGTGTTCACAAAGCCAGTTACTAAGTAGTGTAGCTTGATATTTTGAAATGGTTTTTAAACCCCAGTCATATAATTTTTATCAGATGTAATATAAAATTATTTAGTACAGTGGAGATTCCTTTCAGGAGCTTTCAGGGAAATTGAAATTGTTGATGCATTTAATGTCTAAATCTACAATTTCATTCTAATAAATTTCCACTGTATTAAATTATTTATTTGAACCATATTTTTTCTTCAGAAACCAAAACTTGCAAATATAATCTTTTAAATATAAGTATACCAGTTTCATAAACTTAAAACAACCATTTAAAAGTATGGAGGTGATTTTACAAATACAGATATTTTTCTCTTAATATTAGAGTAAAAATAGTACATGAAAAGAATTTTCTTTCATATAATTTTTCCAACAGTAGCTGACCAACTAAACATATGTTGCATCTCTTGTTACTTGATGCTCATGGTTCTCTGCATGTGTCTTTTAAACTACAGCTTAACTTCCTCTTGTGCATGGTTTGTGCAAATTGCAGTTTATTAACTTGTCTTTGTCTTTGATGCTTGCAACCTAATCCATCACAGCTACACTTCCTCGAAAAGAAAGTGCTGTCAAACAGGAAACAGAGAGTGAGTATGCTTAGTGTATTAGTAGGTATTCTCAATGCATGTTTGTTTAATGTCTAGAAATTAGTTATTTGTCTTGAAAAAAGTTACACCAAATATATTGATTGCTTTGAGTTGCTGCCAGATATTGGTGAAAGAAAACCAACATGATGGGTAGTGATGTGGCTACATCAAAGGAATATCTAATATAGTTAAAAATATCTGATGGGTAACCAGAAACTTATGAAAAGGCTTAACCATTATACTTCTGTTTTCAGGCTGTGGTTAGAAACTATAAAAATTCTTTTACTTGTGGTCAGATTTTACATAACAAAACCAAAATTTGCCTTTAATTGTCCTTATTGTGTATCTTCATTTGTCCCTTCTGACCATCAGCAAATAATACAGATTAACTGAGAAATACTCAAGAAAAATAAAGTAATTTAATTCCTTTATATTTAATTCTGAGTTAAAGTATCACATTTTCTTATAAAAATGGAATCCTTTAATTCTTTGATATATGTAAGATATTGTCCAGCCATATTGTTCCAAGTTTTCTTCATGGCTATAATGGATACCTATGTTTATACCTAAACACAGATGCCCCATATTCATATCATTAATGATGTGTTATATTTTAGTTGTATTTTAAATACAACAAATTTTCAGGATTTTATTTTCTTTTTTGTTTTGTTTTTAAAGAACCGCAGTTAATCAGTTCACTTAATGTAAAAGCAGTGTTTCTGGGTATAGGAATGTATTAAGTTGAATTGTAGGTAAATGACTTTTTTGTAGGGCAGGAATGATCGAGTATTGGCAGTTTCATATGGTTCAGCCTAATACGTTGATTTAACTTGGAGGCGGGTAATATTAGGATATGGCACTTTTCTTCAGAAATAGAACAACTCATGTTACGCTAGCACACTAGGGGGTCAGTGACCATCCGTATTCATGTCTTCTTGTCTTTTGAGTGGGAAAGAAGTACATCCTCACCTACTTTAGTCCAGAGATATCATCAGGCAACTTTATATTCATGATAAGACTGGGCAGGGTACAGATTTTGTGATCTTTAAGATCCCTTTCACTCCTATTCTATAGATCTGTGTAGTTTCGCTACTTGTTACAATATACTCAGGAATAGGACATAAATGTTAATGAAACAGAAGAATACTCTACAACCTGTCCCATGTGGTAGACTTGTAATCCTAACAAAGATGTGCCCTGGAAGACCAAAATGGTAGATAGCCCTGATTTATGCTATGGATCTTTTATTCCTGAAGGTCACAGCTCTCAAAGTCTTATTATTTCTTAGGTCTTCATGGAAGCTCTGGGAAATTAACTGGATCTACTTCTAGTCTAAATAAGCTCAGTGTTCAGAGTTCAGGGAATCGCAGATCTCAGTCGTCTTCCTTGTTGGATATGGGAAACATGTCTGCTTCTGACCTCGATGTTGCCGACAGAACCAAATTTGATAAGGTAAAATAAAATAACAGGTACTTCTTAAACATTGATATTAGCTTTCTAATAGCAGTTTGTTATTGCTTTAAGTGTGTTCAAAGATTTGGGCTCTCTCTTAGTTAACCATATCTTACTTTCCAAATCCTGAGTCTGAAAAAATACTAGTCCAGTGGCCACTGAAGTGTGAATCATCAATTAAATGACATAACTTTATTAAATTTTGTTATAAATTGTAAAATACTTGCATCTCAAATCTCTTTGAGGGACTGCAAGGTAAAGAGGAAATAACAGCTTTTATGAAGCTGAACTGTTTTCTGCAATGCATTAAATAAGCTTAAAAAGTTTGTCTGTGTTCCTCTTTCCAGATTTCAAGTGAATAATTATTTTGAGTTTCATTTTAGGTATGTTCTGGCCCTGCTGTGCCTTGATATACTGCACTGTCCTGTCAGTCTTGGAAGTTTCTTTTGAGGATTCTGTTGAGATTATGGATAAAGCATTTATGGTCCTTGCAGAAAAGTGAATTAAATGTGGAATGTTGTTATTTTAAGTATTTGGTGCAGTTCTTTCATTTTGGTTTTCTTCAGATCTTTGAACAGGTACTAAGTGAACTGGAGCCCCTGTGTCTAGCAGAACAGGACTTCATAAGTAAATTTTTTAAACTGCAGCAACATCAAAGTATGCCTGGAACTGTGGTATGGCTTATGTTTATTTATTGGCTAGTATATATGATCTGTAACATAGACTAATTAATATGTTGTCACAGTTTCAATATCAGAACAGAAAAAGAAGGGATTTTTTAAAAATAATTTTTGTCATATCAGAAGATAATAAAAACAGTGATAGTTTGTGCATCCAATTTAATATTTCACACTGTCTTAGGCCTAAACATTGTCTAGAAATTATTGAGGGAGTAAAATGTCTGAATTTATTTTGCAAAAAACATTATTTAAAAAGCAACTTTAGTATTATTTTAGCATTATTTATTTTATTACTAAAATAAATTTTCCAAAAAAAGATGTTGGATGTTTGAGTATATAAACAGTAGTCTAGCAAAAGAAAAAAAAAAGAAGGAAAGATGAGGCCTCAAATCTGATTTTTTTCCTATGGCTTTGTTATTAACTAGCTCTGAGACCTTAAACCAGTTATTTAATCACCAGTTTCCTCATCTCTCATGTGTTCAATGGATATAATAATGCCTATTCAACATGCCTCTCAGGTGGCAAAAATTTAAGAAAATGAAATATTTGCTAGAATATTTTGAAGAACTTAAAAGCACAATGCAAATAAAGTGATTTTAAAATTAAGGTCATCTTAAAAAAGAACCAACATGTAAAAAGCAGTCATAATGAATGAGAAATTATCTCAAGTGGGTGGGGATTTGTTGTTGTAGGTGGTGGTAAATTTGCTTACCTCTTCTGTAAGAATTTTTGGTAGTTTTTTAAAATACCAACATACTATTAGAATGACTGATGAAATTAATTTTTAAAATTCTCTATTGCAAGTTGTTTCTAGATGTTTTCTGTTTTGTGTTGAGCTGCCCACTCATTCTGACCTTCCCACTCCAGCCTCCTGTACCTTCTGTCTTCCCACTTTCCCCTCCTCTGCACACAAACACAACTTCTCCCCATAATTCTCAAAGTGTAAGAACAAAGCATTTCATGAACATTCTTAAATAGCATACTAAATTATATAGTTCTGTCAGTAATGCTGTCTTTAAAAATCATTACTTTTCATAATGTATTCTCTCCTAGGAATTTTAAGACTGAACAGGCTTTTGCTATGTAAACTATTCAAATTGTTGGTCTTTTATTATGTAAAGTACCTGAATAATTTTTGCAGACTGAAGCAGATGATCTAGATGGAGGAACATCATCAAGGCAACATAATTCTGGCACACCACTGCCCATTTCATCCGAGTATGTGTTTGCTACTATCTGTTGTTATTTTGGGAAAAAATAAACTTTAAATTTAGCGTAGAGTGCTGCTTAATGAGGCGTCCAGATGGCTCTCAGTAACCTGACAGCACTCAGCCCAACAAGTGTGTTCAGTGTCTTATTATAAACATATTACTGAATTAAAACCTGTTCTGTTGTATGATTCTGCAACTCTTCTTTGCTCTAGTAATCACAAAAAAATGCAGTCAAATTTTAGTTTGCTGGTAGGAAGTGGCATTTGAATTGCCATGTATTTCTTGGAAATCACAAAGCACATTTATTGTTTTTCTAATCACAAAGCACATTCCAGCTTTACAAATGATTAGTTATTTTGAGTGATAAACTTAACTTCAAAAAATATTTTTATATTGGAAACTGCTGTAGAATAATTATTTCATCATATTTGGACATTTTTAATGGAAATATGTTTTAGTAATTTGTATATACCTGGTGGATTAAAGTTAAAGATGAATATACCTGAAGTTTGTAATAACTCTTTACATTTTGTGTGTTTTCTGAACAGGAAAGATATGATCCGCCAAATGATGACTAAAATATTTCGCTGCATTGAGCCAGAACTGAACAACCTAATTGCATTAGGAGACAAAATTGATAGCTTTAACTCTCTTTACATGCTAGTCAAAATGAGTCATCATGTGTGGACTGCACAAAATGTGGACCCTGCTTCTTTTCTGAGTACTACATTGGGAAATGTTTTGGTGACTGTCAAAAGGAACTTTGACAAATGCATTGTAAGTTTTTTAATAACTCAGAATTATAATCATTGCAAAAAATAGATAAATGTATTTAAGTCAAGAGCTTTCCAGCTTTCCGTTGAGGGGTCTACTGTTTTTATATCTCCCAGTGCCTTGAAGCAGGGTATTAGCTGCAATATATATGAACAGAGGTAGCTGGATGATACTATGCCACTTAGCTTCTCTTCTACACTGAATCTTGGCAGATTCTGGAGTAGGTGGCATAGAAACTGTAGCTGTTTACGAGATCCATTAGGTAGTTGAAATCTCAGTTAACTGATTAATGAAATAATTGAAGCTATCATTTGGATTTATTGTTCTAATAAGAATTAACAATTGGATTATTTTAATTGTTTAAATTAGTTATTCTATGTTTAATAGCTTTAATTAATAATCATATTACTTTTAGAATTATTCTTATAATAACTGCCAGAAATCATCACTCACCTTCTAATAGGAAAGGAAAAGTCATTAACAACTTTATTTTCATCTGTTAGGTTTTGGTAAGCTTGTAGGTATGAATTGGACTGAACCAGATTCTAAAAAAAATTTTTTTTTTAAAATTAATGTACTTGACATGTAAAAGTGGATATATATCATGAATATTTCTCCTGTGTAACCTTTAAGTTATATCCAGCTCTTGAATATTCCTATAATAATGGGAGATGAAAATATTAAGAGCAGTTGGAATCCATATAATTTTTCATACTTAAAATTTATTTCTGGCCTGGTGGGCTCAGTTGGTTGGAGCGTCATACACCAGAAGGTTGCAGAGTTTGATCCCCAGTCAGGGCACATACCTAGTTATGGGTTTGATCCCCAGTCTGAGCACATATAGGAGGCAACCAATCAATCGATGTTTCTCTCTCACATCGATGTTCCTCCCTCTCTCTCTACCCCTTCCTCTCTCTCTCAAATCAATAAATGTATCCTCAGATAAGGATTAGAAAAATAAAATTTATTGAGTTGAATGTGTAAAAGCAATCTGTGTCCACTGTAGAAACTGTTGCCTTAGCAGGCTTGTTAATTCCCCTTCCCTACCAAATGATTTCACTTGGCATTTGAAATACTGTGAGATTTGGCCATATAAGACTTACCCTCTTCCCTCGCCCACCTTCTCCAGAGGTGATGATAAACCTGGAAGGTCTGATTGCAAGCTGATGGCCAAAAGGAAGAGCTACCAAAGGCTCTTTGGAAGATGTTGAGTCCTGTGACAAAGCTGGAACACTATATCATGTGAACACTATACATTTCTAGAATATGAAAGCTTTATTGGTTTTATTAGTAAAATATAACTGTATGTAATACCTCTCAACCCCGTAGAACATAATTGTTAAAAGCATAGGATGTAGTGTCAGGTAGATGTAGACTTGGGTTCAAATGAAATGCTTAGCACATTGCCTGGCCCAGAATAAGCTTAACTGATAACTCGTAATGATGGTGGTGGTGGTGGTGGTGGTGGTGATGGTGGAGATGGTGATAGTAATAGTAATAACTAATAGTTTATTAAAGAATGTTCATGTTACCCTCAACAAGGTAGTGGAGAAATGGAGTAAAATTAACCTAGACAATGGTATAAACTCATATTTTCTCCTAAATTGCGTGTATTTCTAAAGGATCTACATTTTGTCACTAAAGGAAAGATGGTTCATTCTTCTGCCTGTCATCTCTGTCTCCTCTTGTTTTAACTCATGTCTTCTCACAGTGTCTGGTAGATAGTATGTGCTCAGTAAGTATGTTTTGGTATTTGGGACAAGATCAGGACCTAGAGCATACCTTGAAAAGGTAATGAATAGGTCTGTGTGTATTGAGCCAAAAGCACATTGATGGCTGCAGAAAATGGAAGAGATAGCACCTGAGTTTGACTTTCATCTGGTGGCCATGCCCACAGTATCTGGTGTTCTTCAAAGAACAGGACCAAGAAAGCTAGCCTAGCCTGAACTAGAGCTGAAATGAGAAAGTAACACATGAAGTACTACCAAGCCAGACTCTGCAGTCCAGTACATGTCTTAACTGCGTTTAATTTGTTTTGAGGATTCCTTACACTATAATGATGTGGATTTGCACTCTTAAACCTTTGAGAATGATATGATTTGGTTAAATTGCCATGGACAAGTAATATAGTGGTATGTGGCTAGCATCAAAGTTGTAGCCTAGACTGAATAACTCCATGTCCTTCTGGTGATGGCCATATGATTGGGCAGTCAGCTGGAAATTATGTATAGCTTTAGCTTGAGAGAAGTGTTGTTTTTGTGAGATTTAGTTCATTACTGGCTCTTTTCTCAAATGAATGCACTGTTTTTCTCCTGCTGGTTACAAAGCAAGAGAAAACAGCTGTCATTTAGAACTTGCCTTATAATCTTAAAGTCTCTTCAGGCATAATTATATTCTTTGTATTTAAATGTCACACAGAACAAAAATCTTCTTGTAGCTTAATAACAATAGACCATCATTCACAAATTAGTACTTGGTATGTACCAGGCACTGGTCTAATACTCCATACACACTATCTCATCTAATTCTCACAACCTCCTCCCTCCCACTTAAGGTAGATTCTTCAAGAGGTTATGTTACTTTCCCCAGGTCAACAGTTATAAAGTGATGGAGTTGGTATTCATACCCCACAGTCTGGTTTCAGTACCTAAATCTTACACTGCACTCCCTACTGCATCCATTTTTACTCTTCACAGTTGTCAGTACATACTGATGAAGTGGAATAGTAGTAAAGATAATATGAAACAGTTGACAGTAATCACAGGATTTTCTTATACTAATGCTTGTAGCCTAAATAATTATGTTTCTAATCGACATATCATTAGTTTTCAAGTTATACCCCCCAAATCTCAACATAATGAAATTTTAGGTAGAAGTTGAAAATGGTCCAACAGTGTTTGGCAGTAATTCTTACTGTGAATAGCTCTAGATCCCCTGAGAAGTACACAGAACTGTAATTGAATCCATGGATCTTAATGAACCCGGATGTCTAAATTCTGTCAGTATGAAACATCCCTTTCCTACTTTGTCACCGTCATACACAAGCACTTTCCTGAACTAATTTAGAATAAGTAACAAGTACATACATGGAAAACTATATAATCTAAATCCATAGTAGAAATGCCTATTCTCCCTTTCTGTTCCCACACCCAAAAAATACAGAACTTGTCTATCCAAACAGAAATTTTAGGCTGATGAGAATTGGAAGTGGCTATGGTTCTCAACTTGGCCACATGACCACCAGCCAGAAGAAATATGAAGAGATCCTGCGTGTGATTGGGTATTGGCTGTGCCCCAGAATGGGCAATCGCTTATACTCCCATAAATGATAAAAAGGTTTATTGGTTGTTTTTACTTTGAACAAAGAACCTGAGGTTCATAGGCCTTGATTATATCTTGTTTTAAATAATTTGGATTTTTTCCTTGACTTTATTTTCTTAAATAAAATATATGTACTTTTTAATCTATAGAAATAGTTTTTCTTAGTTATCCCTATTTATTAACCTTTAATTAGTAAGCAGCCAAATTGATCTAGGTACTAAATTATATCCTATGATGTATACATTTGGTTATATGTTTTTAAGTTGCTTGCCTATTTCTCTCCCTTGTTTTCTGCCTAATTTTAGAGTAACCAAATAAGGCAAATGGAAGAAGTAAAGATCTCAAAGAAGAGTAAAGTAGGAATTCTTCCATTTGTTGCTGAATTTGAAGAATTTGCTGGGCTTGCAGAATCAATCTTTAAAAATGCCGAACGTCGTGGAGATCTAGATAAAGCATATACTAAACTTATCAGAGGAGTATTTGTTAACGGTAAGCTTTTGTTATGTTCTAAAGAATTTTTTGGTTGGTTTTTATTATTTCTAGTAACTCAGAAGCCGGGGGGCAGATTATGTTCATTATTTTTCATATTCTGTAGTCTTTTATAAGTTTTCTGAAATTAAAGATTTCTTAAATTTGAAAAACAAGCAGTACATAAAACTCATTCATATTCATGAGGAAGCACTTACATTTTAGAGTTCATAGGGGCTTATCACTATGCAAAATTGAGTTCATTTTTAAACACAAAAAATGACCTCCCAGATTACATTTGCATTTTAGCCAGTCTTCCGAAGATGATAGGCAGTGATGTCTGTGTGACCTGAAGCAAATCAATTCACTTCTGTAGACCTCGGTTTTCATGAGGTAGATTAATGCTAAATTTCTATAATTCACTGTCTTCCTGTGTCAGAACCCACAATTAAGTTACAGAGAAACAGCGTGGATGTGTCATTTAATTTGAAATAAATTATCTCATTGCATATATTTAGGAATTTTAAAAGCTAAAATATTGACAGGAGGTAGGATCATCTCACCAGTTACATGTAACATATTTTCAGTGGAAGCAGGTCCAGGGGGAATGGTTGGTATTTCTTTTAAAATTCAAAGTAGCTTTACTTTGTCTGATTTTGAAGTAGCATATGCTCATTACACAACCTCAAAAATCAGAAGACAGATTTTAAAAATCAGATCATTTGTAATCTCATCATCTAGAGATACCATTTAATTTTCATCCTTCATATAAACTTTTCAATATGTCTCTCTCCCTCTTATAAATGTGCATATATTACATATGTTCTCTAATATAAAAATTGTATCATACCTTATTCGTTGTCTTGGAGCCTGCTAGATTATAATCGGAGTCTTTCCTTGTCAATTAATATTGATAACCATAATCATTTATAACAATTGCATAGTATTCCATGTATCAGTATTTATTACCAAATCCCCCATTAATAGGCATTTAGTTTGTTTCTAGTTACTCACATATATTTTTGTATACTTGTCCAATAATTTCCTTAGGGTAAACTACTAGAAATGGAATTGCAGGGTCAGAAGGTTTGTATATATCTCAAACTTTTGCCAAATTGCCATTCTGAGAGGTAATACTTGTTTAGTGCTATGAGCAGTTGGTGAAAGTTTCTGTCACATCTACACCAATGATGAAAATTACTAGGTATTATCAATTCTTTTATTCTTTGTCAGATTAACAGGCTATAAATTTATTTTGCTTATGATATTTTTTACAGTGCAAGAGCTTCAAATTTTATTTCAAATTTATCCACCTTTCCCATTATGACTTATAAGTTTTGGGGCATTCTTAGGAAGGTCATACTTTCACAGAATTATTTTTTAAATTAGCTTTATTTTTCCTTAGTTCTTATGATTGTATTCACCTTTTTTTTTTTTTTTTAACATTTTAAGTACTTGAGCAATTTAAAATGTATTTGGCTGAAAGATGTGAAATCGTAATTCAAATATATTCAGCTGATTGTCCTAACACATTTTGAATAACCACCATTTCCCCACAGATTTGAAAAGCCACCTTTATTACATACTAATTTATATAGGGCTGTATTAGAATGGTTTTTTAAATTAGGCTTAGGTGGATGTGAAGATCCTTCAGTGCAATATATTTTATTCAGTCCAGAAATGTGCTTCTTAAACTTATAAGTGAAAAAAATCACATAAATATTTTTATAGCTAAATATGGTCATACTTATATCAGGATGTTTTTCCTGTTTTTATTTAGTGGAGAAAGTAGCAAATGAAAGCCAGAAGACTCCCAGGGATGTAGTTATGATGGAAAACTTTCACCATATTTTTGCAACACTTTCTCGTTTGAAAATCTCATGTCTAGAAGCTGAGAAAAAAGAAGCCAAACAAAAATACACAGACCACCTTCAGTCTTATGTCATTTACTCTTTAGGACAACCTCTTGAAAAACTAAATGTAAGTATATTTTCATGTAATATATTTTTCCTGTTTTATAAACACATAAACATAAGTTTACATATGAAAAAGATGACGGACACTTATCCTCAATTTCCTCATGTGTGGATGCAGGAGGCTAAGGAAGGAGGGACTCAGTTGCTGATGCTGCCAGGACACTGCTAGATGTTTTGTATACATTATTTCTTTTAATTCCTGTAAACAATGATATGGGGTAAGATAATATTATCCCTATTGTACAAATGAAGAAACTGAAAGTAAATAAACTTGCTTGAAGCTATAAGTGGTAAGTAGCAAAGCAGGAGGATGAACCCTAAATCGGGCTTTTCCATTATACCAGACTTTCCCATTTATTACCTAATAAATGGCTAATCTTTTTCTCTAGTTCAGATGAAGATTTTGAAACTTTATCAAGATAAAAGGAAAGCCAAAACTTGTTTTGTTTGTTGCCTTTTCCTTTCCTGACTTCAGTCATTCCCCAGAGTGAGGACAGTCATTAAAATTAAGAAATAATGGTTTTAGAAAACTTTGCTACATAGTATATCAGGTCCTTAAGTAACGTTGTTTCATTCAGTGTTGTGTATAACGTTGATGAGATGCCAGAAACTTAATTCTTGTTTATATTAATTAGCCTACAGTAGAATTGGTTGGTCTCATTATGCATCATTTCACTTAGTCGATGCACTGTTTCACGTAGTCACAGAACCTCTAGGGACATTAAGACTCACTGTGTAAGCTGAAATGGACCCTGCTAACTAGCTTTATCCACAATGTGATTAGTCATCTTTTATAAATTTTTAACTTGAAATTAGAGGCAAATAAAAAATATGTATCTGTCATCAACAATTCAAAGAAATATTTAAGAGACATTTAACCAAATGCAGGATCAATACCTTATAAAACTTAAGGACAGATATTCCTTTAGGGGAAAAGGTCTGTCTCAGACCTAAAGCAATATGATACTTAACTATAACATTAGAAGCATTCACTGAAATAAAATTAAAGCAGAAATATTGCTAGATCCTTTATTATTTAACATTGTTATGGAAGCTCTAGCCAATGCATAAATAAAAGATAAAGAGTCACGATTATAGTTACCTATATGTAATCTGCTGAAATGATTGGTCTCTGGTAAAATGGTAGGAATCAAAATAAATATATGAAAAAATAATTCCTTTATGTCATAACAGCCAACTAAAAGTTTATGTAGAAACAAAGTTTTTAAAGCCCCAGGAATAGACTTGTTAAAAAATTATTATCAAACAATAACTTACTGAAGAATAAACAAATGATAATTGCTAAGAAAATTTTAGAGAAGAGTAATGAGAGAGGATTTAGCTTGTCAGTATTAAATCATAGTGTATAGTGCACGAATAAACGCATGCCAACCAATAAAATTACATATTAAAAAACAAATATACTTAAAAGATGACCTGAGAAGAATATTTGTAACAATAAAACAGTCAGGCCCAGCCGGGTGTAGCTCAGCGGTTGAGCATCAACCTAGGATCCAGGAGACTGCAGTTCGATTCCCGGAGAGGGCACGTGCCTGGGTTGCAGGCTCAGTCCCCTCAGTAGGGGGCTTGCAGAAGGCAGCCGATAATGACTCTCTCATCATTGATATTTCTCTCTCTCTCTCTGAAATCAATAAAGATATATTTTTAAAAAGACCACACACGATATAATAGTCAGTATATTTAAAATACAAGATCTTTTTAAAATAAATTAGAAAAGTGCTAAGACCCCAACATATAAGTAGGCAAGCATTCTGCATATACTACTAAGCATGCAAAAGTAAGTTAACTTCACTTGAAGCAAAAAAGGGGGGAATAAAACAACAAATAACCCTCCTCACTCAGGAAATGGCAGCTGTGTTTTAATTTCGACAACCCTCGTGGTAACGCAAGACAGCCATCTGTGTACTGCTGATACAAATATAAATGGGTTGAACTTTTCTTGGAAGCAATTTGTGTATATGAAGAACTTGAGAATATGTTTACGAGTATGCTCCTCAACTAAGGAACTATAGTCCTAGAAATTTATGCTGCAAAGTAATCAGTAATGTGGGTAAATACTGATGAACAAAAGATATTTATGACAACTGTATTTATAATAGAGTGTTTTAAATCTGAGTAGATTTTGCCAACTCTGAAAAAAAAGTGAAAAATACTAACTATCCAATACTGGAGGAATGAATAAATAAATTGTAGTTCAGTTACTGGATAGAATACAATGCAGCCATTAAAATTTATACTTCAGGGGGGATCAAAAATATTAAATGGAAAATACAACATACAAAATTATAAACTCATTTATATACCCACACCTCAGAAGAGTGGAAGGAAATCTAAAATGTTAACAGCAGTTATCTCTGAGTGGTATCATCATAGATGATTATTATTTTATCATTTATACTTTTACACATTGCCTGGTTTTTACACAGTGAATATATACTATTTTATAATCTTATTTTTTTTAATTTAAGTGAAAATAAAAGCAGTTCTTAGCCATTATTTCTTTTCATTTCCTTGAAGCATTTCTTTGAAGGCGTTGAAGCTCGTGTAGCACAGGGTATAAGAGAGGAGGAAGTAAGCTATCAACTTGCTTTTAACAAACAAGAACTTCGTAAAGTTATTAAAGAGTATCCTGGAAAGGAAGTGAAAAAAGGTCTAGATAACCTCTACAAGAAGGTTGATAAACATTTGTGTGAAGAGGAGAACTTACTTCAGGTAAGCTTAGTTCTTTTAACCATCCTAGATTACATGTCCTTACATATATTGCTTTTCTCCAAAATACTCTTCTAGAAATGCTACAGATTTTTAAGTTTTAGGGCAGGAGGAGAGTTCCATAAAGTATAGACCAGACTAACGAATTCCGTGAGAGAAAAAAAGGAATAATATTTATATAAGTTTATATGGCTTTTCCTATTTACTTTATGTTTTATTGTTTTGAGGCATTACATTGTTTTTCTCTTGTTTGGGGATGGGTTTTTTGTGAGTTTGGGGGATTTTTCATATTTGAGAGGAGTAAGTAAATAACACAGTGGAATGATTCTGAGTTGGGGGTTGAAGTTAGAAATGGGTTCTTAACCTGGATCCAGATTATACTACATGGCTTTGGGTGAGTTAGTTATCCTCTCTGAGCCTCAATTTTCTTATTTGAAAAGTGAAAATGATACCTCCCTCATATAGTAGACATTACTATTATTGTCATGCTATTTCATAGATGAGAAAATCAGAGCTCAAAAAGGTGGAGTAATGTGACCAAGCTCCCATAGCAAATGGGTGGAGAGAGTGATCGAAACCCCATATCGAGCCATTATTCTTTACAAACCATACTGAAAGGCCCAGAGTGAGAATAGTTCTGATTTCAACATCACCAAAGGCTTCATGTGGGATATTATATATGCGTTAGCCTTTGAAAGTCAAATAGTAATTTAACAGATAAAGTGGGAGGAGTGGTACTCCAGGTGGCAGACATATCATGAGCTAAAAGATGAAAAGCAAAAAGTATAATACTGTTTAGTAAATAGTCTTAAATTGGCAGGAATTTGGGATATGAGATTTAGTGTTTATGAGGAAAATTCCTGGAAGTATACATTCCCTCAGCTATCAGGCAGGGATGATAATATAGACCCTCTCCCACCAGGCTGTCATGGGACTTGAGTGGGATAATATGTACTGTGCTGATACAGAGTGAGCATCAATAAATGTAGCCTACTAGTATTAGCTAATATGGCAGTGTGTGTATCAGATTTTGTCTCAATGGTTGTCTATAGATTATAAATTCCTTGGATTGTAGATAATCCTTCTGTCTCATCTTGGTATGTCTACCATGGCATCAGGTAATGTTTTGTATCATCAATTTTAGATAAAGAAATTTTAAACTTTCATTTGAAATGAAATTTAAGCATTGACTATTGCATTTCATTTAGTCACTAGTCTTAGTTCCATACATAATTGTGCATCTCCACATCTGGGTTGGATATTGTAGTAGATGTAATAATAGCTAAAACGTAATGAGTGCTTACTGTGTCAGACACTGTTCTAAGCACTTGTTCCATTCACTCATTTAATCCTCACAAGAAACTTATGAGAAAGGTATTACCCCAGTTTACAGATGAAGAACTTGAGGTACAGAGTGATGGTGTAGCATACTTGAGGTCACATATCTTGTAAGTAGAAGGATCTAGGATGCATGTTTTTCACTGTTATACTCTGCTTAATTCTGCCTTCACATTATTTCTGCATACTTGATTGTGTATTATTTCCGTTCATAGTTTACTTACTTTTATTTTTGTTTTTATAATAGGTGGTGTGGCACTCCATGCAAGATGAATTTATACGCCAGTACAAGCACTTTGAAGGTTTGATAGCTCGCTGTTATCCTGGTTCTGGTGTTACAATGGAATTCACTATTCAGGACATTCTAGATTATTGCTCCAGCATTGCACAGTCCCACTAAACCTTATGGAAGAAGAAAAGATAAATGAAGAAAGCACTCTGAGTATACTAGACACTATAAAAAATATCAGCAACTGTTTTGAGAACTGAGACTTGAAATTTATGTAGTGTTAAATAGTTAATACCATACTACAAATATTCAAGAGCAAAAGTACCAACTTATATAACAGTTTTATTTTATCAATAGTTTGTATACTAACTTAAAACATTTATCTTATAAAATGTCATAGCATTTTTCTATGACTGACCAGGAAATTTTCCTTTATTGCCTAGTTTCTTGTATTTGTGAGTGGTTGTTCTATGAGTAGTGCATTGGGAGTTTTCAGCTTCCACTAATTCACTATTGCTTACAAATCATGTATGCACTAAACATTGTACAGAATTTTTCCCCTGTCTAATGTGTATATTGATGAGGGCTCTCGAAACAATCAATTGTAAACTTGAATTTTGAGGATTATGTGACTAGTAGCAATGATTCTGAAATAAAAGAAACATTTTCAAAAAAGTTTAAATTTGATAATATTAGATCTGTTACATGCTTAACAGATCAATACACAAAAATTAATTACATGTTCATTTACTATAAAACACTTAAAAACATAATAAGAAAAATAAAATCATTTATGATAGCATAAAAATATTTAGTATTTAGGACTAAATTGTTTCCCTCCCTGAGATTCATATATGGAAGTCCCCCCATACGACTGTGTTAGAGATGGGGCCTTTAAGGAGGTGATTAAGATTAAATGAGGTCATGAGGGTAGAGCCCTGATCCAATAGAACTGGTCCCGGTAGGAGAAGAGATACCAGAGCTCTCTCTGACATCTGAGGAGATAGCAAGAAGGCAGCCATTAGCAAGCTAGGAAGAGAGCTCCCACCAGAACCCTAATATGGCACCCTAATCTCAGACTTCTAGCCTACAAAATTGAGAAAGTAAATTTCTTGTTTTTAAGCTATCCAGTCTATGGTATTTTGTTATGGAGTTTAAGACCTTTATGGAGAAAATTATAAAACTATTGAAAGATATTAAAGAAGACCTAAATAAGTGGAGGAATATTTCATGTTTCTAAATAAGAACATGTAATAGTAGATATGGCAGTTATCCCCAAATTTAAAGATTCAGTGCAGATTTCCAGTTTCCAGTCCAGCACATAAGAAGCTTGGAAGTCACTTCTCCATCCTAACAAGTCAAAAGCTGAACAAACTGAAAAATCAACTCTTCTTAGATCTGTAAAAGAAGCGAGGTCACAAGGCAAGCAAACCACTGCCACAACTGGAGAGACCGACAATACAGAGAAACAGCAGAGCTTAGAAACACACAAGCTGAAATACCCACAGGAACCAGTGCTGAGGTAGGTAAAACTGATAAACTATAATTAACTAATTGCTGGAGCCTATGTGGATAAGTCTCACAAATAAAAAATCCAGGGGGACCCAGTCATTGGGATCCCCCCTACACTTTGAATTTTTACCTCCTATAGTTCTACCGGGTCTCACAGTGAATGTCAAGAGAAAAATCTGTGCTCTGGCAGGGGAAGGGGAAAGGAACCATTTTGAAATATGCCAGAGCATTCTGGTTTTAACAAGTTCTGCCCTCAGGAGAAACTATATACCCAAAGCCTAACTGACCTGGGAGAAAGGAAATACTCAACTCCAGCTAGCTGAGCACTTCTACATGGAGGAAGAGAAATACCCAACTTCAACCCACTCTAGTTATCCTTTCCCACCTAAACGGGGAAAGGTGAAATTCACAGTATAGAAGTACAGGCTCACTAAAAGACATACCTATTTATAGGACTGGAGAACACTTCCCCTCTCCCCACAACTTACCACTTTTTACTAAAGTTCTATTGATAGCAGCTCATTTTATCCAGCATCATGTCCAACTATCAAGAAAAAACTACAAGACATACTAAAAGGCCGAACAACACAGTTTAAGAGAGAGCAAGCATCAGAACAAAACTCAGATATGGCAGGGATGTTAGAATCATCAGACCAGGAATTTACAATAACTACGATCAATACGCTAAGCACTGCAATGGATGAAGAGCATGTAAGAACAGATGGGCAGTGTTAGCAGAGAGATGGAAATTCTAAAGTACCAGAAGAAAATGCTGAAGTACCAAAACACTAACAGAAATTAAGAATGCCTTATTATAATGTACACTGCTCATGGCTGGGGGAAAAAAATCTCTGAGGTACAGGATATATCAACAGAAACCTCCCAAACCAAAAAGCAAAGAACAAAGACCAAAAAAAAAAAAAAAATCCAAGGACTGTGGGACAACTACAAAAGGGGTAACATGCATGTAATGAGAATACAGGGAGAGAAAAACAGAAGAAATATTGGAGACGATAATGACAGAATTTTGCCAAGTTAATGTCTGACACCAAACCACAGATCTAGGAAGCTTAGAGAATACCAAGCAGAATGAGTGCCTGAAAAACTACGTCTATGCATATCATTTTCAAGCTATAGATAATCAAAGATAAAAAAATCCTAAAAGAAGCCAGAGGTAAAAAACACTACAGAGCAGGGGTGAGAAACATCTGGCCTGCAGGCTGTATATGGCCAGCGAAATCATCTGGTCCGGCCCTGCCACAGCAACCATAGGCAGGACTCAAAATTCAGTAAATCTAGGAGTTTTTTCCAGAGCTAATTTTTAAGTTGATAATTTAGTATGGCCCTTGAATGATGTTATAAATATCCAAATTGCCCTTGCAGAAAAAAGGTTCCTATAATATAGAGGAACAAAGATAAGAATTGCATCTGACTTCCCAGAAAATGTGCAGGCAAGAAGAGAGTGGGATGAAATATTTATAGTATTCAGAAAAGAAAACCACCAACCTAGAATTCTGTGTCCTGTGAAATTATCCTTCAAAAGTGAATGAGAGATACTTTCTCAGACAAACAAATATTGAGGAAATTAGTTGCCAGTAGACCTGCCTTGCAAGAAGTGTTAAGAGAACGTCTTTAGGGAGAAGGAAAGGATATAGGTCAGAAACTTGGAGTCACATAAAGGAAGAGCACTGAAGAAGGAATAAGTGAGGTAAAAAAAACTTCTATTCTTACTTGATCTAACAGATAACAGTTTGTTCAAAATAATAGCAACAGTGCGCATTCAATTTATGCATGTACATGTACTTATATATGCTTATGTATAAGTGAAATGAATGAGAGCAATGGTACAAGAGATGAGAGTAAAGGAATTAGGGTTATTTTGTTATGTTTGCTTACTCTTTATGAAGGGTGATTTGAAAGAAGACTTGGATTAGTTGTAAATGTTTATCGCAAACTCTAGGGCAACCACTTTAAAAATTTTTTAAAGAAGTATAATTGATATGCTAAAAAAGGAGAGAAAATGGAATCATAAAATCAGTTAAAACCATGAAAAACAAAAAGAATGGAAGACAAAACTAGGAGCAAAACACAAGGGCAACAAACAGAAAATAGTAACAAATATGATAGCTATTAATCCAAGTATCAAAAATCAGTTTTAGCTACACAATACAGTGTAGGTAAATGCCAAGAAAATAATGTCAGATGAAAAACGTAAATCAGTGGAATAAATACAACATGTACCATTAATATAAAAGTTCAGAAACCTTCAAAATTAAACAATATGTTGTTTAAAGTTATAAATGTGTTAAAAAGAAAAGCAAGGGAGTGGTGGCAAAATTCTGGAAAGGTTATTGGGGGCAGGAAGAGAAGGGATGGTATCTGGCAGGGACACACAGGATTTGAAAGGCATATTGTAATGTTTTTAAACTGGGCAGTGGATATATGGATTTCATTGTACCATAATACTTTCATCCTTTACACATACCTTACATACCTTATAATTTTTTTTATATCAGTTCAGTGTTTAATTTTAAAACTTTAAATCAAATGTTTGTGTATATCTTTATTGCTAAATAATAAAACCTCAACATTTACAGATAACAATCTGGGGCCAAAGGAAAGCCAGTGACTTGATCAAGGTCCAAGCCAAGTATTAACAGTTGATATTCTACACAACACTAAACTCCCTCTCAAAGTGCTGGCCGTTTCCTCTTCTAACAGCAGGAATGATGCAGATATAAATATATATCACATCCAAGGACCAAATGCTGTCTAATATCTCCACTAACATAACAGGTGGCATGGCTCTTACTTATAAAAAGGTAGTGGATGACTTTCATGAGCTACAGTTTTCTAGACCTTAAAGATCTATGCTATTGTTTGTTAGAAAGCATAGGCAAACAGGAGCACAGAACTTTTGAACAAACTACTGAAAATAATAACTTAGAGAATAACTGTAGATGAAAAAGTGCTGGGAAAGTAAAAATAGCTATACCAGTGAAGTTAAATATGTAGTATCAGAGTGGTGTCAACGATTAATTCTCATAACTGTCTGCTTTGGGACCCTCTACGTCTGTGCTTCTCAAAACTTTCGTGTACATGTGAAACAAACGGGGATTTTGTTGAAATGCAGATTCTGACTCAGCAGGTTTGAGTGTGGTCCAAGATACTGCATTTCCAACAAGATCCCAACTAATAGCAATGCTGCTGTCTATATGTCTGTAGGCCACAGTTTGAAATGCAAAGCTTTAAGATGCAGAATTATATCTCTCATGCCCCCAAATGATTATTTGTTTTTTAATCCCTTAGAAGATAGCTGACATTAATGCTTGTGATTTAAAGAGTTCTCAGGTTGTTAAATTTGATGGCACTTATAACATGCTCACTTACCTAAACTCCTGAGTATAGTACTAAGTGCATTTAGAAGTGATTCATATTTTCAAAAGAGGATGGGGGAGCCATCAAAAGGCAGTGGGAAAGATGGGAAGCAGGAGAGAAATATATTAAAAAGGTGGAGAAGACATGCTAGGAAGCAATTGAGAACATAGCGAGACAATGTAACATCAATCTATGAGCAATATGAGCAAATCGTTTGCCCAACAATCTTGAGAAAGCAGCTTCTCTAAGATCAGCATCTCAATCGATTTCAATTGCCTATGCAAGACAGTGGGTCTTTCTAGAAGCTAAATATTTTGCCTAGTTGGCTAGAGGAGAGGGTAGTAAAGAAGAAATTAAGAAATTGAAAGGATGTGCTCTAATACGAATTTTATACTTGTCTCCATTTAACTTTAAACAGCCTTTCCTGATCTTTAATTAACAGTACCTTACCCTGTAATTCTCTCAGAAGAGCCTGTTCTTTTTCTTCGTGGCACTGACCATGATTCTTGTCTCCCCTGCTTAGACTGCAAGCTTTATCCCTAGGATCAAGACCATTCTGTCTACCAGGACCTATCCAGCACGGGTAAGTACTTAATAAATATTGAGCTTAAAAGGTAAAAAGTGAACAGATAACACCTGAATTGTTAATTGATGGGAGGAGGAAACTGTCACTCATATTTCTTTACTATTCCCTTCAATGTCTAGAGGACGACCATACTCTCAAATATAAGTTCCACTAGGGCAGAGGCTGTAGCTGCTTCATTCATTGCTTGAGCCCAGTATCTGACATGCCACCTTGCTTTAAGTAACTAGATGTTAAAGACTAATACTCCTGGGTGCCCAGTGGGGGAATTGTTATAAGGAAATTACCCACAAGCTAAAGAAAAACTGTGCTCTGCTCCCAGTTTTTGCTCTACACACATATAGCAGTCTTGCACATTCGAGTAGTAAAAATTCAACAAATGCTTGATGAATTGAATTCATGGAGCAGTATCTTCTGTAGAACTCAGATATGCTCTCTTTGGGAGGAGGGTTCTCCAGGTCTATCTCTGTAAGTTCCTCTGGCAGATGCTGTGGGCTGTGGGGTCTGCCTACTCTTTCTTGCTAACAGCTCACTTTTTATAGGGTAGTAACATGCCCAGACTAATGTGAAAAATCAGTACTGGCATAAACCATTGGAACTCAACCTGCTGCTTATTGAAATCACTGGGGAAATGTTTTAAAATATTCATATGTGTACTTTACCCCAGATAAATAATTAAATAGCATCTGAAGGTAAGGCCAGGTTTTTTATAATCCTCCCAAGTAGTTAAAACAGGCAGCATGGTTGCACTGCTCTAGGCCAGCCTTGGCAATCCAGTCTCCTTTGCCTATATTTGGTTTAGGGGTGTGCATCTGTGTGACCCAGGTCTGTCAGTAGATGTAAGAGAAAGTCTGCCAAGAGTTCCTAGAGAAGATTTTCCAACCTGATAAAAGAGGAAGTTCATAAGCTAGGCAGGGTCTTTTGCCTCTGTCTCTTCTTCCATCTTGGTATGTTGTGAAGTGAGGAGATCATTAGAGCTGTGACAGCTCTGGTCATGAAGAGACACAGCTGACACACCGAGGTGACAGAGCCAAAAAAGCAAGAGCCTGTTTGACTCTGGATCTGCCCAGCCTTCTTGATATATGAAATGATTCTGTATCCTTATGGTTTAAGCCACTGGTCATCAATTATTCTGCGACTTGCATATAGCTCCTTTTCTCTTCTTACTTACAATATAATCCTTATTCTCCCATTCATAATGCATTCATTTATCAAAAGAAGATGCATAACAGTTAAAAATGGGAGCTTTGCAATCAGCCCCAGGTTTAAGTCCCAGCCCTACTTGACTGTTACTAGTTAAAAAGCCCTCTAAGCGGGGTTTTCTCTTTTATAAAAACAATGATGTCTATTTCGTAATTCTATTGTGAGGATTAAATGAAATAATATGTGAAAAGCACTTAGCATAGTGCCTGGCACTGTACTCAATCAGTGTTAGCCTGCTGACATACTATTGCATGCCTGCTGTATACCAGAAATTTCCTCTTGTTCCATTAAATTAAAAGAACAAAAATAATATTCAGTAATGTATTTAATTATTTTATATGACCTCAGGATTTTCCCAGCACAGTAATCATAATTAAAAATCTTATTCACAAATTATACTTTAGGATCTCCACATACCATTCAAAATATGAGATCTATAATGGGATAATGATTTGTTTGTTTTCTGGAAACATTCTATGAAAAGAAAAAGAATATTCAGTCATCGGTAGCCTGGCTCCATTCACATGCAATTAAAATTAGAAGGTGAGAAATACTATGCAACTGTAAAGACGAAGGACCTCGTACCCTTTGGGACAGTATGGATGGACCTGGAGAGTATTATGCTAAGCGAAATAAGACAGGCAGAGAAAGACAAATATCATATGATCTCACGTATATGTGGAATCTAAAGAACATAATAAACTGATGAACAAAATAGATTCAGTGACACAGAAGCACAGAACATACTGACGAATCTCAGAGGAAAGGTGGGGGTGGGGAGAGATTAACCAAAGAATTTATATGCATATATGCACAACCCATGGACACAGACAATAGCGTGATGAAGGCCTGGGGTGGGGAGTGGGTGCAGGGTTGAAGGGGTCAATAGGGAAAAAGGGGACATCTGTAATACTTTCAACAATAAAGATATGTTAAAAAAAAATTAGGTGAGATATAGTAGTAGCCATTCTATTGTAGATTAGAAAATTAGTATTTTGTTTTGTCAATAGTTTTGTAAAGTTAATTTTACTACTCAGAAGTATCAAGTTATTGTTTTCAGCTAGCTATTGCACTAGCAAATTAGTTTCAAAGTCATGTGCCCATTGGTACTTCAGGGTTAAGTTGACAACACAAGATATGCCCGCGTTTGGGAAGAAAAGATGAACTAAAAATCTTACTGTATTAAAATACGTAGGCCCTGGTGAACATTCTCAAATGAGAGGGATTAGATTGGTTTCCTTTTGTCCAGTATGAGGAAAAAAGGTAGGAGGATTATACTGAGGAATCAAAGAAAATGTAGATCATAGAATTATACATGTGCATTAATAGCAAATATGTAAAAAATAACATGTATATAAACAGAGTAGGTGCACTTATTTGAAATTTTATATTGTTTTATTAGAATTTAACATATCATGCATCTCTATACTTTTAAAAAGAGCTTTTATTTTTGGATGGTTTTTCTCTGGTCCAATAACTCTTATTAGTTTACTCTCTTGGCTTTGCCAAGCTGTAACTAAGCCAATAATGATTCTCTGCAACTACTTTGAGTTCAGCATTGGCCAGTCAATATTATAGCACTTAGGGATAGAGAACTTTCTAAAAGGATTTCTAAGTAGTGGAATACAACGTTTAATCCAAAATACCACATAAGAAAGTTTGTAGGCCCTAAAATTTGAGGAAAAAAATCTCGAACTGGTTTATATTAAAATTTACTTATTATTTTACTTGGAACTTACAAAACAAGTTTACTTTAACTATAGCTATAAATGTACTACTACTAACTTGTGCTCATAAAAATTCATTTCCATATTTGTTTATTCAAGAGGCGTAATCTGCTGTAGGATTTATCAAACCATAAAATTGATCACAGTGAACAGTCCTCTCGATGGAAGAAAGAGTAGAGGTGTTTAAGGAGAGTATAATGGATCAAACACCTTGACTTTTACTGATGAAGCCCCAAAGTGATGATGCCCATAGTGACCATTATGCTTATAGTCAGGGTCCCTTGTTTTTAAGTAATTTCCTGCCTCTTAGCCTTTTCTTTGGACCACAGTTTCTTTTTTCTGCCTGAAAAATTATATTGTTCATCAGGGGGTGTAAAATGTATCAAAGTACTCTGGAAATGAACTATTGCTCATTATATATCACAGTATAGTGATTCTGGATCCTGGTGACTATCCATCACAGTCCCTGTGCTCTATAGGATCAGACAGATAACTGTACTCGCTGGACCCATCAGACTCTCTGCCTCTGCCAGAAATCTGAATCTTGAGCTGAGTGACACTGGGTGGAATGAAGACACAGGAGTTAAATTATTCTGATGGTCATACCAAGAGCCACTGTCCATAAATTTATTCTATAAAGATAGCCAGACTCATTCTCTCATATGACTGGTGGTTGATGCTGGCTATTGGTTGGGAGCTCAGTTCCTTTCCACAAGGGGCTCTCCAGGTAATCTCTTAGGATAGTTTGGGCTTTGTCATGGCATGGTGTCTAGGTTCCATGGGAAAGTGTTGAGAGAGAGACATGGGAAAACTGTACTCTTGTTACAATCTACCTACAAGTCACATAGCTTCACTTCTGCATACTGTATTTGTTATCAGAGTGACAGCCCCATGCCTAGACTCAAATTGAGGGGCCATAGACCCTACCTCTCAATGGTAGAGTTTAACTTTGTAAAAAGGGCATCGATGGCATATATATTGGGGAACCTATCTTTAGAAACTTCCATCTGCCACACCTTTCAGTGGCTCTTAGAAAAATTCAAGCTCCTTAACATGGTCCAGAGCACCCTATGCAGCCTGGATATCACCCCCTACCTCTCTGAACTCATCTCTTACCTCTCTCTTTCATTTGCTCTACTCCAGTCACACTTGCCTTTTTTCTGTTCCAGGAACCCACTAAATTAAATTCATTTCTTTTCCCTGAAATACTCTGACCCCAGATCTTTATAAGTCTGCTTTCTTGTCCTTCAAATCTTAGCTCAGATGCCTTCCGTCAGAGAGGCCTTTCCTGACCACCCAGTCTGAAGCAGCTTTCCTCCCCCCATTCTTCTTTCTCACATTATCCCACCTCATTCCTTCATATCACCCATCATAATCGCAAGTTATCCACTTTTTTTTTACTCATTTATTTTCTATCTCCCACCCACACTCTCCACTAGAAGGTAAACGCAGGAATCTTGCCTCTGATTCACCCCTTCATCTCCAGAGCCTGGAAAAATGAGGCCGCAGCATTTAATCTCTGCTCTAGTTTAATCAGATGTAATCCTATCAAGAAAACGCAGCACTAAATCAAGTCTTAATGGCTTTAGGTAACAGTAAATTTTCTCTTGAAGCTATTTCATTTGTTCTATGTTATTTTATTATTCATCATTCAATCATTTATTCATTCATCAAATATTTATTGATGGCCTGCGGGACTAGAGAGACCAGTTCAGAAAGCTCAGAGTGTAACAGGGGAGATGAGTGAGTGAAGAGATCCAGCCTAAATGCTTACAGTCATCATCCTTAGGGAGGAGAGTAGAATGGAGATCAGGATGGGAAAACATTACAAGTGAAATGGGGACTTTCACTTGGGAATCTTGATAATTCTATATTGTTTGAGTTCCTCTACAAGCACATACTAATTGATAATTTTGAAATATGGTAAAAGGTAAATGTTAGTAAAGTTAGTATCTTAGAAATTACTAACGTCATTTTTCTTTTTTGCTTTTCCTAGTGCATATTTTTCCTACTTGGCCCAAGACACCAACCAGTCTCAGAGGGAGGGTAAGAGATTTCATACCGAAAGAGAACATTGATTGTTTACTGGGTGCCAGGCACTGTTCTAAGCAATTTACTTGTAATTCGGAGAGAGAGGATTAATATTCAGCTTCTAACCTTCGAAATAAGATTGTGCAGCCAAATAATAGTCTCAAAAATTAGGTTGTTGAATTGGGAGAGGATTTTCTAAATTCTTTCATTCATTTTCATCCCCCATCCACTAGAAACCAAGCCTGGATGATAGTTCTCTCCTAGGATAGAGAAGAGACTCCACAGAGGGAATCTGACTACGCCATGGTATAAGGAAGGTGTGTTACCGAGGAAGCAGGGAGGGAAGCCATTCCTCTTCAGGCTCCTGGACTGTGGGCAGGAGAGGGCAAGAGAGGAGCAGAGCAGTCAGATATGTTCTGACTGTGTATCAGGTGAGTGGGGGAGACACCAAGGACTTCTCCCTGACTCCCCGCTTGAGACCCTGAGAAGAGGCCTCATTGCAGGATGCCTCATATCAATCCTAGTGGGGCCAGCGTGCCTAGGTGGTGGAAGGTCATGAGGTTTAACTTTAGAGTCATGTATATTTACCATACGGGGCCCTTGTGACCGAGAATACCTGAGAATCTGGCTGGGGATCCACAGTGCTGGTGAAGTGGGTAAGGGCCTGCAAGATGGGCCAGGATGAAATGGGAGTCACAGCCAGAAGTCAAAGGAGTAAGCCTTCCAGGGGAGGCAGAGTGAGTCAGAGAGGGCCATCAGAGAGAGAGAGAGAGATTCATTTATCACACCAGCTACAGGCTTCAGCTGCAGTGCCAGCAACACTGAAAGCAACTAGGCAGACAAGGGTAGAAGAGGTTCCCAAAGACCACAGTCTTCCCCTAGGTCACATGGTCAGGCAACCCCACACCTCCTCATACACATACACACAGTTAACATCTTGGAGCTGACAGGGTAAGAAATCTGACAGACTGAGCTTTTGTTTTCTTAGAAAAACTAACATTACCTAAAGGGACTGTTTAAATTATTGGATCAGATTAAGTTTAAACAAGGAAGGATTTAAACAATTATTTTTACTCCTTACCAGTAGGTGGGGACTGAGGAAGAAGGCTGGGTGAGTTAACAAAGGGACTACAATGTCTCCATACTTCTGAGATGTGGTGTGAGTTAATTCACGATCCTGCTAAATAAATTTAAGAATCAATTACAATACAGAGTATTAAATGCTATGAAAAGAAGCCTAGGGTGCTATGGGAGCTCTATGCAGCAAAAGTAATTGCTGTATTGGATCAGACCCATAGAGCATCCAGCCCAGGATTTGGTCTTCCCAGTGAAACCTGAGTACATTTGCACAGGGGTGGAGTGAGGGAGTGTGGTTGATTTTGATTTTGTGTTTTATCAACTGGCAAATGAAGGGTATTCATTGAAATATCACCAGCTTCTCATAATATCCCATTACATATTTGGCACCCATTGAGTTCTCCAACTCTTCTTGAACATTTTTATACATCTGCACCATCTCTTGGAGGTTTGAAGTCTCTGTAGAGGATATTTCTGAAATTTCCATTTGTTTTCATCCAATCTTGGTGAGTTAGGAAGAGTGGGATGAGGCAGGTTCTGTTTATCAGAATCTTCCTCTTCAGATGGTGTTCCCCTGCTTTAGAGGAACAAAAGGCCAAAGTATATTTATGTTCAAGGATTAGATAGTATGATTTGCTCAAAACAAATTTTATTTCCTCACATCCAGTTCTTCTCCTTGCTCTGTATGATAACTCATGGCTTTTTGGGTTTCTCTGAAGTGGAATAAGTCCTTGGTCAGTAATTAAAATGGCTAGTTCACTGTCATAACCAAAACTTTAAATGTGGCTTAATGGTCAATGTTCTCACCCTTCCCTGGCTTTTGCCTGCTGCACGCAGAGAAGAGAAGGGAAGTGGTCACTGTTTCCTCTTTTCCAGTTCCCAACTTCAATTCCTCTTCTGCCCAAATTACTAACGGAGGGAGAGGAGGGAAAGGGGCAGGAACGTCCTTACTTGAACAGTATTGCCATGAAACAGATCTGCTCGCTAGCCCTGCTAGATATTTAAACCTGACTCTTCTGTTGTGGGTGCTTTGGGAACCCTCCTTCCTCCTTCCCTGAGGATCTAACACCAGCAGCTCACTTGGGAAAAGTAAATGAATCTCTCTTTCCAGGGATCTCTTACCACTTCCTCCACCCTGCAACTGGCACCATCTCTAGCTTCTCTCCAGAAGACTCCCTGTCTTCCCTGGAGGCCTTCCTAGATAGGACCCTTTTCTGTTAGGTGTTAGTTGCAGACCACAGAACCCCCTGAACTAGGCTATGGGAAGCTTACAAAACTGTTTAGAAAGGTGAGAAGAACAGGCTCTAGGCAGTTTCTAGAAACAGCTCCTACTCCCAAGGTCAGTTTCCAGCAGTGTGCAGGAAGCTCTTGATGCTACTTCTGTCACTACCCACACTAGCAGAAAGATGCTGCTCTCCCTCCTTCATCTGGTTCCTAATGCAATTCTCATATGAATGCTGATGAGAGCAGAACTTCAGCTCAAGAGAGCCCATGGAACACCTGGATTCAGCTTAGCCCTCCAGCCTCACATGGGAAGACACACAGGAGCCTGGAGTGGATGCCACCGCGCCCAACCCACAGGACCTGGTACAAGAACCATGATCTTCTCTCACGTGAGGCTCACACCTGGTTGTGGAAAAGATACAACAAGCTCTGAGAGGGCGTTAACTCAGGATTTTCTCCTTCACTCAAAGGATACATATTAAGTGGTCTCTTCAAATCCCCTCTGGATTTGAGATGAAGAGAGAAGCTCTCCAAAAATTCCTGAATCGATTTTTAAATTTACACTTGCAGAACCCTGATTTGGCCTGGAAATAAATCATAGCTGATTCAAGCCTTCTTTGCCAGTGACTGCTCAGTGGTGAGCACAGAACCCAGCTGGCCACTAAAGCGAACTCTACCAAGGGATTCTGGGAGACATTTTCCTACCTGATGAAAAAGAAGCGTATGAGGCAAACCTTTTTTTTTCTTGTCACAAAATTCCTGTCTCCCCTACCCTCACTTCTTGTTTTGGGGGCTCCTGCATACAGGCCTGTTTCTTAGACCTCTTTCTCCATTCTGCAACCATGGAGCAATAGGGTCTAGGATAGAAACCTCCCATGAGGCGAGTGTAGGAGGATGGAAACTGGTCAGGTCCTTGGTGGTGCCATTGAACTGCAAACCAAACTAGGCCTGCACTGCTATTTTGTCAAGTGAAAAAATGCTTTTATCACTTAACCAATTGTTACTCAGGCCTTCTGATTCCTGCAGGCAAATGCATATTGACAGATACCCAGGCTGAGTTCCTAGAACCTGTTGAGACAGACAGAGACAGAGACACATGCTACATAAAAGATTTGGATCAAGCCCAAGTCATCAGTGAGTATTTTCCTCTCTCTGAGTGAGTTTTATTGGAATCTGGGTTAAAGAACAAGCCTTGGAAGTTAAATTGTGACTATGACTGAATAGATAGTGAGAGAACTCTGAAGACATTTACCTCCCTGGAGTGTGTTCACATTTCAAAGTGGGGGCAAAACCTGCAACCAGGGTGGCATCCCAGGAGCTGTAAACCCGGAGAGGCTGGTTTTGTCTTCCTCCTTGAGACATTTATTTACATTCCAAAAGGTAGGAACTCAGAACCTTTCCCTTCTCTTCCCTGGGAAAATAAGTTTCTTTCTAGGGAGGGGGAGGGAAAGAGCTGTCCCTCTCATATATAAACTCTCAGATTCTTAATTTGCAGAAAGGGGGGCAGGGGGATGTTCCTCCCTGCAGTACAGAACCCTGTACAAGTAGGGTGACATCTGGCTCTCTCCATATCACCCTGGGATGTTGGGCAAGGGAACTGATAGTTATTTATGTGAGTAATAACTGATCTTTGCTACAGAAACCTCATATTTGCATTTAGGACACTATGACATAAAAATAGATATTAAAACATAGCCAGAGAAAAGGCCTGTGCTTGTTTCTTCACCGGAGAACATGTGACTCAGTTGCTAAGATGGCTAACGTGATACTAGACTGTGTTGATGCTCATTGAGTGGGCTGTGCAGATATGTCAAAGGAAAGAAAAGATCCCAGTGCTTAGTCCCAATTTGATGCAATCACTTCTGGATATAGATTTCAATAAGAAAACTGAAAAACTAGAGTGTTCTACTGCAGAGGAGGAAGCCAGGTAAGTGATGGGCTTGGAGACCACATCCTGTGAGCAAAAGTTGAAGGACCCGGGCATCACCACATGTATGGGGAAAAGATTCAAGTTCTTTTGATTGCTCGGAACAAACTGCTCACACTCATGGAGAGGCAGATTTTAGCTTCATATAAAGAAGAATTTTTCTAACAAAGATTTCAGCAATGCAGTGAGCTGCTTTGAAAAGTAGTAAGTTCTCTTATCATTGGAAGTAGGAGGTGGCAGCTGGGATGGCCCTCTGTTGGGAGAGGTTGCACAGGAAACCTGTCTTTTGTGTGAGAACTTGGTCTAACTGATCTCTTAGGAGCCTGGCCACTCTATGTCTCCGCAAAGTTTAACTGATCATCATCTGAATATTCTCTTTATTGACTATTGTCCTACCGAGTTCCCTTCCTTGGCAGTCTGCTAAATTCAGAACTCTTAACTACCAGAGTAGAAGTTGAGGCTGTATCACTTATTTTGTAACTTCTAGTAAGGTACTTATCCCATCTGTAAAACTGGGATACCAATACTTCACGGGATGATTAGGGTGATGAACTGAAACAGTACCTGGAAAGCAGCACTTAAAACAGAACCCAACAAACATTTAATACACAATGGCTATTATCAGTTTGCTAGTATATTTCTTATTGTCTTTCTCCGCCTTTCACTGGGCCACTTACCTGTCCTTCACATCTCCATTAGTTTTAATTTACACGCCTCTTATTTTCGGTGAACTTGAGTCTCTTTTCTTATGGTAAAGAGCCATTTGATGAATTACATTTTCATAACTTTGCCCATTTAAAAATTATTTTCCTAATATGTTCTAGTATTTGTTAGCTACTTCACTGTCAACTCATGGGAGCTCTTTGCATATTAGGTCTATGGTAATAGTTGTAAATGTTTTTCCCAGCTTATTCTTTCTCCTTCGACCACAGAACTTTTGACATGTAGAAGTTTTGTTAAAAATATATATATTACTGTTTATCAATCTTTTCATTTATGCAGAACTCCTACTCTTATCTCTACTTTTACTCCAAAGGGTGATTAAAAGGTGTAATTCCTTGCACTACCATTATGAAATGAAAATCTCTGGTCTTTGTAGACACACAAAATAAACTGCTAGATCGTCAAGATGCCTTAGTGTTGTGCTTTTAAAAGGGACCCTTTCTTGAAAATTATTTTCCATTGTGTCTGCTGCTAAAGAATAGCTTCTCATAGCATCTGATCATTTGCACAGCTTGAATGCCTTTTGCAGCCAAGTCACTACGGAGGCTCCACTGCAAGGCTCCAGACAGACTGGAACTATCATAACCATTATCCTTATCTGCCAGTAACAATCAGGTTGCCAGCCAAACCATACACCTGTGGCAGTAGGGAAATTGAGTCCCTGGTGCTTAAATAAAAGGACGTAAATTAATTGGTAGTAATACTGACATTTTAGCCCTATCTCTGGGCTACTTGCTGAAGGCAGGCAACTTGGCCATACTAACTAGACTTGGTGTCAGAAGGCCCAGTTTGTTCAGTTCAGTTCAACTTGAATTCAGTTCACACTTTTTGATCTTTTATTAAGCTCCAGACAATCTGGGTTGTGGGTCCAAAGAAGAACACATTTATCTTCTGTATACTGTACAGAGCTCACAATTTAAAGACAGAAACAGGATCATGAATGCCTGCAGTAGAATTAACAACATGCAGACACAGAATATGTTTTGAAAATACAGAGAAGAAACCTGGGAAAGGGCCTCGATTTATCTCTGTTAAGTTTCTCCTATGCATTACCTGCACACACCCAGTGTTTCCTGGTGAGTTATTTTTACTCACACCACTTCTGACAAACAATGAGAGGGTGTTTTCCCCCCTTCTGACATCAAATAAATACATGGTGTGTTTTACGAAACTGCTCCAACTCTCAGGACACTCCCTGGTACAGAATTCATTTCTCACACTGACAACCCAGACTTAGTGCAGACGACACAGGTTAAGGGTTCAGTCTTACAAGACTACCCCTCTCCACTTCTGATGCCAGTCTAAGCCCCAGGACGTCTGTACTCTGACTGGCTAAAACTTGGGGGTTCCTGTGACCCTCTTCAGGTTAGATAATTTCCTAAAATGGCTCACAGAACTCAGGAAGGCACTTTACATACTATTACCTGTTTATTACAAAGGATACAAGCCAGATGGAAGAGATGCATAGGGCAAGGCACAGGGAAAGGAGTGTGGAGTTTCCATGCCCTCTCCAGGTTCTGTCCTCTCAGCTCCTAGGTATGTTCACCAACCCAGAGTCACCAAACCCTGTTGTTTAGGATTTTTATGGAGGTTCCATTACATAGGTATGATTGATTAAATTATTGAAACTGGTGATTATCTCAATCTCCCTGTCCCCTCTCTGGTGGTTGGGGAGTGGGGCTGAAAGTTCCAAGCTTCTTACCAAGGCTGGGTCTTTCTGCTGACTGTCCCCCATCCTGAAGCTACCTAGAGCCCTGCTGAGAACCACTTCATTAGAACAAAAGACCCTCCTATCACCCTTGTCACAAGGAAATTCCCGGCTGGGGCCACTATCTGTGTGGAGTTTGTCCCTTCTCCCATGTGTGGGGGTTTTCTCCTGGGTGTCTGGTTTCCCTCCACATCCCAAAGATGTGCAAGTTGGCTCCATTGGGGTGTCTGCATTGACCCTGAGTGGGTGTGGGTGGCCCTGCGGTGGACGGGTGTCCTGTCCGGAGTGGGTTCCCACCTGGGCCCTGAGCTGCAGGGATAGGCCCTGGCCACCCACCACCCTGAACTGGGTTAGAAAATAATTATTTTTATCAATCTTTTTGAAATATATGTATAGGTCACACTTATTTCAATGTTTAATATTATAAGTGTTTTGGGTCTTTCTTTAGAAGTTTGACGATGTTTCTTGCAACCAGAAACATGTCGTAGGAACTTAATTCTTGTGCATACCAACGAGCCGAGGGTGAGCTGGTTTTGTTAGACGTGCTTCTGCTTAAAGTCACAGCTGCCGAGGACTTGCGGAGCGAGGAGCCGCGCAGGCAGCAGCCGTCCTGGGCGCCGTCGGGGATGCCTCCGACGCGGACCTTCACGCTGGAGCTCAGCGAGCAGGCGCCCGCCTTGCGCGCGAGCGTGACGGCGGACCCCCGGCGGGAGCCCAGCCGGGGCAGCGGTTAACCCGGAGCCGGACGCCCAGCGCCCGCCTGCAGGAGGCGCCACCCCGGCATCCGCGGAGGTCCCGCGTCGGCTGGCCGCCTGGGGGCGCTGTGGCCTCGCGCCGCCCTGCCCATCCGTTTCCGGGCACCGGGGCCCAGCGCCGCCGTCGCGCCGGGCGCGCCTCCGCAGCGCGCCGCTTCGCTCTCCGCTCCCGTTACCGGGGCAACGGCGGCGCCCCCTGCGCGCCGGCTGGGACGGTCTCTCCGCGCCATTTTCAAACTGCCCTCGCGCCCGAGCCAGTGTTTGGGACGGAAGGAGCCAACGAGGAAGGCGGGCTCGAGGGCGATGCGACCGCCGACGGAGGGAGCGGCGGCCGGAGCTGCGGGTGAGGGCGGCCGCGGGGGCTGCAGGGCCCGGCGGGGCGGCGGCGGCGCCCTCGCTTCCCGGGCGGTCCCCGCGGGCAGGGCCCGGGCGCTGCCGGGAGGGAGGCCGCGCGGCCGCGGGAGGAAGTGGGTCCGGGCGGGGCGGGGCGTGGAGAGTCCCCGCAGGCTCCGCTGCCGACATCCCTTCGCTTTAACCCGGGGCTGCCGGCTCGCCGCCGGCGCGCTCGCCGCGGGCGCCCTGCTGCCCGTGAGACCCGCCAGCGTCTGACGGACGGGTTGATTTAAAAGTTAAATGCCCTCTTCGTTTAGAACCGTCCGAGCTCTTTGTAAACACAGACATGCCCAGAGCTTAGGGCGAGAGGCTCGTGTTGAAGTTTGCCCCGCACCCCTCTACCCTCTCCACCTCCAGCGCTGCTGGTCTGAGGTCGGGGACCCGAGGCCGCCTCACTTAAGGTTGCGTTTGGTTTGAGGTAGACCCTGTGCGCGCGGGAGCACGCGCGCACACACGCACGCACACACGCACACACGAGACTTCAGTAAAATACGATGCACTGGCTTTCAGACGTCAGCCCCCAGAGCGAAGCAGGTGGACTGTCCTCAACTCATGCCGGGGACCTCCAGACCTAAGGCTTTGTGTGGCTTTGCTAGAAACGTCCAGTACAGCCCAGTGTTGGACATTGGGGCTGGGGCGGGGGCTGGAGACAGTAGCCCCGTGGATGAGGAAAGTTAAATACGCGTGTTTTTGTTTTGTGGTTTGGGGTCTCCCCCCCCTTGGGAGGAGTTTAATCTTTTTCATTTGTTCTGTATTTTCTTATTTACATTCATTCCTTTTCTCTCCCTCCCTCTCTCTCCTTTTCTCCCTCTCCAGGATGTGAGGAAGTATTATTTCTGGGTAACCAAAGTTGGTACCAGACAAGGAGAGGAACCTTTGAGTGGTGAAGCCCTGCTAATTCTTGGTTTGACAGGTGTGTGTATATCTGAAGTCTCCAGGAGTTTCTAAAACACCCTGCATCAGTCAGGCCCCTCTAGAAAGTCCAAAGCAGGGGTTGGGAATGTCCCTCCCTCGGAATAATTTGATCTGGCCCTGCCAAGGCAACTGAAGGCAGGACTGGAAATTCAACAATTACAGGAGCTTTTTTCATAGCTAATTTTTAAGTTGATGATTTTGTATGGCCTGCGAATGATATTATAAATATCCAAATGGCCCTTGGCAGCAAAAAGGTTCCCCACCCGTGGTCTAAAGGGACACCACTCCGAAGAAAAGGTTAGGGAGAGTGGAAAAAGAAAGATTTGTAGAACGGAGTAATCAAGGAGAGGTACAAGTGATTTGTTCAGTTGAAGTGGCATGGTACAGAAACCAGAGTGCTGGACCAGGACTTGAGACCTGACTGCTCACCTGCTTTGTGGACCTGTGGTTTGGGAAAGTTAGTCTCTTGGGGGCAGCCTTTCCTCATCTCTGAATAGGGAGCGCTCTTTGGGCTCCTCTGCCTGACCCAGTAGTTGTGAGGTTTCACATTTATAAATTGTGAAGAACAGTAGAGCTGTAAAACAAAGTTTTTATTTGGCTTAGAGTACTAGGACTCTATTTTCCTGGCAAAGGTTAGAAAAGAACAAAGTTTCTAAAGAAGTGATCTTTGGATAACTACATTTTAGGGCAGATTGATAGAGAATAACTGGTATTTTAAAAGGCAAGAATAAAAATGTGTATAGAGGTACTTACGTGTTTGTGTGTTTTTTATAATTGAAGTAAAATTTACCTGGTAAAACACATAGACCTTAATTGTACTTAGTTGAAAAGCTTTTACAAATGTATACACTTGTGTAACCACTACCCCAATCAGTATAATATTTTCTTCACCCCAGAAAGTTCCCTCTTAACCCTTCCAGTCAATCTCTACCCACCCACACAGGCCCCAGATGACTGCTATTCTAATTTCTGTTCACATAGTTTAATTTTGCCTGTTCTTGAACTTTATATAAATGGAATCATACAATATACGTGGATGGCTTCTATTGCTCAGATAATGTTATTCAAATTCATCTGTGTGGTTGACATGTATCTGTAGTTCCTTCCCTTTTATTTCTGAGTAGTATTACATTGAATAAATATATCACAGTTTCTTTATCCTGCTGTTGATGAATATATAGTTTGTTTCCAGTTTGGGGCTATTATGAATAAAACTGCTATGAGTATTCTTGTGGAGTCTCTTTGTAGATGTTTATTTTCATTTCTTCAAATTCCTAGGGATAGAATTACAGAGTTATAGAGTAGAAGTATGTTTAACTTTATAAGAAATTGCCAGATATTTTCCACAGTGATTTTACAGTGTAAGGATTCCAGTTGCTCCAAATCCTTGACAGCCTTTGGTATTATACTTTTAATTGTAGCCATTCTAGTATGGGTGAGATTGTATCTTATGGTGGTTTGAATTTATATTTCTTCCATAATGGTATTAAGCACCTTTTTACATGATTATTCCCATTCAGATATCTTTTGCAAGGTGCATGTTCAACTGTAGCCCGTTCTCTTATTAGGTTATTCGTCTTTATTAAGAGTTGAATTGTAAGAGTTCTTTGTATATTACTTATACAGATTATTTTTAGATATTATGAATATTTTCTCCCACTTGTTTGTGTTTTTGTTTTAATGGAATATTTTGATGAGCAGACATTTTTAATTTAAAGTCCAATTTTTCAAGTGTTTCTTTCATATTGAGTGCTTGTTAAAGATTCTCTTCCTACCTCAGGCTCAGGAGAATATTTTTCTTTGTTTTCTTCTGGAAGCTTTATTGTTTTTCACTTTTACATATAGGTTTATGAACAGATACTCATTTTAATGCAGCAACAAGAATCTCATAAACATCCTATTTAAATCAATCTAAATATTCGAGAAGTCTGCCTACCTAAAGAAAAAAAGTAATTGCTTCCTATTAAAAGAATATTTCCTTCTTATCATGAAACAATAATAATAGCTATAGTAATAGAATGATGTTTCACTCTTTTCTTTTAGGACATTAATTTTTGGATGTGAATAAGACTAGTTTTGGAAGACAAGATGACTACAGCTGCAGAAAGAAAGTATATTAATATTAGAAAAAGATTGGATCAGTTGGGATACCGCCAGACTCTGACAGTGGAGTGTTTACCTTTGGTAGAAAAACTTTTCAGGTAAAGATGAAAATACAGTTCTAAACCTGTATGATCCTTAATCCCATTTATCTGGTTTGATTGAACTTCATGCTTCAGTGAAGAAATGGGTACATTTTTGAAAAGCCCTTAAATCATCCAAAGCGTATCAATTCATCTCAGATCCTACTTCCCCATCATCAATTCAGGGTCTCCACATTGCAGAACCCCAGAGGTCACCACACACCATACCATCTAGAGTAAACATTTCTGAGGGTTTTCCCTGTGAATAGAATTACAGGTTTTTTATGTGGTTTTCTGATATAATTGGGAGTTCTATGTCTGCCTCACTCACTGGTCTTTAATTACTGTTGTATTAATAATGATGGTTCTCTAATATGTGGTTAGTCATTTCTTAAGCTGTTACATGTCACCTCAACTGAAAGATCCTTTGTGATTTTCTTTTCCACATGAGCTCTAGGACTGGTTTGAGACTGGAGCAGGGAAATTGCTTAGGGAGCTATTGCAACAGGACAGTGATTTTCAGTGGGTGTGCCATGGCAGATTCACTGGTGCGCTGCAAGTTGTTTTAGAACATGCAATACCTGACTATTTAGTCAAGGATGCTGCCCTATTTTCCCTTAGATTGTCAAATAAAAAAATGACAGCCAACACAACAGTAGCCATCTGGTGTGAATGAATCAAAATTATACCTATTTTTTTGGTCAGAATAATATATATTTTTGTGTGTCACAGAATTTTAGTAATTGTTTTATGTGTGCCGTGAGATGAAAAAGGTTGAAAATTGCTGCAGTAGTACTATAAGAGATGATAATGGAAAAGAGAGAATGAATGAAAAATATTTTGTGGTCTTCAATATGGCCCTCAAAACTCTTCCTCATCTAGTCCCTGCAGCTTCATCTCCCATGTATTGAACCACTTGAAGCTCCCTAACATATGTACATTCTCACCCGTGGTCTCTCCATATGCTGTTCTACCTGTTCAACTCCTTCTTCCCTCTCCCTCTTCCCTTGCCCTTGCGCTTGGTTAGCTGTACGGTCTGTTGACTCCATCATGTCTGTTACATGCCACCTTAACTACTTATCATCATTGGAAACTTCCATTTGATCTCTCTTTAGAATTCAAACTCCATGAGACTAGAGACTGATTTTATCACTACTGTACCTAGGAAAGGCCGAACACATAGTTGGCACTGAAGTATTTGTTGAGTTTATCACATAGTATTATAATTTCTTGACAAACTGTCTGTAGAATATAAGCTCCAATGACAGTGGGTTCTTTATTGTGTTCCTAGCTCAGTAAGTATTGGAGTAAATATTCCACTGGTCTGTGTTCTTTAAGGTAAGGAACTGATTTTAATTTATTGTGTACCTGGCACTTAGCATATAGCAAGCACTCAATAAATTATTTGCTGAAAGAACAAATAAGTTTCACAGATTCTTACAGGATCAGGTGACTAATTGGCCATGGAGGAATGAGTGAGAGGGGAGATTCAAAGATGATTCTAACTATGTGTATATAACTCATAACTTTTAATCAATCTTGTTTTGAGAAATTTTAAAATGTTTCCTGGTTCCTTGAAAGACTCCTAGTGTTTGTTTTTAGATTTGAGTTCTCTTGGATTTAACATATTTACGCCTTTTATAATTATATTTTTAGTTATTAGAAAGTTAATGGGATGTTTTCTTGTATTTACATTTTCCGTTCTTTAATTCTAGTGACCTAGTTCATACTACAGAAAGTCTTCGGAAATCAAAATTATCTGCTGTGAAAGCTGAAAAAGAAAGTGCCAATTTTGATTTTCTTTTGGAACCTTATAAACTTGAAAATGCAAAATTGAGCAGGGAAAATAATGAATTATACCTGGAATTAATGAAACTGAAAGAACAATCAGCCCAACACATTAAAGGTAAAATTTTGTGATTTTTTTTTTGTTTACATGCCATATTTTTGTTCCCTTTCATTTTATATGTAGGAAAGGCTAATCTAATTTTAAAACTATTGATTAGAAAATGTGGTAGTCTTGCTAACAGCTCTTGAAATTGTGTAGGGTTTGTTGAAGAGTTACTGAGAAGTAAAATAAATTTTCATTCCATATTTGTATTTGTCTGCACTATATCTGGATTAAATTTTTAGATTTACAATTGCTATAGAAAAGATTAAATTCTGGAACTGAGGGAATGTTCTTGAAACAACTCTTGTTTTTCCTATACTGAAAAAAGAGGATTAAAGTAGGTACAATGAAATGATTTCAGAAGTACTGGGCAAAGGGTAATTACGTGGCTGAAAGCCATGTCCAAAACCTGGCATGAATTCATAATTTCTTAGCTTAATACCCAATTTACTGGATCAAAAGCCATGGTTTATATTAGCCCCATACAACAGAAGAAAAATACAATTCCCTTTTGTGCTTAATGACTTATTTGCAGTTTGTTAATAGTGGTAGAAAAGGTAGTAGCCTTTCAAACAAAGCATGTGTAAGAATTAGGTAGAGCCTTTCAAATTGGTGACTTTGTATTTTGTGAAGCGAAGGAACTTCGTAGATTTCTTGATCTGTAAAATAGTCTTTGAATCTTTTAAGAGTTGAAAACTACATTGAAGCAGTGTACGCGTGAAACAGCTGATCTGAAATTTCTAAATAACCAATATGTTCATAAACTCAAACTTTTGGAGAAAGAGAGCAAAGCTAAGAATGAAAAAATTCAACAACTCCAAGAAAAGAATTTGCATGCTGTCGTACAAACTCCAGGTACATCTGTTCCTTCTCCAAACAAATTGTATACATCTAATCTTTTAAAGATATTTAAACTTTTAACTGAAATAGGACTGGATTTTCATGCTTAGACTTTAGTATTTGTAAAGGTATATTTGGATAGTCGCATAAACTTTTTGATTTATTTCTGAATATACAGGTAGTATTTCCTACATGTGCTTAGAAAAACTTATATAATAATAATTTCTTAGATGTAAGAAGTCTAACTTCAATACCCAGAGTTTTATTTCCTTAATCACTGTTTTAAATTCTCTCGCCTATTATTATTATTATTATTTTAGTTATAAAAGTAATCCATACTCAAAGAATTTGGAAAAGATATAGTTTTTTAGTTTATTTTACTGTTTTCAGTTTTATGCTCAGTAGTTCTCGAGCAACAGAAAAGATGATGGGGCATATCCAAGTTGATGGTTGTCTAGGCATAAGGTTGGTGGAAGAATGTCCAGTACTAGTGACAAGGTCATTGAGAGGTCTGAACCATGGGATCAAGGTTATAGAAGTAAATGAGACATAGAAAAATGCAGGATTATGAGACTAGGTAGAGACTGAGAGATTAAAGAGCACAGTGTGGACCAATAGTAATTTGGTCAGATGAAGATTATGATCAGAAGGGAGTTGAAGATCTAGAAGCTAGCATAGTTCTAAGTGGGGACACAGTCCAAGCACAATCATGTTGTTGTGTGCTTGAAGCTGAGTGGAAAGGAAACTCAAGAGAATTGACAAATTAGGAACTGAAAGGCCAGGGTGGGGAAGAATCAGTGGAGCTCAAGATGGCAGGAAATGAGATGGGGAGGAGGACTGTGAGCTAGTGGCAGGGAAGATGGGGAAAAGTGGGAAAGATCTCAGAAGTAACTAGGAGATTGAGGAAAAAAAGATAATCTGGTTTTCTGAGAAAAGAATGGGACAGATTCAAGAGAGATTCAGGGGGTGTGATCTCTCCAATTTAGTAACTGAATGTGGTAGACTTGGAATGTAAGGGGGATTCTCAGATTTCTGTTTTAAGTGACTCAGTGGTACTATTTCTCATGCTAGAGAATGTGGGAGGTGGAGCAGAAATCCACTTTTGGATATGTTGAGGGTGTTACATGGAATAGTCACATTGAGATTTCTAGCACACAGTGGGGTATGTAGATCTGTTCTTAGAAGTGTGGTCCCAGATGGAGATTTAAGTTGGGAGTCATTGGAGTATCTTGGGAATTGAAGCTATGGCTGCGGTAAGAATTATCTAGTGAGATTATGTAGTTGGGAAGAGAGGAGAACCAAAGACAAACCCTAGGGAAATTTGTGTGTAAGGGACTGATGGAAAAAGAAGGTCATGGAAGAAACTGAGGAGCAACTAAGGAAGAAAATCAGTAGATAAGGGAAGAAAATGGTTTGTCTTGTTTAGGTGTATAACTGCAGGCAGGTCATTTAAATACTTTTGACTCAGTTGCTTCCTCCTCAAAATGAGAGATAAGAGTATACCAAATTTGTTAGGATTCTAAGGAAGACAAAGTTATGGGTTACGTATTTCTTCTTAAGGATCAGTGAGTTAATTTTTAAGTACATGTCTAATCTTGGCTAGATGCTGGCAAAGGTAAATTAACCATGTGGTTTGCACTAAGATGGGATATATTTATTCATAAAAAGAAATGGCTCCTGCTATTTTTAAAGATAATAAAACATTCCTACTAATTCAGGTTATAGCATGATTTTATATTATAGCTGGCATTCCATTACATACTAATTTTAGAACTTAAAATTTCAGTTATCTGCTCTTTTGGCATTGTTTAATAAGCATGTGTTCTCAGTGCCTTAAACTTGTCAGTTTTCTGTTGGTGGTAACTTCTTGAGCTCACAATAATAAACTCCACAAAGCACACTCAAGTTTTAATCTTGCCAATATCTGGTCCCCACCTAGTGGAGGGACAGATTAAGTATGGGCACACATGCCAAGCATGCAGATAATAAAACTAGTTTCATAACCATATTTGTTAAGGTTTTCAGGAATGCATCATTTAAAGATCAGAATGGGTATTTATGGGGGAGAAAATATTTTATCCATATATAATAGGAGGTATAGACATACTTTTTAACAAAAAGGTTAACCTACTGAGTATTTAATTCTAAGTCAGTGGTTTGTTTCTTTTTAATTGAAATACACCTTTGCTTTCTTTAGGCGGCAAGAAAAGAAGTATTGCTTTCAGGCGCCAGCGAATGCAAATTGATGAGCCAGTCCCTCCCTCTGAAGTCACTTGCTATCCAGTTCCTCAGCCAGATGACCCTTACATTGCAGACCTACTGCAAGTGGCTGATAATAGGTACATTAAATAATTTTTTTGTTGACTTTAGTTAATTGATCACTTGATTAACTGTAACTTTCGTGACAGTAGGGCTTTTGTCTCATTAACTGTTTTATCTCCAGTGCCTAGCATGAACTTTGCACAAGCACTCTGAATACTCTGAATGTATTCTGAATATAGAATGTTTTTACTTGTTTTGAAACTTTGATTTCAGATAGATCACAGGCCTGATGTTTCTGTCCATATTTGCTTTAAAACTGTTTAGTGCCATCTAGAACCTGTTTCAGTAGAGTTGCTTTGACATTTGGTTTCATCATCCAAAGTAAAGTTCTGTTTTACAGGACTCTATTACTTAAGATTTATGTCAAATGCTGATGGACATGGATAAATTTGTAACTGGCTTTGAAATTCTTGCTTCATGAGTCTTTAGCTCTGTATTTTTGCATTTGCTTAAATTGGAATCAGGTATCAATTTTGTTTCAATTAAAACTTGGTTAAGCTTTCTAGGAAAGGCAGGATATAAGTGTTCTGGGATGTACAAGTCAGTAAGATGGTGTTGCTGCTTTTGAGAAGCTCACAGTCTGATAGTGAAGCTGAGACAAGAGAAATACACAGAATGCCATTAAGAAAATTAGAAGGGGTTCGGAGGAGCAAGAGAGCTCTAGTGACAGCTTCTGTGGTCGTAGCTGGAGAAACATTTTAAAATATGGAGTACACCAATGGAAATAGCGCAGATAACATTTATTTATTCATTTATTCATTTTTTCTTTTTTATCCTCACCCAAGGATATGTTTATTGATTTTAGAGAGAGAGGAAGAAAGGGAGGGGGAGAGAGAGACAGAGACAGAGGGACATCAATATGAGAGAGAAACATCAGTCCTTTGCCTCCTGTACACACCCAACGAGGGATCCACCTGCAGTCTAGGTATGTGACCTGACTGGGAATTGAACCCTCAACCTAATGGTGTACAGGACGACACTCTAATCAACGGATCTACCCGGCCAGGGCTAGTGCAGATAACTTTTAATTTTGTAGATTAGGCAGAGACTATGGGGCAGTTTTTCCACTTTGTTAATCTCAATATAACAATCTAAAAAAGTAACGGTGGTTGAGGTACTCATTAGGATCTCGTAGCTCAGTTATTCTTTACACAGTGTTATGTACCTGTATTTATGTAGTTACCTGACCTTAACCATGAAATATCTTGTGTTTTTCTGTTACAGTTATAATCTAGGACTTCTTAAACAATGTATTAGTATTATTTAAGGAGGTTTTTTGGCTGCATATATATCATATTCTGTCTTTGTCTTTCTCCTTATCATTTTTCTTTTCTATCAAACCATGGTAGGTGTTATTAGTCTCTTGATTATCTTGGTTGCTTTAATTTGCACATGCATATTGTATTTGCATTCAGTCATTTGTGCATATATATGAGTGCAGTTGCATATGTACTCTTCTAAACCTAGATTAGTAGAAAGTGGTGGTTCAGGTAATAGCGGCGACGAGCAGTGTCCAGCCTCACTCCACCCCATGGAAAATCTTTTTTAAAAGAACTGGCTTCAGGCTTTATCTTTGCAGTATGAACATAGTTGTGTCATTTATATGTTTGAAAAGGTTGGCTGTAGTACAAATATATTTGTGCAATTGTAAAATTCAGGTAATATGGACAAATCTTGTCAATATCAGGTGAATTAACAGGTTCCAGAAAAGAGTAGCTTTTTTTTTTTGCTGTAATTACTTGGGAAATTGTAGTATATCGAAATATTTTTCTTCTCTCCAGGATTGTAGGATAGTTCATTAGAAAATACAGGATCAGTTAAGATCAGAAAATCTATTTAAGGCCCTTATTTCACTTAATAATGTTGTAAATTTTGGACTGTACCCTCAGTTTCCTGAACCTAAGAATTAGTAGCAGTGTCTCAAAGAGTTTTTTTAAGGATCAAAATGCAATAGTAGGTTTTTGATTGCATAATGTACCTGAGTTTCAAATTATTTACCACTCAGTTTTTTATTCATTCTTATAAAATTAACCTTAAAAGATGGTATACTCCATTTATACTTGGCATAACACTGCATAATTCACTGAGAAAAAGAAAGTAGAGAGTTTATAAAAGAATGTGTCTAGTTTCATTTCTTATTTTGTATTTCTTAACAAAAATATATTGGCATTAGTTATGAATGTGTTTCAGAATTCAAGAACTTCAACAGGAAGTCCATCAGTTACAAGAAAAATTAGCAATAATGGAAAGTGGACTGAGAGATTATAACAAGCAGGTAGGATTTTTATTTATTTGCATAGTAGGGATTGAGATGGGTATACTTTGATTGTAAATTGAATTGTGTTGTATTTGATATTACTGATACCAAATTTTTATACAGCTTTTATATTTTTCATCAATTTGTTAATAGAGTTAATAGCCGGAATGGCTTAGATCGCTTTAGAGCAATTCTAGTCCATTTCACTTCATTATGCATTTAGGTGAATAGTAGTTTTTCCTTTTGTTTTGTTATTTTGTTTTTCTTTTAGGTGAATCATCTACTTCCCCAAATACAATTTTATGACCATATTACTGTTTTCATTCAGCTCAGGAGGTATTTTTTCAAAGTATGCTCTGCTTTTTAATGGTCTTTTAATTTGTTTTTTCACTCTAAACGAATAGATTTTGTCATTTTGAACATAGGTCTCTTTGAAAGTTACTCTTCTATTGCCATATTTTTTGGTGTTTTTCTCTATAAGTAATAGTATCTCATAAAACAGTTTTCTGAAGAATGTGGGGGAATTAATAGTTACAGAGTTAGATCACAACCATACAACTTTTGTTCTTTCATACTTTCTGTTGGTGTTTTGACTAAAATCTAATTTAGGTAATTGCAGGCTTTCTTTGTTAATATGCTTACTGAAGTTTAAATTGGGTAACACATTTTTATTTTCTGCATTTTTTTGGAGTGATGTGATCTGCACATGCAAATATGGATTTAACTTGTGTTGGTATAACTCTTACATTCATAAAGTACTTTGAAGATTATTTGGATAAAAATGGAGTTAAAAGAAAAGGAATTATAGTAATAGCAGCTAAAAAACTTACTTTATGGAGAGATGTTGAAAATATCAAATATGCACATGAGTTGAATATTGTATTTTTCAACCTATAATCACATTTTCACTACATATCTTTCAAAGTACTTTCTGAACATTAACCCACCAGTCTTCACCATCTCTGTGAGGTGGCTGAGGTATTTGGAGAAATTAGCCTGGCCATTCTGATGGAAACCATCAGTTTATTGTGGTTATCGATCTTAGCTTGCCTATCTTTTTCTTTGGCTTGAGTACTGTTTTTCTCAGCATATATTCTAAATTTTACTGTTCTCTCAAACTCTTTCCCCAACCTGTAAGACCCTCCTCAGTATATCGCCTTGTTTCCCCTTCCTCTATCTACCTTTAAAACTAGCAGTATTCACAGTCAGGCTCTCAAGACTTAATGTGTAGGATAATGTTCTTCCAGTTTAAGGTTTAGTCTTTCTGCTTGTTTTTGGTCCCATTTCCTCTCTTTTCCCTAAGACCTTGATTTAATTGATTATTCTTTCTTTACCAAACACTTATATGGCCACTTTATAATTATTAATTCTTTTAATCTTCATAATAGTCACATGAGAAGGTGCTGTGATAGTCATCACTACCATCCCTTAAAAAAACCTCTTAACGACCTCGCCACCTTGCTAGTGCCTCCTTCCTCTCGCGAGCTTCTCGGGAGCACCTTGCTCTCCTGTCTCCGCTTCTTCGCCTCCTGCTCACTCTGAACCTGTTGCAGTCTGGCTTTGGTCCCCCACTACATAAATTGTCTGGTTAATGACACCTGTGACATTAATTGCTAGATCCAAAAGGATACTTGTAGTCTTATTTTCTTGACCTACTCTGTATTATTTGACATTGAAACTCTTGACTCTGTTTTGTTTTGATTTTCTCTTTCATAACCTCTTGTATTTTTTCCTTAGTTTTTGTCTTCTGCCCATTCCCTGAAATACCACTGTTTTCCAGGATTCTGTCTTTGACCCCCTTCTCCTGTCCCTGTATGTTTTCTCAGGTGGTCTCATCTTGATTTAAAATATTGCCTGTATGTTGATGACTCCCCCAAACCTAGGCTTGAACTTCTCTCCTGAGCTCCAGACCCATGTACCCAACTTAACACTAGGCATTTCCAGTTGGAAAAAGATTCTTCATACTCATATGGCTGGTACTGAACTTGTTATCTTCTGCCTCAAATCTCTTTCCTCCTGTGTTCCCTGCTTTGGTTGGTAGCATCACCATCTGCCCAAGCCAACATTCGGTAGTCTTTCTAGATCACTTTCTCTCCCCTTCATATACTGTTCACCAGGTTCTGTCAGTTCTCCTGCCTGACTGCTCCTTAAACTTACTTGTTCTGCTTTACCCTATCCCACTGTTTTACTTTAGGCCTTAATCATCTCTTATCCATTCCTACAGTAGGTTTCCCACCCTCTGGTTTTATTCTTATTAAATTCATCCTTTAGTTCAGAGTAATCTTTCTCCTGGCTAAGTATTCAGTGTTTATCATAATTAATTCCTGCCTGATTCTTCAGACTCATCTCCACCCATTGGTTTCCTTGCATATTACAGTCCAGTCGTATCGAGCCATTTCTACTCCCTCCATCATACCATGTTGTTTTATGCTTCTATGTCACCGCCTGGGACATACATCCTTCCTCTTCACAGCATCACTTACTACCTTTTTGAGCATATTTAATAAGATCTGCACTGATTTCCACAGGTAATACACATATCATGAAGAGTAAATCACTTTATTCCCTTAACTACTTTGGTGCCATATTCTACCATTAAACAACATGTTTCACAGCAACTACTGGTTCACTTTGCTAGTGTTCCTTGTAAAGCTGTGTTCCTGAAAGTCAGGGACCATGTTTTATTTATCTTTGTATACCTAGAATTGTGCTCAATAATTGGTGAATTGAATGCTTGGTATTTGTTTTCAATTTTTTTAAAAAACCAAAGCTTGAAAGTGTGTGGGTTTTTCCAAATTCTTGCATGTGAGTGAGTGTGAATTCATGATTGATAGTGATCTTTTTGATTATACATTTGTTTTCTAAGTGATAGGTAATTAAATTCACACGAGCTTTCTGTCCTTTTTAATACTGAGTTTCAGAAGCAGTTTATTTTTCTTTATGTTTTATATTTGTTTATTCTTCATTTGTTCCGCTAGGCACTGAAGTAGATCAGACTGTTTCAATACTGCCTAATCTTAGAGTAGACAAAACACCCAAAAACTAAATTAGGAAGAATCTATTCAATAGAAATACTTAGGAAAGCTATGTTGACCATTCTTATGTTGACATTTTCTGTGTTTTTTATTTTTGCTTTACATATATGTATTTCATATCTCATAAAAGTGAGGGTACATATATGAATGTTAATTTCTTGTATACATTGTTCAACATAAGAAAAATGGAAGTACAGCCAAATAAATGTTTATTCAGAATTAATTATTTTGGTTCAAAACTAGACTTTAAAAAATGATATGCCTGTATGTCTTCAGATTGAACTAAGAGAAAGAGAGATAGAACGACTGTCCATTGCATTGGACGGTGGCCGCTCCTCTGATATCCTCTCTCTGGAGACTAAAAATAAAACCAACGAAAAGATTATTGCTCATTTAAATATTCAGGTAATGAATTTCATAATTATTTTACTGAATGTATAAACTCCTAACTGTTTGTAATGGTCCATGGGTTTGTAAAAGTGACAGGATTGTTCACTGAAGTGTTATTTACAGGGGGAAAAATTTGATAGAGCCACAGTATTCAGACATGGGGGCAGCTATTGAAAAATCATGTTTGGAAAGAATATTTAATGAGGCAGGAATATATACACCATAACGTTAAGTATTTAAAAGAAAAGAATAAACTGTAGATACAATGTGATCTTTAATTTGCTTTTTAAGAATGTATATATGAACTCAGAAAACACTGGAAGAAAATAAACCAAAATATACTAACAGTTTATCTTTGTGTGATGGCATATTCTTTCTTCTTTATGATATTCTTTATTTTCAAAAATTTTATGACTATATATCTTTTATAAGATAAAAAGAGGATTTAAAAAAATAAATACAAAAATTAAACTTGTAGCTTTTAACTACCTAAGTCATGGATTCCTTGCCATGCATTTGGCCTGAAAGTAAAAGAACAGTCCATAGAGCATGACACCGACCTTTAGAAATTTAGACATATCAGTGCTGCCTGGGATGAACCAAAATAGAGTAAGGCACCAATATCAGCAGTAGCTCTAGAGTAATACTGTCCAATACAAATATTTTATGAGCCATGTATGTAACTTAAAATTTTCTAGTAGCTGGATTGAAAAGTAAAAAGAAACAGGTGAAATTGATTTTAATAATATATTTATCTCAATGTATCTAAAATATTATTTCAATCTCTAATTCATGTTGTAAAATATAATTGAGGTATTTTACATTCTCTTTATTTTTTATGCTGTCTTTGAAATCTTGTGTGTATTTTACATTCATAGCACATCTCAGTTTGGACTAGCCACATTTAAAGTGCTCAGTAGCCACATGTGGACGCTGGTGGCCACTACATTGGAAAGCACAGTCTAGAGTAATATTATCATAATGATATTCTCGTCATAGTTTTAGAACTCAATGTTGGGAAACTGTTCACACAAATTTTGTGCTTGTCCTTTCCTTCCATGCTTGCAAATCTAAAGCCAATGACTGTATATTATTATTAAACCACACATTATCAGTTTTGCAAATCAAAACAATGTAAGTTTGCGAATGTAAAATAGTTGTGGTTTTAATTTTTGGTATTTTAAAAATACAGTATTTTGAAATATCCTGAAAGTTTAGTATTTAGGATAATTTTCCATTTTATATTTATTACAAATTATAAATTCAATTTAGGTTGACTTTCTTCAGCAAGCTAATAAAGACCTGGAGAAGCATATACAAGAGCTTATGGAAACCAAGGAAACAGTGGCTACTGAAGTTGTTAATTTAAGTAACAAAAATGAAAAACTCTGCCAAGAATTAACTGAAATAGACCAGTTAGCACAGCAGTTGGAAAGACATAAAGAAGAAGTGCTTGAGACTGCAGATAAAGAACTTGGGGAAGCAAAGGTATGTCTAGGTTGTGGGAGTCCTCCTTAATTCTCCTAGGACATAGTGAGCTTGAGCCCTTTTTATATCCCATTCAGGTCTTTTGGTTTGTTTGTTTTGTAATTCACATTTTTCTAAAGTGTTGTTTATACCCTCTAAAAGCTTGCCCTTGTTCTAGTTGTTGGTGTGTGTTTCTGAAGCAGATTTGTTACTAAGATAGTTCTCCAGACTGTCCTATTTTCCTTCAAGATTTCCATCTGTCCTTTTATCTCTGCATTGTGAGTGAACTTTAGAAGTTTGTTCATCTTTGTCATGAAGCTAATATTTTTCATCTTTAAGTTTAAATAGATGAAAAGGATGTAATTTCATCTATTGTAAATATTGATCTCTTAAAATAAAACTGTCACATCATTCTTTCAAATGTAGCCAATAGAATCCAAAAGACTCTTTCTTGAAATCCTCACAAAATTTTATCCTACACTTGAATATCTTTTTATGATCACCCTTTCAAATATCTCTGCAATTAAAAAAATACATAAAGTACAATGTTTGTTTTTTAAAAATGTTCTGTAACTATGAGATTCACAGTGTTAACATTTTCCTCTGAATAGTGTTCTCATTACACTTCTTAGTAATCAGTGGATTACAGCGACAGATATATCACAAATTTTGATAAATACTTCTTAAATAAAATACTAAAATCTTATTGAAATGACATCTCTTAATAAGATATAATGGGAGAGAATTGTGTTTTAATTAAAGGTTTTGGCCAGCCCCAACATTTCAGAGTATCTTTTTGTCTGGTGCTTCAAAAGTTTTTAATATCTTGAGACAGTGTGGCATTAGATGTATGCCTTTATTTTGAAAAGTGAGAGATAGGCAGTTGTGAGAGAGAAGGTTGGAAAGTAGAACTTACATGACCTAGACTATAAGCAGGTTCACAGGTAAATAAGATTTAAGAAAGACTATATGTTCAAAATATGAATTAAGATATTCCTTAAAACCTTATGTATATGATAGTTGTACATAGTATTTGGAAAGTCTTCATGTTATCTTAGGAATGGATATAACCTAGTTTGAAGACCACCACTACTGTACATCACTGAATTAAGTTTATACAGTGTCACCTCCACTAACTAGTGGAATAGAAGGACACTTCCTCAACATAATAAAGGCCATATATAAAAAGCCTACAGCTGATATCACAGCCAGTGGTGTAAGACTGAAAGCTTTTCCTCTAAGATCATGAACAAGGCAAGGATGCCCATTGTTACTACTTCTGTTCAACATAGTACTGGAAATTCTAGCCAGAGCACTTAGGCAAGAAAAAGAAAAGTCATTCACCTGGGAAAGAAAGAAGTAACATTATGTTTCCAGATGACATAGTCATAAATGTAGAAAACCCTAAAGACTTCTCTCTCTCTCTCTCTCTCTCTCACACACACACACACACACACACACACACAACCACAACCAATAAATCCAGCAAAATTGCAGGATACAAAAGGAACACACAAAAATCAGATATGTTTTGATACACTAATAATTAAAATCCAAAAAGGAGATGAAGAATACCATTTAAAATAGCATCAAAAAGAATAAAATACTTAGGAATAAACTTAACCAAGTAAGTGAAAGATATGTACACTAAAAACTATAAAATATTGCTGAAAGAAATTAAAACAGTTGCAGTACAGAGGATTCAGGTTGGTGGTAGCAGGTGGGGAGAAAGCAAATAGGATAGGAAAAATCAGGAAATGAGAGTTCCATATGGTGAAGTCTAAAAACCTGGGTTCAAGGAAAGCCCCACATGTATACAGGCCAAAAAAGATGTTCAAGTGGCCCTCTTGTTTCAAGTGTTACATACAGGTTCCTGTAAGCATTCAGAATACCAAGAAATTAGAGAAGCCTCAACTATGCCTCCTCTTCATTGAAATTGAGACTTAGAGCTTAAGCTTCAGATGTCACTGGTGAGAGGGAGCATGAATTACTTGAAAAATGGTCTTATTTTCAGTGTGACTTAGTGCTAAGTATTCTTGACTTTTAGGTGTTTACCTAATAGGCTTTTTATTCCTAGAAAGAGATTAAAAGAAATATTTCTGAAATGCGGAATCTTGAAGAAACAATGGCAAAACTTCAACTGGTAAGTACATGTCATATTGAATTGCCAGAACTTTTGGCAAGAAAATTTTTATGCCCTATTTTACATATATATTTTCAACTTAGATATAATTTACACATTATAATATTCATACTTTTAAGTGTATAATTTAGTGGTTTCAGTATAGTCATTAAGTAGTGCAGCCATCACTACTGTCAAGTAACAGGATATTTTTCATCACTCCTAAAAGGAACCTTATACCCATTAGTAGTCACTCCCCATTTTCCTCTTTTCAGCCCCTGACAACTAATAATCTACTTTCTGTTTCTGTAAATTTGCCTATCCTGTACAGTTTATATAAATGGAACCTTACTATACATGGCCTTTTGTGCCTGGCTTCTTTCATTTAGCACAGTGTTTTCAAGGTTCATGCTCGTTGCATGTATCTAGTGCTTCCTTTTTATGGCTGAGTAATATTCCATTGTATGGATATATTTAGTTTGATTTATATTTTTATAATTCCTTGATTTTATATATAGTAGTTGGCAAGATAATTCAAATATGGAAATCCTGTTAGGAATTTTATATTCTTTTAATTCATGACTTGTCAGTTTATAAATATTAAAACTAGAAATTGATAATTACTTGATAACATTGTTGACTTTTAATAACTTTGTTTGGTAGTGTAAACCGTTTCCCTAGTCATATTATTTGTTCTGGTAGTCTTCAAATCAGAATAATAGTAATCATTCCAGCATAAGCCTAGACGTAGAATATTGTCCTATATAGACTGGCCTAGAACTGACAGAATGTCTTGCTTACAGGCAGAAATTCCTGGGTGGTCACCCAAAAGATTATTGAGAATTTTGTTAATAGCCTATTAAATTGGATGAATTTCTGCTAAGATTGGAAACAAAAACTAATACTAATTTCTAGGTTTTCTTGTTATATATACTCTATATATAGTCTAGTGTGTGGTGGTCTGGTGGCATAAGGCAAACTTTAAAATTAAGTCATTGTGATACTCTGGCACATAGTAGGTGTTCAAATATTTGTTTATTTTTATATGCTTACTATGGACAACATATCACAATGGCTTCCTTTTTATTCAGCTGTAGGCATTCAGTTCAATTCAATATTGAATAATTGAATTAACTAAACCTGCTAAATGTTTTCCACTCTTGAGTCTCATAGATATTGTAAATTTCTCCTATGAGCTCAATAAACAGAAATGAGACAAACATCTATATGTTTGGTGATGTCTTTACATTGTAAAACTCAGTATGAGCTCCATGACGGCAGGCACTTTTGCCGTTTGCTGCTGTTTGTATGGACCCTGTAAACAGTTGAATGCGATTCAAAGGGCTTGTCTCAGAACTATCCCAGTGTTCACCAGTGTTGGCTGACAGTAAGATGTTGCTATAGCTACTTTTTTTTTTTTTAAGATTTTTTTAAAAATATATCTTTATTGATTTCAGAGAGAGGAAAGGAGAGGGGGCGAGAGAGGTAGAAACATCAATGATGAGAGAGTCATTGATCAAGCCCACAACCAGGGCATGTGCCCTGACCGGGAATTGAACCCCAGTTGCCTGGATCCTAGGTCTACGCTCAACCGCTGAGCCACGCCCGGCTGGGCGCTATAGCTACTTTCTGACCTGTCTTGTCTTTTCCATTAGTGCCAGATGTTATGTACTTTTAAAATAAATATTAATATCTAGAGCTAACATTTATTAAGCACTTGCCATGTGCCAGACACTATACAGAGTGCTCCACATCCATGGATTGTTCTCACCAGTGGATCCTGTGTCCCATTACTGGCCTTATCCGCATTGTGCAGGTGAAGCTGAGAGAATAAGCAGCCTAGTGGCAGACCCTGGAGTAGTCTTAGAACACTGAGCCTGTCTTTTGCCTTCCTTTAAAAAGGAAAAACTTAAAACTGTTTTATTGTGCAAGTACATGTTTATTTTTTAAATATATGACAATTTGCTAAACAAATGAAAAGAAAATCTGATAGTTCTACTAAGAAAAGAGCACTGTTAACAATTAGGTTTTATGCTGCTTTTAGCCACAATTGATAATTAACTTTAGTTAAAACCATATATTTGAGTAAGAGTGTTTGTGTATTGTATGTGTGTATGTGAGTTACTCTTTTTTTAAAAAATATATCTTTATTGATTTCAGACAGAGGAAAGGAGAGGGGGAGAGAGAGGTAGAAACATCAATGACGAGAGAGTCATTGATCGAGCCCACAACCTGGGCATGTGCCCTGACCGGGAATCAAACCCTGATCGCCTGGATCCTAGGTCGACACTCAACCGCTGAGCCACGCCCGACCGGGCTGAGTTACTCTTAAAAAACATGCATTTATTTATTTATTTATTAAGCCTCACGGGAGGATATTTTTTTTCCCACTGATTATTAGAGAGAGTGTAAGGGAGGGAGGGAGGAGGAGAGACAGAGAAACATCCATGTGAGAGAGACACATTGATTGGTCGCCTCCCACATGCGCCCTGACCTGGACTGGAGATAGAACCTGCAACCCAGGCATGTGCTCTTGACTGGGAATTGAATCCGTGACCCTTCAGTGCTTGGGCCGACACGCTAATCACTGAGCCACACCAGCCAGGACAAACATGCTTTTAAATATATTTTAGCCCTGGGTGGGTAGCTAAGTTAGTTGGAATATTGTCTCCATATACCAAAAGGTTGTGGGTTTGATTCCTGGTCAGGGCACATAATATTAAGTGCTATAATATTTTATAAATGTTTGAAATCTTAAATTATGGTGTTAAAATTTGCAGGAATTAAACTTATGCCATAAAGAAAAAGAGAGACTGAGTGATGAACTCCTTATAAGATCAGACCTGGAAACTGTTGTTCATCAGCTTGAACAAGAAAAGCAAAGACTTAGCAAAAAAATGGAAAGTTTTGCAGTTACAGGTAAAATGTAAAATGTTGGTAACTTAAAAAGTGAATTTGATTTCCTCTTAATGTATTTTTTTCTTAGAAGATGATCTTTCATTAATTCAATAGATATTGTTAGAGTGCTTGCTGTATAACAGAAACCACACTAGGCACTATAGATGCAGTGGAAAATCTCTCTCCCTCAAGGACTTTGCAGAATTCTTTTTATTTGGTCTAGTTAGTACAGGAAACCTTGCTTGAATATTTTCCAATAGAAGTGTATTCTTCTTTGAGACAGAGTGATAATAGAATTAATTAAGACTAAGGGGAAGACTATTCTGAAGGTGAAAAATTGAAGAACAGAATCTTTCTAAGGAAATGCAGTTGTATCACCTGAAAGCACACACGTTCGCGCACACATACACAATTGAAATAGGCTATCTTTCTGCTAGGTTCCAGTCCTAAATGAGATTTTTTTAAGGAACGTGTAAAAATTCATACATTCCTTTAATCATTCACTAGACAAATGTTTATGAGCCTACTTTGTGCCAGGCTCTTTTTTAGGTACTGGGATATATGATGGTAAACAAGATACCCAAGGTCCCTGCTCTTACGGAGTCTTTGTTATAGTTAGTGAGATAGGCACATAAATCAAGAGGTCAGTTTTTCTCCTTTCCCCTCAATATTTGCCTTTTTGATATCTAGCAGTTGCACGTGATATACAAAACAGTGATTTTTAGTAGCTTGCATTCTAAAAGTTATTGATATAATTTATTTGGCTAGTTATACATTTTAAATGCAATACTTTTAAAATTTAATTACTTTCATTTTCAGAAAGAGAACTTATTTTGGAAGTTGAGAGGATGAGGCTAGAGCATGGAATAAAACGTCGAGACAAGTCACCTTCTCGTTTGGATACATTTCTGAAAGGTATAGAAGAAGAACGAGATTTTTATAAGAAAGAGCTAGAAAGACTCCAGCATATAATACAGAGAAAATCTTGCTCTACAAGCTATCCTGCACATGAAAAAATTCCAACGTGTAAAATGCTAGAAAAGGTAATATCTCTTTATAAGAGTAATTGATAAGGCAAGAGAGTATCTTTTTTAACAAACTCTTCTGGTTTATTACTGTATTAAAATTAACTTTGTTCATACTTGCTTTTAAAGTCTTTCTTAATTTTGTTTTCTTCCATGACTTATACTTTAGGAACACTGCATTAATTAGAAAAACTGCGTAAGAACAAAGCATGACATACTGATTCCTGTAAATTAAGGAATGATGGATAGCTCGTTACATATATGGGAGGAGTGCAAGGGCACCTGGGCTTCCAGAAACGAACCAGGAGCTCATGCCACTGGACATTTCTTCTCTTTCTAGCTTTTACTTTCAGTATCAGCTGCATTTTCTCTCTTGAAGCAGAGTGGATTTGTCCACATGGCAGGCAACATGGCTTCATGCCATTCCCAGCCTTGGTCTAGTTAGGTGGATAACACTGTACTGACCAGGCATCTTCCACGTTAATCACACAGCAGGAAAAAGCAGTAAGTGTAAGTGGTTGCCGGGCAGATCATCCCATTTCCACTACAGCCACATTTACAAGTTGGTTGTCTAAAGATATATATTAGGTAAAGTTCATTGTGATTCATGAGACATTAAAATCATGAGTCTCTATTTTAGGTCTTAATTATTTTCAGTGTTTTATTAGTATTGTTTTATGAGTATCTGAGTGCTTTAGATTTTTCTCTTTTTTTTAATGCTTTGGAGCTATAGGAGTCCCCAAGACTTATGTTACCCTAACATTACTGTACACTAGATAAACTAGGGGAAGTTGGGGGTTAAGTCATTCAAACTCAAAACATTTGATTTCAGATTTAACTGAATTGGCCAGTTCCATCACCTTTTTCCTGAAGGTCCTGTCAGTTGTTAAATGGTTTTGAGTCATTTTCTGATTAGACTTTGGTTTTTAACTTCATTGCCTACTGGCTGAATTTGGTTTACAGGTGTCAGTATAAACACTGTTTTATGTTATCTATTATAAGCAGAATGAATTGGTGGGAAAATACATTGTAAGTTAATTTGTGTAACTGAGTTATTTTTTAATCCCCATGTGTACTTAAGACTCATGAAAAGTAAACCACTGAATTGATCACCTTCATTGTATAGGAGAATCTTCCACAAAATAGTTGATTAATTTAATCAAGTACTTATTAAATAGAACTGAGTAGATAATGATCTCAAAGCTTTTAACTTAAATATTCAATTCAGTTGCTTGGTGTAGATTTACAACTAAAAGACAGATGTGAGATTTGGGTAAGGTACTGGTAATTGGAAGAGACTTTCCCCTTCAACTTACTTACTTTCTTGAAATGTTCTAATGTTATCTGCATGGATAAAGAATTTACTTTCCAAAGTTTAGAAGTTGAGGTGTATAGAGCACTTTATAGTCCCAATAATAAACTGGAGGCATGGTGGGGAAGTGGGTTTGTACACTAGTGAAAAGGGTGGAGTGTAAGACCATTACGAATGCTGGGAACTACAGAGTGCACCCTCACCCTCTAGTTCCCAGCACCCACACTGAGTTTTTAACCGCTGCTTTATTGGAAAACGTAGGCATAGTTTCTTGGGATTACAGTAACTCAGAAAGAAAATATTGACATTTTAAATATCAATGATCTTTGTCAACAGCATACTTGTTGATTCTCCTTTATCTGTGTACAGGGGGGCATTGTCCCTTTTTACCTTGTACTCACCATGGTTCCAACTGTGAATTTTGAGTATAGTGTAGTGGAAAGTGCTTTGGAATTAGAGGCCTGATAAAAGTTCTGATTCCACAAACTGGTTTTATGAACTTGAATAAGTTACCTGATTTATGGAACTCCAATTTTCTCATTTGCAAAGTGAGGAAAGTAACTAAAACCTCTTGTGAAGATTATAAAAGATAATTTGCATAAGGGTCTAGCATAAAATCTTTCCTAGTAAATGTTTCATTTCCTGATTATTTACTGGTTCAAAGCAAATCAGGTCTAGCCTGGCTGGGCATGGCTCAGCAGTTGAGCGTCGACCTAGGATCCAGGCAATCGGGGTTCGATTCCCGGTCAGGGCACATGCCCGGGTTGCGGGCTCCATCCCCAGTTGGGGGCGTGCAGGAGGCAGCCGATTAATGACTCTCTAATCATTGATGTTTCTCTCTCTCTCTCTCTCTCTCTCTCTCCCCCCCCCTCTCCTTTCTTCTCTCTGAAATCAATAAAGATATATTAAAAAAAAAAAGCAAATCAGGTCTAGGTCAAAAGTCAGGTTCAGTTCAACAGATAAATACTGAGGCACTAGAGATACAAGGGAAAGAAGACAGTTCTTATCCTCATAACCTTGAACATTGCACACTTGTGTGTGTGCCTGTGTTGAAAACAATGGAGTGATAAAAGGGAGTTATTAGCAATTATATATTAACACAAATATAAATATCTCCATATAAGATATATTTAGAAAAGAGCTAGAGTTCCTGCTTAAGAAGGCCAGTCAGTAAATGTTAGGGAACTCATGCGTTTTATCAGGTACCATGCTAGGCACTGAAGATGTGGCGAATGAGAGCAAACACCTGCCGTGTCCCTCGTAGAGCTTACGTTTTAGTGGTTAAGTCCTACATTAAACACGTTATCATGTAAATAACTTTATAATCTCACTTATAACAAGTGTTAATGAAGAAGGAATACAGAAAAGATTCAGAAGGCTATGAGGGTATATAGAGGGAGATCTAAATTAGGTTGGAGAATCTGGGAAGACTCCGTAGAGCAAGTGACATTCAAGCTGAGACCTGGACAGTAGTGAAAATAGACTGTCAAATTCTTATTCATTGAGTGCTCCTTTTCTGAAATCTGTGCAGAGCACCTCCTTTCTGTAAGGTATTTTTATTTAGGTTACAGATTTTTTTATTATAGTTATTTAAGCCTTGATTAAGTCCTGAAATGCTAATCTGCTTTTGTTCTGTAAGACATTTTATCTCCTGAAGTGTTCAGATAGCTAACCTCATTCATTATGCCTTGATTTTGCTTATTTAACCAAGAGGATAACTCATTTCCAAGTTGCAGGTGAGGAGTCCCTTACAGATATCTACCATTTACCTACTCTACATTGGACATGGTTTTTGCACAGTAGGTACTGAATACCATAGATCAGGATGCTTCCCAATGTATCAGATTATCAGGTTATCCTCGCTTAGGGCTTCTGAATTTAGTATTTAACAGTAAGATACCATAGATCCCAACTCTACATTTACCATCTTTATTTCCCACAATTGCTGTAAAGATAGTGGATCTTTTGAATTGTACTGGAGTAATAGGTATAATCTTGTTTTAGAAATGTTGGAAGTAGTTGCTTAATGTACATATACTGCATGGTGGAAATATTTATATTTATCTGATTACAAAGGTGGACCTCACATTGGTTTAAAGCTGAGACAGTTGGGAGTTGGTGTGTTTGAGACATTGATTTAGATTGTCACAGAAAACACTGAGGAATGTGCTAGGCTGTCATAGTTCCTTGCACTGGGTGAGCAGGCACACAGTGCTGCTAGTCCCTGCCCTGGAGACGGTTACAAACTAGTGGTTTGTAACTAGTAAATGTTTCATTTCCTGATTATTTGCTGGACAGTCTTGTGGTGGTAATTATAACAAATGATAACTTCTGTTTTTAAATTATGTTTCAGGGTGATTACAATTCTGAAATTCATCTGATCACAAGAGAACGGGATGAACTTCAACATATGCTGGAAAGATTTGAAAAACATATGGAGGATATACAAGCCAATGTTAAGTTATTGACAGCAGAAAGAGATAAACTAAGTGTTTTATATAATGAAGTAAGAGACTGGTTATAATTAAGCTAACAAATTATACAGAACTAGTTAACTATAATGGAACCAGTATGTATCCTTTAAATTATTGTAATATGTGAATCTTGTGGTATTCCTTCATAATTTGAATTATAAGTAGTAGTTTCTACTTGTGTTCCTACTCCCAAAGCAGAGATTCCTATTATTTTTTCATATGTATTCTTCCTCTTTTCTAGCTTGTCAGGTCAGTTGGAGATAATGTACTTCTAAAGCTATTTGGAACAGGTCTTAGGCTGACTCTGAGCCAAGTTAATCCTTGGGATTCATACATGTTGGGATATGTCTGTCAAGCAGTGGGTAGCAGCCACGGTTGCGACCTATTACATTTTAAGGACTTAGGCCCTGTGAGGAGACTCTAGGGAAGAGGGAATCGACGCGGCTTGGCCCAGTTACAAAGCCTCGGTGTCAGAGCCAAAGTGAGTCTGAGCGGGGCATGGTATCTGTCACCTGAATTTGTCCCCATATCAATCTCTCATGAAATCCTCTTGCTACTTCAAGATGGGGAAGGACATGCAAGTTAAAAGAGCAATTTGAAAAGCTGTTTCCACTTTTGGAATTTTGGGGGGATTCTGCAGGACAAATTGATCCATTTGGGGGCTTTCCTCATTATTGGCTTAGATTTCAGCTTTTGTGGGCTGGCTTAGTTAATTACTACTTGCCCATCTGCTGCCTAGTTTCCAAAATTTTGTGGCTGGCACTTCCTTCAATACCCTTGACTTTTGGGCTGTATTAGTATTAGTATTAGTATTAGTATTAGTATTAGTATTACTTTCATCCTCTTTCATTTTGGGGGTATTTGGAAAGAGAGCAAAGGTAACGTGTTTAACTTGCCTTTTTTTTTTCTTAAACTGGGAGCATATCCAAAGTGTTTTTTATTCATATCCTTTCATTCTTTAAGGCTCAGGAAGAGTTATCTTCACTAAGACAAGAATGCACCCAAAGCACAGTCTCCCATAATATTGTTAATCTTGTGGAAAAGGAAAGAGAAGTTGCAATATCTGATTTAAGAAGGGTTGTGGCAGAAAAGGAAGCTTTAAAAGACAAGCTAAAAGTAAGTAATGAGATTGACTTATTTTTGAAAAGCAATTTATTGAGAAAAAGGGAGGTCTTTCGAAGTTTGTCTGTGAAGTGACCATTAAGAACGCACGGCTAGATCAGGGGTTGGCAAACGGGCCCATGAGCCAAACCGGAACCACCATGTTCTTGTATGGCCTTTGTGCTAAGAATGGTGTTTACATTTTTAAATCATTGAAGAGCTATCAAAAGAAGAATACTTTATGATACATGATGACAGTTTTGAAATTCAGATTTCATTGTTGGTAAATGTTATTGGAATATGATGCTCCTTCATTTACATGTTCTGTGTGGCTGCTTTGCTGCAGTGGCAGGGTTTAGTAATTAAACTGTATGGCTCAGAAGGCTGAAAATACTATCTGGTTCTTTATAGAAAATAATTAATCTCTGATTTCAATTGGCAGTTCCTTATGTGGAAGAATGTTATCTTCTTTTTGTAAAACAGTCTTATGAGATAGTCACATACCATACAATTCACCCATTCCAGGTGGTTTTTAGTATGTTCACAGACTTGTTCAACCATCATCTCAGTCAATTTTAGAGCATTTTCATTATCCCAGAAGTAACCCTGTACCCATTATCAGCTGTTCTCCATCTCCCCCCAGCCTCCTCAGTCAGAGACAACCACTGATCTCCTTCCTGTCTCTATAGATTTGTCTATCTGGACATTTCATATAAATTGTGTCATTCAGTGTGCAGCTTTTATGTCTGGCTTCTCTCGTTTAGCATAATGTTTTAAAGATTCATTCATGTTGTAGTATGTATCAATACTTTATTCTTTATATTCCGTTGTATGGACAGACAGCATTTTACTTATCATTTGCATGGTGTGCACTTTTTGGCTATAAAGAATAATGGTGCCATGAATATTTGTGTACAACTTTTTGTGTGGATGTATGTTCTCACTTATCTTGATTGTATGCCTAGGTTCATTTAATGACTACATTTAATCATATGAGCCATTGCCGACTGTTTTCCAAAGCAGCTGTGCCGTTTACATTCCCACCAGCAGTTTATACATGTCCTCACCAACACTTGTTTTTGTCTGTCTTTTTTATTATCATCATGCTGGTAGGTAGTAGTATCCACTGTGGTTTTGTTTTACATTCTCCTGATGGCTAATGATGTTGATCAACTTTTCATGTGCTTATTAGTTGGCCATTTGTATATCTTTTTTTGGAGAAATGTCAATTTAGATCATCCTTTGTCCATTTTTAAATTGGGTTATTTGTCTCATTATTATTGAATTGTAAGATTACTTTATATATTCTCAATAAAATCCCCTTTATCAGATATGATTTGCAAATACTTTCCTCCATTTTGTGGGTTATCTGTTCATTTTCTTAATGGTATCCATTAAAGCACAAAAATTTTTAAGTTTGAGGAAGTCCAGTTTATCTATTTTTTCTTTTGTTGTTTATGTTTTTGATGTCATATGTAGGGGCAAGGGGCAGTCTTTTGTAATTCCTTTTATAATCTCCAAAAAGGTAAATATGTTAATACATATAAAGCAAGTAGCACATAATAAGAATTCAGTATTAACTATTATTTTTACTATTATGAAGTTTATAGACTTCCAAAAAAATATTATTGAATTAATGTTAGGTATTAGCAGCTAAAATTGGATATAAGAACATGTAAGCATTATTAGGGTAATCTTTATGTTATAAAATTTCAGTTAAAGTTTTACCCTGAAAGAATACTTTCAATTGGGATCTTTTGGAATACTGCCATCCCAAAAGTAATTTCTTATAAAAATAAGTGCTGAAATTACCAAACAGGAAACATGTGCAGTATGACAGTTTTTGGTACAGCTACTGATTTTTCCTTGTCCGTATCTGTTGAAGTCACCAAGGAATGTAATAGGATTAAGAAAATGCAAGAGTACTGAAAACTCAGGAAAACTGAGTTTTACCAGAATCTTTCTGGATAGTGGGAACCAAGATATATGAGTTTACAACAGGTTTTTTACTTAAAAACTGAATTAATCATCTCAATCCTTAAGCCTCCTCTAATAGTTTTGTTATGCCACTATACACCCAGTTGTCAAACCCAGGCATCATTACTGACTCCTCCCTGAGAGCTCATATCTCTCAGTCACCAAGTCTTCTCAGTGCTACCTCTTTAATATTAACTTGCCCGGCCGGGCGTGGCTCAGCAGTTGAACATCAACCTAGGATCCAGGAGATCTCGGTTCGATTCCTGGTCAGGGCACATGTCTGGGTTGTGGGCTCGATCAGTGACTCTCTCATCATTGATGTTTCTATCTCTCTCTTTTCCTCTCCCTTCCTCTCTCTGAAATCAATAAAGATATATTAAAAATAATAATATTAACTTATATTCAGTCCTTTTCATGTGGGAGGCTCTGTGCTAAGTGCTTTTTATATGAACTTTCTCAATAAATCTTGACAGTTGCCTTTTCAGGTTGGTGATGCTTACAGTTGTCTCTGAGTTACAGTGAGTTTAAGAGACCGTCTACCTATGAAGTCACAAGGAGTCTGGCTCCTGAGGTCATCTGAGCTTCTCTTGAATATGTCTGGTTCTTTCCGTTCCTCTGCTACGATCCTGTTCTGGCCATTATTCTCTCAACTGCGATAGGGTATTAGCTGCCTCACAAACCTATATTTCAAACTGAAGTCAGAGTCATCTTTCAAAGATACAAATCCTATCATGTCACTTCCCATTTAAAAGCCATTAGCTGTTTTCAAGGATTTCACTGATTGGCCTTTGCCTACTTCAAGGTCTAACTTCTTTTCCCCAAACTCATCTTCCCCTTTTCCTCACCCCTCATTTTCTCCATTCTTGGCTTAATGGATTTTTTTCTTGCCCCAACTTTCTACATAGGCTATTGAAAAATCTTTTACCCTTTCAATTCCCTTACCTAGTTAATTTCTATTCATCCTTTAGAGCCAGGTTAAATATCATTCCCTCATACAGGAAATGAACCCTAGACTCTAGACTCCCTTTCAACATACTGCCATTAAGTTTCTTTTTCTAGCAGAATATGCGTGGATTTTATTCTAATATCTTTTTAAGGTTTGCCTTTTCTACTAGGCTACAATATTTATGACATCAGAACTTCATACATTGTACTCACTACTATATTTCTAACACCTTGCTTGTTGTTTGTATATAATATTTACTCAATACTGGTTGAATGATTTAATAAACAAAAAAATGCATACAGCACAGACTCTTTCAACCAAATGTATAATCCAAACATCAGATGTCTTTATTTTTAATGAATAACGTGGATGGAAGTATGAATTCACACCAGAAAATTCTCAGGAAGCACCAATTTATATCACTTGTCCTAGACTTAGCATCAGCAAGAGTTGGATAAGGTAATATAACCAAAAAAATAGCTCTTGTATTCACGCTGTTGACCAGGACATTCTTGAAACTCTGGTGACTTGCATAGCCCTGTAGTATTCTGTTTCCTGTGTCTTTCTGATCTCATCTTTTCTTCCTTTACACTCTGTTTCTCTTACATCTCTCTGTGAGGAAATACTCCTGAGCTTACTTATTTAACCTGCTTTTTTTCCCCTTTTATGGTTGTGCTAATGAAGTGATCTACATAAATATTTATAAATGAATTCATACCAATCTGTGTCTTCTGTTACAATCACACATGGAAGTAGAGTGATTTTTTTTCCAACCAGAAGCATCGTTTTTGTAAAATAGCTAATGATTTTCTTTCTAAAACAGACTATTATTTAATAAGACCAAAAAAAAAATAGAATAGTGCTGGAGACTTGCACTGCTTATTTTGGTAATTTTGTTGTATAATCTGATGTGAATGAACATCTTTTATAAAATTCTCTTTCAGACTCTCCAGGAAATGAGTCTTTTTGGGAAATCAGAATTTGAGAAAACTATTGAACATTTGACATATGTTAATCACCAGGTAATTTATCAAACTGGATTTGGGGTATATTGTGTTGTATGAATGACTATGTCAGTTATTGTTTTAATATACTGTATATTTTTTATAGTACAAAATAGTATGCTAAAGAAGCTGTATAATAATGATAGAGTTATGCACTCCAAATGCTGACTACTTGGGTTTAAATCCATCTCTGCTACCTATTACCTGTAGGCAATATTTAAACTTTCCATTCCTCAATTTTTTCATTTGTATAGTAGGAATAGTGCTAGTACTTAATTTGTGGAGATTAAATGAGTTAATACATATTAAGAACTTAGAAGCACTGACTAGGTGTTAGTTATGCTTGTTGTTTTTCTCTTGTTAAAAAATTATGTACAGATGTAGAGTACACAATAAAATTCACTTTCATTCCTTACTGCTCTCTCTGGAAATAGGATTTTTAACAAATTGGTATGAGTTCTGACAGTCTTTCTCTGTGTGTTTCATTTTGTCCCTGTTTTATTTGTCTGCTAATTCTTTCATCTGTTTCCATCCACTTTGGGTCAGCTGATACTTCCTCCTCCTCATGGGTTGTAGTTTCCTGCTTCTTTCATGCCTGGTAACTTTAGATAGAATGTCAGACATTGTGAATCTTACCTTCTTGGTTGCTGGGTGCTTGCATTCCTATAAATGCTCTTGAGGTTTGTTCTGAGATAGAGTTAAGTCAGATGGAGGTAGCTTAATCCATTTCACTTTTGCATTTAAGCTTCATTGCTGGTACCAGAGTAGCATTTAGTCTTGAACTAATTTTGTTTCACTACTAAGAAAAACCCTTTTGAGTACACTACCTGTTGCCCCATGAATTATGTTGTTTTCAAACAACTGATGTGAACAGGAACTATTTCTGGCCCTGCATGAGTCCTGAGTATTGTTCCCTCTAATCTTTTATGCTTCTTCCCCTGACTTCAGGTAGCATCCTTTGTACTGAGCTCTGCTCATCTGGAGACTCAAGGGCCACCCTTTTCAGGTCTTTGGAGCTCTCACTCTGTGCAACTCTCCTCCACTATCTGCCCTGCAAGCTCTAATTGTCTTCTCTGCCCTTAGCTCTCGTGTTGTCTTCTGAACTTAGGGGAACCACTAGGCTCCATCCGATTTACTTTCCCTGTGCTGCAGCCTGGAAATTCTTCAGGCAACAGCTGGAACAATCATAGGTCTCATTTGTTTCTTGTCTCTCGGGTCACTGTCCACCTTGGCCTGATGCCCAGTGTCTTGAAACCATTGTTTTATATATTTTGTCCATCTTTTTAGTTATTCAGGTAGAAGGGTTCCTGTCACTCCAGCTTGCCCAGAGCTGACAGTGAGAATAACAAACTGGAAAATATATCTGAAGTACTAGACATCATTGGGAAGAGACTAAGAGGAAATATAAAATAAGTTAAAGTCTTAGAGAATAAAATGAGAAGGTCTAACGTATTTAGTTCAGAATTCTAGGAGAATATAATAGAATGTGGGAGAGGCAGTAGTTGAAGAGATAATGACTGATACTTTTTTAGGTATTATAAAAACATAGGAACCTTCGGATTCAGAATGTGCAATGAATTCTGGTAGCATGGTAAATAATAAAAGATATCTGTGTATAATTTTCCAGGATCTTAATAGAATACATGATGCAACCATATTGAAAGACATTAAAGAAAACCTAAATAAGTGTAGAAATATATCAGATTTATACAGAAAGGTAACAGATAATCATGTTTATAAAAAGAATGTAAATTCTCCCCAAATTGATCTATGAAGTGAATGTAGTGCCATCTGAAATCCCAAGGAGATGGGGTGTGTGTGTGTGTGTATGAACATTGACAATAAAATTTACATGGAAGCAAGAGCCAAGAATCACAAAGAGATTTTAAGGAAGAACATGGTGTAGAAATTGCCCTGTCAGATATGAAGGCTTTAGAGCCAGTAAGTAAGATAGGGTGGTAGTACACAGGGATTCAGAGAGAATGATAGAAACCCACTAGAGAGTGAACCTACAAACCCACAAATATATGGAAACTTGATATATATAGGACTCACTGAGATCAGTGGGGAAAGGATGGATTATTCAGTCATTGTTTCTGGGATAATTGGCTATTCATAAATATGTATGTAAAAAGTAATTGGATCCTAACTCAAATTTACCATACCCCCCCTATCAGTTCAAGGTTACTTACAGGCTTGACTGTTCAAGAAATATATGTAATTTTAAAAAGAAGATACAGGAGAAAATTTTTGACCTTAGAGAAATACTAATAATCACTCATAAAGCATTTACTGTGTCTCAGGTACTTCTTCAACATTTTACATATGTTATTTTAATTCTTACAACAACCATATAAAGTAAATGATAATATTATCCTCATTCCACAGATAAGGAAACTGATGCAGAGGGAAACTTGCCTAAGATCACACAACTGACAGGTGTTTGGTGCCAAAGTGTGGTGCCCCTAAGCAAGACACAAATAAGTTTAACGAAAACACAGATAAATGAGCCCCCACTGACAAGAACATCTTTGTTTATGGAAAAGACAAGCCACTAATTGAGAGAACAACTTGCTGTACCTTTAACCTAAAATACTCTACAGAAGATATGAATTGACACCTAATAGCAGAAGAAATTCAAATGATTCTTAAACATGAAAAAGATGTTCTACCTTAATAATAGGGAAAATTAAAACCACAGTAAAATCATTTCACATCCATCAGGCCATCAGAAATTAACAGGTTATATTAAGTATTTTTAGTGAGTGTGCGTAGCTTCTGGAAGTGCAGGCAGGTGCCCCTTTGGAGAATAATTTGGCGTTGTCTGGCAAAGGTATACCCTACGAGCCAGCAAATCCATTTCTAGATGTGCACCCTGGATGGAGGTCAGCAAACTGTGGCCCTTGGGCCAAATCTAGCCTCTAGTCTATTTTTATAATAAAGTTCTGTTGGAACACAACCAATAGAAATCACTTGTGACTCTGGTTTTCTTTCTTGTTCTCTACGCCCTTATGAGCGAGCATTTACTTTCTTACTCCTTTACTATCATTTTAGCACTGTTTCCAGAGGGAGGGAAGATAAAATGTGTATGGTCAGTTTACAGTTTTAACTGGAAGACATATTTATCACTAATACTTCTTGGTTTTGAATTTTATATATACATTATTATTCCATTTTGTATTTATTTTTGTATGTAAAATAAAATGGAAATCTACCTGTTTTTTTCCTCCAGTGAGTGGCTGTTCCAACTCTATTTTTAAAGTATTTATTCTTTTTCCACTTCCCTAAAATACTACCTTTTCTAAATTTTCATCTGTGTACATGTATTTTCTTGCAAGTTTTTATGTGAAATCCACAGTTTTAATTACAGTAGCTTTCTAATTTATTTTGACATCTCATAAGGCAAGTCTACTTGCATTCTGCCCTCACCTCCAATTTCTCCTGCCCTTTTTTTTTTTTCTAAATGTCTGATCCGTTTGTTCCTCATAGAAAATCTTGTGGTTGACTGGACTCAGAGATAGAAGCTCTCAGAGAGGATAGCAGTCTCTTGGCAGTCTGTTCTGGTGTTTTTCTTTGGCTTCCTTCATTCTCCTAGCCTAAACTTTAGCATATTCTGTGGCCTCTTGTTTTTCTTAGTATGCTGTATCTTCAGAGCATACATCGTCGTTTGTGTTGCAGGACACGTAGAGTAGCAAGATGCTGAATCTTGGGTCCTTTGGTCCTAGGTTTCTTATCTTCTTTGTTTAACGGCTTTCTCACGATATATTGGCGGACATCGTCTTCTTTAGAGAGAATGAAAAGTTTGAGGATTCTTCTAGCTCTTTTGGACCCCAGGCAACAAGGCACAGTAGTATCAGTGAGACCAGGAATGTCTTTCTCCCCTTTTTAAACAGTGACCAAGTTGAGAATACTGAGATTGGCATCCACAGTACAACCCCGAACAGATTTGCACTTTCTTTCTCCAGTCCTCCTTGGTCTATAGCAGGAATGCCCCTTGCTCAGTAGCAGACATATGTGCATGGCCATGGGTCAAGACACCCTGCTTCATGGGGAAACCTTGTTTGTTGTTTCCATCACTGATCCAAACCACATAACCCTTCCATTCTTCTCCCAGAGTGTCAGCAGCAACTTCTGTGGCCACATTCCTCTCATAAAAGGTACGAAGTTTGTGTTCATCATCTATTTCAATAAGTTTCTGGCAGCCAGTGGCTGGGAAAAAGATGTTCAGCTTCATCCTGAGGCAACCGACTGCCCTCTAGGCGCCACAAGAAAGAGCTGTTTTTCCTTAAATTTCTTTTTTCCTAAATGAATTTTAGAATGAAATCTAAGCACCCCCCTTATTTTTAAAAGGTTCTATTAGAATTCTTGTTGAAATTTCATTGAATTTACAATTATTTCAGGAAATTTTATTACATTTCCAATATTGTGTTCCATTCAGAATCATGGTGTTTCTTTACATTAAGTCAGGTTACTGTAATTACTTCCCTAATTACAGTTTTTTCATATGTCTTGCCCACTTGTATTTGAGTTGCAGTATTTTCTGCTATGATTTTTCTTCAAATCAGGCCTAGCTACTTACTGTTTTTTTAGAAATGCCTTAGAATTTTTGCTCTGCTAATTGTTTTTCTTTCTGTTTTTATTGTTGCTATGGCTATATTATTTTCTTCTTCCTTTCTTGCTTTTTTTTTGGTATCTTTTATTTCATTTCAGTAATATTGAAAAGGAGGAATAAATGTGTATACGTATTCTAACATGTAGAACCTAAAGTGTACACATGACTTTTAAATAATTCTAATTTATTTTCTTAGTTTTCTTCCAGAAATGTTATTAAAATATGCTTACGGAAAACAAAGCTAAGACATATATATTAATTTTTAAAATTTAAATTATAGCTTGAAAATGAAAACTGTGAATTAAAGTCTAAAATGGTACTAATGAAAGAATCAATGGAATCATTGGAGAACAAAGCAAAACTCCAAGCTCAAAAACTTGGCCATGTGGCTGGTGACTCATCCCTTCAGAAAACAGAGATGAACTCACTTAGGTAAGTTTATTGAATGTTTTGTTATTTCACCTCTGGGACCAAGTTTGTGGCTATGTAAGGTTTGTTATGGTGGCATTTTTGGACTAGGCCTTTGAGCAGCAGTAGTACCCGAAGTTGGCCTTGCAGCGGAATCACCTGGAAGCTTTTGAAAAGTATGGATTTAGGGGCTGATCTCTGGAGGTTCTTATTCACTGAGTGAATCTGAATGGGTTTTGAATATCTGTATTTTTAAACACTTTCTTAGATTGATATCATCGTAGGCAAGTTTTTGTACTTACCTCTTTCAAAACCCCCTAACAGATACTTCAGATCATTTGTACTTCATAGCATAGGATTGCTGAAAATTACAGAATTTTTTGCTACCCATGTCATTGTCCTTATCTTTCCTCTTTCAAAGAAATATAAAATCAGAGTATTTATATACAGAGTCTAAAATGGTGATGTTTCTGAAAAATGGTAAGAAGGTCAGTATGGAAAAATATGCTGTATCTACAGGTTGGAATTAGGTTATGAAGTTGGTATGATAACCAAGAGTGTCTGGATTTTACCTTATAGAGAACAAACAGAAATTTTTAACCCAGGGGGTGACATGAGTAGTGTGCCTTTTAAAAAGTGAATTCTGGCAGAAATAGGAAAGATAAATTTGGAATTTTAAGGGACTGATGGCAAACAATAGAGACCATGTGTCTGGATTGCAACAATGGCAGTGAACTTGGAGAACAGAGACCAGGTTTAGGAAACATTTCTTATATAAAATCAAAAGGATTGGATGACTTATCTGGAAATGAGAAAAAGGTACAGTAAATGCAGAATGTTTACCTTAGGATATTGGGTTGGTTAGCCATTAGTCAATTCAGAATACAGAATACTGAAGGAAACAAGTCAACAAAGATAGGTGGGTTTTTTTTCCTGGCTGGGCAACTGTAATAAGTAAAAGATATTGAGTCAGAAGAAGGGCATCATTCTGAAGAATCAGTGGAAGTAATTTCTCTAAATACGTTTGCAGAATCAGGAAAAGATTTTCAGATGTCAACAGAACATTGCATATGTGCAATTAAATCAGTCATGAAGTGGTAGCAACTTGAGATCAAAAAGGATTATAGTAATGATAATTAGAGATAAAGATTGATAAATTAAAATTGAAAGTGTCAGTGAAACAGAAGGGATGTGTCAGAAAACTGAGTTGGTAAAATAGAAAACAAACTCAAGAAATTCATCTAGAATTCAGAACTCAGAATGATAAAAAGAAGGGAGTGAAAAAAGATGTGGAGCTAGTACATAAACCCTGAGAACTGCAAAAATATACAGTAAAATAAACAGAATTTTGAAAATCAAAGAAATAATTAGGAAAAGAAAGACCTGAGATTATATTCATAAGGGGTTCCTGATTATCAGACAAAACTTAATGAATTAAGATGCAGAGCTGGTTGTGTCTGTCTAATTAAGGAAAAGTATATCAGGGACTTAGGGTATCTTCAATTTTTACTCTTTTGCTACTCTGACTATGAGTCTTGATAAGTTAGATGTTAGATAAAGAACTAAAGTAGAAGTAGAAGCTGCTTTTTTTCCCCTTCTTTTTCTTCTTCTTTTTTTTTTTTTTGGCAAGCATTGCATACATTCTATGAAGGAGAGCTGCCTGTATGGACCAGGCAGCTCCACTTTTTCTGTCATGTCTGTGTCCAACTCCCAAGTACAGGTACCATGGTGTATTTTTGTCACACAGAACTACTAGTCTACCCTTTTCCCTTTTTGTCCAGCAGCTGATTGGATCTGGCATTTAATCCGTTTTGCTTTTCCCTCCAGACTATAGCCACACACTCCTCTCCTTTCCTCACAGGAGGCCCTTCACCATCTTAGGCTCTTGAGGAGCTTTCAGTGGCCTTCCTTGCGTATGCCAGCCTATCGCTCCTTTGATGTTTTCTCTGTTATACGAATACCCTTTTCTCTTGTGAGCTCAGTTTGCTACTTCCCTCACCGAGGGGTGATTCCATGACTTTGTTTTGCTCTGACCCACCAAAAAGTCTGACTTACCTTGCTTCTGAGGAAAGTATGTCAATCATGTTCTCCATACTAGTGTACACTGGTAGAACCATAAGTTTAAGCCGTCAGATCCAAAGCTAAACTCAATACAAACCATAATACCAAGCACTCTGGAGGCAAAACCACATTATTCAAACCTCATGACACTTTTAATATGGTTAATAGAGATCTGGCTACCCCTTGAATCACATCAAGTTCTCTTTCCCTTGACATGAAGACATTTAAGAAGCTGATACTCAGATAAATCATGTTCCTTTCCATCCTCTTGGTGCACCCATCTTCTCTTTCCCTCCCTGAGTGAGGCATTTCTCACCAAATTTCAGTAACACCAAAACAGATCTTTACATTTCTACTTAGGATTTCAAGCGCAACCAACTATTTGGGACTCGGGGCTATTTTTTTTTGAAAGGACTCTGTATAGCTTACTGGTAGACATTTTCCCTTCCACATAGAAGGTGTTGGTCTCCCCACATTCTTCACAGAAGGCAATGTGATGTAATAGAAAAATATTGATACCAAGTTAGAGTAGCCTGGATTTACTTTTCTTTGCTTTGTCAAGTTGGACAAGTTACTAGTTATTTGTTTCTATAAAATTGGGATAATAGGTCTAATTGTGGAACTGCTTGAAGAATGAGCTAATATATATAAAGTATCAATATAATGAATATATCCTGTAGTTATATCCTTCAGAGCAATAGCTATAGCTTTTAAGAACAGCTTGAATACAGTGCAGTCACCTGGACTGACTCACAGATAATTTTATGAAATAAAATTTCTTGGTCATAGATTCTCTCTGACTGGATTGTTTGATTGTGCAATTCTGAAGAAGTCATCCTCAACTTGACTTTCCTCCCTACCTCTGGGTCATCGTTCACTTGTTCTTAGAGCAATCAGTGTCATGTCTTTCATCTTTCAGAGCACCTACCTCAGTATTGCCAGTAAAACTTCATTTTCAAGGAGCTGTCCTATCTTACTAGGGGTTTCAGGATCCAAACCCCATTAGGCAGTTCTAAGCTAAATCACCCTTGGTATGTTCTTCCCTGTCTTATCCTCAAACAAACCCTAAAAGGATCCTGTGGGAGTTCCCAACAAATAGCCTGAGGTGAGAGCTTTGTGTTTCCAGCAAGTCAGGGTTAAGAACTCCTAGACCAGGGCTAAAAGCATTCCAAGGTCTCTAGATGACATGAAAGAAAATTCTTATTGCTTCTGAAAAATGATGTTACTGATCAGCATGAGACTACTCTGAGGTTGGCTTTGCTTCCTCTGTACGTCCTCTTGTTTGCTCCCTGAAGCCAGTCACCTTTCTTCAATCCTGTTGCACTGCAATGGATGCCTACTTCCCCAGTTTATTATGGCCTCCAGTTGATCACCCACCAAAAAAGTCAGAAAAGGAAGCAAAATTAAAAGCTCACTGGTCTGGATGATTAGGAAATATGGACAACCCTTTGAAGTGCCAGGCCATACGATAAAAACAGGACTTTCCTTTTGCCTCCACTATTGGAAATAGATTTTAAGAGGAAGAGGGTTAATATTAGGAAACTAAGAAGAACTTTAAAGCTACCAGAAGCCTCTAGAAAAGAGTACACAATTAATTTGATTTTTATACTATATTATTTTTAGGAAGATGAATCATTTTGAAGAATGGTGGACAGCAAGAAATAATATATAATATAATGCCATTGATTATACTGGAAGAGCTTTAAAATAAGAAATAAAAGAAACTTTAAAAAATAAGAAAACTATTTTCTGAGATCTCTCACTTTTTAAAAACTATTTCTACCAGAGATAAAGAATACCATTTGTTTTTGTCCACTGATTCTTTAGGATAGTAAATGAGCAGCTACAGCGATCACTTGATGATTATCAGCACCGACTTTCCATAAAAAGAGATGAACTTGAATCAGCCCAAGCACAAATTAACATATTGGAGGAAAATATAGGTAAGTGGTTTTAAATTTTGTGTTTTCTAATCCTAATTTACTTTGGCTAACAAACATTTCTATTTATTTATAGGTAAACTGCATCTTAAGATGACTTCACAGGATCAAGAGGCTCATGTAATGAAAAAGGCCATTGGTGTTATTGATAAAGAAAAAGACTTCCTTCAGGAGACTGTAGATGAGAAGACAGAACAGATTGCAAACTTGCAAGAAAACCTGGCTAATAAAGTATGTGACTGTCAAATATGATTATCCAGCATCTGAACAGAAAAGATTATTTCCTTCTCTTTTTCAAGTATACAGTTATTATCACCCATGTACAAGTTAAGACCCAGGCCATATCTTCTAATGTGATTAAATTTCATTTTATTTCAATAATTTGAATCTTCAAAAGTTCTATTTCTAGAATGTAATTTTATCAGATGTAATCACAGCAAGCTCAAGGAAACAGTTTAAGTTCTTAGAGTGAGTAGAAATATGCCAATATGTGAAGTACAGCTGGGACATGGAAATATGTTTATTTGGAGCTTTCATTTATAGCATAAGTTACATATTTGGATTTGAACTGGGTAAATGTGATAAATTGTATAAATTCAACTAAAGACATTCCTATATGAATTGTTTAGAATCTTATATTATTTTTATAATTTCTGTAGGAAAAAGCTATTGCTCAGATGAAGATAACATTTTCAGAGTATGAATCTTCTCTGAAGTAAGTAATCAATGTAATGGCATCCAGCTTCTTTAGAAATTTTCAGTGAATGCAGCTTTACTTAAGTAGTATCTGTCAATAGTTAAATTTCTATTTTTCTATTTTTGCCAATGGCAGCAGCATTATTTTCTTAGTCTCCTGCATGAAAATGTTATTCTCTTTAACTTTCTGCCATCTTCTGTTATCCACATCTCAACACTTATGCTTAATAATTATTCTTTTACATGCCAACTTGCTCTTTGTTTCTGCTATAACTACCCTAGGCAGGCCCTGATTATTAAAATTTAGATTACTTTAGTAGTAGCCAGTCTTGAATTTATTCTACATTTAAACCTATCTTGAACAAAATTTTACGTTTTATGTCTAGTCTTTACTTCAAGACAAAGTCACTAATCATATTTATTCTGTATACCCTTTTATATAATAGTGGGGACTTCAACATTAAATAAATATTTGCCAATAGAATCTGTTATTATTTTATTATTTGCCAAATGAATCTCCTAACATTTGAAAGTCTTCTGTTTTTACTTGATTTTTTGGAATAATTATTTTATGACTTCATTTGCTCATAATGATTGGTAGAGAGCTAAAATGTCTGCTTTACCTAATTAGTGTCTTAATGCACTAGTTATAATTTCTTGTATACTTAGTATACTTAGTATACTTAATTCAGAGTACAACAGTTTTCTATTAAATTAACTAAGTTTTCCAAAAAGCTTTCTTTTTTTATTTTCACATCACTCATGTAACAGCCAGCTAAAGGAAACACTGACTAATCGGGACCATGAGATAAGCAGCCTTCGGCGTCAGCTTGATGCAACTAACAAAGAACTCGATGAAGTAGGAAGATCCAAAGAAATATCTTTTAAGGAAAATAGAAGATTACAAGATGATCTGGCTACAATGGCAAGAGAAAACCAGGTATGAGTACAATGCGTAAACTTCAATAGTTTTATAGTATATAGTTTTACAGTATATTCTTTGTTATATCTTAAAGCTCTAAATATGTTTTTAAAGTTTTAATAACGTAAATATCAACAACATAAATAATTCTGTAAGGATAATGGTGTTTATATAAGGGTATTTAAAAGTGTGGTTTAAAATGCTGCTATATATTAGAGGGTGTCTAATGGATACAACTGTGGTCTCCTCACCATTTTGGTCTTTATTATAAGGACTCCTATAGTTGGTAGTATGGTATTTATTCTCTGTGGCAGAAATTATTGTCACCTTACTGAGTGAGGACCTCAACATCACTTTCAGGGCAAGTTGCTGTGTTTTAAAGATCCACGATAGATTTTAATTATTTGTATTTACTTTCAGTGGGCTTTATTTACTTACAGGTATAAATAAATGAATATTTTAGAATGTCATATACTTAAAGGTATTACTTTTGTTTGTGCTGGCTTATTAAAGGATTATACCCAGAAGAACAATAATTTTCCTATTTTAAATATTATGTTTTTTTAAACAATTACTTTCAACATTATTCTTTATAAAGCATATTGCTGATATATGAATTTTTTAAAATACCAACCCTTGGGCCAGATTCATGGTTAGTACTATTGTGGAAGATATGTGGTAATATTTGGTTAAAAAGTCAAGATCAGTCAGGAAAATAAATGCAAGTAACACTTAGAAACAGGTTTTCTTTTTTCCTATTCTAATTCCCAGAATTCAAAAGTAGCTATTTGAAAAGAAATAGAACTCACTAGGTGCTATGTTCATTTTAGATTTGTCTTTGATTTTCTGATTTATAGGAAATCTCACTGGAATTGGAAGCAGCAGTGCAAGAAAAAGAAGAAATGAAGAGTAGAGTTCATAATTACATAACCGAGGTGTCACGTTGGGAGAGCTTAATGGCCTCTAAGGTAAAAACAACACATTGTTTAGGTTGGATTTAAGACTGATTTTTTTTTTTTTACTTTTTTCTGTTTTTTTATTCTGCCGCCTCTATTAGATTATTAACATATGAAATGGAAACCTTGCCTGTTGTCTTTTTGTATTACCACACAGATCTTATTTAGTATAGTGTCTGCACAGATAGCTGTACTTGCTAAATTAAAAATCCCAGTGTGTGTATATGTTTCTGATATGGATATTCCAGTAAGTGACAGTTACTAATTTAAAAACAATTTAATTATGCTTAAACTAGGAAAAAGAAAATCAAGATTTGTTAGATAGATTTCAAATGCTTCATAACCGTGCTGAAGACTGGGAAGTCAAAGCCCATCAAGCTGAAGGAGAAAGCAGCTCAGTTCGACTGGAACTTCTTTCTATTGACACGGAGAGGAGACACCTTCGTGAAAGAGTGGAGCTATTAGAAAAAGAAATTCAGGAGGTAATACATTTGTTTGTCTTGTGAAGACTTTATGTAATAGAACAGAAAGCATTCAAAGGTACTTTATTTGAAATGAGAGTAAGCATTGGTAAAGTCAAGTTCAATGGTAATCTTTTTGTCATTCATTCTGACAATTTGCTTAGGAACCCCATTACTTTTTTTATTGTAGTAAAATATACCTAACATCAAATTACCATTTTATCTATTTTTAAGTGTACAGTTCTGTGGCAATTACTACATTCACATTGTGAAACTACCACCACCATCTATCTGCAGAACTTTTATTGAACACTAACTCCCCATTCTTCACACCCCCAACTTCTGGCATCCACCATTCTCCTTTCTCTCTCTATGAATGTGGCTACTCTGTGTACCTCCTATAAGTGGAATCATACGATATTTGTCTTTTCGTGACTGGCTTATTTTATTTAGCCTTAAGATTCACTTAACCTGAAGGTTACCCATGTTATCGCATGTGTCAGAATGTCGTTCCTTTTTAAGGCTGAATAAGATTTCATTGTATGTATAAACCACATTTTGTTTATCCATTCGTCAATGGACATTTGGTTGTTACCATCTTTGACCATTGAGAGTAATGCTGCTATGTACATGGGTGTACAATATCTATTTGAGTCCTTGATTTCAGTTCTTTAAGATATACCCAGAAGTGAAATTGCTAAATCATATGGTAATTTTATGTTTAATTTTTTTGAGGAATTGCCATGCAGTTTTCCACAAGGGCTGCAGCATTTTACATTCCCACCAGCAATGTAAGGATTTCAATTTCTCCGCATCCTTGCCAACACTTGTTATTTTCTGTGGGGTTTTTTTGTTGTGGTTTTTATAATAGCTATCCCAGCGGGAGTGGAGTGGTATCTCATTTTGGATTTGACTTGCATTTTCTTAATCATTAGTGATGTTGAGCATCTTTTTGTGTGTTTATTGGCCATTTGTGTATGTTCTTTGAAGAAATGTCTATTCAAATCGTTTGCCCATTTTTTAATCAGGTTGTTTTTGTTATTGAGTTGTAGGAATTATTTGTATAATCTGGATATTAATCCCTTATTAGATATATGTTTTGTAAGTCTTCTCCCATACATGGCTTGCCTTTTCACTCAGTTTTATCCTTTGATGTGTAAAAGTTTTTAATTTTGATAAAGTCCAATTTATCTATATTTGCTCTTGTTACATATATTTTTGGTGTCATATGCACGAAACAATTGCTAAGTCCAATATAATGAAGCTTTCCCCCCTGTGTTCTTCTAAGACTTCTATGTTATAAGCTTCTATGTTAAGGTCTTTGATCCATTTTGAGTTAACTTTTTTATATAATATAACTTAAGGGTCCAAATTTTCCTTTTGAATGCAGATTTAAATAAGCTCTTGTCATAAAGACAGTCTAATAAAAATTTCTTAATAAATTTTGAGTTCAATTAAAATATAGGGACCCTAAGTTAGATTTATTTAGAATAGCTGGCTATTAGTTTCTTTTGTTTGTTTTTGTGTTCTGTTTTGTTTTGGTGTTTTTGGTATAGTATTGTGGTCTTCATTTTTTAGGAGAAAGTATTGATTATCTATAGTGGGTAGAATTATCGCCCCTCAAAAAATATTTTTAGGTCCTAACCCCTAGTACCTGTGAATATGACCTTTTTTGAAAATAGTGCCTTTGCAGTTATAATCAGGTTAAAATGAGGTTATACTAGACTAGGGCAGGCCATAATGCAATGACTTGTGTCTTTATAACAGTGATTTTCAAACAGTATGCTGCAAGAATTTTTAAAACATGCAGTACCTGACTATTTAGTCAGGGGCACTGACCTTTTATCCCTCAGATTGTCAAATTAAAAACTGACAACAGCCAACTCAATAGCCGTCTGGTGTGAATGAATCAAAATTATACCTATTTCTTTTTGTCAGATTGGCAAAAATTATATATTTTTTGGTGTGCCACAGAATTTTAGTAATTATTTTCTGTGTGCCATGAGATGAAAAAGGTTGAAAATTGCTGCCTTATAAGATAAGCAAAATCTGGACACAGAAGACACAAGGGAGAATGCCAGGTGAAGATGGATTAGAGACTAGGGTGCTGTGTCTACAGGGCAAGGAGCTCCAAGGATTGCCAGCAACCACCAGAAGATGGGAGAGGGGCACAGAACAAATTCTGCCTCAGAACTTCCGCAAAAAGCAAACTCTGTGGACATCTAAGTTTCAGACTTGTAACCTCTAGAATTGTGAGGGAATAAATTTCCATTGTTTTAAACTACCCAGTAATTTGTAGTAATTTTTTACAGCAATCCAAGGAAACTAATAGACTGTGTCTATAAGCTTTCTATTAAGAGTATAGTAACTAGCCTGGCCGGCTTGCCTCAGTGGTTAGAGTGTCCCCCTGGGACTGAAAAGTCTCTGGTTTGATTCCCGTTTGATTCTGGTCAAGGGCATGTATCTGTTTGCAGGCTTGATCCCCCGCCCAGGTCAGGGTGTGCAGGGGACGCAACCTGTCTGTGTCTCTCTCACATCAGTGTCCCTCTGTCTGTCTGTCTCCCCGCCACCCCTCCCCCCTACTTCCACTCTCTGAAAAGCAATGGAAAAAAGATCCTTGGGTGAGGATTGAAAAAAGGAGAGAAAGAGTATAATAAGGATAAAGGCATGCTTTTCAACCGTCCAAAGAGTTCTCAGGAGAAACCGTTCTCTAGTTTTTTTGTTCTTTGTCATTGTTCATGTTCTTATATGGTATGTGAAATTGATTTACATATTTATGTTTAGTTTGTTTCGGGGAGCCTTTGATTTTATTAATTCATTAATATTTGGAAAATCCAATTATTTACTTTTCTGCAACTTGACATTTATTAAATCTTTACACACAGTATTCGATTTTTAATGTTGTTTCATTTCAGTAGAGCCTATTCAACTTAATTTTCAAATGTTTCTTCCTAAATTCTAGAAGTAGAGTTTAAATCAGTTTGTATTTATCACTCAAATTTTAAATTGTGGATTTTTCTAAGAAAAAAAAAAAAATCCATCAGTATTTCACACTTAGCTCATTATTTCAGTCATTAATATCTTATAAAATAGTATATTATTAAATTAAATTTAAATATGACTTCAGGTATTTGGTTTTGAAGCAAACTCCATTTTTGAAATTCAGAATTTAAAGACAATTGACCAGTGATAAGTACAGGGTGTGGCAGAAGTAGGTTTACAGTTATGAGTACACAAAACAGAGTTTATTCTTCTGTTGTTACTTATTAATTATTGTATTATTTTCTATACGAACAACTGTAAACTTATTTTTGCCTCACCCTGTACATATGTTACTTTTTCTTGAAAAGGCATTATTATAACAGAATTTATAAAGAAAAATTAATATAACTTCAAAGATCTCTCATATTCACATCCTAAAACAATAATTTTCATTTTTGTATCTTCTAAATATATAATGAAGTACTTATTTGTTATGATTAATATTTATACACAATTCATTCTGTTAAGCATTAAATAGTCAATCTTTAAATAGCAGGCAACTTCTTGAGAGTATCTTAAAATGTGAAAAAATTGGTTCGTCTGTTTTTATAAAGTGAGGTCATAGCTGCACAGATTTAAGCCTTTAAAATTATTGGGTTACTTTAACTTTTTACCTGTTCTTTTTTTATTTTCAGCACATAAATGCACATCATGCTTATGAATCTCAGATCTCGTCAATGGCAAAAGCCATATCTAGATTAGAAGAAGAGCTGAGACATCAAGAAGATGAGAAAGCAGCAGTATTCAGTGATATGTCATCTCTTAGGGAACTCTGTATTAAGCTTGATTCAGGCAAAGACATTATGACCCAACAGTTGAATGCTAAAAACCTTGAATTTGAGAGGGTAAGAACTTACAAGGCATTGTTGTAACACATTGTTTTATTGACCCCTATTCTAATTGTTTTACTTTATCATTCACTGCCTAATATATTTGTTCCCCTTTGGAGTAATTACTTTTGACTGCAGGATTTTGAGAACTAAATTTGACTACTAGATTCTTTGCCAAGTTTTCTCTGGCAAACATGGTGATAAAATTAGGTGCTGCCTATTTTAGAGTTGATAGGTATTTAGGAGAGTCTTAGTCTTCTCATTATAGAATAGGAGCATATCCCAATACCTTCTTTCTTTGTGTCAAGGTAAGACTTAAGTGGGGAGTGAGCACTTCACTGCTTCCTAAGTAGAATATTTTTCCTAATACAAATCTCAAGATATTTAAATCTTTAAAAGCCTAGTTTGCTGGAACTCCCCATTTCCAAACTGAAGCATTAGATTAAACAACCCAGTGTTTTCAAACATTGGTGTTTTCTATTTTCACTTACTTAGTATCTTTGTTTTCAGGTACTGAGAAGCTCAAATACTGGCTTGACCATGTAGTCAGAAGACACAGATTTAATAGATCAGAGGCCTCCTTGCTGATAGGGTGGCCACATTTTAGGATTTTATGATAATGACCCTCTCCTGACAAGGTAGTAGTAGAGAAAACTATTTGAAGGTTGGAGTAGATCTTATAGCCAAATAAGTCCTTACTAAAAACAGCACAGATTATTTTGAAAATAAGATGTTTTTCTTACACTTAAAGTGGTTCAGAATCTTCAAGCAGTACCCCAAATGAAGGAACTGATGTGTATGTGTATACCTCTGCAGATAACTTTTCAGAGTAAGTCTTAAAAGTGTACTGAAGTCACCTTACTTTGTTTTCCCTGTAGGTTGCGATGGAATTAGAAAATGTTAAATCGGAATCAGAGCTGTTAAAAAAACAACTGTCAAGTGAGAGACATACAATTAAAGACCTTGAATCATTGTTGGCTACAAACAGAGATAAAGAATTTCATTCTCACTTATCTTCCCACGAGAAGGACACAGAAATTCAGCTCCTTAAAGAGAAGCTAACCCTAGCAGAAAGCAAACTGTGAGTGTCTTAAGTTAATCTGTGTGAGGAAAATAGCTTCTCAAAAATAATTTTTAATATGAATAAATGTTTGTAGATTTGCAGCCTGAAACAAATGATTAAATTACTGGAGGAACAAAAAAATGCTTTTTTAACTTTTGGAGGGAGAAGGGGACCGTGAAGGATAGTTTAAAACCAAAATATTTTATGTGGCTGTTGCTTTGGAAGTTTAGGGGTTTAGTTCAGAAGAGACATCGTATTTGGAGATGTGATTTGTGTGTCTTCACCACAGAGATGGTTCCTATGGAAGTGAATGAGTGAACTTTAGAAAAATGCCTAAATTTGAGCAAGGAAGAGAGCAGTCAGCAAAGGGTAGAGCATTTCAGGATGGGAGTGTTGGGAGTGTTTCATGCTATGGATTAGGAAAAAGACTTCAGAAAAGCTAGGTAGTTGACCCTCATGTGTATTGATTACCTTTTAGGAGACTGATGATGGTATCTTTTTAGGATGGGGAGGGTTAGGTAAATTTTTGGAAGAAGAGAACCCAGAGTAGATAGTATAAGTGGAATAAGTAACTTTTAAAAGGCGTTAGAAATATTTGTCTTTCTGAGGCAAGAGTCAAGAAAAAGCCAGTGAAGATAGTTTACAACTAGACGTTATGGTCCATGTCTTACTCACATCTGTGTCTCCAGCACTTCTGCAGCACCTAGCACATGCTGGAGGCTCAGTAAGTGTTTATTAACTACACGAGATGAATGAAAAAGAAAACTGATAGAAGCTGCAGAAGTGTAGAGAATTATTGTTGAAAGTCTTGGCCTTTTTCCTTTCATCCTCAAGTATCATCTCTTTTGTATTTATTAATCACAAAAACAACAATCCATAGCACTTAACTCTACAAAACAGAACCTTTGTTATTTATTTATTTGATTTTAAAAATTTGTTTTTAAGAACTAGTCAAGGCCGGGAGAACACCATGCTTCGGGCTAAAGTGGCACAATTACAAACAGATCATGACGCCCTGAAAAGGCAGATTTCAGTGGAAAGATATGAGCGGTAAGAAAAACTTTTAGCATTAGACAATGTTTTTATCTATTTCCTATCTTATTCCAAAAAGGATTTAATGTGACTTACAAACAGCAAACTTTGTTTTAGCATTAACGTTCAAAATAAATTTCTTCCTGAAAAGGCAACAAGTGTTGTGGAAGATAATATCCCTACAGTAAATAAAGTAGCATGTATTAATATGAATGCTTCCCATAGTGTTTCTCAAGGCAAAATCAGGGCATTATTTCAGAGGATATAGTTAGGGAAGTTAACAGTAAGGATTCCACAAGAGTCCAAAACAATATGATCCAACTTTGAAATACAAATCATCAAAGAAGTGATGATGCTGATGATTATAAGGGCAGTTAACAGATAGACCAACTACTATATATGTTTGATAATCCTAACGATCTATTATTGTGCCCATATTTTAGGAAACTGGGGTCATACAAATAGTAAATGCAGTCAAGAATGAAATTCAGGCAGGTCTAATTTTAAAGCCTGTGCTCCTAACCTCTGTACTATATTCTCTACAGCTTTCAGTTCACTTGCTTCATTATGTTAAAAATTTTAATCCCCAAGTGTTACAAACAGACCTGCTTTAATAGTTAAAATCAAAATCAAGATTTTAAATTCGTTGTCAAGTTTCTTCCATTACTCTTTCCTACTATATTAATACCATAGATATCAACATTTCTGAAATTTCATTCTCAAATAGTGGTCAGATTGCTTATTAGGTCAATTTTTGAGTTCTCTTACCCATTGACATCAAAACTTTTGACTGATGTGCTACTTGATATATAGACAAACTTTGCTAGGAAGTCAATACTTATGATTTTAGTGAGATATGAAGCCTGAGATTGCATCGGTGTCGTGAAAGCTGTTTTTAATCTCTTGTAATTGAGAAAACCTGGTTTCTTAATATTCTAAACCGTACATATATAATTATTTCCATTTCATAATGATAACTTAAATTCTTTCAATTCAGGAGTCCTAAGTCAAGCTCTTTCTTGCCTAAGGTTATAGATACCCTTATTTTTTTTCCTTTTTCCTTACCCCAGTCCCCAGAGAAACCTAGACACACATGACCATGTCTTCGCTTTTTACTATCCAACTAGATCATTAATTCTTAACGGAGTACCCCACAGAACAAAATTGGTACTTGGGGGAAGAGGGGGTGGCAAAAACCCATAGGTATTACAGTAGAGTGATTTATGGCCCTCCAAAGAGCTACCATACATAAACAATGTACCTATGTATTAAAATTTCATGGAGTGTGGGGGTTATTTGGGGGAAAGAAATATCTAAAAAAGTTTCTTTGGGGGAATAATAGTGAAAAAGAGTTTGTAAAAACACCCAAGAAGGTAGAAATCCTGGATACCGAAGAACTCGAGGCAGAATAGGCCTAGGCCAGAGACTCTGGGTAGCACACAAAGGAAGCGACAGTGCAGCTTCCATGCTTTGTGGGGCAGACACAGACACAGCAGGAAAGGAAAGGATAACTGAGAGAATGGATTATTTTATTTCTGCCATTTGGGAGTTTTGAGGCAAGAAGAAGGAAGAGGGCTAGATTTATGTGCAAGAAGAGGTGGGAAAGGATGGGGCAGGGGTGGAACCATCCAACTTTGGAAATCTGTACTCAGGGGCTTTGAACAGTCTCTAATAATACAATTCCTTTCATTGAAGTCTTTTATCTACTTAAAAATCTATAAAGATATAGGGTTTAAATTTAGTAGAAACAAATTAATTGAGTAGAAATATTAACAACACCACCACACCTTGTATTTATGTAACCCTTTTTGGTATTATCCCTTATTTCATCTTACTTGACAGAGAGCGAGCAATCCAAGAGATGCGTCGACATGGTCTTCCCACACCACCCCTTAGTTCTACTCTGAAGTCTCCTTTACATTCTCCTGAACACATAAACTGATCTTTTTCAGAAAGGTATGTATGAAACACCATGGACGAGCAAAACTAACCTCGGTTATAAAAATTCAGGAAGTTGTGTTTGGGGGAGGGAGAGAGGTTGCCTGCAGAAGTGGTCAGGGAGCTTCCAACCACCATTATTCCTGGTGGGAATAATGGACCATCCCATTCGGTGGGGTGGTTATGGAGCATGTGATTGTAAAACTCATCGAACTGAACGTTTCCGGTCCCTGACAGTGCGAGAACCACAGAGAAATAGTTAATGAAATGCCAAATTCAGAGTACAAATAATAGATGATAAAAGTGTGGACAGAGACAGACAGGAATGCATGTGGCACAGTAGACTGAATCTGATTAGAATGGCAGGCTGCTGGGGAAACTGAGGGAGAAAGGCATGGAAGTAGAGTGAGCTATATGCAATTATTTAATGTGAGACTAAATTGGAGATTGTAGCCTTTATTCTCTAAGTCAGGGGAGCCAGTGAAGGTCCTCTTATGTATAGTATGCATACAAGGGAGGGGTTAAGATGAAAGAACTGTCCCTGGCAGATTAACTTCAAAATTGTACTTAGGCTTTTTGGGGAGGGTAGGAACCAGAGGCAGGGAGACCAGAAAGAGATATGAAATGAACAGTATAATCAGTTCAGGATCAGTGTAATAATATTGAAAGCTAGGGCAGATTTTAAAAAATAAATTATATGTACAGAAAAGTGTCATGTCATAGTATACAGCTTAGTGAATTTTCACAAACTGAGCACACACAAGTATGCTACCTGCACCCAAATCAGGAAACAAAACATTGCCTCACTTGGGCTCCATTCTGGTCATAAGCCCTACTCTAAAAATAACCATCCTGACTATTAAAAGCATAGATTTTTTTTTTTGCCTGTTTTTGGACATTTAAAAAATGATACCATACATTTCTGGCCCCTTTTCCTCAACAGTACATTTGTGAGATTCATCCATACTATTGTGTGTCCTCGTGGATTGTTCAGTCTTGTTACTGTAGAATATTCCATTTTGTGAACTTACCACAATCCATTTACTCCTTCTGTTGTCGATGGGCACTGGTAATTCCAGTTCAGGCTATTACAAAGAGTTGTGAACATTCTAATACTGCCTGTTGGTAAAGAGAGGTGTGCATTTCTTTTGGGTCTATACTTGAGAGTGAAATTGTCAAGTCACTGGACATGCAAATGTTTGGGCTTGAGCAGATATGGCAAAACAGTTTTCCAGAATGCTAGGACACATTTGACTGAGGAAAAGTCAAAGACTGTGCTGATTCACTGGAGATGGGAACGAATGGGAAAGAAGCATGTCAGACTCAGGGTTTGAGAAGTAGGTGACTGTGAAAAATGCAGGCTTTGACAGTAGTAAAATTAGTTCTTTTAAAAATTATGCATTTTTTGCCTCTTTTAATAGAAGTACATAGGAGATCATTAAGCATTTCCTCGATGACTCAGAATCCTCCTTATGAACATTAGTTATGTGCTATGCTTTAACATAAGATGGCCCCAGAGTTTATTGATATTTGAAGGGCCTATGTTTAAATGATTTCTGATTGCTGTGCTTTTGCTTTTATGTTTGTTTGTTTGAGTAAAAGATACATTTTCCTCTTTCACTTTGAGGACTACTTCTCAGTGCTGGCGGCAAGCATTGTGTCCTCACAACTTCTAACTGCTGCATTAATTTGAATTTCCCGTTAGAAAGCCTCATAACAGCTGTGACCCAAACTTTTTCTCATGCCCGATTTATAGCTGTATTTAGATCAGGGGTGGTAAACTAGGGTCTGTGGGCCCTGTTTTTGTAAATTTAAGCTTTATTGGAGTGTAGCCACACCCATTTGTTTACATATTGTATAACACTGCTTTTCTATAGTGGCAGAATTAAGTAGTTGTGACAGACACCCTGTGGCCCACATATCTAAAATATTTACTACCTTTTACGTCATGTAGCCTATGGGAAACTCCACAGTACACCTGTGAGGTAATGAGTGAAAAAGCACATAATTCCTTAGTTTTATGAAAAAGAGGCTTGACCTTAGAGATCCCCTGAAAGCATCCTGGGGACTCCCAGGGATCTCCAGACTGTACTTTAGGAACTACTGATACAGAACATAGTGGATTCCAGCAATGTCTAAGGATGTGATGAATTAGAAAACATTTTTTAATTGTGATAAAATATATATAGCATGAACTTTGCCATCTTAACTGTTTTTAGTGAAAACAGTGTATTAAATTCTCAGTGTTGTACAACCATCAACACTATTTTTAAAACTTTTTCATCACCCCAAACAGAAACTGTATCCATTAAACAATAATTCTTTAGTCCCTGACCCCACTTCCCCGCCTTTGGTAACCTCTGATCTACTTTTCTGTCTCTATGAATTTGCCTATTCAGATTTTCATATAAGTGAAATCATACAGCATTTGTCCTTTTGTGCCTGACTTGTTTCACTTTGGATAATGCTTTTAAGGTTCATCTATGTGAGGGGTGGGGAAGCTTTTTTCTACCAGGGGCCATTTGGATATTTATAACATTATTTGCGGGCCATACAAAATTATCAACTTAAAAATTAGCTATGGCCCGGCTGGGCGTCGCTTGGCGGTTGAGTGTCGACGTAGGATCCAGGAGATCACGATTCAGTTCTCAGTCAGGGCACATGCCTGGGTTGCAGGCTTGGTCCCTGGTCGGGGGCGTGCGGGAGGCGGCCGATCAATGATGACTCTCTCATCATTGATGTTTCTTCTCTCTCCCTCTCCCTTCTTCTCTCTGAAATCAATAAAGACACATTTTTTTTAAAATTAGCTATGAAAAAAGCTCTTAGATTTACTGAATTTCGAGTCCTAGCTGCAGTTGCCTTGGCAGGGCCAGACCAAATGATTTCGCCAGACATTCCCCACCCCTGATATGTCAGTATATTTCAGAAGTTCATTCCTTTTTATGCCTGGATAATATTCCCTTTTTTATACCACACCTTATCCATTCATCAGTTGGTGGACACCTGGGTTGTTTTCATCTCATAGTTATTGTAATACCGCTAACAACATTGGGGTGCAAGTATCTGTTTTAGTCCCTGTTTTTAAATCTCTTGAGAGTATCTAGAGGTAGAGTTGCTGGGTCATACGGAAATTCTATGTTTAACTTCTTGAGTATCTGCAAAACATTTTCCACACAGCTGTACCATTTTACATTTCCACCAGCAATGTAAGGGTTGCAGTTTTCAAATCCTTTTCAATACTTGTTATTTTCCATTTTTTTATTATAACCATCATAGTGGATGTGGATTAGAAAACTCCCAACAGCCATTAGCAAAGTCCCAGAGTATCCTAATCATGCTGTTAATTGGTAACCCATTTCCAGTCATATTTTCTAAGTATTGTTACCAAAATTAATTTTAAGGGATTTCCCCATCAGTACTCAGAAATGAATATGAAATAGTCATACCAACTCATATTTACAGTGTCTCTAATAGTTAAAATATATAACCCAATTATAGTTTTTACTTCTTTGATTATTATAGCTAATGCATGCTCACTGGAAAAGACATAAAATACAAAAGTATAAAAAAGAAAATAATCTTTTTTTTAGTTTTTTTATGGACTATATACATAACATTAAGTTTATCATTTTAACCATTTTGAGTGTACAGTTCTCTGGCAGTTAGTACAGTCACATTGTTGTACACAAATTAGTTCCACCATCCAACTTCGGAACTTTTTTACCTTCTCCATCTGAACTCGGTACCCATTAAATGCTAACTCCCCATTCTCCCATCCCCCACCCCCCAGTGACCACCATTACAGTTTGTCTATGAATTTGACTATTCTGTGTACCTCGATATAAATGGAATCATACAGTGTTTGTCCTTTTGTGAATGGCTTATTTCACTTAGCATAGCGTTTTCAGGGTTCATCCATGTTGGAGCTTGTCTCAGAGCTTTCTTTCTTTTTAAGGCTAAATAAATGCCATTGTATGTATATACCACATTTTGTTTATGCATTCATCAGTTGATGAACACTTGGATTGCTATTATGAAAATGCTGCCACTAACATGGATGTAAAATCAAAATCACTTTTAATCCTACAACTCAGAGAAAATAGCAGTTGACATTTTAGTATACTTCCTTCTTGTATTTAATTTGTGATTAACATACACATGCATAGACATACATATGTAATTCTAATAGAGATCATACTCAAGGTAGTTTCATCCTGTTGTTTTGTTTTGTTCTTTGTGGGTTTTTCCCCCCTAATATTGTTGTGAGGATTTATTGATATCATTAAAAGCATTTTAAAAAATGCCATTTTAGCCTGGCCGGGCGTGGCTCAGCAGTTGAGCGTAGACCTATGATCCAGGGGATTGTGGTTTGAATCGCGGTCGGGGCACATGCCTCGGTTGCTGCTCGATCCCCAGTTGGGGGTGTGCGGGATGCAGCCAGTCAGTGACAGCTCTCTCATCACTGATGTTTCTATCTCTCTCCCTCTCCTTTCCTCTCTCTGAAACCAAAAAAAAAAAAAAGCCATTTTAAAATAGTGATGTAACTAATGGTTTATCACATGGATATTCTGGGATTGATTTAACAATCTCCTCTTATGGGACATATAGCTTGTTTCCAGTTTTTTCCTCTTACCAATAATGTTGTTTTACATCAATATTAGAAAACATGTCTGATAATATCTAAAGTATGTCTCCTTAAGTATAGAAAAATATAATTACTTTCTGTTTCCATTATGGAGTTTTTCATATTTTAATGTGTGTTTTAATTGGGAAGATGATTAAATAGCACATAAGATGAAAATATTTTGAAAAATATCTGACTCTCCATAACATTTTAAGACTCAGACATAATTTCGAGTACTTGAGTATGATTTTATTAAACCTGGATATCCTATTATCTCTTACTTTGAGTGATTTTTCTCAGTTAACACGCTGTGTTATTCCAGGCTGTGTCATTCTTTCAGCCATATATTTTGATGTACTTTGGTAGCTTGAAGGGAATCTTTTTGAAGTACAGAACTTAACCACTAAATAGGCAAAGGTTTTATTAGAGACTATAATTTCAATTAAAACATTACTGAATTTCAGTTTTTCATGGTGTACTGAGTAATCTGGTTTATCATTTTTCTCTTAACCCCTTTTTCTCTTCCCCCCTTTTTCAGAATGTTGACTTTCAATGAGTTGGCTGTATGGACTTGTTAAAGGACAGAACAGTAATAATATATTTGAAGTACTTGTTCCTGAAAATCATGAACATTGACACAAATTCTACCTCTTTCAACTTTTATTTAAATCAGTGAATATTTATGTAAAAAAATTGGTTTAAAAAAGCTATATCTATGTGTATATTTTCATACATATGACAACGAAATGTGTATTAATAGTGCTAACTGATATTATATCTGTATTTTTATTCCTGACTTAAATTACTCCTCAAAGTGTGTTTATACCGTGAATTAATATAATGTATTGTTCACATTATGCTTTAATAATCTTTTTTCTTAATGAGCCATGATACTTGTATATAAATATTCGTACAGTGCTTGTTCTTAAAGTGTTTTTAGTTTTCATGCCTGTGTTTATAACCCAAATCTTTAACACATTCACAAAGGATTATCAACTTTTATGTTATGCTGTCACGCTTAACTTTTATCTTCTAAATGTAAATTTAATTCTTTACCAAATTGCTGTCTATCATTGAGGGGAATATATTCAGGTTTATTCTTATAATAATAATAGAGTCTGGATAAAATGATTACCATATATAATTTGTTATTGCCAACTAGAAGAACTGTGATGGGAAAGATACATTTATATTTCTATATAATATTATTTTCACTATCACATGGACTCTTCACATAACACAAATTAATCGAAATCAAACGAAAAGCGGTTTTTAAATTTTTGTAAAACCATAGAACAGAAATTTGGGACTTTTTTTCAGTACATAAAATTCCTCACTATATTAATATAAAATTTCAGAATATAATAATATATGGGGTAAATATAGTAAAACATTTTGCTAAAATTCCAATATACATACATTCAATAATATCAGATTTTGTTTCCAAACCTGTATATTGTAATTTAATCAGTCTTCCAGAATAGTATGTAAACACTGGACTGTGGCATATCAAGTAGAAAAACAGCTTTTTACAATTCAGAGTTTTAATTTTAAAGAATGTAAATATATGCATATATTAATAAAAGAACTGTAGTACAAAATAGAATACTGGATACAAAAACTAATTGTGTCTGAACCATACATGCTTGAAGAAAATCCTGTTCTTGAATAGGTTTCATAATTATTGAAAAAGAGCTTAAAAACTAACAGGAAAATGGAAGACTAATTATTTATGATACATTTTGTTTCCTCCTTGGTTTAACAAAGTGGAGTTTGTGTGTGTGTGTACTTGGGGGTGAGTATGCTCTTTTTCTAAAACTAATATGCCTTGTATGTCTGAGTTACGCCCTTTGCAGTAATTCAGTGTGTATTTGAGTGTGATGTGGCTTACTTTACCACCATCTTTGTAATTTTATGTATTCCATCTCCTTTGTGTGATTTCATGTATTAGAGCAAAATATAAGAGAAATGGGATTGTTTGCAATGTCAAATGGAAAATTTTTTAATAAATATATGTAAGTAAAATAAAAATATTTGTTCCCACCTTTTCCCCCAAAGCAACAGCAAGACATATTTTGTTAGGTTTTATTTTTAATGTTTTCTATAATTAAAAAATGTATAGCTTGCTATAATTGTTTTTATAATCATGATACAATTTTCTAAAATTAGTTTTATCTTAAAATACTGAATGTTCTGACCTTTTATAGATGTTTTTAATTTGTTTTAAATAATTTTAAATTATGGAGCTTGACATAGATTTTCCAATAAACATTCCAGTCAATTTATTTTCTCTTTCTTACAAATAGTTTTTTTAAACAATTTTAGTAATATTCATAATTCTAAAATTAAGTACAGTTTATGCAAATCAAACTTTATCCTGGTGAGATACAGGAATTCCCTGAACTTAGGTGCCAGGTACTTTTTTTTACTGACTTGACTTTCATTTATTTTCAATTAGTTTAAATTATAAGAAATTAAGTTACAGTTTCTGATTGAAATTCATCTACACCGTGGTTAAACAGGCTTGTGTGTGCGTGTTTACACATTTTTCTCTCTTGCAAATGCTTTTTGTTGAGAACATTCATTAGCATTGACTATGCCACTTGCTCCCTTACCTCTTAAAATTTATCACTCATATCTTACACCCCTCTCCCCAATTCTTAGAATTTAGTACCTGATGTACTGTCTTTCTGCCATTAATTATATCAGTCTTTTTATGTCAGTATCTTCTTGGAACAAGGGTTACTGACCAGGTCAGCACATTGGAACTACCTGGACAATTTTAATGAAAAACTGATTTCTGAAACCTACACCATTCCAAATAAATCAGACTCTCCGAGAGTGAGGTGTGGGCTCTTTTTAAAATTTTTTTTTTTTTAGGTTCTCTAGATGATTCTAATGTGCAGCAAGGATTTAAAATGCTTATTGAGAAACTGACCCACCGAACTGATTTCATGACCCAGTAGTGGGACTCAGCCTGTAGTTGAAAACATTGCTCTAAATCTTGTCATTACCTCCAGTCTCAGTTTGCACCCTGTCACCCGTCTCTAAGTCAGTCTACACACTCTGCCTAGCCCAACGATTGTTTTGACTCCCAGGACCTCCTGTTGATTCCATCACCTATCCCTGCCTGTAAGCCATCACTCCCCCTTTTCCTCCCCATCTAGCATAGACATCATTTTCTTTGCATATACCCTAAATTCTCTTGTCCCTCTGAACTGAAAACGCAAATCTAGTTCATATCCAGCTACTTCAGCTACTCTGCATCTCTACCTAAAACAGCTGAGTGAACTTAGATGGGACAGAAGAACAACAAAACCGTGCTGAGTCCTTTCGCTTGAAATTTGTTGCACTGTGTCAGCCCCCATGCAGTTTGTAGTCAGTTCACATTGAACCTGTCCCTGACGGTTTTACACCTTCTCCTTAGTCAAACCTCCTATCCTCCCTCCTCACTCTCAGCTTGTTGTGTTTTTTAATGATAAATTTGAAACAGTAAGAACTTTCCCACCCTTCCGATCTATGGACACATTCGTATCCATATAAAGTCCTTCGTCTCTGCCCTACAGCTATCCCAGCTAGTGACCAGTACTCACCCGACCGCTCCGAAGACTCCTGCGGTTAACCCCTCATTCCTGAGTCATCTTTGCTCTATTGGCCTCTTTCCACTCGCGTCTACACCTCCCATGAAAAACCCTCCCGGACGCAACCATTTCATTTTTGCAGTTACCTATGCCCACTTCATCCCGCCTTTCCCCCTACCACTCCTGGAACTGCGCCGCTCGTCCTTTATTCCTATGGCTTAGCCAAGCCGTTCTTGCCACCACACCAGCAACCCGTCGCGGGGGCTTCATTTCCCACGTACCTTGCTCTCAGCTGGGATTTCTTCCCACGGTAGTGCCTTTTCTTGTTTGTCCTTATTTGCTACTGCTCCTGTCTTCCTTTGAGGAAGGATTGGCTGATGGGGTACAGATACCCAATAAATTACTGCCCTTAGAAGACTGAGGACTTCTTCCAGAAGGCATCAGAAAAAGAGATCGAAAATATAAAAGAAAATACTCATTATGGAGGATACGTGTAGTAGTGAGGACATCCAGATAATAATGAACCTTAAGAGAGAAATTAGGAGTATAGAAGAAAACATTTAAAGAAATAATAGGGATAAATGTCCCTGAATCAAAAGGGCTCAGAGAAAGCCAAGTAGGAGAAAAGGAAAAACCCCCATCCCATAGCCAAACACAATATCAAAGACAGAGAGAACTTGGAAGCTGCAGAGTAGAAACAGCTTATCTAAGGAACGAAGAGCACATTTCCATCCGTTGCGGACTGAATGTGTCCCACGCAAGTTTCTTCGTAGAAACTGTACTCCCCAGTGTGATTGTGTTAGGAAGTGGGACCTTTGAGGCTGGAGCCCTCCAGAGTGGGATTAGTGCCCTTGGAAAAGGCCCTCTCTGCCTGTGAGGATACAAGGAGAGGGGAGCAGTCTGCAACCCCCTAGAGGGCTCAGTTGAACCCAACCATGCTGGCGCCATCCTCCAGGACTTTCAGCCTCCAGAACTGTGAGAAGCAAATTTCTATTGTTTATAAACTACCTAATCTGTGGTAAATTGTCATAGCTGTCCTGTGCAATGTAGAATGTTTAGCAGTATCTCTGGCCTTTACCCACTAGATGCCAGTAGTAGCACTTGCCAACCAGTTGTGACAAGCAAAAATGTCTCCACGTTGCCAAACATCTTTTAGAGGACAACGTTTCCCATAATTGAGAATGACTGGTTTAACTATATAATTTCTTTCGCACATCCTTTTTATAACCCTCCAAAAAAAATTAAATGGTTAAATATACTTAAAAATATATTTGTATTGATTTTTAGAGAGAGGAAGAGGGAGAGAGAGAGAAACATCGATGTGAAGGCAGAGCATCAATTGGCTACCTCCTGCATGCCCTCTCCTGGGAATCAAACCGGCAGCCTTTCAGTGCACAGGATGGCACCCAACCAACTGAGCCACACCAGCCGGGGCAATGATTAAATATTTTTAAAATTCCTAATATTCTGCATCTTTTTAAAAATTGTTATTGTATTGTAGTCTCTGAAAAATCTTGCTTAACTGAAAGGCAGTTAGCTATTTCAAAAGTGGAAATGTAGACTGAGACGTGGTTTGTTGTGCCGCAGTTATAGCCCCATGTGTAACGACGAACCAATGTGTTTGAAAAGAGAGGGGAAAGACAGTACTTGTCTAAAGTGGTGCTCTGATTTCTGAGGCCCATGAGACACAAAGTTTAGCTAGAAAGCTCTAATATGAGCATAAGTTCTCTAGAACTCTTTCAATATTTTAAGGGTGTATAATTTGGGATACCTTGCCCTGCAAAATTAAAAGAGAGCAAACCCACACTTGATTTATGTACATTTGAAAATTTTTTTAATTTTTAATTTTTTTTTTTTTTTTGAGAGATTGAGATTCGTTGTTCTACTTATTTATGCATTCATTGGTCGTTTCTTGTATGTGCTCTGACTGGAGATCAAACCTGCAACCTTGGCATATAGGGATGACTCTCTAACCAACTGAGCTACCTGACCAGGGTCCAAAATTGAATTTTTATAGAGTATATTTTCATGTAGTTGACAAGACAAATATATCAAGAAAAAGACCCCAGTTATGTGTTCTATGGGGATTTGATTTGGGGCTTTGGGGAACTTATAGTGTTACTGTATTATAATTCTAAAGGGACTTGCTCAACCTTTTATAAAATTCTTCATTATTCTTATTTGGAATAAAGCAGTCATACTTTAGGACATGTAAACACTGAACAACTGACATATCTATATTCACAAAAATACACAACCATATTTTATTCTGGAATTAATTTAAACGTTTATCTAGAAGAACACAGTTGGATAAGTAACATGCACTAGATCCTTGCAGTATCAAAGTTGCTCCTTTTAAGTCATGCATCTGTATTAAAATTAGTCCTGTTTTTGGCATTGACACATCTGGCTCAAGACAGTACTTTTTGGGGTAACCTTTCATCTTTTGCTTCTCTGTCATTGAGATTTTTTGGTTTTGTTTTAAATTTCCTGCTTGATAATGACATTAAATTATTTTTTTTTAGCATCTTTGCACGAATAGTGAAGGAAAAGGTCACCAGAAACTGATTTCCAAGAGTTCCCACTTGTTAGATAGGACAAGGGTGTAAAGGTATGGGAAGTTCTTCCTAAATGCTATTCTTGCAAAACATCAAAATGTAGTACAATATTTTGCAGAAGCATCTGTAACAGGATGAGATTCACCTGAACTCTGGTACCCAACCTGGTAAGTGTAGCCAACTGCAAAGAACAAATCAACATGTAGGTAACCAAGTAGTTTATCAGGAGTAGCTAAGCCTCCCTTCAGGGAGACAGAGCTTTGGATGGGAATGCCCTGTCTCCTTTACTTGCTGCAAGCAAGTAAAACTACCTAAGGACAAGCACATCTGGTTGTTGAATAGAAAACCCCAAGCCCCAAACCCCTTGAGTTTGGTAACATTGAAACAGTCATAGTAAAAAGTATGGAGAAAAAAATCTCAGTATTTCCAGTTAGTTCCCAAAAGGAAAATATATTTTCTTTAAGCCATCAAAGTCAATTACTTAATTTCACTGTGGCTGGGACAACAATGCTGAACGTCAATGCCAATCAGCAAAGCCGTTTGGAGCTTTTCTATTTCTGTGTGTTATCTTCCAACTCGACCCACCTCCAGCAGTCCCAGGGCCATTTCCCACCGCGGGGCTCTGCCGGGGGAAGCTCCCCTGGAGTCCAGGTCGCTCCCGCTTGTCTCTGGCTCACCCAGGTACCAAGGGCCAGATGTGCGTCCGGCGGGGTGCTGACGAATGTCCGGGTTTCCTGCCCCACGCAGGCCTCCCAGCGAGCCCACCGCAACAGCCTGAGACCCCACACGTCCACGGGCTGCTCGCACGGTTCGCTGGGCGGTGGGAGGGGCAGTGACCGACCCCACGCCCTTCCCTGCGGCGAGCTGCGTTTCGGGGCTCCCAGTCCCGGGGGGCGCAGGAGGGGACGCGGGGCACGCGGCGCCCAGCGGCCCAGGGGCGACGCCGGGCGGGGCCGCGGCGCGGGTCCGAGCGCCCGGGGCGCCGGCGGAGCATGTGACCACGCCGCGCGGGGCCGGGCGCAGAGTGCCGCGCGGCGGCGGCGGCGGGGAGAGCAATGGAGGCCGCGGCCGCCTGAGAGGCGGGTGCGCTGCTGCTGCTGCTGCGGAGGCTGCCGGTGCCGCGGGGCGGCCACGGCCTGGGCAGCGGCGTCCGCCGGCCGCGCGGAGCGCTCGGCCCGGTGCGGCCGCTCTGCCGCCGGGCGCCGCGCGGGGACTCAGGTGAGCGCCCTGTCGGCCCGCGGCCGGAGCCAGACAATGGGCAGCGGGCGGGCTTCTCCCCTCCGCTCGCGGTGCCCGGGCCGCGCCCCTGAGGCGCGCGGGGTTCCCGACCTGGCCCTGGCCTGGCCCTGGGAGCGTGGGTTCGGCGCGGCGGGCCGTGGACCTCGGGGCGGTGTCCGGGCGTGTGCGGCGCGGCCACTCCCGCAGGCACCGGCGCGCGGCGCGCGCCTCTGGACTCCGCTCGGGGAACCTGCGGACGGGCAGCGCCCCGGGAACTTGCCGAGAGCGCGGAGCCTTCTGATTCCCTCTTGCCTCCCCGCGCCGGGGGTCCTGTCCCGCGTCCCCGGGTCCCCGGCTCCGGTCCGGGCAGCGGCGGGAGCAGAGCGAGACCTCGCCGCCGGGGACCTGGGACCGGGGACCTGGGCGCGGGACGCTGACCAGGGCCACCCTGTCCCCGCCGGAGCTGCGCCGCTTTGTTTAACCTCCGCCAAGTCATTTCGCACAAACTCTTGTAGCCCCAATTCTGACGAGCCCCCCCTTGGACGGCGGAGGCAGGACAAAGGTTTTCCCCGTCTCCCGAGGGCTCGGGCCGGGCGACTGCGCGCTCAGCGGTGTGGAAACGCGCGTCCCGCGCCCTCCCGCGGAGGCCCGGCGGCGGCCGTGCGGGTCCGAGCCCCTGCCGCGGAGGGCTGCGGGCGGTGGCGGGGCGCGGCTCCCGCTCGCGGTCCTCGGGGCCAGGAGGGCTGCGGCTCGCGTTTGGTGTTAGGTGTTCTCAGCATGGAGGCGCCGGAGTCATTTTCTGGATTTTGGATTTTAAGAGAGAATATGTGTATTTAGGGACACACTGATTCTGTGGATGCGGCGAGGGGGGACAAAGCCTAGTAACTATGACCATGTGTTGTGAAATTTTAATACGGTTTTATGAATAGTAGCCCGGAAACGGATCTGGTGTAGGTGAGGGAGTGTGTGTCAGCGTGAGTGTGAGTGTGAGCTGGGGGCGGTGGCTGTGGAAAGGGAGTGGTTAGAATACAAAGGGTAAGGCAATGTTAGTAAAAGATTCTTATTTCCTGTGGCAAAATTTCCTGTAGAAAATTTTCAGTTCATTAACTTGTCATTAAGTCATTGTTTCTCTGTAAAAAAATCACCTGTAGTAGTTGTTGAATTAGATATAAAAGAGCCGGCAGTTATTTGGCATTGTATGTGACTCAGGAATCTGTATACAACAATCAATTTCGAGTAATTTTTAAGTCGACAAAGGAAGGATACCTTCACTGCTACCTCCTTTATTCTGTGAGAAAATTGAGCCCTAGTTCCAGATACTCAACAGGAAATTGCCTGTAAGAAAAAAAATTCAAAGGCAGGTTTTTCTAAAGAAACATTTTTGAAAAATGCATCTGATGTAGGTGATTTGGTTGCATCACAGATTACTTCACCTCAGAAATGGGAAGGGAGAACAATCGTTCTACTACATCACCCCTTTCCAATATTACTCAAAATGTATTTTCTTCAGAAACCTTATTTTTACAGTCACCTCTGACATCGAGAAACTTGTACTCTAACGACTTAGCAGGACTCGGCCCTGGATTTGGAGTCAGGAAGACAATACAGACTTAACATACTTAGGCAACTGGTGTGAGAAATGGAAGCTGCCATACACAGGAGTACCTCCTTTTGTGGAGCTTGGCTTTATTGCACTTCCCAGGTGTTGCATTTTTTACAAATTGAAAGCAAGGCCCTCCACCTGCAAAGAGAAGCGGGGGTCTGGAACCGAACCTGCAACATCTCCGAGGTATGCCTGTAGTTCTTTCTAAATTAGAAAGCACTATAATAAACCTAAGTGAGTATTGTTACTAGATAAGGAAGCTGTATTTTACAATTTTCTGTTATACAATTTTGGGAGAGTTAATTGAAATTAATATGAGATTCTCCAGGGCAAAGGATGATCTTTTAGTTTTTGTTTGTTTTTGTAGCCCGCATTTCTAATCTGGTATATAGTAGGTGTTCGATAAATTGTTGTAGGAAGGACAAATTAATGAAAGATAAAATACAAATGGATAAAACACTCATACAAATCAAATTGGTTCACTTTTTTTTAGTTTAATGAACAGTTACTGAAGGCCGCCTGTGTGCCAGGAGCTGTGTGGAGTGTTTCCACATACAGTGGATAAAAGCCTGCTGACCTTCCCTTTTTGATCATAGTTGATGTGTGTCTCTGACGAACGGGGCCCCTTGGGTGGTATTAATGATCATCTCATATAACCGAGTAGCACAAAGGAACATTACACTTGTTATATGTACATACACTTTCTCACAGTGGCCTGTGGGGAGCAGCGCAGATATTATCATTCCCATTTTGTAGGTGAGGAAATCCAGACACAGCGAGATTAGACGACTTGCCAACTCCTCGCCACTGAAGCAGCAGTGCCAGGGACGGAAGCTGGACCTCATGCCTGGTGCTTTCACCTCCGAACCACACTGCCTTCTCCAGGACATGCTGCACCTGCAGAAAACCCCTCTCGAATTAGGCCTCATGAAAAAGTCTACCTTTTGAATAACTTTTATATAAGAAAAAGTCACATTTTACACCTAATACTTATGAAGTGGTTAAATGTGCAAGTTCTGGAGTCAGGTGACTAAATTGGAAGCCTGGATTTACCAGTCACTAGCTCTGCATCCTTGGCAAGTGACTTAATCTTTCTAAGTCTCAGTTTCCTCATCAATAACATTGGGAAAGTTGTAGTGCGTGCCTTATGGGATCTGGGGGAGCATGAAATGAATAGTGTATGTGCTTAGCCCAGTGTCCACTAGAAACTAAGCATTTGATGTTATCTAATTATTTTTATTCTTATAACGTAGCGCTCTGGTTTTTAAACTTTTTTTTTTTTTTTTGCACAGTAAGATATGCGTTTTGCTTTGCTACCCAGTATACAGATACATTACAAATGTGTTTAATTTTTTAAAAAAATTCATGAATCAGTGCTTGGACTTCCTCTGTGCAGTGCATTCTTATATTTTTATTCTATTTTATTTAGAAATGCTGGTTGAGACCCACCAGATTATTTCAATCTCATTAATGGGTCATCACCTGCAGTTTGAAAAACACTAATGTAAAGAATCATCAGGTTAAGTGCATTAAAGAAAAATCTGTTCTTGAATTTTTATATTTTCCCTTCTGATGATTTACAATGTCAGTTGGAATTTGGATATTAAATTACACTAAATATGGGTTAGTAAACATTCCTTAGCTATTACAGTCATTTATTGAGTATTTATTATGGTCTAGGCACTGAGCTAAACAGTCTGTTATTATATATTTTCTAATTCAGTGCCCACAACAGCCTGTAGTTTGCCTTGTGTTTCCCTTTGATAATTGAAATTAAGACTCAAAGAGGTTTTATTAACGTTCCCAACATCATAAAGTTGGTGGGAGATGAAGCAAGAATTTAAACCGAGTTCTGTTTGACCCCAGAGCTCTCTGGTCTCCCCTAACTCTGTTCTCATGTTCCCTCACAGTAATTTCTGAGGACGTTTCATTTCTTATTTTAGGTAAATTTGAATGGCGATATTGAGAATTTACCTGTTGTGGTACAACTTCTATAGTTTCCTGTGAAAGAACCCATTTAAAGAAAATTTGGAACATAGTAAATAATGTAAGAGCATATTGGGTAGACTAGTAATTTATTTTGACTTCCCTGGTCTTTGATGTAAATATTTTAGAATAGCTTCTCAGGTTTTTATGATAGAGTCAATTAACTGGTCAGTTTTATTGAGCACCCAAAGGGTTAATATATCTTCAGAAGAGACAAAGCTATGTAACTATAAAAGGACTTTATTACCAATGATTGTCAGCTTTTGTTAAGGCACAAAATGAAGACTTCAGAGCTACAAAGAGTACTTTATAGTGTATTGATTTTTCTCAAAATCACCAAGCAGTAAAGTATTTATTTTGTAAATACTTGTAAGAAACCACCACTAACTATACTACTAATTTTTCTTTTTTGTATTTCAGTTTTTGCAAGTGTTTCTTAAATTTTTAGCAGTATTTTAATTTTAAATTTATGGCATTTCTGGGACTTTCCTCCTATTTTAAAAATATTGAGAAAGACTTAAAGAATGTTAGGGAAATTATTTTATACATAGTACTTAGAATGCACAAAGAGATGATTTTAAGTGACAACTGAGAGGCAAATTTCACTGTTTCTTTCACACTGTATCTTATAAAGTGATTCTTGTCTGGTTTGTGTATTGCTGTTGACATATGGGAGTGTGCCTTATAAATAAGATGATTATCAGGTGCCTAAAGATTTATAAATATGCTCCTGCTTTTGCATTTTAGCTTCTATGCTCATGGAGCTTTTTATACTTTTAACTATAATGTTGAAAAAGTTTATTTGTTAAGCTTAGTCTTTCCAAACTGAGCATTTTGAAATCAGAGTTTGGGTGGGTCATGATGATATTTTAGACAAAGAACAGCAGTTTCATGGTTTATTAATGTGGTTTGAAAATCTGTTTATTTCTGTTCATCAGTCACCATTAAGATTAGATAAGAATGAGTGTGTTGTTTGTTGTTGAATATCAAATTTCATGCTTAGGTTAGCCTTCAGAAAATCGTTTTACCCCTAATGAAATTGTGTACAAGTGTAGTAAGCTTACGTTTTATGCTTATTTTATTCCTTTATTCCTTTTGCCTAACACTTAATCCTTAATGAATTGGTATAGTTTTTGTGAGCATCAAGAAACATTCTAGCAATTGATTACTTACTGTACTTTGTATATTCAGGCAGATACTAAACTCAGTTACCATTACATTTTATACTACTTTTATTCTTGGTGTAAAAATTCTTAGAGATAAGAAGAGCAAAATCAATTCATATTTATTATTTATTTATTCTCCTCACCCAGGAATATTTTTTCCATTGCTTTTCAGAGAGCATGGAGGAGGGAGAGAGAAAGAGAGAGAGATAGAAACACCAGTGTGAGAGACACCCATCGATGGGTTGCCTCCTCCTCTCCGCTGACAGGTGGGGATTGACCTGCAGCCGAGGTATGTACTCTTGGCTGGAATCAAACCCGGGACGCTTTGGTCCACAGGCTGACCCTCTAACCACTGAGCCAAACCAGCTAGGGCAGCACAAAATCAATTTAGATGTTTACATGTACCAGTGGCTTTTAGGCAGATACACATGCATATTTTAGATTTACATATATATATGATTTCCGCAGATACATGAGAAGGGCAAGATTAAAGCTCTTAATTCATAAGCTAAAAAATTATTTTAAGTAATTTTGTGGAAATAAAAAAACTCAGTAAAACCTTGAAGAGATGTTGAATGCCTACATGTTATCAGAAATGTTTAAGAAGCCAAATAGCACAACCATATGTAATAGCTTTTATAGTCTAGTAAGTTTGCATGTGGAAAGGTGATTTTATTTAAAATGCCAAAAATGAAAAGCAGAAATAGTTTCAGGTTTTAAAATCTTGACTAGCTCTTCCAGATGTTTGTAAAATTTTTCAAATAGTATACTTAGAGGCCGAAGTGGAAATTTCAGTAAACTAGCTTCTGAAACCAGTACGGTATTAAATGTTAAGTGTTTCAGGGAAAGATACAGAAACTGCATCCCTGAAACACTTTGGGAAATATTTAAATCAGAAGTAAGTGCCCAGCTCAGTAGAGACAGGTTGTTAAAACAGAATTCAGGAGCATATAGTGGCTGCTAAGAGGAACTATTTCCACTAACAAGAAAGGACAAGTTGCTGAAAAGATACTTGGCTTTTTCCTGGGGAAGGTAAGAGCGACCCACGCAGAGCTCCACGGCCGGCCCACTCACCTGGTGAGGGATCGCTGGCACTGAGGGAGAAGTGGGGAGGGATAAACTGGACTCAGTAAATAATCAGTGAAAATTCTTGTGTATAATTGTTGGCTCACGGTTTCTTCACTTGGGAGAAATCAAAAGGAAAGGCCATGGTCCCCAAATCACTGTTTTTGGAAGAGGAGACTTCAGACCTCCATTGTCAAAGCCATTTATAGTCTCAGGTGGGACCACAGCTGATGTTCTTAGGGAAGCTTGTGACAGATTCAGCAGAGCTGCTAAGACACAGTCTGCCCTGAATGATTGCATTCAGGGTTTCCTTCGTTTTGAAAAGTTTTAAATAAACGTTGTGACTTTTGTCTACGAGAGTCTCATTGGGACAGATGCAGTGAGCTTTCTTGGCACTTAGGATGAAGCTTCCCCCCGCCATGCTTGTGGCGGGCTAACTGTTCTCTCGAGCTAATGAGGTCAGGGTCACAGGTTCAGTTCCTGGGAAGGCCAGTTAGCTTTGCTTTGTTCTCTATCTCATATGGTACTCTTTGCCCAGACCAGCCATCTGGCGTAGGCAGATCATTGATCACAAAGGGACTAATAAGCGAGACAGTGTGGGGGGAGCAGCATGAATCTTTCTCAGTGGATGTTGAGTAATAAGAGAAGCAATTCCAAAAGCATGTGCAAACTTGTGTTTCATACATTATCTTAATATGATATTTTTCTTTGTCATTTCTGTTGAACTCTCATTTTAACAGTTTTGGTTTTTTTCCAGTTAGGATTTTTTTAGAAGTCTCATTCATTCAGCAGTTGTACATTGTCCTGAATGTTCTTAGCCCCCCTCAAGGTTTGTAGGACGGTGGCTTTGCTGGGGAGAACAGGGTGAGTCCGCAAGTAGGAGATCAAACCACCTACTCAGTTGTTCACAGATCCAACTCCGCTGAATTAAAAAATAAAAGCTTAAAAAAAGCAAAGGGCCATTTTGAATGAGAAATACACTGAGAATCTTCAGGGAAACACTTTATAGTTTTTCTAAGTATTCCTGATCTACAAATCTCATAGTCGCTTTATTAAAATTACTTTTTAGTAATGAGAGAATTGTCAGAGGTCCTCTAGACCGGGCAGTCTCATATGGTAGCCACTGGTTCCATGTGGCTATTGAGCATTGAAATATGGCTTGTCCAAATTGAGACCTGTTATAAGTTTCAAACACTTGGTGTGAAAAGAATGTAAAAATATGTCATTAATAATTTTAAATGTTGATTACACATTAGTGTCTTAGCTGTGTTAGATTGAATAAAACATTATTAAAATTAATTTTATCTGTTTTTACTCTTTAAAGTGTGCTTACTAGAAAATTAAAAATTACATGTGGCTCAAATTTGTGGTTTACATTATATTTCTATTGGTCACCTGTAGACCAACCCCTCATTTTACAGATAAGAAGGCTAAGGTTCAGAGGTTAAGTAACTGAGCTGAGTTCTTTCCATTGCCTATAATCTCTCCCTGCTAATAGGTTAGGGGCTCAGGAAGATGGAACTCTCTGAACCATTAGAGGACCATTTAGTGCATGGCAGTTACTGTATGTTGCAAGATCTGTGCCTGAGTCATTGCATGTTAAGTGTAATACCAGTTTTGTGTGTGTGTGTGCGCGTACACAGATATATGTAGGAGGGGAGATTCGTTCTGTTTATAAGATTGATGTTTGGCTCAGTTTTACCTTCCTATATAGGTGAGAGGCCCTACAGCTCTATTTACTTCTGAGAAAAGCACATTAATATTAGGCATTAACAGTTGTAACTCTGGAATGAATAAGATATGTTGCTCATTCAAATGGGTACTTTAATATGTATTTCTTATTACAAGGAAGATTTCAGGTGGTTTTGAATGAATATTGATGGAAAAGCAGCAGGGTTTTCAGCCTGTGTCTATTTTGGTTGGAGGAGGGCTGAGTGAAGAGAGGTTGCTAAGCCTTCGTTCTGAAGAAAGAGCTATGAGCAGTTAGTTACTCTCTCTTAATGATGGGTGCTCCTGATGTTCCAGTCAAAGAAGACAGAACCAGGGTTGGCTGGTGCAAACCCAGAATTTGGGTTTCCTGTCAGTTTTGTGAAAAAAATGGCCTTTAATTGGCAAAGATAAAATGGAAGAAAACCTCAGGACCATATTTGTTGTTTGTTATTTTTAGTTGAGGTTTTGTTTTCCAGATCAATATAGGTAGCTAAAATTAACATCTTAAAGATGTTCACTCTATGCAGCTTCAGATCTAGTCTTTCTTTTTGGCCCACACGAAGTTGTAAGTCATTATGAGTTTGTTATCAGTGACCCAATGACAATTAAGGAACAAGGACCAACCTCTGACACTTCAATTAATTTCATCATCCATACTAGCTAGTAATATGCATGAATTTACCTTTTGAGAATGCTTTTGTAGAGGTTGAAAGAAGATAAGTGATTGATTCCAGAGTGGTAGCTTATAAAAACATTTCCAGATTATCATTTTTCTATGCTTTTTGTCTGTGACAAACAACCCCAGTTGATCCTAGGTGCAGAGAAACAAAACAAGATAGCAGTCTGAATGGTTATCTTCGAGTAGACCAAGAAAAATAATTGTCCCCTGTGGCATGAAGTTGAATGCTAAGTACCATGACCATCTACATACCATCCAGCCCATCAACATAAACCCGGTTTATGTAATGTCAGCACACATATATTGAGCACACACCATGTGCTGGGCACCATGAGCATAGCATAAAAAGAACAAAAGTTGGGGGAGTACCTATCATTTGAATTTGACAATGGTAGATCTCAGCCCAAAGCATTCATAACTTTTGTTGTAGTTACTAAAGACTAGTATTTTTATAGAATGAATTTTACAGCATTGTTGTAGAACGAATGCGTTATGGTTACTATTCCACAATTCACTAGCGATTTCATGTGCTGTCATGTTAAATGCCATATCCCATTTCTAGCAGTCACTGATTTTTTCCCATTGGGTCATTGGGATAGTTGGGATACTGGATGCTTGTCATCACATTGGGAATTGTATGGAACATGGAAGGGTAGTGCACATCCCCTGTATTCCTTCCTTTCCCCATTCCAGCTCTTTATACCAGGAGCTGTGGAGTTGGTAGTGAATGTAAAAATGAAGAACCCACAGTCTAGTAAAGAAGAAAGACACAGCAGAATGTAGTGTGCTGTGATAGAGGGTCAGAGTGCTATCGGACTCAGAGGAGAGAGGATTTTGGCGAAGAAGGGTAGTGTGAGGAAAGATGAGCAGGAAGCCCACAGAGGGAGCAATATTTGAGCTGGGCCTTGAAAGACTGATAGAATTTTGACAGACTGAAAGGGGGTGGAAAGGTATTCCAGAGGTAGGGAACAGAGTGAGCAAAGATATGGCACTCATGAAAGCCATGGTGTGCAGGAACACTGGGCATGGAAGGGAGTGGCAGGAGACAAGACTAGAAAAGTGAGTCAGGCAAAATTTGGAGAGATTCGAAAGGCAAAGAGTGCTGACATATTTTAGGCAATGGGGAGCTATCAAAAGCAGGGAGTGGCATAATTGCATCTTCTTTGGAAGGATGACTAGGAATTAAGAGGCCTAGTTCTAAGGTCAGCGTTCCCTCTAATTAGTCTAGTGACCTTGGGCAAGTCACTTCACTCCTCTGAGCCTCAAATAATCTATATAAGATAAAAGGTTTCAGCAAGAGTTATTCAGTCCATCAGTAAATAAATACAGTAGTTACTAAGGGCGTCATCTGTGCTAGGTGGTGGTGTTGGTGCTGGGATACAAAAGCAAACAGGGCCCCTGTACTATGGAGATAATGTTCTGGTGGGAAAGAAAGACAATAAACAGTAAACAAATAAGTATATAGTAGAATGTCAGGTCGCAAGAAGTGCTATAAAGAAAGTAAAGCTGAGTGGAGTAAAAAGTGGTGCTGTTTCTGGATGGAGTAGCCCAGAGAACTCTGAATGAACTGGAAGAAGCCACAGAAATATGTGCAGTCTCTTCCAGATCTCAAATTGTAGGTATAATTAAGTGAAAAGCTATGGGAGTTCAGTTTCTTCAACATTGATTTAAGTCGATTTCCATATAGACGTTGTTCTTACAGTTTCGCTTAGTTCCACCACTATGGTTATTGATGGACAGAATGTTTTTAGCACTCCCTTTTTAAATATAGCTTGGCTAAGTACAGCAGAACCTCATTTTAGAAAAGTTTCTTTGGTGTTCTGGAAAGATGCCACCCATGTTGGTAATTTGGATCCAGCCTGTCTCCCTCAGCACATTATCCATCTCAAACCTTTGTGGCTTTTGGAAGCAGGGAGACGCTAATGTTTAACCAACCAGATTTCAGGCAGTTGCTCAATATATCGAATAGCTCTTCTATGTTATTTTAATATAAATTAAAATTAAGTGGAGCTCTGGGATAGCCCTGATTTAATTAGAGTTGGAATGCATCTTAGGAGACCCTTTCTGCCAGTTAAAATCCTAGCAGTGGTATTATGGTTTTTTAAAGGAATCATTAATAAGCTGGGTCTTTCCTGAGGTGTTAAAATTTGGTTTATAGAGGATTCTTGTCAAATCAAGTGAAAGGCTGAAGAATGCAAACATTCTTCTTTGGCCCCTGAACTTTTTCTTGGCAGAGGTAATTGGCAGGAGAGTATACCTAAAACTGAGTTGTTCTTTATATGAGGTATTAGGTTGGGAGATCTGGACTTAACATTTATAGAGGGCCATTCCCATAGAGTTTTAAATTGATTTCCCACAAATTATGTCTGCAGCTTGGGAAGCTAGAGTGGAAGACTATACTTTTAGAGATAGTGTAAGATGTGATCCCTGACCTTACGCTGGCATGGAATCCAAGCCATGTTGCTTTGTTTCCTTGCCTAGTAGTTCACAGCCAGTGAAACTGGCCCTGCCTGAATTATTTAAATCTTCCTATCCTTAAGGTACTTACAAGGAGTTGTTATAGAACTGAGTGACTTACGAATTTAGGGCTTACACATGTATTTTTGTTTTTTCTTCATTTTCCCTTTTCTGAAGACAGTAGTAGCTTCTGGGTCTTTGTCTCTGCTTTATGGTTGTTTATAATCCCTCCCCTAGATTACTTCATTCTGCCAGTCCCTGTTTTATATGATTTATCTTTTAAAGGTTAAATTATCAATTATAATCCCCTCAAGTTTCTGTCTTACTCAGAATGTTTAGTTATTTGTTATAGAGCTGAAGGAAAGGAGGGAAGGAGGGAGGAAGAAAAGAGGGAAGGAAGGAAAGAAGGGAGGAAGGGAGGGAAGGTAGGAGGTAGAGAGGGTATTGGCACCATAGACAAAAATCATTTGACCATATTTGCAAGGGTTTATTTCAGGCCTCTCTATTTTACTCCGTTGGAAAACATGTCTGTCTTTATGCTAGTATTATTACATTGTTTTGATTAGTATAGCTTTGTAGTAAGTTTCGATGTTAGAAAGTATGAGCCCTTCAGTTTTGTTCTTAAAGATTGTTTTGGCTCTATGGGGTCCCTAAATATTCCATATGAATTTTAGGGTGAGTTTTTCTATTTCTGCAAGACAAATCATCAAGATTTTTAAAAATATGTTTTTATTGCTTTTTAGAGAGAGAAGGGGGAGAAAGAGAGAGAGAAACATCGATGACAGAGAAACATCGATTAGCTGCCTCCTGCACTTGGGGATCGAGCCTGCAACCCAGGCATGTGCCCTTACCGGGAATTGAACCAGCGACCTCTTGGTGCATGGGTCGTCTCTCAACCACTATACCACACTGGCCAGGCAAATCATCAAGCTTTTGATAGGGATTGCATTGAATCTGTAGATCCCTTTGGGTAGTGTTGACATTTCAACAATATTCAGTCTTCCAATCCATGAACATGGGATGTGTTTCCATTTATTTATGTCTTCTTTAATTTCTTTCACCAGTGTTCTGTAGTTTTCATTGTACAAGTCTTTCACCTTCTTGGTTGAGTTAATTCCTAAGTATTTTATTCTTTTTGATGCTATTATAAATGGAATCATTTTGTAATTTCCTTTTCAGATTGTTTATTGTTTGTGTGTAGAAATACAATTGATTTTTGTGTGTTTACATTGTATCCTGCTACTTTGGTAAATTCATTTATTAGTTTTATCAGCTTTTTTTGTGGCGTCTTTAGGGTTTTCTACATGTAAGATCATATCATCTGCAGACAGAGATGATTTTACTTCTTTCTTTTCTATTTGATTGCCTTTTATTTATTTTTCTTGCCTAATTGCTCTGACTAGTACTTCCAGTACTATGTTCAACAGAAATGGTGAAAGTAGGTATCTTCTCCTTGTTACTGATATGAAAGGAAAAGCTTTCAGTCTTTTACCATTGAGTATGATGTTTGCTATGGATTTTTAATATATGGTCTGTATTATGTTAAGGTGGTTTTCTTCTATTTCTGTTTTGTCGAGTATCATAAAAGAGTGTTGAATTTTGTCATGTTTATTTCTGCATCAATTGGGATGATTGTGAGGTATTTTTCCTTCATTTTGTTGATGTGACAAGTTACATTGATCAGTTTTCATATATTGAACTATCATTGGATTCAGGAATAAATCTCACCTGGTCATCCTTTTAATATGCTGCTGAATTCTGTTTGCTAGTATTTTGTTGAGTACTTTTATATAAATGTTTCTAAATTATATTGGTCTTTAGTTTCCCTTTTTCTTTAAATCCTCACCTGAGGATATTTTTCCATTGCAGAGAGAGCGTGGAAGGGAGAAAGAGAGAGAGAGAAACATGAACATGAAAGAGACACATTGATTGGTTGCCTCCCGAACATGCCCCAGTTGGGGCTGGGGATCAAGCCTGCAACCAAGGTACGTGCCCTTAGCTGGAATCGAATCCAGGACCCTTCAGTCCACAGGTTGATGCTCTGACCACTGAGCCAAACTGGCTAAGGCTGTAGTTTCCTTTTCTTGTAGTGCCTTTGTCTTGCTTTGGTATCATTGTTTTGCTGGCCACATAGAATGAATTAGGAAGTGTTCCCTCTTCATTTTTATGTGTGTGTGTATGTGAAAAGTTTGAGGATTGATACTAGTTCTTCTTTAAATGTTTAGTAGAATTCACTGGTGAAGCTGTCATTGGGAGATTTTTGATCACTGATTCTATTTTCTTGTTATGGGTCTATTCAGATTTTTCAATTTTTTATTTCTTTACGATTTAATTTTGGTAGCTTTTCTGTTTCAGTGAATTTGTTCAGTTCATCTAACCTATCCAATGTTTTTGGCATATAATTGCTCAGAGTACTCTTATATTTCTCCTTATTTCTATAGAATCAGTAGCTATATGCCCACTTTCATTTCTGATCATAGTAATTTGAGTCTTCTCTATTTCTTAGTCCATTTAGCTAAAGGTTTGTTAATTTTGTTGATCTTTCCAAAGAACCAACTTTTGGTTTCATTTCTTTATTGTTTTTCTATTCTCTCTTTTATTTCTGCTCTAATTATTATTTCCTTCCTTCTGCTAGCTTTAAGTTTCGTTTGTTCTTTTTACAGTTCCTTAAGTTGTAAAGTTGTTGATTTGAGATCTTTCTTATTTTTAATGTAAATGTTTATAGTTATATATTTATCCCTTAGCACTGATTTTGCTGTATCCCATAAGCTTTGGTATGTTGTGTTTTCATTTTCATTTGTTTTTAAGTATTTCCTAATTTCTCTGTGATTTCCTTGATCCATTGGTTGTTTAAAAATGTATTGTCTATTTAAACAGTTTTGTGAATTTTCCAGTTTTACTTTTTAAAATTGATTCATAACTTCATCCTGTTGTGGTCAGAGAAGATACTTTGTATGATATCTATCTTTTAAAATTTACCGAGACTTAATTTATAGTCTATCCTGGAAAATGCCCCATGTGCAGTTCAGAAGAATGTGTATGCTGTTGACAGGTAGAGTGTCCTATGTCTTTTAGGTATAGTAGTTTTATTATCTTGTGTAAGTCCTCTATTTCCTTACTTATCCTGTCTGGAATATTGAAGTCTGCAACTATTATTGCAGAACTGTCTTTCTCCTATCAAATAGTTTCTCAGTTTTGCTTCATATATTTTGATGGTCTGTCATTAGATGTGTTTTTATAATTGTTATATCTTCTTGCTGTGTTGAACCTTTTATTAATATATAATGTCCTCCTTTGTCTTATAACCTATTTTGATTTAAAGTCTGTTTTGTCTGATATTAGTACAGCTACCCCTGTTCATTTTTAGTTACTATTTGCATGGAATATCTTTTTACATCATTTTATTTTTACCCTGTTTGTATCTTTGGATCTCAAGTGAGTCTCTTGTAGATAGCATATAATTGAGTTGTTTATTTTATCAACTCTGCCAATCTCTGTCTTTTGATTAAAGAGATTAATTCAATTACATTTTAAGTAATTACTGATAAGGAGGGACTTAGTTTTGCCATTTTGCTATTTATTTTCTATATGCCTTGTAGCTTTTTTTGTCCCTCATTTCCTGCATTACTCTCTTCTTTTGTGTTTAGTTGTTTTTAACAGTGAAATGTTTACATTTCTTCCTCATTTTCTTTTATGTATATTTGATAGCTATTTTTTTTGTTACCATGGGGATTATATTTAATATCCTAAAGTTATGACATACTAATTTACTTTCTACCAGTTTAACTTAAAACATATAAAAACTCTGCTCCTTTACAGCTCTGTCCCAACCCCTTTTGGAGGCTGTCACAAAATTACATTTTTACATATTTATGCTAAAAAGTATAAACTAATAGTTCTTTTTAATGCATTAGTCCATAAATTATGTAGAAAACAAGATTTGGAGTTCTATGCCAAATATACAGTAATACTAGCTTTTACACTAATAATTTTTTTCTTTAAATGTATTAGTCAAATCATGTAGAAAGCAAAAAGGCACAGTTACAAATCACTATTACAATACTAGCTTTTTATAATTGCCCATGTATTTATCTTTATTGAGATATTTATTTGTCCATACAATCTTGAGTTTCTGTCTAGTGTCCTTTCATTTCACCTTGCAGGACTCTCTTGAGCATTTTTTGCAAGGCTGGTCTTGTGCTCATAAATTTTGTTTGCCAGGAATGTTTTAATTTCTCCCTCACTTTTGAAGAACACTTTTGCCATTTATAAGTTCTTGATTGACAGTTTTTTCTTTTATCATTTTGAGTATATTGGCCCACTGTTTTCGGGCCTCCAAAGTTTCTGATGGGAAATCTGCTGTTAATGCTATTAAGGATCCCTGGCATGTGATGACTCACTTCTCCCTTGATTCAAGATTCTCTCTTTGTCTTTTGAATGTTTGATTATAATGTGTCTTAGTGTGGGTCTCTCTGAGTTCAGATTACTTAGAGTTTGTTGAATTTCTTGGATGTTTATATTCATGTGTCTTATCAAATTTGGGAAGTTTTAGCCATTATTTCTTAAAATATTCTCTCTGCCCTTTGTCTCTTTCTTATCTTTCTTGGACTTCTGTGAAGCCTGTGTTGGTCCACTTAATGGTGTCCTTAGGCTCTGTTCACTTCTTCAGCATCTTTTTGTTCCTATTTCTCAGCTTCAATAATTTGCATTGTCCTGCTTTCAAGTACACTGATTCTTCCACATGCTCAAATCTGCCTTTGACTCCATCTAGTGAATTTTTCATTTCTGTTGTACTTTTTAAGCTCTAGAATTTTCTAGCCGCTTTTTAGGTTTTCTATCTTTTCATGAGTTTAATTTCATTTTGGTCACACATTGTTCTCTTGACTTTCTCCACATCTCCATTTAGTACTTTCAGCATCTTTTTTTAATTTTTTAATATACATCTTTATTGATTTGAGAGAGAGAAACATCAATGATGAGAGAGTCTTTGATTGACTGCCTCCTGCACACCCCCAACTGGGGATCAAGCCCGCAACCCAGGCATTGCCCTGACTGGGTATCGAACCGTGATCTCCTGGATCATAGGCGGACGCTCAACCGCTGAGTCATGCCCAGCTGGGCTTCAGCATCTTTAAGATAGTTATTTTAAAGTCATTGTTAGTTTATTCTTTTCCTTTGAATGTATCATACTTTTTTGTTTCTTTGTGTGCCTTGTGATTTTGTTGTTGTTGTTGAACACTAGATAGCTGAATCTAATAATGTGATAATTCTGAAAAACAGATTTTTCCCCTTCCCCAAGGTTTACTGTTTTTGTTGTTTTTGTTTTTTTGATAGTCATATTTGTCTCTGTGCTGAGGATTAGCCTTGCATGCGTAGTCACTTTCTGATTTTCCTTGTATATGCCATCGTTTTTTAATGTCCTTGTCTTTAATGTCTGGCTCCTTGAAGAAGAAAAAGTGAAAAATGAAGTGGGGGAAGGGATCTGGTCTTTTAAATCCCCTGAAAGTCACTTTAGCTAGAGAAGGAGGGGTTTACAACAATGGGAGGAGGTGCAACAGCAGTGGCTATCAGCTTCTTTGACTATACCTCTGTGATAAGATGCAGCAATCACAGCAGACATCCCCAGTATTTGGTTCCCTCAGACTATGCTCAAGCTGCTCCAGGAACCATGCACAGCTGACTGCCATTTGACAGGGGTGTGGGGATATATAGCTGCCATTGTACCAAGAGTTGAAGTTGACTAAAATTAATCACAATTTATAGTCTTCCAAGTCTTTTCCTGGAAGTTGTAAACCTTCAACAGACTCCAGAGTTCCAAATAGTTGTATCAGACAGATTCTGCCAGTGTAGTTGTTTTCTAAATGGGGAGGCAGATTCCTAGTGCTTCCTATTCTGTCGTCATTTCAGAATTCTCTCCTCTCAGCCCATTTTTGAGTTGGGATGCTTGCTTTTTTGGTTGTCTAGTTGTAGGAATTCTTTATATATTATGGATATTAATGACTTACCAAATATATGATTTGCAATACTTTGTCTCATTCTGTGGGTTGTCTTTTCACTCTCTTGATAGTTTTTTTTTTTTTTTAAAATATATCTTTATTGATTTCAGAGAGAGGAAAGGAGAGGGAAGGAGAGAGAGATAGAAACATCAGTAATGAGAGAGTCATTGATTGGCTGCCTCCTGCACGCCCCCAACTGGGGATTGAGCCCGCAACCTGGGCATGTGCACTGACCGGGAATCGAACCCCTATCCGGATCCTAGGTCGACACTCAACTGCTGAGCCACACCGGCTGGGCTCTTGATAGTGTTCTTGTGCTTTCTTAACTATAATAGTTATACATGAATGTGAAAGGGGATTAATATAAAAAGCAAGCAGCAAACACAAACCTGGCTATTTAAGTAGATGGTAATGTTGCTGCTGTTTGATTAAGGCCCCCGGGAGAAGACAAGATGACCAAAGTTTCTCAGTTACAGTCTGATTTCAGCTTCCCTGAGAGTTTATGCGTGCTCCTCCTGGGAAGCCAGTGGGCAAGGCCATGCGCGACTCCTAAGAAATGCAGAGCTTCCTACAGTCAGAGCATCTGGCAGCAAGTGGAGTCAGGTATTGGTCATTCATGTATTTTTTCCTCCATGTTGCTTCCCAAACTTGGCTGAGAACCCTCATATTCTGGTTTTCTTATATATGTCTATCCACTTTGATTCAACACTGATATTTTGTCCAAGGCATGTCCATGTCACCTGCTTTTCCTTGTCATATCTCCTGAGCTAATTACAGATTTTGCTAATTGTACATTTGTCCTGATGTGCCCATATTTCATGTTGGTGAGAGAAAAGCTACCTACTAGTTCAGTGAGTAACCAGATAAGCTTTTACTCTGGTTGTTTATTTTGGGGATGGGATTATGTATTACAATTCTGTCTAGAAGATGTTTTTCATTATAAGTCATATGTTTGCAACTACTATATCCAACTTTCTTAAGAAATTTGCCTTTTTGACCGGAATTGTCATTGTTTGTTTATAACTTGAAGCTTTTGTGGTGTGCTTATGGTTTTCATTGTCAAGTTGAAGAAAATTGCCTTTATTACTCCCCTACACCAATACTTAGGACAATGGGAAGAAAACACCAGTGTATACTTATTGGCTCTCTCAGTCTGGCAAATACTACTTTGTGGTGATATATGAAGCTGAGTAAGTAAGCAAAAAACTTGCAATACATATTTTCAGGAAATCATCTTTACAATGTGGTAGAGGGAGAAGCAGTGTGAGGGCATAGCATAAGTTTTCACTACACGGTCCTTTGTCTTAATTCTAGTAAGTAAAATCAAAACAAAACAGGGAATGAAGGTCATTAAGAAGTTTAGAAGTAGTGATGGTTTCTGACATGTGTCTGCAGAGGTGCAAAGATACTAACTTCTATAATTCTGTCTTTAATTGATAAGAGGAGTGCATAGAAGAGCCTACTTTTGTGTATGAGATCAACTCTGAGTACAGTGAGCTGTGGAATTAGCATTGACAAATAGGTTGATATAAAGCAAAAAATAGAGCTTTTAATCTTCTTTCCACTTCCAGGATACCACCTCTGTTCTGAAGAATAAATAAATTTCATGATCACAGTATTGCATTAATAGGTTCAGACAGTATAGAATTGGGCGGGGGGACTTTCGCCCTCTTATAAAAGAACAGGAGTTGTTCTCAGATACAGTTGAATCTTTATTTTTAGTTAGTGGAATAATAATATCACAAAGCTGCTCTTTTGGAATAATTTTATGGTTACTGAATTTCTTGTGTGTATTAAATGTATGTGTATATGTATACATATGACTTAGTTTTTGTGCAATCTTATTTATAAATTGTTTCTCAAAATATAGTGTTTTTATTTGATTGGCTAGAGAGCCAGTATCTTTAGAAAAGTAATAAGGAAACAAGTATTTCCTCAGGGTATTTCAGAGTTTTACTGTACTGAATAATGTTTCAGTATAAAAGAAATGAGCTATTTCTATACCTGGCCTCTGGTTATAGAGTCTTGCAGTATTTTTGGGCCCCCTTCCTTCAGCTACCACAAATGTATTAGTATCTGTCCCAGAGCTAAGAATAGTTAATTCCATACCACCACCATCTTTGCAACAAGAGAAGAAATAAATAAGGACTTTCCCTTTTTAGTAGAGTGAAACTTCCAGACCCTAGCCTTGGCAGGTCGTATTTCATCCAGCATCTCTAAATATCTCTGGCAGTGTTTAAAGGGTGGAGACAACCAGGATTCCTGATTGAACAGTGAGCTCATAGGACTCCTCTCCACCTACCAGCTTGCTGTGGACTCCTTGCTGCAAACCCTACGGACAGCAGCTCCCCTCTCTGACCACAGTCTTTTGCCTTTCAACCCCACCATTTGCTCATAGTCATAATCTTTCTTTTTTGCCTTCATTATGACTTTCTTCCCTTTCCCCCTTCCCATTTTCCTAGTGTACCAGTCTTCCAGTTTTACCTACCCTCATGCCCAGCCTGGGCTCCATGAGCAATCATAATCATCATTGCCTGCCTAACACCCTTAAACACCTACCCAGCGCCCCAGCTGTCGCACACCTGCACTTTCCTCTTCTTCCAGCTCTTTCCACCAGTCCTGTTACGCATTTACATTGCCTGTCCTTCACTGAACCATTGTTATTTGTCAGGACTGAAAGGTTTCCAATAAAATACTAATTAAAAATTGCAGTGACATGTTATTTTATTACCCTTCACTCCTTAGACAATTTTCAAAGCAGTTATTTCAAACCTTTCCTGTACATTTCAAATCCACCTTCATTTCTGGATGGCTTCGCTCACTGCTTGCTTTTTTCAGCCAAGTCAGCATGAACTTCCGTGTCCTCCTTCTCCTTAAGTATTTCAGTTCCCATAACTTCCTCACTATCTTAGGTTTTCTCTAGATCTCGGTTATTTTAATGTATTTTCTGAGTGCCTGCTCTGTTGACGTTTGGCAGGTGCAGCACAACCGTAACTTGCATTAGAGGGATCAGTACACTTACAAGGTACTCGCACCTACATTCTCTCGCTAAATCATCACCCAAGCTCATCTTTAGTGTTTCAGGAGTAAAGCTTCCCTTTCCAAAGCCATACTTTCTGTTTGTTCTCTTAACCTTATTACTTCCCTCCTCCTCAGAAACTTTGGTCTTAGATGATCTCCTTTCTCCCAAAGGTTCTTTTCCTTCTTGGTATAACTACCCTCAGGCCTGACCTATTATTTAAAAACAAACATACACAAAGAGCTCCATGGACTTATTCCATCTCTGAGACACCATTCTGTCTTTTGTCTTCCACTCACTCATAGGTTTTTCATAAGTATAGCCTCACTTAACGTTTAAGTTTTAAAAGTTAAAACATATTTTTTTTAAATTGCAAGTCTTTTGTATAGAGATGATGTTTAAAAGCAATGAGAGTGGATGAGATCCCTAAGAGAAAGTGTCTCCAAAAGAGAACAGGTCCAAGGACCAAGCCCCAGGGCTCTCTTATTTCCAGAGGTTGGGGAGGTGAGGATTTAGGAAGACCAGCTGATAAGCTCATTGGGCAGAAGTCGGGGGGTAGAGGGCGAGCCCTGAACCTTTCTCCCTTTCTGAGTATCAAGGGAAAAGTTGTGTTGGCTGAGAGACCTGCTTCTTCTAAGGTGCTCAGTTAGCTTTTGTTCTGTCTGTACTGACTTCAGATGTCTTCTGCCAGGGGACATTTATATCGGGAGGACACTTATCTGAAGGGAGGACTTTTTATCCTGTTCAAGAATGAGGGTAGGCAGCTGCCAGAATGTTACTGGAGCAGCAGAGAAGCCATGCCTCTGGTCCTTTTCTCACTCCAAAAGAGAGAATTACCAGATCAGAGGAGGAATTAGAATCAATTAGAGAGAGTCTTTCAAATAGTCATAGCAGGTTGAGACTAGAAGGAGCTTAATTAATGTGATAATGTGTGGACAGGCTCAGCATACAGCTCTACATGTAATGGGTGAACAACTGAATGTAATTATTATTCGTTAATAGCTATTTTCTAATCCTAAGCTTTCATTTTACAGATAAGGAAATTGAGATTCAAATATTCAGGAACCAACAGTAATTCCCTTAAGCTACGCAGGAATAAAGGGAAATCAGAAAAAAGTTCTTTGTTTGCCACCCAGAGCCCTCTGCTTTCTGGTTCCAGCTCCATTTCCATCCCAGCTCTTCACCCACTGCTCTCTTGTGTGGCCCTCTGCCCAGTGCCTCTGGTCACCTCCCTGTCCGCTGTACACACCGTTGGTCCCTCTAGATTCCGGTCTTTCCCTACGTGTGCTTTGCCTGCAGTCCCTTCCACTTCCTCTCTCCCTGTGCACAGGTCTGTGCTCATTTTTTCAGCTCTGACAACACCTGTGAAGTCTTTTCCGACCTATCTAGCCACATTACGCTCTTTGAAATTCTCTAACTTGATTTCCAGGACACTAACTGGGTGCTGCTGGGGCTGTGCAGAGTGTGTGTGTGTGTGTGTGTGTGCGCGCGCGCACGTGCGTGTGCATGCACTTGCGTGCACACCTTTGGGTTTTTGGGTTAGAAGAGAAGGACCATCTTTTTTGCTTGTTTGGTGCCCTGCTAACAGAAGTTTGTGTTGTGTCTGGCATGGCCTGTGTGACATTTTGCCATCATTTATTACCTTGTTGTAAAAAGACCTTATTAAGGCTTTAAACTTGGACCCCTCTATAATATCATCGGAATTAAAATAGCCAGCATAACAGCCCTTTTTTTCAACGGGACAATTTCTAAGAATCAAAACTTACTTCTTTTAGTAAGACTTTTATTCTCCTAAAGTTTTTGCAGTAGGACAAACTCAGCCCAGGAAAATAAAATTGATTTCTTGCAAGGATACTGATAACAGTGATGCGTGCCAGTGGTAACCAGTATCCTCAGATAGACACTTTCCTGTTTCAAGGGTGTCCTTGGTGATGGTAATGAAGGATTTGTCCACTTGTATTTACCTTTGTTCTTCTCTCCCAAATTGTATTTACCTTGTCAATAGACAATCTAGATTGTTTTCCCTCTACCTTAACACGTGTGACAGGAACAATTACTGTTAGGACGAGTTGTATTTATATTTTCAATTCTTAACAAAAATTGCAGAATTGGAATATCCAAATTAAAGTCTGAATTCTGGCTAAGAGTCATAGTAAAGGAAACATAAATTGTGCTTCTGTTTATACACTCACTGTCATAAAGTATTTTATAGCAGACTTTTAATCTTGAGGGCCATAAAGGTGTTCATTAAAACTTTGAGTGAACAGATACATAATTTCATATTTTTATATAATGAACATGTACAAGCTTTGAGTGGATGTATGTTTCCCATCTCTTGGATATATTCCTAGGAGTGGAATTGCTGGATCATATGGTAACTGTATGTTTAAAATTTGAGGACCTGCCAGACCCTTTTCCAAAGCTGCTGCACCATTTTATATTCCCACCAGCAGTGTCCGAGGGTTCTGTTTCCTCCACATCCTCGCCAACACACGTTATGATGAGTGTTTTGGATTATAACTATCTTCGTGGCTGTGAAGTGGTACCTCAGTGTGATTTCGACTTGCATTTCCCTGATGGCTAATGATGTAGAGCATATTTTAATGTGCATTTATATGTCTTCTTTGGAGAAATGTTTATTAAGATCCTTGGCCAACTTCATATAGAGTTGGCTTTTTCAAAAACTGTTTTGTAAGTTCTATATACATTCTAGATACAAGTTCCTTAACAGATATATGATGTGCAAATACTTTTTTTCATGCTTTGGGTTGTCTTCTCCCTTTCCTGATGGTATTCTTTGAAGCACAAAGTTTTAAATGATGACATAGTACACATTACTTTTTTTCTTTCATCATTTGTGCTTTGGGTGTCATATTTAAGAAACCATCCCCTAATCTGTGGTCATGAAGATTTATACCTACACTTTCTTCTAAGAACATTGTAGGTTAATTCTTACATTTCTGTCTTTGATCCATTTTAGTTCATTTATGTATATGGTGTAAGGTAGGGCTCCAACTTCATTCTTTTGCATGTGGCTATGTGCTTGTCCCAGTACCATTTGTTGAAAAAACAATTCTTTCCCTCCTTGAATTGTCTTGACACTCTTGTTGAAAATCAGTTGACCATAAATGTGAGGTTTGTTTCTAAACTGTCAATTCTGTTCCAATGTTCTATATGCTTGTCCTTATGCCAGCACCACATTGTCCTCTCCTTTTAGGATTCCCGTTACAAAAAAGGGCATTTTAAATTGTGGACAGTAGAGTTGTCTCTTATTGGATTAGGTATTGAAGCCTGTCGGAAAGGTGCAAAACAAACATAGGTGCACTTACCCTTGACAGTCCTTAGGAAGGTGCAGTGCTGGAGATGAAGCACCAATTTTAATAGGTTCAGTACAGCCAGATTTTACCTACTTGTTTTTGTATTTGAGGACCAGCTGAAGGAGTTGACTTTCATTGAGGGGCTCTGCTATTTGAGAAATACTTGCCTTTAAACACTAGAGTTTCAGTGCATGTAGAAATGGGGTCCAAACAGATTCACATTCCTTTCTAAGCCCTCACTGTGCATATGGTCATTGACTGGAGGCTCTCAGAATTGCTTACCTTACTCATTTCAATTGTTCCTTTCTCCCCTTTACTCTCCCTACTCTCTACTTTCCTTCTGCCCCTTTCTGCTTCCCTTTCCCTTTCGCCTTGTCTTCCCCTTTCATGTGCCCCCCCTTCCCTTTTTTCCTCCCCTCCCTTTTTGCCCCCCTCTCATCCTCCAGCACACTTTGCTGAATATCTGTATCTTCCTGTGGCTGTGATATGACTTCTTATCACCCCAAATTAAAATGTGTACAAAATAGCCCTCACTGGGTTGCTCAGTTGGTTGGAGCATCATCCCATAAACCAAAAGGTTACAGGTTCTATCCCCGGTAGGGGCACATACAGGAGGCAACTCATCAATGTTTCTCTCCCCCCCTTCCTCTCTCTCTAAAAATCAATAAAAACATATCTTTGGGTGAGGATTTTTAAAAATGTATACAAAATGAACCAACCATTGTCTCTTACAGTTTTGATTTTAGCATTTAAAGTATCTTTGTGGCAAGCACTCAGACATGACTTGAGGCTGTAGTAGATACTTCTTAGGGTCTTGGCTGCCGGTGGCTGAAGAATGGAGGTGATGCTTTAACCATCTGATGCTGTTGGAAGAAACCCTAGGACCTCATACACACAATGAGCCAATAAGGGTTGCCCTTCTCCAGTCCCACATGCATCCCCCAGTCTGCCTTTTGGTGACTTCTTACCGGTCAGTGGCCTGTTCACTTATCTTGATTTCACCCAGATGAGGATCTTTGGAGAGTGTAAGGCAGGAGTTCACACAGTGTGACCTCTCTCTACACAGCCCTTATGAACAACTGGTAAACAATTTTCAATACTTTAAGTTTCCTAGCATTTAGTTCTGTCCACATTTTGCTGGCATCAGATTACCAAGATCTACAAGAAGATAACTGTCTAGTGGGAGATGCATGAACAAATGGGTTTTAAAAAAAGCATAGTTTGTTTATTTTCCTGATTGAAAAAAAATACAGCCTAATTATTGTTTTAAAAAAATGTATGAAACTCAGACGAGTATTAAAAGAAATGAAAAATTATTCTGTTGGCCTCATTGAGGTCACATGAAATTTTAGTTCAGAGCGTTTTACTATCTCATGCCCTTTACCTAGAAGTTGATCTGGTTCGGTTTTTAATGTGGAACATGCATTCTCAACAGAGGTAATATTCCCTCCAAGGGAGCAAAAATTGATTCTTGGGGGACTAAAATCTTGGATATAACAATGGTTTGTGGCCCTCAAAAGGGCCATAGTATATAAACATTTAAATTTCATGGAGGAGGGGAGTTGTTAGGAAAAATTTCTAAAAGGGTTCCTTGTGAGGAGTGCTTCCCTCTCAAATTCATATGTTGAAGTCTCTAACTCCTCCCTCCACTACCTCAGAATGTTGACAGTATTTGGAGATAGGGTCTTATAGATAAAATGAGGTCATTAGGTTGGGCCTAACCCCATACGACTGATGTCCTTATAAGAAGAGAAGATTAGGACGAAGATGAGCGTAATGGAAAGACCCTGTGAACACAAAGGTAGGAGACAGTCGTCTGCAAGCTAAGGAGGGAGGCCTCGGAAGAAACCAGCTCTGCTGACACCTTGATCTGGGACTTCCAGCCTCTAGAACTGTAAGAAATAAATTTGTGTTGTTTAAGCCATCCAGTCTGTGGTAGTTTGTTATGGCAGCCCCAGCAAGCTAATAGAGGGGATGATGGTGACAAAAATGTTGAGAAACACTGATGCAGAATAACTTGCTCCATTTTATGTTCTGTTTCCTGCAGGTCTATTTCTTTCTGATTCTCTGTGTTATTGAAAAATTGCAGAATTGTTTTTCAGTTTTATAATCGTATTAATACATGCCATCTGCAAAGGAATTGACCCTTCCATGTCAATATCTAATTTGAACCTCAGAATTGCTTTCTATGGGGATTAGGTATTAAGATTCCTATTTTGTAGATGCCTCTGGACATTTATGCACATTGTTCTCGTTTCCTAGAAAGACACTTTCCTACCCCTTACATGCCACCCCTTTTCTCTGCTCAGTTCTCTCAGTACGTGGCTTCCTCCAGGAGGCCTCCTGTGATCCTCCAACACACTTCCATAGCACCCAGTGGTTCCCCACCGTGGTGCCAACTGTACTGTACAGTAAACAGTTGCCTATTTATTTTGTGTTTCCTCTCCCACGCTGGCAGCCCTGTGGGTAGGAACTCTTTCTTTCAAAACCGAATTTCCAGCTCCCAGCAGAGTGCCAGGATTTGTTGTTAATGGATGGATCAGATCATATAACTTGAGCTTAGTTTTTTAGCATCTGCATTCAGTTTTCTCAGTGATACTGTGCTGCTTCTCTAATAACTCATCTGAATTGTGTGTCCTGATGGGTGTGGTTTTGTCTCTGAGTACCAAAGAGTGCTGGTGGGGTCTGCTCTCTGCACTGTGCTGCAGGTACCTTTCACATCTGGCAGTGTGGCATGTACATATGTATATAAATGTGTGTGCATGTACGTATGCATGTGAACATGTGTGCGTGTAATGGACTCAACCTTGACTTGTGTCCCAAAGGACTCCATGCTCCCGCCACATTGCAGAAGCCTCCTGCTAGTCCCTTTGTAGTGTCCCAGTAACGTCTTATTGGAGATTGGGATACAAACAGATTCCTTCTTCCTTTTGGCAGTTGCTAACAATGGATATTGGACAGTGTTCAGGATGTGACGTGAAGTTGACAAGGCTGAATCCAGACTAAATGTGCACCACGTAGCCCCGTTGTAATTGTTCGGTTCCTTGTTCTCACACTGACCTGCTGGTAGTGTGTTAGGTCCTGGGATATAAAGGTGACCAAGCCAGGCCTCTGCCTACATGGAGTGTACAGTTGATTGAAGATGATTCGTGAAAATAGATGAATTCTAACGCAGCAGGGTTAGCACTACACTGAAGATAGGAACAGGATGCTGCGGGGCCTGACAAGCCGGCAGCTGCTCGGCCTGAAGGTATTTTGGGAAGTCATTGTATAGGAGCTGGATTTTGAAAGGAGAGTAGGAATTTACCAGATGAGCAGTGGGAAAGAAGTACACAAAGGCACCAATCTGTGGACTGTCTGGTTTAAAAATGAATATGTGTATGGCAAAAAACTGAAAAATAGTTAAATAGTTGGTGTTTTATGGTTGTAGAATTATGAGTAGGTTTTTTTCTTCAGAATTTGTTTTAATATTGTTGCTCTGTTTTCATAACTAAAAATGAAATAAAAGCTTGTCACTATTTTGTCATGAATTGATTGATTTCTTATTGCCTATATTTACACTTAATTTAACATCCAGATTAAACTCGTATTGCCTAATTGACTAAATTGTTATTAGGTTTTGTAGTAGAGGGTGCAGAACAGGATACCACTTGGTTCCTTTTGTTATAAACAGATGCAAGTTTCCTTTTCCCTTGAATTTCCAGGCCTTACCCTTTGGTAGGGCTTACCCTTTGCTGAAGCATCTGGGTGTCTGTTAACCGGGCTGAGCAGAGAGAGTTTATCCTGCATGTGATGAGTGGTGTGCACTGAGCCAAGAAGGTGAGACAAAAGGGTGGCTGGGAGGGATCCGGGAGAGAGTGGATTGTTTTAGTTAAAAGGGAAGAGTCCCCAGATGGAACTCTCAGAGGCCCAGAGAATGGAGCAAGAGACAAGGCAGGTGAGGTCGGGCTGTGCAGGAAACCGAGTCTGCAGACACTTGGCTGGTGGTGGAAGGTTCCTTTTACGTGGTGTCCAGCGAGTCTTGCCAGGGCAGGGGAGGCCACTGAAAGCACCATGCTGGCCAGACACTGGGTTTTGGAGGTTTTCCCAAAACGAAAGTGAGTCTGAAGAGGCTTTCAGTTCCCTGTGATGCAGCAGAGGTTATGACCAGCCCTAAAGGTGTGTGTGTGTGTGCAAAGATGTCTCCTTTCTGATTTTATTTGTGGAAGGAAGATTAAAGAAAAAGATTTAAATTTACTTTATATTTGAATCATCACATTTTTTTCCCCTACAAAGAATGTTTTTCTGTCTCTTTCGCTGAGCAATTGTTTATTTCATCTCAGTCAAAACCAATCTTATTCCTAATGTCCCCCTAATAATATTTTTTAATCTTCTTTCTCTTTTTTATAGATTGAAACCTCAACTTTGGGCAATAACAGATTAGTCTTTTCCCCAACAATACAAGGCAAGTGTAGGTTTGCCATTTGAACAGTTTGATCAGTAGAACATGAATGCCAGAAGAGTCACATGTGAGGGACAGGAGAAGAAAAATGCCAGAAGAGTCACATGTATGGGACAGGAGAAGAAAAACTGTGACTTAGAAACACTTTTTTCTAATGGCTTATACTTTGTGTTATTAGCTGAATATTTAATATTTGAAAATATCTTTCAGAACTTAGTTTAAAATGGTGTTAATAATATGATAAGTTTGCACGGTGACAGATGATTTCTAGAAATAGTGACGCGATCACATTGTAACGCGTTAAAAATGTGGAATCACTATATTTATTGTACACCTGAAACTAATATAACTACTGTAATACTGTATGCCAACTATACTTAAAAAGTAAAATAAAATATTTTTTAAATGGTGGTAAAAAACTAGAAGGAATTATGCAAAGTGGTAGTGTTTGCTGGAAGTATGATTGTGTGTTCTGGCCCATAAAATGCTATTTTCTTTCAGAGATAGTTTAAACACTTTTAAATTTGATGTCTATAAATCATCTTACATTATTTGTAGGCAGCCAAGTGCACTGGATCAGATATTAAATTGCACCAGATTTTTACTCGTCTTTGGGGCCTGGTATGGCCTAAGTCCAAAGATCAAATATCACCTCTTCCTAAGAACTCCTACATAATTCTAAATTTTTTTTACAGTGCTATTATAACACACACACACACATTACTGCATAGGAGACTAAAGAATTCTGGTTCTGTTTATCAGATCATCTCTGATTGTAAACTAAAGAGTGGCTCCCACTTTTATGGCCCTGCCTTTGAACTTGAATAGCACACTCCCTGTGATAAATGGTGGTAGCTTGCCAGCTCACTAGTAAGGGCAGTTTTCTAGAAGATACAGTTACAAAATAAAGGCCCCTCTCTCATCAACAGATAGTTTCAGTGGCAAAGTCAAGGTGACAAGAAATTAAAATATTTATTACTTTTAAAGGCACCTACTGTTTAGTGACCAGCAACCCAGACACTAGACCTTTATTAACAAAGGCAGCTGATCTGTTTAGAGTCCTGACAGCCTTTTCTCTAAAAGCAACGTATCTAAAATGTACACAGCGCAATACACAGGTGATGCATTACAGAATTGCACACTTGAAACATATAGTCCTATTAACCAGTGTCACCCCAATAAATTTAATGACATTAAAAAAATAAAATGTATGCTTTCTGAAGCTATATTAGAGCTATCCACTCATTTCCCCTCTTACCCCAATTATCTTGTTACCTTAGATCAGATTAAACACCCACATGACTGTATTTTGTTCAGATTCTTTCATATCAATAACACTGTACTTAGCACTACTTTGCCTAAGACCCAGTTGGATGTTCTATAGAAAATGTATCACGTATGGTGTTATTTCTAATGATCTAGGTACCTGTACAGCATGATATCCAGAAATACAAAGATCTCATTGAGGTAGAATGCTCAGGTAAAAGGGCTAATTAATTTTCTGATAAAAGCATTTTTTGTTTCCTGCCTTCATTCATTCAACTATAGGAGGCACATATTTAATATTTGTCGTTGATCATGATGGCATTGTGAAAAGTTAAATAATACGTTTAAAGCATCAGCATAAGAGATGTAGCAAGACATTAAGAGTCAAAATAATGCTATGAAGTCATAAAGGGAAAATAACATTATAGGCCAGAGTGGTAAGAGAGGGCTTTGGGAAGACTGGAATTTTCATTCATTCATTTATGAAAAGGTTATTGAGAAAATACAATGTTCCTGGAACCTCTCTAGGTATTGGACATACAGCAGTGGACAAGACTGACCAGTTCTCCTCTCTTAAGTGCTTACTTTCTGGTGGGAGAAGATGACAATAATGTTTTAAAAATCTATTTAATAAGAACTATCTGATAATGGCCCTGTGGAACTTTAATACAGGGTGCTATGATACAGTGCCTTGAGGGTATTTTGGATTGTTGGCCAACATAGGCTGCTTTGACGTTTAAACTGAGACCTGTATGACAAGAAGGAACCAGCCCTGTAGTGATCTGGGCACACCAGGCAAAGAGGCAGCCAGTGCCCAGGCCCTAAGGCACAAAGGAACTTGGTGCCTTAAAGCAGTGGCGGGGAACAGCCAGCCTGCAGGCCGTATGTGGCCTGACCGCAAAATCATTTGGTCTGGCCCTGCCAAGGCAACCGCATGCAGGACTCAAAATTCAATAAATCTAGGAGCTTTTTTGATAGCTAATTTTTAAGTTGATAATTTTGTATGGCCTGTGAATGATGTTATAAATATCCAAATGGCCCTTGGCAGAAAAAAGGTTCCCCACCCCTGGGTTAGAGGAACAAAAAGTTGAGATCAGAAAGGTTGCTAGGGACCAAATCATATAGGACTTGTTGGTTTTTTTTATAAATACTAATTGCTGTGGTAAGCCATGGGAGGGCTTTAAGCAAAGGAGGGCTATGAGCTGGTTTATATTTGAAAATTTTATTCTGGCCCGTGTGGCTCAGTTGGCTGAGAGTTGTAGTCCCATGCAGCAAAAAGTCAACAGTTTGACTCCTGGTCAGGGCATATGCCTGGGTTGCAGGCTTGATCCCCAGTAGGGGGCGTGCAGGAGGCAGCCAACTGATGTTTTGCTCTCACATCAATGTTTCTTTCTCTCTCCCTCTCTTTTTCTCTGTTTCTATCTCCCCCGGCCCTCTTCCTTCTCTAAAATCAATTTAAAAAAAGAAATGTGGATTTAAGGATGGCAAGAGCAGAAGCAGGAATCCAAATTGGGGAGTGATTATAGAAGTCTAAGCAAGAAATTATAGTGTCTTTTCCAAGGAGGATGGTAGGGCGAAGGGGGTAAAATGAATAGATCTGGGATGTGTTTTGGTTATAGATCCTACGGGACCTGCTAATGGACTTGAAATGGGATGTGAGGGAAATAGAAATCAAAGATGATTGTAGGTGTCTGGCTTAAGCAACTGGATAATTGATGGTGAACTTTGAAGAAAGAATAGGATTTGGAGCAAACAGCCAGGAATTTTAATTACAGAAGTAGGGATAAACATGGCTCGGGGGGTAGACTTTCAAGATTTGGTAAAAACAAAAAGGTTTAGTCAACGCTTCCAAGAACAGAAGACATCAAATTCTGTCCAGTAAATCAAAACACTATAAATGCATAGTATTTTTCTCCATGATGGGCTGTTAGGAGAAGAAGTAAACCAGGAAAGCTGGGAAATAAAGAGTGCAGAATAGAAACTAGAGGAGTAGGCAAGTCAGAGAAAGACAGAGGGAGAGATACGGAAAAGTCACAGACAAAAGAGACACTCAAAATTGGACACACAGGACATACACCCAGATTGTGCCTTCTCCTGCTTTCCACACTGAGAACGCAGAGAGATGCTAGAGGCAGCCCTAAGGAGGCCAGGACATTTTTTCTTTATTGTAATTAACTGTGGAAGCGATACCAAGAGACCGACGGAAGGCAAATGAGACCAAATCTTTCTCAGAAATAGGAAAATTGACTTGATTTCATTTGCTAACAGTGAACGATATTGCACCGTGAAATGTTTCCAGGGCAAAATGGTTTTTTTCAATGTTATTAGTAAGCAATAGATTCAGTAATGACATGAAAAATATATCAGTAGCAGTGCACAGTTATTCATTTTGTAAGTAAAAGAGGCTCTCAAAAGGGGCTCTTTCTCCTTGATAGAAATAGTGAGAAATTAACTGGCCTTTAATAGGTTGAGTTGAGCTGCAGAAATAAACACATGAACAAATACACAGCAAATACATACATATATTCCGTACCATACTAGACCAGACCCTAACATCACCTGAATTTTTTGGCATAAGTAGGCTCCATTTAGAATGGAAAAACACTTTGAGTTTGTTTAATTATTGGGTCTACATCCATCTAAGACCATTAATTTTCTTAAAAGTTGGTTATTGGTTAAAAATGTGATTACTAGAAATCCATAGAACCTACAATTGAATCAGTTCAACAGGGAGCGGCGAGGAACAGGCTTTCAGATCAGTGTGTTATCAGAACAAGAATAGTACCAGGTGTCCTGTAAGAGGAGGTAATTATTGGGGCCTCCACTCTGCTTCAACCCAAAAGGCCAGTGAAATGCTAGCGCAAATAATAAGTTTAAAAAAATAACTGAGAAAGTTTAAAAGCTATGGAACTACATTGGGCTGAAAGTCAGGACCTGCATTTAGTTGAGGATTTTTTTTATCCCCTCTCCTCCCTCCATCTTTCCCTTCCTCCTCTTTTCTTCTTTTCTTTCTTTTTTTTTTTAAATTTATTTTTATTGTTGACACCACTACAGATGCCCCCATTTCCCCCATCTTTCTCCACCTCCTCCCAGCCTTTTCTTTCTTTCTTTCTTTACCTTTAAAAAAAAAAAATTCTTATATTCCTTAAGAGGACATGGAAAAGACTTTCAATTAAAGCATCACACCTCGGTTCTGCTGTTTCTGATGATGTCCTAGTCTTTCCGTGAAGAAACCAGACTAGATTTCTAAAATCAATTTGAATTTAACATTCTAAAATAATCCTTACTCTGAAAGTTGCATTTGTCTTCTTGTCCCGGCTTCTTGCCTTTTAGGATATTTGTGATGATGTTTATAACACCATTACCCATCAGGGTCCGCTCTTGCCTGCTCCAGAACAGAGCGAGGCCATGGACACCGAACGATGTCTAATGAGATAACTGGGGATGTGTTGTGATTTATAAAGACAGAAAAACCAGTGGTACTCTTTCTTAGTGAGTGAGACTGAACTCACAAGAGGAGTTGTTTATGAATGGTCATTCAGGGTAGAAAGCTAAAACGGAGTTTTATGCAGGAAGTATTACCATTTGAATTTTCCTTGGAAATTTCAAAGTAGGTTTTGATTATTACATATAATGCCATCAAAGGTTAGGTGAATGGATTACATATGAAAGTGTTTTAAGGATTAAAAGAGAGACCTTTTGGTCTGGATAACCAGTTAACCACATGAAAGCATCTTTTGCCACAGCCGTCACTGTAGGTGGTGCCTGTAGGTTGCCACTTGGCTGCAGTTTGGTTTTGTGCGTGGGTGTGGGTGCTTGGCCAAGAAAAGTCATACCTCCTGGCATAGCTTCTCTACAGACATTCTTATCCAGGTGACAAAGCTTAGATTTCAGGAGGCGCTTTGAGAGGAAAAGAGTAGAAAGGGAGGGTTTGAGATGTGTGTAGCCCATCACTAAATATTTTTTTCTTATTTTGTGTTAATCAGTAGTCTGTAAAAATATTAGTAGAATCTTTAAAGTGTATTTTTGTGGCTCCCTCAAAAACCCTAAAGACGCGTTTTTTTTCTTTTTTACCTTCACGTGGGAATTATCGCAAGTCTGTTTGGCTGACAGTCATCAGCACTGAGTGTGGCGGAAGGGAGAGCACCCTGGACTGGAGCCAAGGAAGTGGGCTCTTGTGTAGCCCCCTGCTAATCAGTTGTGTGGCCTCAGGAACGGCTCTGTCCTGCTGGTCGCCAGAGCCTTCATCTGTACCGGGGTTGACAACCTTTTTCAGGAATGGACCAGAAAGTAAATATTTTAGACTTCCCACGCCACGTATGGTCTCTGTTGAATATTCTACTTCGGTTTTACATGTTTGTTATAACCCTTAAAAAGTCGAAAACAACATTCTTAGCTCCAGGGCCTCAAAGACACATATGTGGGCTGGATTTAGCCCTCTGCCTTACTTTGATGACCCCTGATTTACATAACAGAAAAGGAGAGGAAACGAGTAAAAAGGGAGAGTTTGAACTGACGAGTTTTAGATATATGTGTTCTCTGGGGCAAGGATTCTGTTTGCTTGTTTGTGTTTTGTTTTAAATATTATGTATTCATGATATAGTTTCTTTCTGTCATTTCCTGGGTTTTAAATTTTATTTCACTCTTATCTCCTGTTCTTCTTCCACTCTCCAAGTATACTGCCACTCACCAATCCCAGCACTTCCCAAATTTCTCCTTGCAAACAAAGTGCCGGATTAGCACACAGGGAGGAATGGCTTTCTTTGCAGATGGAGGTGTGACCTTTCACTTCCAAAAAGGGAAACAGCCACTTAATTGCCCCTGGAGGCATAAGCAAAGAAATGGTTATTAAACTGGCAGACCCCAGCTCCTCGGAGTTCTGGGAGGGAGCAGGGAATGGCAGGGGGAGGTGGGGAGTGAATGGTAAGAAATACCTCACTTTCCTTTCTGATAGTGTTGAATCCTGTCACGCACACTGAACCAGTGGCCCAAAGTTCTGTTTAAAGAGTCTCCTTAGCCAGTATTGGAATGTGCCGACATTTCGGTTTCCTGAAGGACAAGACCCAGGGAGGGCCTATGGACCACACAGCCCAACCTCCCCGTTTCCCTCCACCGCCTCCTTGCCCTGTACACCCACGTCCTGTGTTTCTCCCCTTCACCTGACTTCCCTGGCGGTCAGCAGCTGTCCATCCACGTCACTTCCCAGCACTGCCCAGGGGGTTTCTTCTTACCTGTCCCCACTGTTCCCGCTGGTACATTTGGCAAATGGGCCTGGCCCCCATTAGTGTCCTGGGGTCTGATTAAGGACTTTGGGGCTCTTGATTCCAGAACCACTTTGAACACTTTCCTGCTATCCTGAGATGGGCACATTTGCGAAAGAAGCCGACACTCCACTTTGCACCTTCTGTTCACTTCCCCACCGCAGTAATTTGGTTAATAGCCTTCTCTGCTCCACAGAAATGCTCTCTGCCTCTTCTTTCTTTCAGAAGGATCACTCATGACTTTGGCATTGATAAATGGAATGGACACTTTTTCAGTCCCTTCCTAACTATCTTTGTTGGCCATTGACGCGCTGAAATGCTTTATTACAGGGGTCTTGGATCCTTCTCATGCTCCTCACTGCTGCTGCTTGTGTCATCTCCCCTCTGGCTCACCCTCTGCCCGCTGCTTTTCCAAAACCCACTTTTCCTCCGTGCTCTCTCAGTTGGTTTCATTCGTTCTTGAGGTGTTAACTGTCACCTCTATGTGTGTGGCTGCTAAGTGTGCATCTCCATCCCAACCTTTCCTTCTGACTTCACACTCCTTCCCCCAGATGCCTGCTGGACGACTAGTTAGCTGCTCCACAGACATCTCAAAATTCAGTATATGCCAACTGACCTCAGTCCTTTTCTCCCAAAACCTGCAGTTCCTCTTTTCCCCAGCTTAGTTACCCAAGTCACCCAAGCCAGAGCACGAGCATCTTCCTACACCTCGGAGTTTCTCCATTGTCCACTCCCTCCCCACCCATTCATTTGACAAGTTCTGATAATTTGATCTCATAACTGCTTCCCTTCTTTATCCCTCCTCTGCTACCACATCATTTCTTAAAATATATTTTTCACAATTTCCATTCAGTATAATTCTGTATTAGTTTCAGATGTACACTGTACTGCCGTATCACTAATTCAGGCCCTCACCCCCCCCCCCCCCGCTCTCTTTTTCTCCAGTTCTGCTCTCCATAAATCCATCCTTCCCTCTGTAGCCATATCTAGAATTCAAACCTGTTTACATGTCACATGCCTTCCAATTCTTCGGTGGCAACCTGTCACTTTCAGAATAAGCCCCGAACTCCTTGGTGTGCCTACCTGACTCTTTATGATCTGGCCCTCCACCTCTCCAGACCCCTTTCTTGGCCCCCTTTGTCCATTTTACCTTCTAGTAATACCATATTCTTGAGTTCCTGGAATGGTCCATGCTCTTTCATGTTTCCATACCTTTCCCTGTGCTATTCCTTTGGTCTTGGCTAACTCCACACATACTTCAAATTCAGCTCAGATTTCCTCTCGCACATTGTGCATCCCTCTCTCTTACCACTTTTATTTAAGCTTTCTGTTGATACCTGTCTCATGGACTGTGCACTCCTTCAAGACAGAGGAATCTTGTTGTTTCTCATTTAACCCCAAAGCCTCCCTTTGATTTAACTCTTGTGATAACCCTGTGCAGTTGACATTATTGTACCCATTCAATGGATGAAGAAACCAAAGTTCAAAAGAAGCTGAATAAATATCTTGCTCAATGTTACGTAGCTAGTGTAGCCAAAGAGCTGGGATTTTGTCAGTATTTATACCTTTAGTTATACATCCAGAATGAAAAAATAATTTGTAGTTATAAATTTCAGAAATATTCATTTTTATCCAAATTACCTTTTGATTTTTGAGGCAGTAGGAAAGAACAGTGGATTTAGTATCCAGGTCCTGGGTTGGAGTGTTCTTTCAGCCGTTTCTAGCTAAACTGATTCATTCCAAGTGACTTAGACCCTCTTAGCCGTTCTCCTCTTCCAAATGGCGTAATAATAACTGAATAAACTATGTACTACGCGTGGAAGTGCTTTGTAAGGGCTATCTATACCAATATGACTTATTACTTAGTTTCTCATTTGAGTTTACATATGTGGATACACCTCAGAGACCAGATTTTGGCCAATTATTTTAGTTTTTTCATAGTATTATACCTCAATTTCTTTACAAACTAGAGATATTTTCCTTTAACTTTGAGGAGTAAATAAATTAATATTTAGTATCACCAGTAAAGTGCAACCTTCAGAATGCCCTATAAAAGCTTGGGAGTACAGGTGTTCATGCCTTGAAAAGTTCATACCTTAACTCAAAGTAGGATTTCCTGTGCCAGCTAAATTGGGTCACTTTCTCAGTGAAAGGAGCTTGTGTTGCTCCAGTCACAGGGCGGCTTCTCTCCTTCCTTTTGTTAAGCTGTAAACACGATGCTCCCCTCTCCCTCACTGCTCTGTTGCTGCTTTTGTTACCCAAGGGTTCACTTTGCAGATTTTTTTTTTTCTGAGCCCTATCACTTTTCTTGATAGAATGTCTACTGTTCAGTTGCCGCCTCTGGGCATTACTTCCCGGAGGGGGCCTAGCTCGTGTGTGTACAGGAATCATCAGACAAAGTTGTTTTGGTGAAGGCATTTTAGGATTTCGTGGTCTGAATACTGGATTCCCAGCTGAATTCTCCGGGTGCCTATCTATATAGGAGGAAGATTTATTTCATGGGCTGATAGAGTTTCAGGCCATCATTAATGTATAAAACGTTCTTGATGACAAGTTTTACATTTACTGTGTGTCCTCACCTTAAAATTTCATTTTAAAGTAGTTTCATTTATTTAACAGTATGTTGAAGGGCATCTAAGTGCCAGAAACTACCCCCTGTGAGAGGGTAGAATAGAGACCAAGAGAGACACCTGCCTTCCTCCAGTTTATTAAGGCTCAACCTGAAAGGTAAACCTCAGACAGGTAGTTATATTCACATGTGAGGAATGCGAGGAATCAGGAATGCAGGGTTTAGGGCAGCTATAATGGACTGCAGTGGGGTCCTCTACGTGGCACCCCCTGTCTAGGAATCACCCCTTACACCCATCCATCTGCATGGTTATTATCAGTACAAGGTGAACCAGCGCTGGGGTCACAGTTGATCGGTTCAAAGGTGAGCGCCTGTCCAAATTCAGGAATTTTTGAAATGCAGCAGACGCAGGAAGGCCAAGGAATTTCTGGGTGTCTAAACAGTAATGTGAAGGCATGGGAGCTTTTAGGGTCACTGTGAGGCCCGGAGTTGGGGGAGGGAGTCATAGAAAGAGAATGGGGGGAAATGAGTTCAATACTCAGAGGTAGGGATACCAGAGATGGAGAGAAAGTTCTGGCAGCTGTTTGGGTTTCTGATTAGAGTTCTTGATGAGACCCAGCCAGGGTACCATATCCAGAATCTTTGCAACATACTTCCCATTTAATTAATTAATTAATTAATTTTTGCTTATGGTAGTTTGGGTTGAATTTGTTACATGACCCCAGAGCAGTTTTTTCTAGTACAGACAGGTATAGCAGACAGGTATAGCACAGGGACCTAACCTAAATTAAGGAATCAGGGAAAGTTTCAACAGTTTTACACAATGTTGTAATTGTTGGTTAGATTTCCAGGATAGCCCAGGAATGCTCATTTAACCTGCAGTATAACTGGGTTTGATTTCTGTGTCTCCTTTGAATGGATTCTTCCATTCATCTTGAAGGCCTGCTGTGTTCCTGGGGTTCTGCTAGGCACTGGGGAAGTGGAGTGACTACAATGTACTGGGCTTTTGAGGAGAGATTGTTTGCTACTAAACCACTTGCCAACATCATCACGTGCTCCGTTGTTTCTTCCTAGGTTTCCGTTACATCGTGGGTTAAGTAGACTTTGGGGGTTGAGTCTGGGAAACTAACTTCCATATGACATTGTTTCTATGGCAAATGAATTTCCTAGTTGGTAGAGAGAATTTTGCCCTTTGGCTATAGCAATTCATTAATACGACAACAAATCTCTGACTACCTTCTCTACATTTCAGGCACTGTTCTAAGCTTTGGGAACAGGGATGAAAGATACAGAAAGGCTCTGTTGTCATGGAGCTTAAATTTTAGGGGGGAAGATGGGCAATAAGCTGAACAAAAAATGAACAGATCATTTAGTTAATGATACGTGCTATGAAGAAAATAAAAGGATGCTGCAGAGGAGGGTAACTGGAGGTGTGTGGGTGGAGCGGGATTTCAGGGTCAGGAAGGGTATCAGTAAAGACGGAGCTTTTCAGGTGGGATGCACCTGACTCAGGGAAAGAAGGAAATGTGGTGCCTCCAGGACTGTGCCTCTCCACACCACCAGCTTTGAGGTGGAGAGGTCTTGTCAGAATTGGACCCTGAGGAACAGTGTCCTTGCTTATGGAGTCCCCAGGTATAGACCTGCACTGTCCAAGTACCGGGGCCAGCAGCTACAGGGGCAGTTGAGCGCTAAAGGTAGCTACTCCAAATCAATTTTTTTTAAAAAGTAAAAATTTTCAATAGTTTTTATATTGATTATACAATGCATTGCTAATATTTTGATATGTTGGTTATATAAAATAAATGATTTTAAAATTCACTCTTTTTTAATGTGACTGCTAGAAAATTCAGACTTACCTCTGTGACTTGTGCTGTTTCTGTGGGATAGAGCTGATATAGACTCAGACCGATGGGGTTTGAGTACTTAGGGCTTAGTTGTAGTTTCTGTATTTGTTTCACGAGGGGCAGTTTACTTAATTCTCCTCAGTTTTTTTCCCCCTCTATCAAAGGGGGCTAATCCTATACCTTGTAGGGTTGTTCTGGGAATTAAATCAGATCTGGCAGAGTGCCTGTCGTGTGCCAGGCACTGGAAAATCATTCGAGCCTCATTTAGAAGTGTTAGACCCTTCCCCCACTTCCTCTTGTGACATAAGGTAGTCATGCCTGGGAATGTATTTGGAACTCAGAGAGTGACTGTGTTGAGAAAGGGCAGTGCAGGTTCATGACACTGTATTAGTCTGCATTTTTGCCTTATTTTTTTCAAGCGAGGTTTTTGAAGTCTTTGTTGTAAGATGAAGATAAATAAAGAGATTACATTATTTCCAGAGTGGTGGCCTCACGTCTCCTGCCTCCAGGCTGACTTCCCTTCCCTTACATGCTATTGTCCCTCTCCGCAGGGTAGGCGATCCTTCCACTGGAAGCCCTGAATAGGAATTCTGGTGCCAGGTTCCATGCCAAAATGATTGATGCCTTATCTTCTGAGTGTTTTTGATACTCTTGTTGTACAAAAGTGACAATACCAGAGTCCTGAAGACCTTGTTTATGCTTTAAGAGATTAGGTAATGAGAGGCCCTCTGGCCCAAGGCCCAAGGCCATTTCAGATAGTGATTGGCTGGCAGAAAATACTGATGCCTTTTACTTTGTCAGAGACACAAAGGTCTTTCCTTCTGAGGTGGTCTCTGTGTCCTTGTTAGTAATGTATGCGCAGTGGCTGGCAGTTCCTGGGCTTCAAACTGGGACACTGGCAGTCATGATCATTTGGTTCAAATAAGGAAACTAAAATATTTGGAGGGCTGAATTTGGCTCTGTGTTCAGATCATCACTCACCAGAAGTCAATTTGATAGTATGGAGAGTTTGCTTATATTTTAATTCAGTTCAAAGAATATTTATTGAGTCCAGTGCTGGAAAATGGTTTTCTGTTTTATTAAATATCAGAGGGATTTTAAAGTTGTTTTTGAAAGAAAACTATTCAAAATACAGTGAAAGCAAGGCTGGTTTACATGTGTCTTTTCTTCCAATAACTACTTGTTTCTTTTCAATCCTGTGTCTCAAGAGTACACCTTCTTCCCTGATAAGTCATCATAATGTTTGAGACCCGAATCCACTGGCTATTGCAATCATTTAGTTGGAAATGTAGGCATAGGCAAATACAGAAGGAATTCATATAATGACATATACGTGCATTCATCTATATGTACTTGATAGTTCCATGTACATTTATCCATATGCATGTATCAGAATTATCTATCAGAAACCTTAAAATTACATTTCTTGTAATAAAGGAATGTAATTTATTTTGTATACCATTACATATCCACCAGAAAACTATGAGAGTTACAATATAGAGACATTCTTACCGCCACTCACTATTGACAGATAGCTTGATTTTTGTTGATTTTATTTGCATAAAATGGTATTTCATAGCTGTCTTAACCTGATCAGCAGTGTGGCTGGCATCTTTTCTTAGGATTATTGAGCAGTTGAATCTCCTCTGCTGTGAAGTGCCTCGTAAATGTTGCCCATTACTTAATTGTTGTGTTTTGTTTTTGTCTTTTTCTTTCCAATGTCAAGAAAGTGTTCATGTAGTGTGGATCTCCTTTCCATCTACTCTTTGTCTTTTAGCTTTATTTATGTTGTCTTTAGTCAGGAAGAAATAGGGAACGTATCAATTCCTGCCTTTATGATTTGTACGTTTTTTTCTTTCTTTAATCCTCACCTGAGGTTGACTCTTCCATCTAAGAAGTTTTCCATCTGAGCCCTGTGGAAGGATGGAGTTGCTATTTGTTATCATGGAAGGAGCAGGTGTGGAGAGGAAGACCAGCTGTTCAGTTTTGGACATATTAAGTTTGAGATTTCTGTTAAATATTTAAGTAGAGAATGTAGGAGAGGCAGAGGAATATATGAAGCTGGAGTTCAGGGCAGAGTTCTGGGTTGGAAATATACATATGGGAAATCCCAGCATATAGTTGGGATTTAAAGCTATGAGACTGGATGAAGTTACCCAGAAAGTGAGTACAAATTATGACAAGAAGAGGTTCAAGGACTGATCTTGGGAGCCCTTCTATCTTTCGAGGCTTGAGACTCAGCAGAGACTGAGAAAGTCTCCAATGAGACAGTGATGATGAAGTTCTGGGGCCAAGAGAAGACAGTGTTTCAAGAAAGGAGGAATGATCCGCTGTCTCCGATGCTGCTGAGAGGTCAGGATGCTGAGGACCGAGAGTTGGCCGTTGGATTTACCGGTATGAATGTCATCGGTGATATGGACAAGAGCAGTTTAGTGGTGTGGTTGTGGCGACAGACTGATTAGAATAGGTTCAAAGGATAATAGAAAGAGTTGAATTAGAGGCAGCAAATGGAGGTAACTTTTTCAGTTTGCTGTAATGTGGAGCAGAGAAATGGGACAGAAGCTATAAAGGAAAATAAGGTGCAAGAGTTTTGTTGTTTGTTTTTAAGATGGGAAATACAGGATGTTTTATATGCTCATATATATGCCAACGGAGGCTTAAGTAGAGTGGGAAGGTAATGGTGTAGGAGAAGCAGGTTGAATTGCTGGAGCCTTCCACTGAGTGGATAACAGTAGATGGGATCTAGTGCACAAAGTGGAAGGGGTGGCCTTAAGGCAGTAGACATCCATAGTAATAGGAGGGAAGAGAGAATACCACATGTGGGCCCAGCTACAGGTAGGTAGGTCGATGCAGTGTGAGGGCTTTGGAAGTTCACTTCTGATTGCCTCTGTTTTGTTAGCTGAGAGTGACGGTGTGGGGAGGCCATGTTGGAGGTTTGGACAAAGAGGGGCAAGGTATGGAACAGTTGTCTAGGACAGTGGAGGAATGGATAATATGGTAGTATGTTTTAGGATTGTATGACCACACTAGGGGCTCCGCTGCTTGAGGGTCATGATCATGAATTGAAAATGAATTAGTCTGGTAGAGTGTGTTTCCCTAGCCAAGTTCAAAAACGTTGGTACTGCTGTGGAAGAGGTAAGGGTTGGGTTTAGCTAGGTTTCGTGTTTTGCCAGGTGAATAGGATGGAATGAGAAGAGGGGCCAGCTAGGGAGGTGAGCTGTGTACCAGGAAGTGATCAGGATGGACCCTGGATGTAGGCTGGCTAAGAAGGAATTCAGGGACAAGAAAGTAGTGAGTGATGGGTGAAAACATTATAGATCAGTGGCTTGCAGGTACAGTGGGGTAAAGGAATTGTTAGAGATGCTTGGAGGGAAAAAAGGAAGAGACAGAATAGGATGGAGGAGTTGCTGTTATTGATAATTTTAGAGAAGTGGCATTTTCATTTTTGATCTGATTTTTAGTTGGCAGTTATTTTAAAGAATAATCTTCATCTAACCTATTCTCAACCCAGTTGTTAATATTCTGTGAACCAATATAAATTTCTCTAAAGGAACTCTAAAATGAAAAAAGTTTTCTATGTATGTTTAGTTTTCAAAAATAGTTTTTAAAACCATAAAATGTCTTGCTGTGTTTTGCTGCTCCTTTAAAATATTTTTCAATATTTGCCTTTGGCAAATCCAGTGAATTTAGACTTTCCAGGTAGGAGTTCTGGCGCTTTAAGCTAGCTTTGCACACTGACTTGGTGAATGCTTTACCTGCAGCACATGAGAGTACATAGTAAAGTTACCTTAAAATTGAAATGAAAGCAGCGGGCATGTAAAGCATATTGTGAAAAGTGTGAAGGACTTAAGGTTTTCTGGTGGAGCAGCATGTTAGATGCTGCTATGGACAGGTTAAAAAATCTTCAATTTTTCATATTTTCATATATGAAATTTTGAAAAAATTTTGAAGCTTTTTATTTTCACATAGGATGACATAAGCTTAATGTTAACTCCTTATATATGCATATACTTATGCTACTTTGGTAAAATATAAGTAAATATTATTATAGTTGTGGGAAATTCTATAAAGTGTGGTCAACTTTAAAAAGAATATTAATACTGAGGCTTATTCTGTCTTACTCTTTAAGAATAATTTTAGTTGTCGCCGATTTAGAGCATGACTGCTTCATTTTTAATAACTGATATAATTAACACTTCTTCCACTTAATAATGACAAGAACTCGAGGTGTCAACAGGGTAAGTCCCAGGAGTCAACAACTTGTTTCCCAGGAGACCTCCACGTTTAGGCTTGACCCTGCTCCCAGCAGCTATTCCTCAGCAAGGTAAACAGCATGACCCTGCTGAATTCTGAAGTGTTGATTACATTAGAACCAGCACTTGTGTAGATTTGGGGACTGTTCCTTGAGGAACAGTGGCCATTTAGTTTCACTTGAAGGTATACATAATTGTGGACCTAGATCTGAATCCTCAAAGTCTGTCTTAAGAACTTGGACCATCACCTTTCAGGAGTACTGTAGGCACCTTTGGAGTCTGAAAGACTTTGGGTAGGCTGGACTGTGTCTGTCTTCTGGTGACTCCCTTATTCAAGTCCGCACCGCTCTTTAGGACTAGGATGTGACATCGGTGTTTGATGTTCTCTGTTTCCTCTGGCTCCTTTATTTTTCCAAGTGAAATCAGACCTTATAAATACCTGTGCTTTTGGGACATGCCCTGATGATGTAGTTACCTGCCTTTGGTGAAAGCTATGACTGGGCCCAAACCACAAGTTTCCCCAACTTAAAAATAGATGTGTCTCTGGCTTAAGGAACAGCATCTGTCAGCTTCCCACATGGGGCATTTTAGGTTTTGGCATATTGACTGTTCCGAAATGGCCGGTTTCCATGATTCCCAGTGTCCTTTGATGGTTTTGCCCTAATGAGACCTGGCTCTCTTTCCTCTGACTTCCAGGCTCAAGAAAGGCAGCTCTGTGTGGGTTAGCAGACAGCGAGACTTCTGCAGGCCAAGCCAACAGGACTCGATTTGTCACTCACTGGGCTAAATTGAGTGAGTAGCATTCTGGAAGTGGGACAAACTGGCCAACTGTAGATCATACAATACTGTATGTGTTGCTACAGACCAACTCAGAAATGGCGATGTGTGTCGATGAGCAGAGCCTGTTGAAATAATATGCCAGGTAAATCATGTATATGTCATTTTGGGCACCAGATGTTAGTCCTTGGAAATCAGTTGTGTGGTGTTTTTCTAACCAGATTATTTCTAGAAAGTGAATGAGTTTTTGTTAAAGGAAAAAAAAACATCATTATTTAATTTCAACATCAGAAAGCATTAACCTTGCTTGAATAGCATAAATAGCTAAATTTAATAAATGATTTACCCTGTTTTAAACAGACCTAGATACAAATTGTCCTCAGTTTAATTAAGAAAAAGCATGGCATTTTGGTGATAAGAAGTACACAGGTATAGAATTAGAGTGGTTAATAAATTTAAATTAGTAATTAATTCTGCTACCTCCTCCACAAGCCTATCAATAGGAAGAATTAGGGCTTTTCTGTTGTTAATAGGTTGAATTTTGTCCCCACCAAAATTGATATGTTGAAGTTCTACCACCTTGTATCTCAGAACATGACTATATTTGGAGATGAGGTCTTCACAGAAGTACTTAAGTTAAAATAAAGTTATTAGGGTGGGCCCCACTGCAGTATCACAGGTATCCTTATAACAAGAGGGAATTTGGACACAGACACACGCAGATGGAAATAGTATAAAAACACATGGAAAAGATGGCCATCAACAGGCCAAGAGAGGGGCTTTCAGAAGAAACCAACGCTACCAACGTCTTGATCTTGGACTTCAGCCTATGGAATTGTGAGATAGTAAATGTCTGTTATTTAAGCCACCCAGCCTGGTGGTACTCCATTATAGAAGCCCTAGCAAACTAGTACATGAACCAAGTGTGAGCAAGAGAATAAAAAGATAATATTTTATAATTAAATAGGTAAATTCAAGTTTTAAAACCTTCATTTGGATTATAAATGAGTTTACCAAACCATGGGTTAACCCCTTTGTTGCCAGTTGCCAGTGAGGAGGTGGGACTACAGTAGAAAACCAAGCAATTTAGATCTGGAGGGACCTTAGACATCACCTATTGCAGCCTCTGTATTTATAGAGGAGGAGACTAACCCCTGGGGCGTTTAGAGGATTCATCCAGGGGAGGACTCATCCAGGGACAGCTGGTTAGTTATCCATACCTAGAAACTGGGTCTCTCTCTCTCCCTGGTTTGAGGCCAGGCCCAGCCTTCCCCCCCCCCCCAAGGCTGTATCTATATATAATCAGGTTCTGTTGTTTTGGCAAAACTGATTTAGAGAAGCAGCCTGTTTTTATTCCCTTCCTCCTGTTCTTTCTTTTTTGATGTTAAGAATATTTTTCACATACAAAAAGGCATAAAGAAGAACAATAATTACCTGTGCATCCACCACTCGCTTTAAGCTATTCAAATATCACAAATAGAATTAAAGCCCTTTCCCTGGTCATATTTTCCTCCCATCCCCCAGAGGTAAGTACTATCTTGAAGTTGGCACTTAGCTTTCAGATAGATAGATAGATAGATATATAGATAGATAGATAGATAGAAAGAATTACCAAACAATACATAGTTTCATTGTACATGTATTAAGCATTATAAAAGGTGTCATAACAAATCTATCTTTCTCAATTTGTTTTTATTCCATTCGGGTTTGTTTGCGATTCACCCTTGTTGCTGTCTGTATATATTGCTCCATTTCATTCATTCCTGAAAAACTGCTGTTTAGTTTTTACTTTGTGAGTAAACTACATTTACCTATTCTCTTGCTGATATTTAGGCTGCTTCTAGTTCAAAATGGTTCTGCTATGAATATTCTTATATATATTTCCTTGTGCATATGTGAGAATTTTGTTTAGGGTCTGTATCTGGGGGTAGAATTGCTCAGCACAGGTTGTGTACATTTTCTGTCCTTTGGGATACTGCCAGATTGTCTGCAAAGTGGTTGTACTGACTTACACTCCTACTTAACAGTATGAGTTCCTGTTGCTCCACATCCTTGCCAGCAGTGATTTTGTGCCAATCTAGTGCACTTTAATTTCTCTAGTTATCAATGAGTATTAGCATCTCTTCATGTTTATTGGCCACTTGGAGTTTTTTAAGTGTATCTTTTTTTTTTTTTCCTTTTTCTAATTAGAGCCCCAGAGCCAGAATGGACTGAGTGGTCCTAGTGTCTACGTCTTCATTTTACAGAGGAGCAAACAGGGGCTACAGAAATGTAGTGACTGGGGGAAGATCCCTAAATAGACAAAAACTCAGTCATGGCGTGACTCCCAGTCCACTGTTCTTTATATTGTACCAAATAGTCAGATCTTGCTTTTGGATGAGTTACCTTTTTGGTATTGCTAAGAACAGGGTCCAGGGTTAAATGGACTGATGAGGAGAGTTTAATTTATGAGTATGTGAGGATTACATATTTTGTTATAACTGAATTTTCTGAAAACTTGAACCATCACCTCCTTATTGAAAACCATTCTAGGTTTCCCATTGCTTGTTGGAAAGTCGGAACTGCTTAACTCTGTCTGCTGGTTGGGCCCCTCCTGCCTCTCAGACTCTTCTGGATCCTCATGGTCTCCCCACCAGCCACACTGACAGCTTCACACTTGCCAATCTCTCTTCCTCAGCGGGGCCCTTACTCCACTCTGCCTGAGATTCTCTCCTTCCAGCTCATCTTTCAGCTCTCAGCTCCTGCTGTCACTTCCTCAGGGAAGCCTTCCTGAGCTCTCCTACTAGACCACATCCCTACTTTATGTTCCCAAGGCCTTCCACCTTCCACAGCACTCACCACAGTTGCAGATTTACATGCAAGTGTATGATTATTTATTAAGGTCTCTTCCCTCCTACTCCTTAAATCCCATGTAGTCAGGGACTGTGTCTGGGTATTTTGCTCACGATTCTATCCCTACCTTCTAGCAGTGTGCCTGACATGTGGTTGGAACTCAGCAAATATTTGTGGAATGAGCAAATGAATAAATGGTCAGTCTTTAAAAAGTTCATCTCGCCTAACTCCCTGGAGGCAAAGCTGTCTCCATCTAATTGGACTCACCCATTTCTTTTTCAACCTAGCTCTGCACTGCATGCTTCAGAAAAAGAGCTATAACCAAAGGGACCATATTTAAGATTTATATTCATGGCTCAAAGGATATGGTACGGGGATGGGTAGAAGAGGGGAAAAAGGGAAAAAACAAGGATTAGACATTGGGAGGAGGAGAGCTAGATCAACAGCTACCTACTCAGGAAGCCCCCAGAATGGGCCCTTTGAACCCCCTTTGAGGGTTTCCAGTATGGCTGGCTGGCTGAACTCCAAACCTAATACGGTCTAGACCTCGGTAGGATGGGCCACTTCTGGTCTAGCAGCGGCTGTTATTATCTTAGATCTCATCTGGGCCTTTCCTTCTAAGATTCTGGGTTGAGGAATTCAAAGTGAGGGTAGGATTCCTTTTATTTACGAAGACAAATGCAGGTTCTGTGTGACCAACCATCATGCTGCAGGAACCCTTAAAGAATAGTGGAATTCCTGGCACCGTCCAAACAGTAAGATTCTTGCTTTTATTATTAGATGTCCTATCCTGTGTTTTTTGTAATCTCACCATTGCCTAGGACAGAAGAAAAGAGGACACATAGTTAGTTTTTTATGAGCATGTCCAGAAGTCTTAAAACATTAAATAGCCATAATTCTTGTATGTAATTCTTAATTCACTATCAAAAGAAATAAATTATCATTGTATTGTTCACTTAGAAACAAGCAGCAAACATGTTTTTAAGATGGATAATCATGAATCATCACAGTTTCTGTTTAGCTTTGGTGTCTCTGTCTTGGACAGGGCGTTCAGAACTTTCTCTACAAGTCTTCATTTTGCTCACAACCTCGGGAATTCAGGGTTCTCAGTGAAACACGCTCCATTAACTCTAAGCTCCCACTGAAAGAGCAACTATGATGTTGCTAGAATGCTGAGTAAGAACGTTGACGCTAATTAAATAAGACTACCTGCCTCCAAGTAAGTGTATGTCTCTTGCTGTAAGATAGGAGACATTTGCCTGTACTATATTATTGATCTTTCACATGACTCTTTAAGGTAGTTAAGAGCATCCGGTTATTCTGATTTTTGACAAAGTAAAACTAACAAAAGCAGTGAGCTTGGGTTGGTTAATGTGGTAGGAACGAAGTGCAAAGCTAAATCTGTTCTCAATTTTAATGAAATAATAGGACCTACTGACTGAAATTAAAGGACCTACCCCATATGGTTGTGTGAGGCTAGACAAAGTAATATAAGTGAGCTTATAGGTGTAGAGCTTGCCTCCCGCATAATAAGCTCTGTATTAAGTGTTGGCTATTTTTAATTCTGTTACTGTTATTACTATTAGCTTGGAAAGCAAACCTGTGTTGTCTTTTTCAGTGAAGAGACAGCATCCTTTCCCACCTTCAATACCCTTGTTTTCTCTCAGAATCCCTTGAGTCTGCAGATGAGCTAGAATATAATTTGAAATGTGGACTATCTATGATGATTGTTGGACATTTATCACATCTACTCCTACTTCCTTCTTTCCATTCTTCACACCCTGCAAATCCATCCCTTGGAAAATTGAATTGCTTCTTTCTGAGCTTTGGGCTAATGTCTCTAAGTAATCCTTTTTGTGACCTTTAATTTACCTCAGGATTCTTCTTCCAAGCGCTTGTCCTCATTAAAACCTGCTTTCTGGAGCATCGCTGGGTGTGTATTGAAGTTACTGTGTTATAGCTTGGTCTTCTGTTGAAGGACTTTTAGGCCCAGGTGCATAGGGCATTTTCCTGGGCAGTGTCCTTTCTAATATTCAAGTCAGAGGCCTTGATGCAGAGGCCAACTGTCTCTGTAAGTCTGGGCTTGTCTTTTTATAGCTCTTTATAATCTCATTTGTTCCCAGGCCACATATCTTCAAGCCAAATCCTCTCTTTCCTTTAGACTTCTGCAGGAGTTGGGAAAGGCCCTGGGGATCCTCGGAATTATACACTATAAACAGCTGAAAGAGCACAGTAAGAGGAGACATGAAGTTCATGTCCCAAGAGAAGACCCTACTCTAGAGAATTATAAAACTAAACACGACACTGCTAATGTTTAAAGGCACTCACCCTCACTGAAGGGGATTTGTGCTTTTCTTGACCTTTTTGACACTGTCAGTCTGAATAATATATTTGGAAAGCTCCGAGGCTGGCAAGATTGATTGATTCCAATCTGCAAACCTTTTCGGTGTCAGCTGTGTGGAAATTTTCTCATCAGCCGTAAGAAAGCTGTTTTACAGTCAGAGCAGGTCACATAGTTCCCTAAAGCAAATAGCAGGCCGGCTTATCTGAATGCGATGAGGGAAATCATTATTCTTTTTCCCTTTTTTTCCTCAGTTTTTCCTGTAATAACTTGGACTTTAATAATCAGATTTCATTTAGGTTGTATGGGAACATGAGAATATTTAATAAGCACTACTGAACTGTGATGGTTGTCCTGGTGGAAAAGCACAAACATCAAAGCACAAGGCATATTTAAGGCCAAGCTCTATGTTTTCACACGACGGCTATGTAACTTTAAGATAACAAATAGTGCCTGGGATGGCACCAGAGGTAATTGGTGAAACTTGCCAACCATGCACATGAACTTCTAATGGAGGCAGTATATTTAATCTTTAAAGAGCATTAGTGCCTAAGTGAAATGGCCTGGAATTATTTCCTGGACTGGCCACTTACGTGTTACCTTGAACAGGTTATTTACCCTCCTAGTGCCTCCATTTTCCCTCCTGTATAATGGGGGCAATGGTAATACCTACCTTAAAGGTTATTGTTGGGTTTATAATGCACTTAGGAGACTGTCTGGCACATAAATTTCAGCTTCTATTATGACTTTTATGCTCTCTTGTTTCTGACCTGACACTTTCTTCATCTTTCCTTCTTCTCAACTTTCCAACTTGTCAGTTCTTTTTTTAATTATTTATTTATTTTTAAATTTATCTTTATTGTTGAAAGTATTACAGCTGTCCCCTTTTCCTCTCCATTGACCCCCCTATCCCGTACCACTCCCACCCCCCAGGCCTCTGTGTCCATGGGTTATGCATATATGCATATAAGTTCTTTGTCAATTCTTTAATTTTTGGACCTCTCAGGGGCCCTCCAGCCCTGGTAGTCCCTTTGGTCTATTCAGGGCTACCTCTTGTAATGAAATGAGCTATCCTTTCTATTTATAAACTTTCCAAGTTTGAGCTCCCTCTTCAGATCATGTAACCCAGATGTTCATTCTGGTTTAGGGATGGAGAACATAACTGGTGTCCTAGCTAATATGGGCATTTATTGCTGGGAGGCAAGAAGTGTTGATTCAGATGGAGATGATATTACAGGCCATAGACCTGACACATTTGTATATGAATGCTTTTCTCCTCAGGGAGGTACCCACATTTTTGTTTAAGTTAGGATTCAAACATTAGGCCATTACTAGCTGCTTGCCAAATTTTCAATTCTCTTGTTTGACAAAAGAGACAATAAACATAAACACAGTGTAGATAGATCCCCAGGCTGTATTAGATTTAAGCATGCTGAGAGTTCTATTGCCCTGAAAAACTACTTATTTTTTAAGTTTTCAGAGGAAAAAAGTATTTTCTTTTGTTTTAGATGGAGTACATGAAAAAACAGTAACTAGTTAATTCAGAACAATTACTTTTGGTCAAAATGAGGTTGTTAGCTTAGTTGCCTGCCTGTCTGCTGCCTTTTTTCAGTTACAAAAGAAAAAATATATTTATAGTTGAGAAACATGGCAGACATTACTTTAACTAAGTGGTCAGAATTAACAGCAGCCACGATACAATATATTAATATCCCAATGCGATGCACTGTGGAGGACACATCATCACAGGTATGTAAAAATGTGTAACCTCAATACGACCATGAGAAAACATGAGACAAATTCAACTTGAGAGAATATACAAAATACTAATAAATAGCCAGTATTCATCCAAAGCCTGAAGGTCATGAAAGATAAGACTGAGGGCCTGTCGCAGACTAGAGGAGACTAAGGAGCCCTAACAACTAAATGCAGTGTGGGATCCTGGACCAGAAAAGGGTCATTAATAACTGCTGAAATTTGAATAAGATCTGTAGTTTAGCTAATAGTAAATGCCAATGTTAATTTCCTGTTTTAATAATTGTACTATGGTTATAGAGGTTATTAACATTAGGGAAAGCTGAGTGAAAGGTATATGTGAACTTGGTAAAATTTTTGCAGCTTTTAGGTAAATTTAAAATTACTTGAAAATCAAATATAAAAAAAGGAGGAATTAAAAAACCATAGGTAAATTTAAAATGTAATAAGGTTTGGAAGATAATGTTGAGGAAAACTCCCAGGAAGTAGAAAAAAAAGATAGAAAATGTAAGAACATTTGAGTATCGGTATGGGAGAGTCAACACCTCAGTCACAGGAAATCCACAAAGGAGAAATGGAAGGGAGAAGTCATCAAAGAAATCAGTCAAGAAAATCATAGAACTGTAGAACATGAGTTCCCATATTGAGAAGGCCCATTAAGCACGCAGCACAATGTACACAAGTGAACCCACACTGAAGCTTAGTGGTGTGACACTGCAAAATACGTGGGAGAAAAAGGAGCTTTGAGAAAAGGGAGAGACTAAGTAGGTTACATATCCAAAGTTAAGAGTCAAAATGGCATCACGTTTTTTTAATAGCACTGTCAATAAACACAGACACGGTAAAGCAATGGGAAGAACACAGGAAGAAAATGAAGCAGTGCTGTCAGAATTCTTAGGTAAGTATTTCCAACCTCGGATTCTATCATTAGACAAACAGCATGTGAGGGTGCTGTAAAGACATTTCCAGACAGTCAAGGTCTCAAACATTTTACTCAGGAAGTTACTTGAAGATATGCTTCATCAAAGAATGTAAAAAAATAGAGAAAACATGGAAAGCAGGAAATAGTGGATTTAACACAGAAGTGAGGTGAAGGGAATCCCCAGGATGATGGTGAAGGAAAAGCTGAAGATGACAGCTTTGCAGTAGCCTGGAGAACAAAATAGTCCAAATTTCAGGTTAGAGATCTTCAGGGGCCTTCTCTCCAAGAAGATGAAATGGACAGAATTTTTTATTTAACTCATTAAGAGAAGATTTGAACAATTTATGGAGAATTTTCAAAATAATTGGTGTTAAATACATAAAGAAAAAAACTAAAAGGAAAAAATAAGGCAATTAGTCACTCAGGGTAGGAACAGGATTGTTCAAGAAAAGAAAAATAATCATTAATATAGCACATGGCTAAGTTGTAAATAGCATTTAAGTAGTAATAATGTAGACATTGACTATAGAACCATACAAAATGATGATATAACTATAGTGGGGGGATGGGAAGTGTGAGTATGTGGGCGTGGATTGGGGAGGTGAGTGACTCCCTTGATGGTAAGTCAAAAGATAAACCTTTATAACTAAAAAATCAAGGGTAGCGACATAACATTTCATTTGAAGATACAGAGGCCAAGAGAAGCAACTAAAAAGATTGTAATGTGGTTGCCTTTGGGAAGTGGGAAAATTGGGATGGGAAAGGCACTGCTGTTTTGTATAATGAGCCATGTAGAACTATTTGATTCTTTACTTGTATGTGTAACTTTGGTATTAAAGGAAAATATAAATATAAAAAAGGAAAGTAAGTAAAAAAGTGAAAACTAATTCCCCAAATATAAGTCAGTCGAAAAGTTTTAAATATTTAATTTGCCCTGAGAAGTGAATTTTTTATGGACTCTACAAGGTAAGAGACAGAGTGATAAAAAGCAACTGAAGGATTTATGGTTAGAGGAAGCACCAGCTTTGTACACATGGCAGCTTGCCAATCGTCCTGGTTATCTAAAGCTTCTCAAAAGCCTTTTGTTTCCTTTGAGAAAAAAGGCACTCATGGGCTAAAACAGAAATTGTACCTAGACTGTGTTGCTTAAAAATCTATGTTTAACACAGTCCTTTACTCTCTCTCAGTGACCATTTCTTAGGTTAGTGTCAGTTTCAGCAATTAAGCTTCATTAATTTTTGGTTTGAAAATATGGTCACTGCGAGTAAAGGTGGTGTATCCTAGACCAAAATGAATGAATGAATGATTTTAAATCCCAGGCAGTAGGCCTGTCTGTCAGAGTCTGGTGGTCACGTGAAACCACTGTATTGTGGTCAATGCCATCTTTATGTGGGACTTTGCTTTAACCGTTTGATTCAGTTAAGTCTCCATATTAATAAAAATTCTTGTTTCTAGTGTTTGTTGTTTTGAGTTTTTGTCTTTTTTCCTCTTTATGTAGCAAAATTTACTGTCTGATTGTTCTTGTCTGCTGTCTTACTCTGGTGTGTGTTGATGAATAAAAATTATCTTTGGTTGCTGATCTTTTCAAAGTGCTAAAATAGAAGTCAATTAACACCCACAATTGCACCAGTTTAACTGACAAATGAAAAATAAATGTAATATGAGATGGCAGGCAGTCTTTATACTAGTTTGCAAAAGCTGTTTGAAGACTTAATTGAAGAAAATGAAGTTATTTCCCATGGGACATTTCTAGTAATCATAGAAGGGTTTCATTGGAGACCATGGGAAGATATTTTTTCACATTATTCCATTTAAAAAAATAATCCTTGCCCGGCCGGGCGTGGTTCAGCGGTTGAGCATCAACCTAGGATCCAGGAGATCACGCTTCAATTCCCAGTCGGGGTGTGCAGGAGGCAGCTGATCAGTGACGACTCTCATCATTTATGTTTCTGTCTCTCTCTCTCCCTCTCCCTTCCTCTCTCTGAAATCAATAAAGATATATATATATATATTTTTTTTAATTCCTTTTTAATGCATTATTAGAGGAGAAATGTTGCTAAGATGACTGAACAAAATTTGCTAGTTTTTGCCTGTGACTCTTTAAAAGGCATGTGAATCCCTTCTGCCTCATATCAGTTCCCTTCCAGTGCCCTGACAGCACCTTATCATAGCATTTATCTCATGGTATTGCACTAGCCTGTTATTTCTTTGCTTCTCACACCAGATTATAAGCTTCTTAGGGATAGGGGTTGGATTCTATTTGTGGTATCTTTAGTGAGTAGCACTGTGCCTGGGGATGAAATTAAATGAACACATGATTTAAAAGGATTCTTTTTTTAGAAACAGATCACTGGAGGCATTTTCCATTCTGTAGAGCTCCAACGCCTTTCTTATATAAATAAAAGCATTTGCAGCCCTCCAAAATAAATTTCAGAAAAGATGCTCTTCGTTTTTAAAAAATTTATCTCCCATGGAAGATCATTGAATTTAAACATGTTTATTGAGTATAGGGTCAATTTGATCAATATGTTCAACTCTAAGTAATTAAAAACCTAACACTGGTTTAAGCAAATGAGGCTTTTGTCTCACATAGTAAAATGCCTGGGGTAGGCTGCCCTTGGCTGATCTGGTGGCTCCATGATGTCATCATGAACTTAGGCTCCTTCTGTTCTTTCATTTCTCCTTGTAGGCCTTATTCTCATGCTTGTCAGTAGATGCGTGTTGCACCTGCAGGTTCTGTCTACATTTCAGACAAGAAGAAGGGGAAGAAGGATGAGGGACAGAGGGGCATGCCAGGAGAATCTGGCTCCTTCAAAATCTTTCCTAGAAAATACTCCTGTGACTTCTGCTTACCTTTGATTGGCCAGAAGTAGGTCATGGCTGTGCATAGCTACAAGGGAGCCTGGGAAGATCAGTATATAGCTTTTTAGCATCTGTAGGAAGGTGAGGAGTAAGTAGATTGTGAATGACTTTTGGATAATCAAACTATAAAATGAATTTCAGGAAATAGATCTACCTTTAGTTGTTTTTTTAAAATAACTTTTCTGGAGAACTATTTTTCAAACTGTAGAGTGAGACTTAGAGGTTCGTAAATATCAACCTAGTCAGTTACTACCATTATTAAAAAGAATGAAATAGAGTAAAATAAAAAAGAATAGAGAATATCAGAGTATATCTCACTTTATTATGGCAAATATTTTGTGAAACACTTGTTTTATTTATATATTTATATTTCTATGTAGTAGATGGGTACTGGGTCACAATGCAGAATATTTTTTACCTGTGCGTTCTAGCCAAAAACTTTGAAAGCCATTGTTCTGGAGAATTGTTGATTTGACAAGTATTTATTATTACAAGCAATTTGGGGGTAAATGTTGAACTTATAATAGAGGAGATAAAACATGTATAAATGTTTGTGATACAGGAAAAAATCTATATGTGCTATAAAAAATACCAATTAAATAGTGCTGTGGACGGTCAATGCAGTTGGATTTTTAGTAATTCTAACGGGAGCAGAGGTGTGGAAAGGTCTTTGAAGAGAGTAGCATTTGAACTGAGACTTGAAGGATCAGAGGGTCCTCCTTTTAATCTGCCCCTATAATGCACTGGGCAGATTCACATCTGTGTTAGAGCTCATTGTGCCCATATCAGAACCCTAAGTTACTTCACAACCAAGATGTTTTAGAATTATAAAAATTTTAAGAATATCTTTATTTCACTCTGGACCTGTTTACATATTTTGTCTCTTAAAAATGACTGCATTTTCTAAACCCCACAATATCAGGGTGACTTTTGGACAAATCATCTTTACCTCCAGGTCTCAAATAATAATTGCTGTTCTTATCTTACTGGAACAATAGGATCATATATGTGCTCCATTATTTTTCCAGGAAGATAATGGCAAAGCTATTAGAAATATAAGATTGGTGTTGCCAGTAGAGTAAAACAAAATTTGCAAAGTGCTGCCCTGGCCAGTGGTTGCTGGTTTGATTCCTGGTCAGGGCACATGCTCATGCTGTGGGCTCGATCCCCAGTAAGGGGTGTGCAGTAGGCACATTGATGTTCCCCTCTCTCTCCCCCTCTCTCTAAAAATCAATAAATTTGTTTTTAAAAAAATCAAAGTGCTCCTAGATTTATAGAGTTTTAGTGTTGGAAGATGCTTCAGCGATATGTGGTCCAACCTCACCTATTCATACCGAGGAAATGGAGATGCAGAGAGATTAAAGTGATGAAGCATAACCCAGGAACCCAACGTGGTCAGCGCTGCCTAGCCCGTTGCTGTTTTTTCACTGTCTCCAGTTAGTAAATTTAAGAGAGATGTGGAAGTGAGAACCCAGGAGAATGCTGCCTCAGGATCTTCTGTTCTTGCTAGAAGCGAATGGTTTCACGCCCTGTAAATTATCTGATACTGATGCAGTCAGAACTACCGGACTTCGTCGCTTTCATCCCCACTGCTCTGCCCTTCGGTCAGCGCTCTCTGGGTTCTGCAGTCATTAGAATTCCGAGGTTACTGCTGAGGATACAGTGACCCATTTTCGGAATCAAAAGATCAGCCAGCCTGTCTCCTTGCCAGTCAGTGTTAGGTGTTTGCCGCTCCTTGTTTTCCTCGGCCTGCACTCTTGAATAATTGCTCTGATCAGCAAGCGTAGTCATCTCTCTGTGTAGTGCGGAAGGTGATACTAAGTTGTACCAGTCCTGTCCTGTAAGATATTATGATAAATTTTCTTTATGATGTGCATACATAGATATTATCCAGTTCCGTGAATGACTGGGCTCCTGTTCTTTGACTCAGGAAGCATAGCACCGATGTTCTGGCTTCATAACAGCTTAGGGGAAAGTGACTTTTGTAAGAAAAGAAATAAATCGAACACATTTAGCCTAGAGCCTAGACGTGGCAGGTGGGCCCTTTACGCAATCAGTGTAGGCATTATTGCCCATTTCTGTGGGGTGGACATTCTTGTCTTCATTTTTCAAGGTCAGAGTAAATAATGAAGCTGTAATTCAATCCCAGATCCTTTTAACTCCACTCAGTACTGCACCATGCTGGTCATATAGGACATTAGAAAGGGATCTTTGCTTAATAATAAACTTCTTAAAAGGACTGGATATTCACCGGCTTTGGTGCAGCAATTTCAGTTCTCATCAAATTTGTCAAACCTCTGCCCTATCTTATTTTAGCTTCCTGATTGTAAGTAAACTTATGCAATTTAAAAATAAGTGCCATAATATAGCTTCCTTTTGGCTTTTTCCAAGTGACTGGGGTTTTTATTTTTTAAGTTGCTTTTCCATAAAAAGAGCAATACTTTATGAATATTGAAAAATGCTGAAAACAAAGCCCCTCTTCCATATTATTTATTTCTATTCAACTGACAGATTTTCACCATCAGTGACAGTGGAATATATGTAATACCATTATAATAAGCTACATCAACCGGAGGCTGACCAACTGAACCAGAAGGAACCACAGAGATCATTTGGCCCAGCCTCCCTATTTGCTACAATATAAATTATCCCTTTCCCTGTCCTGCATGCTCCTGAGTGAGTTCGTCCATCTATCTGTCCATTCATCATCTATCCATCCATCCATAACACTGAGTATCTACCACATGCTAAGTACTGGGTTGGATCCTGGGGTTACAGTAATGAATTCAATACCCTCTTTGATTTCACGGTACCTACAGATCTAGGGAGAAATCTGGCTGTAGTGCAGTATAAGTGTAGCAGTGTTGCCATAAACTATGGGAGCTATGAGGACACACTGGTAATTCTGCCTCAGCGTTTTCATCCTTTGTTGTAGTGAGTGAATAGGAAACTTAGGGTTTCATTTTGTTTTTGTTCATGGATACTTAGAATGTTTAAAGTAGAAAAAGATCAGAGGCAGTAGGTTGTTAATATTAACAGGGAAGGAATATAAGAATGAAATACTTTCTCAATCAGGTCCTTTTATGTAGTAACAGTTGTATGTGCATAATTAGAGAAGGAGCTCAATCTTTATTTACTGTATAGTGAATATTTTTTACTCAGATTAAAAACAAATAGAACAATAAAGCCATTATTTAAGTTTCCTCCATGCGGCCAGAATTGTAGTAAGATTTGTCATTGTTGTCATCATAGTAGCTAACATTTATTCTGTGCTTTCTCTGTGCCAGACCCTGTACTAAGCACTTTACATGCATCATCTCATCTAATTCTCACAAAAACCATACACAGTGATTACTATGATATCCCCATTGTACAGATAAGGAAACTGAGGCCCAGAGAGATTATGTTACTTGTCCATGATCAGCTAGCTCCTTGAGTGGCAGAGTTAGGACTGTCTGTCTCAGAGCCCATGCTCTTAAGTATTACTCTGGATAAACAAGTAAAAGATAGGGACCTCTAGCTTAGGAAAGTTTATACTTTTTATTACAAGGCAGAATTTTAAGGAATACTATGAAGCCATATATAATCCTAGCCACTAGACCACCAGGGAGCCACCGTATATAATCAAGTTCCATTCTCAGTCTTTTTTCTTCCATGCTCCCTCGCCAATCTCATGTAGCCCCATGATGCTAATCCTCTCAGCTGATGACTTCTAAAACTTTATCAGCACCCCCATCTTTCTTATGACTCTAAACCTGCTTTTTTAATGCTTTTCTAATGTCTACTGGACCTCGGCTCACAGTTGTGCCACAGGCATGTCATGCATAGTGTGTCTAAAGATAAACTTAAGAGCTGCTCATTCTGTTCCAGAATTCGTTAAGGCATCGCTTTCTATGCCCTTCTCCACAGCACACGCATCCAGATGCTGCTTTTCCTTTCTTCCACCAACCCCTAGCTGCCTCCACCCTCTCTATGGTTTACTGCTCCCAGTCATTTATTGAAATGTCCTGATTTTAGGATTTTGTGGTGAAATTAACTTAATAGGTCTTACAAAGATGAAACTAGTCAAAATTCTCAGACTGCTTGGATGTGAAGGAAAAAGTCATGCTAAATCAACTTCCACTGGTCATATATATATATATTTTAAATATATATATTTAAAATATCTTTTTATTGATTTCAGAGAGAGGGGAGGAGAGGGAGAGAGAGAGAGAGAAACATCAATGATGAGAGAGTTACTGATCGAGCCCACAACCCGGACATGTGCCCTGACCGGGAACCGAACCCTGATCGCCTGGATCCTAGGTGGATGCTCAACCGCTGAGCCCCGCCGGGCCAGGCCACTGGTTATATATTTAAGTCTGTCATACGTGTCAGAATTCTGCCTTGGTTTCAAAGTAGTTGAGGTTTGGGGCTTACTGTGAGCTACTTCTTTGTGCTCCTGTAGCACTTTGTATATTTCTATCTCACTGGTCATGTTTTCATAATTATTTGCTTATATTTATAATTCTGTTGAACAGTAGACTCTGGTCCTATATGTCTTTGGAGCCCAATCACCACCAGCAAGCACAATGCCAGACACAGAGCAAACATTTAGTCATGTCTGATGCTTAGAGGAACGATTCATAATAATTTTAACATCAAAAATTAACCACAACTAAGGTAGGAACGCATAACTTAATTTTCTAAGATGTTATCAAATTGTTCTCCGTTAATAAGCAGCCGATCAAATAATTTTAGAAAATCTTAGCCTTTACATCAGTTCACACAATAAAAATGTTAAATGTCAGAATTTACAATTTCTCTACTTAAAAATCTTGAGCAGTTGTTTATCAAGTGTCCTCTCAGCTCTGATTATAAAGCTTCAGTGTATGGTTTCTTCCCTGAAGGATCTTAAAATCTGATGTGATGATAAGACAGGTAGTATGCCATGGTAACTAGGAGAATGTTTATAAATAATCATGTATGAACCATAATTTGTGCATTAAAACAAGCACTTAGCAGTTTGGCTTTTGTTTCATACTTCTTATGTGCAAGACAATTATCTATTTGACTTGAATTGTCCTGCCTTTTAAAAAACATGTTGCCTTATACATGTGGTATCACACAATAACAGAGATTAGTCTGTTCTTGCATTTGACAGCAAGAACACAGAAGCAGTCAACAAAACTAGTTCTGATACTTATCTTCAAGGTCTTGGTTTTTTTAATATGTACTACTAAGTGATTGATCGCAGAACAGAAGAGTATCACAGACACTGGTGTGCCTAGTGCATTTAACCTGGGGTGGTTCATTTTTTAACACCCCCTCCTCTATACAACATAATTGTTTTTGCTAATAATTTATTATCAATAATAGTCATTATTTTCTATATAATGATCATTATTATAATATCAGTAAATAATCATTATTAAAGAATGACATTCTTGAAACAAAGTTCTAAACAAATTTCAATTTTAAATATACTATTTATGTTCAGTAAAATACTTCCTGTATAAAATAAAATTTGCATTTACCAAACAAAAATATCACATCTTGCAGTTCATACTGCTTACTGTTTTAAATGCAAATTAAAACTTAAAGTGGTTGCATAAATGACAGAAAGGAAGTAACTGTAATTCTATTTCTTCATCTTATAATCACTAGACTTTTTTTACTTGGACCTACTGTTTAAGTGCAGGAATATGTAGCATGACGGGGTTACATGAACTGTTAAGCCAGGTGTCACAGTTGTGAACCATTACGAACTTATTCTGAAAATGAATCTGTGAGTCTAAACCTACTTCCACAGATGTGTAAGTGGGCATTCTCCAAACTAACTTCTCTACAGAACACATGTTTATTAGAGATACAGAATTTAAAATGTGCTCATTTGAAGCTTACATATATTATTCAAACTCAACAGTGACTACAGTAATTGTTTAGAATTTAGACTAATGAAGATTTTGGGGGGGAGGAATATTTTATCACTGATACTGTTTTGAATTGGCAACCCATGATGATAATAAAAAGCAGACTGAGTTTTAGGCAGTTTATCCATGCTTTAAAATTGTCTACAGACCTGACATCCCCTTATTGTCTGTACCTGGAGCAGACCACTCCCACTGCCCTGGGCTTGGGACACCACTGATCAGTTCTGAGTTATTGTTGTTTCGACTTCTCTTTCATGTTTCCATTTATTGTAATCCTCACTAATAAGCATACATTACCTGCTTGGGTGGAGTCTGACCTCCCTCCTGGACTCAGCAGTCTGCCTCTGCCTGCTCAGCACTCTGACCTTCATTCCCCATCCTCAGTAATATTAGATTTCACCAAACCATCGTCATCAGAGAAGAGGCAGGAGGCCATCCCTCTTCACTAAGCGTTGGCTTTATCATCTTTCAAAATCTCAATAGTAGAAACAGTTATTAGTGAATCAACTTGATTTGCATTTTCCAGCCCTACTTATGCTGGTGTGACCTTAAATCCACAGATGAATATCAGTGATGTATTGCCTGAGGACAAAATGTGTTTCCAAATAAATTGGTTCACTAAAGGGCAGCTGGGATGACTTCTTGTTATTCTGCATCTTGGTGTCTTTTTTTGTCAATTAAGATGAAAGAACATAATGTTTCCTCACACTGTTATAGGCATAGATGTGTCACAGCCAAATGCCACATCCATTAAATTTTGGAAAATCTGGAATGACATTAAAGTGATTAATAACTATCAAAGTAAGACAGCGTTTTATATGAGATTTTAATGGCAGTAGAGTAGAAATGGTAGATTTCCTTTTAGTATGATCAGCTGATGAACATTAATAATAGCTAACATTTGTTGAGTGCTTACTATGTGTGAGACACTCTTCTAAGTAGTTCATGTGGGTTTGCTGAGGTAGGGACTCTTATTATTCCCATTTTATAGATGAGGGAATTGAGGCATAGAGAGATCAAGCAGTTTTCTTCATATCACACAGCTAGTAGGTGCCATAGCTGGGATTCCAATCTAGACAATTTCGCTCCAGAGACCAGACTACAAATGACTATACTCTTGACGGTTCTTAAAAGGACCATTGGGTGTCACTGAGTTCTTAGAAATGCTGGAACCTAGCAGGCATGCAACAAATGATTACTGAAATAAAATCAGTTATACATAGATCCAAGATTTGAAAAACCACACATCCTGATTAACCACCATGTGTCCATAACTGTAACTAATAGGGCTTCTTTACTTAAAAAAAAATACCTTTAATGATGGAAACTTCCAAACATATGCAAAAGTAGAGGGCATAGTGTATAGAACCCTTGCAAACCCATCACCCAGATTTCACTATTGACACATGACCAATATTGTTTTCTCTCTACCTTTCCACTGCCACACCCAATGGAATATTTTAAGGCAGATTCCCGATATCATAGTATTTTATCTGTAAATTCTTCATTATGTATCTTATCAAAAAGGACTCTTTTAAAAAATGTAACCTCAATTACATTATCACACCTGAAAATTAATATCTACTATCTAGTCAGTGCTCAAATTTTCCTATTTCTTTTTAAAATTTATTTAAATTTTTTATTGTTGACACTCTTGCAGATATCCCCCATTTCCTCTGCTTTTGCCCACCTCCACCCAGTCCCCAACCCCCATCCCTGGCCCTCACCACACTATTGTCTGTGTCCTTGGGTTATGCATATATACATATATGTTCTTTGGTTAATTTCCTCCCATCTCCCCCACCTCCGTCCCCTCTGACAGTTGTCAGTCTGTTCCATGTATCCATGTATCCATGCCTCTAGTTCTATTTTGTTCATCAATTTATTTCATTAGATTCCACATATTAGTGAGATCATATGGTATTTGTCTTTCTCTGACTAGATTATTTCGCTTAGCATAATAATCTCCTGGTCCATCCATGCTGTTGTGAAGGGTAAGAGATCCTTCTTTTTTATAGCCACATAGTATTCCATTTTGTAAATGTAGGGCAGATTTTTTTATCTGCTCATCTACTGATGGGCACTTGGGCTGTTTCCAAACCTTGGCTATTGTAAATAACGCTGCTATGAATATAGGGGTGCATCTACTCTTTCTGATTGGTGTTTTGGGATTCTTGGGATATATACCCAGATATGGGATCACTGGGTCAAAAGGCAGCTCCATTTTTAATTTTTTGAGGAACCTGCATACTGTTTTCCACAGTGGCTGCACCAGTCTGCATTCGCACCAACAGAACACTAGGGTTCACTTTTCTCTGCATACTTCCCAGCACTTGTTGTTTATTGATTTATTGATAGTAGCCATCCTGGCACGTGTGAAGTGATACCTCATTGTGGTTTTAATTTGCATCTCTCTGATGATTAACGACGTTGAGCATTTTCTCATATGTCTCTTAGTCATCTGTGTGTCCTCTTTGGAGAAGTGTCTATTCAGGTCCTTTGCCCATTTTTAAATTGGATTGTTTATCTTCCTGGTGTTGAGTTGTATAAGTTCCTTATATATTTTGGAGATTAATCATGTGAATATGTTCTCCCATACGGGTGGGCTTCCTTCTCGTTTTGTCGAAGGTTTCTTTTGCTGTGCAGATGCTTTTTAGTTTAATGTAGTCCCATTTGTTTATTTTTCCTGTTTTCCCTGCCCTCGGAGACAGATTGGCAAAAATATTGCTCCGAGAGATGTCTGAGACTTTACTGCCTATGTTTTCTTCTAGGATTTTTATGTTTTTGTGACTTATATTTAAGTCTTTTATCCATTTTGAGTTTATGCTTGTGTATGGTATAAGTTGGTGGTCTAGTTGCATTTTTTTGCATGTACCTGTTCAATTTTCCCAGCACCATTTATTGAAGAGACTTTTTAATCCATTGTATGCTCTTGCCTCCTTTGTCAAAAATTAATTAACCATAAAAGCATGGGTTGATTTCTGGGTGCTCTGTCCTGTTTCATCGATCTATATGCCTATTCTTGTGCTGGTACCAGGGTGTTTTAATTATAGTGGCTTTGTAGTACAGTTTGATAGCCAGTATTATGATTCCCTCCAACTCTGTTCTTCTTGCTCAAGATTGCTGAAGCTATTCAGGGTCTTTTTTGGTTCCATATAAATTTTTGGAATATTTGTTCTAGATCTGTGAAATATGCCATTGGTATTTTAATAGGAATTGTGTTGAATCTATAGATTGCTTTGGGTATTATGGACATTTTAATGATGTTAATTCTTCCAGTTCATGAACATGGTATATGCTTTCATTTGTTTGCATCTTCCTCTATTTTTTTCTTCAATGACCTATAGTTTTCTGAGTACAGGTCTTTTACCTCCTTAATTAAGTTTATTCCTAGGTACCTTATTTTTTTGTTGTTGCAGTAGTAACTGGGATTGTTTTCTTAGTTTCTGTTTCTGAGAGTTTATTATTGGTATATAAAAATGCCACTGATTTCTGGATATTAATTTTGTATCCTGCTACTTTGCCTAATTCACTTATTAGATCTAGTAGTTTTTTGGTGGTGTCTTTAAAATTTTCCTATTTCATGAATGTATTTTTATAGTTGGTTTGTTTGGATTGGGATCCAAATAAGATTGCATTTATTTGGTTGATATGTTTCTTAAGTCTCTTTTAATCCATAATTATTTTGTCTTCCTTTCCTTTCCCTCTTACCATTTGTTGAAGAAACATAATCATTTGTTTTCTAGACTTTTCTTTGTTTTTTCACCCTACCTTTGGGTGAGAAAGAGTTGCTTTTTATTTCCCTAAAGCCAAGGAGAGGATAGTAGAACAATTGTGGACTGTGATATCCCTAAGTGGAACCACTGGCCACTGGGAAGCCAAGAGGGACAACAGCTGGTTGACAATCCCAGTTTGTTATTGGGGACCTTTTTCTGGGCAATGATTCTTTTATCTTTTATGTTCACACTGATAATAGAGAAACATAGTAAGGTACCAGGAATGCTTTATGAATCCTAAAATATTTATCAAATGATGCCGAATATTAAGTGGTATGTTCTAATTCTTTGAAAACTGGTAAATTTACAGGTATTTAATAAAATTAATGTCAACCAGAATATCCATTAATTAGAATATCCAATGCTATGTTTATTATCTAGATTCAAGGAATAGAAATCTTGCTAGTAAGAATATGTTGAGTAATTTTTTGAGACCATGTAAATGTTACCCAGTGATTTTTATATACATTGATAATTCTTGCTTCAATAAGTTATTACATGGGGGTTGCAAATGGTGATTTTTTGAATTTTATTGTTTCTTCTGCATTTATTAGTTGGAATCCTTCTGTAAAGAAAAACTTTCCTTATTTTTCCTCTCTTATTTGCTCTCTGATTATACTCCCTGTCTTTCTTTTATCATATTATGCTCATGGATTTTAATTTTTAAATATTGATAATATTTTACTGTCATTCTTTTCTATGGTTATATTTAATGCCCAAGTTTGGCCAGAGGGATCCCCTTCAAACCAGTTCCTGTCAGCCTTTACCATAATTGCTTAGTCTTAGAGCATCTTCTTGCTTTCTAGCCTAACCAGCTATTCCAGGATCACCTTGTATTTTCTCTGCCCCAGACTAGAGCTCAGCCATTTGTTTAAGCATTCCACCTCTGTAGTGGAAAATGGTATTCAAAAACCAAGATCTGGGCACTAGGTGTCCCAGCTGCTTCTTTCCATGCCTCTTTGACGTGGCCTTAGGTCTTGGGCTGAGGATGGGGAGGAGATACCAGATCCTTCATCCCTACTGAGACAACCCCTAGATCCCTTAGGATTGGCAGTGGTTGAATGAACAGTATTTCTAGTTTTTCTCTTCTCTAAGGATGAAAATTTATAGGCTCTTTTCTCATTGACTTAAAATTTTACCTTCTCTTTTGTTCTCAAAGAATAATGGAGCTGTAGCCTCTTTGGAGTTTACAACTTTTTACTTACAAATTGTCTTAGCCAGTAGTTCTCTACCAATTTTGAGTCTCAGCCCATTTTCAAAATTTGATGAAAGTGGACTCTAACCCTGGAAAAATACTCATATACAAAAAATGTTTGCATGCAAATTTTTTTTTGAGTTCTGGGACTTCTAAAGCCCAGTCATCTATGTGAAACCCTGCTTATGATCCCAGGTTATGTTTCAACCTGCCTTATTATATATAAGGAAGCTTGGGATCAGTGAAGGTTTAGGTGACATCATTAAGGAACAAACTAGACCCTAGGGTTTTTGTTTATTTGTTTGTTTTTTCATTCTCATGGAAAAGAACTGGTTTACCCCCACTTATATCTCACAATAGTTCTGGAAGGTAGTGAGAAAAAGACCTTCAAATAAAAAGAATGGTCTTGTGCAGAGAGGAAGAGATTTTTATTTTAAGAACACGAGTCCATAGAAGCAGGGCACCCGAGTTTTCCAGTTTAAAAAGAATAGAATTCTTTGTTAATGAAATTATGTTTTCTAGAATTCTTTTTCTTGCTTTCTCCACCTTAATATTTAACATGGAAAGTGGCTGATAATTTTTGAGGCAGAGGCCAAACATGATGTTTTGGGAAATTAATAGATTATGGAACTTCTCTCCCTGTAGTACAGCACCTGTTACCTGAGTGTCTCATAAGCTGTATCTGGGCATGTGTGGCTGGCTTTAAAAAACACTGTCATCAGTCATCAAGTGTCCTGTTAGTGTGTGTCAGTTGTCTCTGAGCCATACGCAGTTCTTTAGGACTAACGTATGGTTGTCTGCAGAAACTGTTATTCAGCACACCATGACCTGCAGCCTGGAAAGCCTCATTAAATCTCCGCCTTGCTCGGGAGAGCCAGAGCCCCCTCCAAGGCAGCACATCTCCAGGCTGTCAGTAGACTTCGTTTGCACAAAGGGATACTTCTGTTACATTGTCCTTGGATCGCACTGGGTGGAAGAGGGAAATGTGACCGTTTTCTCTCTAGTGTTTTCTTGTTGTGAAGGAGATAGTACAGGGAGGCACTAGAATTTGAGCGAAATAAGATGGGTGTTGTCACTATGTCCCATAGTGTCAGCAGTTCCTGGCTTGCTCGTGCGTGCGTGTGTGTGTGTGTGTGTGTGTGTGTGTGTGAGAGTGTGTGTGTGTGTGTAGGGGGTAGGGGTGGTATTGAGGGGGCTGGATGTTAATGCTGGAAAAATATAGCCACTTAAAATGTAGGCAAACCGGGGAGTGATTTCAACCCAATTGGCTAGACTGAGAGTCTATAAAATAATAGATTTTAACACTGTTTTTCAAAGCATTGCCTACAGACCTCTGAGAACACTGATGGCAGAGTTTTATCAGGATGAAACGGTTCCTGTTTCTCTCTCCTGGTGTGTAAAGGAATCCTTAGTCATTGCTGACTCTGGAATTCTTTAGTCTGTTGACTGGTCTTGTAATTAATTCGTTTGCTGGGCAGATCCCTCATTCCATCACTGTAAATGCTTTTTGACAAGGGTGACTGGATCATTTTCTGCTGTTTCGAGATGCAGCAAAACCGGCAAAGCAATTAGGAAAGTGTTTCAGTTTTGATGTTTATGAACTAGATGGATAGAAATAATAGTTCATATAAGATACAAATAAAAATATTTCTTGTTTTTGAACCTCCTACATAAAATGTTCTCTTCTACATTTAAAAAAAAAATCAAATACTATTCTGTGATAGCTGGACAAATGCTAAAGATATTTTAAAGTGAATAATGCACTTGGTTATATTGATCTTGTTTGAACCAACAAGAAAATATTTCTGAGGTAAAAAGTTCTTGAAGTAGTATTTTGGGAATTTGTTAAAAATCTAACAGTACTACTGAATTTTTTTACCTACTTGTAACATTTTTTTCTTTTAATGTTCATTATAAGGATCTGATTGATTCTGAGAAAACAAAGATAAAGCATTAAGACTTTGTATGGACTGGCTTTTTGCTATATGGGTTTAGAGATTTAGGTGGGGGAAGAGGTGGAGGGGAAGTTGGGGAGTATGGAGTACAGCTAGATTTGCTATGACTTTATAGATTTTTTGGCTTGTTAGAGGAACTCTCCATAAACTGTTTACTTTCTCCTGGGCTTGCTGCACTGTGGGGCTGCTGCCACCAGGTGGATGCTGGTGCCTGGGCACGGCTGCATGGTCCAGGCTGGAAGACATCTCAGTGATTCACCAGTTAAACAAGCATTTATTTAACTTACTGTGCCTCAAGCACTGTGCTAGGGGCTGGGCATGCAAAAATCTTGTTCAAAGATGAGTAAGACAGAATCCCTGCCTGTGAGAGACAGACACAAAACCAGTGAAGTGATAGAATTATGCACACAGCGCTACAGAAGAACAGAGAAAAAAACATATGCCTAACCTTTGTTTTATGGAAAGTGTCCTGAAGGGAACCTCCATCTGAGCTACACCTTGAATAACTATGAATCAGGTTACAGTGAGGATAGTCTTGCACATAACTGATTCTAAGACTTATGTAAATTGTGTTTTTCTGTAAAACTATAACCATAAACTCAAATTTAAAAACCTCTAAATCTCCAATTGCTAAAAGTAATCATTAATAGAATACATGTAGGGAAATTATTTAGAGCAAGATTTAAAAGACTGCAAATGTCTTAATATGTTTTATCATCTTCTAGTTAATCTCTCACTGTTAACAACCAGTTTTATTTTAATCTTAGTTTAAAACCACCTGAAAATTACCTTAAACCTATTAAGATCAAAACTCAGTGTGGTTCCTCCCTTCCCTACCTCTCTGTCTGTTTTATATGCTCTCTGTCTAACCTGTCTGTATCTTATCACCTATCAGAATTAAGGACTTTGAGGTAGTTTGGAATAAAAATTTTTAAAAAGCCTGCATCTAGTTCATGTTTTCATTCTCTAGTTGTTAGTGCATAATGTGCAATTATTACACTATTGTTTTCTGTTTCTTTGCCTGACACAAAATTGGTTTCCTGCCAGCTTGACTTGCACTCCGCCCCGAGAGGCTGCTTTTGCCAGGTTACTCCTTGTTACTGAATCTAACAGGCATTTCTCAGTGCACATCTTTCTTGAAAAGATTGTCACTTCTTTGCTTAAAACCATTGTTTCCTCATTGCTTTTAGGATGAAGTTCAGACTCCTTAATGTGGCTGTATCTAACCCCATTCATTCCTGGAGACTTTATTTCTTATGCATTTCTCCACTCTCTGTTGTGAGCCCAAACAATTGACCTCCTTTCACTTTTGAATGTACCTTGGTGTCTCTCACCTCCAGGACTTGCTGTTCCCACTGTCCTCCTTTCTCTACACTTTTGCTGGCAAACTACTCATCCTTAGGCCTGAGTTTAGACTTAGGCTTTCCTTGTGAAGGAATGAAACCCCAACCATGTCCTTAAAAAATCCATCTACTTCCTTCAATCTCAGTTCCAGTCTTTCCAGTCTAAACAATCATCATTATGCCTCAGGACTACTCTAAAAGCTCCCTACCTGGTTTTCCTGCTACTACTCTTGCCCCTCTGCATAATCCATTCTGCACACATTCACAAGAATCATCTCTTAAAAATATAATTTAGATTGTGTAACTTTTATTTTAAACCCCCCACTGACTTACAATATATAATTCAACTCAGGTGACCGGGCACCTGACCACTTGGCAACTGCAAGTTCCTCTCTTATCTTTCTACATGCTCAGGTACAAGGTGGGCATCCAGGTGATCCAGAATGTATGTATGTAATTTTAAGAATGTTACTAGAATAAAAATATAAGCTAAAAATTTATTACAGAAATGTTCAGACTTTTGAGGTACCTTCCCTCTTTGAGAAACACTCAAGTATCTCTCTGGAAAGCCTTTGCTGGCACCTCACCACACCCCCACCACTCTGTGTGATGAACCCCTTTTCTGTGCTTCTTTCCTTAGGACTTTCATTTGTTGGGTAATTAAGCGCCTTGAGGAGTCCTAGATTATAGTGATGAAGAAACTGGCTATGAATTCAATTGCATTTTAAAATATACCTTTAAAAATTAAAAACAATAGTGATTATCTATATTTGGAACATGACAGTATCTTTGTGTGAAACATAATCTATATAGTGTTCAGACAGTGCTTGGTGCTCCTATGAATTTATTGGGATCCTCAGAATAACTTCATACTCCCCACAAATTGGGAACTACTGCACTAGAGGACTAGCATCTTCCTCCAGAAAAGCTGCAGTAAAATAATAATCATCGGATGGTCGTGATAAATGTCCTGTTAGATATGTATCAACTGTGGGATGTCCCTTTCCTGGCTTTAGTGATTGCAGCAAATTCAGAGGGTCTTTGAAAACTGGGACCCACTCAGAAGCCCCTCAGGAGAGTCTTAATCAGGTTTGAGTTTGCCACCCTGACCAGTCAGTGGATTGTCACGCACTCTGGGGGGGATCAGATTCAACATAGACTTTGGAAAGTATTCTTATTGTAAAGGGATTGTAATTCTTGGGATTTGCCCTCTTTCCTAAGCATCCCTGTTCATCGCTACCAATTTAACTGCTACATTTGTTTCTTCAAGACTCGCCATGAAACACCCTCCTGACCCTTCTGTGTTCTGATTGGCCAGATGCAGACTTTCACACTTCCTCACGGTCCACTTGGCGTTGTTCTGTAACGGCCGCAGTGCAGACCAGCCGTGCTGTGGGCCACACTAATTCAGCATGAATGAAATGCACTGTTGGCTCCTGGAGGACAGACACTTTCTTCCCAAAACACCCAGCAGAAGACTGGACAACCACTAGATGCATACTTTTTTTTGTTTATTAGGTATTTTCTTGGACTTTATTTTTCTCCCATCCCTTTCTAATCAGTTAGCTAATAAATCTAAATTTGAATGTTTGCTCTAGTGGTACTGAGCTATTGAAAGAAAGTCAAGGGACCCCTATGAGGCCAAGATGCACCGATTGCCATTGGCCCTGGACAGCAGAGTACTCGAATATCTGACCCATTTTACAACAGCAAACCACACAGAAAAAAGCTGTGGAGGTCATATTGCCCTTGTAGCTTGTACTCTCCCGCTGAGGCACTATTTCAGAACCAACAGACTGGCTGGATTCAATGTCCAAGATTTCCTTATGTCTGCAATGTGAAAAACCTATTTTTCATTAGAAAGTGATCATTTAGGAACAAGAGCAATCAGTGATTATGCAAATTGGATTTCACTCTTTGTATTGAGTACACCAAGTAGCTTGTTAGTATATAGTTACGAAAACTCTGAAGGGCAATGTGTAGTGTGGGTAAAGGAATAATTGTCATCATTTACTGTTGCCTTCAGAGGTAACGGTAACAACATATTTTGTTGGTGGTGATTTTAGTTATTCTGGAATTAAGTAAGATGGCACTTTGATTTTAGATTCATCTTCCATATCTCACCCTCCCCTATCAATTAATAAATGGATCAGTCAACAAATATTTATTAGGCATTGATATAAATGTGTAAGAGAAAATGTACAATTCAATGAATATTTACAGGGTATTTAATCTGTGTCAAGCCCCACTCCCATGGAAGAGATACAGCAGTTAACAAGAAGTGACTGCCTGCCTCATTGAATTTACGGTCAGCCTAAAAACAAACAGTAAACAAGTAATTACAAAGGTGACCCAAATTAAATGTCTTCAAAAGTTAAACTGAATTGATACAAAGATAAGTACGACATAGCCAGACTCTTCCCTTAAAGAACTTATAATTTAAGTGTCGAAAGAGATACATACAACTAACTAGAATGCCAAGCAGAATAAATATTGCAGAAAGGGTACTTGGGGGCACAGTCTAGGAAATGATTCATCAGGAACTCGACAGTTACAAAAGGCTCCATGAATAAAGTCAGCCTAGAATGGTAGACATTTTGATGGTCAAATAAAGAAAGGCAAGGCATTCTGGATGTGGGTGATATTAATTATACCTCATATCCATTCCTGTTGATGGTGGGATATTATCAGCTGTACTGCTGATCAAGCTGAACTGAGGAATGTGGCTTGCACCCCAGGCCAAAATGAAGCCTGCAGCATTTCTCCCTTCTCCTCAGTTCCACGGATCTACTCCATTGGAGGCACAACAGTTGGGAAACCACATGCAGCCTTCAAGAGGGAAATGTACCCTGCTGATGGGCCAGCAGCTCTTGGCGGGGAGAAGGGGCTCTCCCGAAGCTGGCTGTGCCTGAGCACCGACCTCCCTCCCTAATCAGATGGCTATGTCTCTTGATTAAATAGGAGTAATGGTAAGAATGAAGGCTCCTTCCTCATTATTTCCCTAAGAGAGCAAGACTATGGGCAAAAGTTCCCATATTATAGGCAAGCTGAAAATTTGAGAAGAATAGAAGAAATCTCCATACACAAGATAAGAAAACAGACAGTTTTAATGACAAATTGCATGATTCAATCTGAGAATTGTACAGAGATCAGAGATCAGGGAGGATGTCAGCAGGTCCCAGAACGGTAGGGGAAGGCTGATTGCCTTGGAGAGGGTAGAACTTGAGCCGTATCTGTGATTCAGATGGAAAGAACAGATGCACCCTGGTTGTTGTTTTTTTTTCTGAGTAGCATGTAGTACATCAGTAGAAAACAAGCTGAGTTATATGTTTTTTTGCTAAAAGCCATGTGGCAACTCAAGCAGTTTCTTGGAACAGTGCATTATTTGGCAAAGAAAAGCAGATTGACTTTGGGAGCTCCAAAGCAATTTTAGCTAAGGGGGTACCCAGGTGGCATAAAAAGGAACAAAGAAATGTCAATTGCTTTCAGTGCTCCCTCTACCCTCCAAATTAGTGTTGCTTAAGTGTCTGCTCTATTGTTTCCTGAGCCCTTCACCTCCGCCTACTCTTCTGGTAATGGAAAATAGGTATCTTATTTTAAATATGTTTCATGGGTGGATGCCAACACCCTGAAGACAGACTTCCTGAACTCCTTTATAAGATGTTGAGTGGGTTGGGAATGAAGAAATGTGAAATGGCAGGTTAAAGGAACAGTAAACAGTTGAGTGTTTAGGGTACTTTTAAACAGTTTTATTGAGATAAATTGACATACAGTACACTGCACATACCTGAAGTGTGCAATTTGATGAGATTTTACATATGCATAACCTGACATTTACCTCTACCCATGGCTTTAGTAGCATCTCTCAAATTTGATATATCATGTTTTCATTTTTATTCCATTCAAAACATGTTCTAATTGACCTGTTGATTTCTTCTTTGCCTCAGGGGTTAGTTAGAAGTGTATTTTTTACTTTTTAGATATTCCAGACATCTTTCTCCCATTGATATCTAATTTCACTGTGGTCTGAGAACATACTTTGTATGATTTCAGTCCTTTGAAATTTATTTGGCCTTGTTTTTGTGGTCACTTGAGAATATGTTGTATTCTTCTATGTTGGGTTGAGCGTTCTACAAATACCAGTTAGGCTAGTTCGTTGATAGCGTTGCACAAGTCTATGTTCTTACTGATTTTCTTTCTGCTCATTCTATTAATTATTGAAAGAAGTGTTGAAATCTCTGATACTAATTGTCAGTTTGTCTTTTTCTCCTTTCACTTTGATCAGTTTTTGCTTCATGTATTTTGGAACTCTGTTATTGGGTACATAAATATTTATCATTATGAAATGACGCTCTTTATCTCTAGTGATATTTGTTGCTCTGAATTCTACTTTGTCTGATACTAATATAGCCAGTCTAGCTTTCTTTTGATTAGTGTTATAATTGTATGTATTTCCCTGCTCTTTTACTTTTAGCCTATCTTTGTATTTGAAATGAATTTTTTTTCTTTTTTATGTAACCTGACAATCTCTCCTTTTTAGTTGGAATTAACTTGATTACTGATATGGTTGAGTTTAAAGCTACCATCTGTTTTTTATTTTTTGTCGTTGGTTTTTTCCTCTTTTGGGGCAAGAATAAGTGTTTCTTATAATTCTAGTTATCTCTACTATTGGCTTATTAGTTATATTTTTTATGGTTGCTCTAGAATTTTCAGTATACTTAACTTATCAACTCCATATCCAGGTAACATTATGCTATAAGAATCCTCACACATACTATAAGAATCTTACAATAATATACTTCCATTTCCCCCTACTGATCTTTGTATGTTGTTGCCATACATTTTATTTCTACATGATTTTGGGTTATAAATTCTACAATTTATTATTACTTTTGCTTTAAACATTTAATTATTTTTAAAGGCACTTTAAGAAAAACAAGTATTTTGTATTTACTCCCATATTTACCATTTTGGGGGCTCTTCATGCTTTCATATAGATCCAGATTTCCATCTGGTATCACTTTTCTTCTACCTAAAGAACTTCCTTTAAAATTTCTTGTAGTGCTATTCTGCCAGGGATGAATTTTATTTCGCCTTTGTTTTTGAAAGATATTTTTATTGCCTAGAGAATTCTCAGTCTTGGCTTATTTTCTTTCTTTCAGACTTTACAGATATACTCCAGTTTTCTGGATCTATTGAAATCTGCCATCTTATCTTTATTCTGTATATACTGTATCTTTTTTCTCTGAGTCTTTAGAGATTTTCCTCTTCACCACTGGTTTTCAGTAACTTGATTTTGTTGTATCTTGGAATGGTTTTCTTCATATTTCTTCTGCCTGAGTTTTTGTTTAGCTTACTGGATCTGAATTTGTACTTTCCAGGAAATTGGGGAAATTTTCAGCCATTATTCTTTCTTCAAATATTTTCTCTTCTCACCTCTATCCTTTCCCTCTGAGACTCCAACACTTAGGTTAGGCCACATAAGGTTGTCCCACAGCTCTGTTCATTTTCTGTTGGTCTGCTCATTTTCTTCATTTCAGTAATTTTGCTCTTTGTATTTCATTTTGGAGAGATTTTACTGCTATGTCTTCACATTTACTAATCTTTTCTCCTATACTATCTTGTCTACTGTTAATTCCATCTAGCATAGTTTTCATCTCTAGAAGTTTGATTTGGTCTCCTTTATCTTTTATTTCTCTATCATGCTCTTACTTCCCTCTGCCTTCTGGAACAGATGGGGTATGTTTTATGTATTCTCAGGCTCTGATGAACCCTCTGGCTGTTAGCTGTTTTAACACTTTATCTACTAATTTTCTCATTTATGTCATTTCTGGGTCTGTTTCTATTGATTGATTTTTCTTCTCATTATTGGTCATATTTTTGCTTATTTGCATGTCTGGAATTTTTATTAAGTACTGAGTATTGTTAGTTTTATGTTGTTGAGACTTGGATTTTTAAAAAATTCTTTGAGCCCGGTCGGGTGTGGCTCAGCAGTTGAGCGTTGACCTAGGATCCAGGCGATCGGGGTTCGATTCCCGGTCAGGGCACATGCCCGGGTTGCGGGCTCGATCAATGACTCTCTCATCATTGATGTTCCTATCTCTCTCTCTCCCTCTCCTTTCCTCTTTCTGAAATCAATAAAGATATATTTAAAAATAAATAAATAAATAAATACCTTGAAATAGGTTTAGACTTTGTACCAGGATGCAGTTAACTGGGGAACAGTTTGATCTTCCGGGGAAGCAGTTGATCTGTTTGTCTTCCAAATGACCTTTGTTGTGAGAACTAATTCACAGCCATCTGCTTAGTGCTCAGTTGCTCCCGCTTCTCAGGCCCTTCTAAGGATTGCACTCCTTGTCATGTATTAGAAGGTCTTTCCAATCTGGCTGGTGGGAACATGACCTGTTATTCATGGTCCTGTGTGAACTCCAGTTATTTGTGCCCTCTAATCCGTGGTTGAGGTAGTTTCGTCACATGCCTGTGCCAGTCAGTGCTCAGCTCAAGCCTCGCAAATCTTCAGACCTTTCTCTCTGCGTAGCCCTCTCTTTATTACCACCCTGTCCCTAAACTCCAGCTGCGTTGTTCCCTAACTTTGAGAGTTTCCCTAACTATCTCCTCAACTCAGAGAAATCACTGGGCTGCACTTGGCTTCCTCCACCTGCACTATAGGCTGTAAGTTCTCCCCAGTCAGCAAACTGGCCTTACCTCTTTTACTTCCCTTTTGTCAAGGCACTGGCCTGCATTGACTGTCATCTAGTGTCAGAAAAACATTGCTTCATATATTTTGTCCAGTTTTTTAGTTGTTTACTCTGAGAAAGACAATATTGTCCCTCTTACTTCATCATGGCCACAGTTCAGGTAACATGTTAAAGAATGCAAAAACTTAAGAGTGTGGATTTAAAGAGTGTTATCTCAGGTATTCTGATCTTTTCAATTTAAGGGTAAAGATAGCAAATTGAATAAGGCCCCTTTCTCCACTGAACTTCAATGGAAAGGTTTTGCATTAAGCCTACTTTAGCTGATTAAGCCTTTTCTTTGAATATATGTTTCAAAGGAATAGATACTGTAATCCAGGTTTAGGTGACAGTGACCCCCAATTGTCCTACATTTGTCTTTGGTGACTTTCTCTGAGATTATAATCTAAAGGTTTAAATAATTGATTTAAAAGATAGGTGGGGTGATGAAGGAATGATATTAAATCACTAATACTCCAGTTCTCTGATTCTAAATTCAGACTCTATCTATTCATTGTCCTGTACCATGTAACTGCATTTGAACTCTGTGTGTAAAAGGACAGTTTATCATCCCCTATCAGAAGAGTCTGAAACATGAGATTTGAAAAGCTTTGACCCCACTTAAGACTGGAACTACCTCTTCTAATTTCAAACCTTTTAACCTAGAAACTGAAAATAACTTGTACCTCTTTTAATCAACAAAGAAAACACATTTGATGATTCCTGTTTCCCATCCTTTCCTGAAGATGTCTTCCCTTTTCTCAGAAGATTTCAAAAAACTTTGATTATGAGAGCCTCCAATAATCAGGATAACTTTAGTAGGTTTCAGAATTAGGCTAGTTTGTATAGCAATTCATTCTCTGATGAAAGGCTTACTGATGACATGAAAAGTGCTAATGAAATTGTTGCTGGTGTCTATGTATCAGTGGGTCCAAATTAAGCTAGAAAATTCTTTTCTACATTTGTTTTCACCAAAAGGTGCTTCCATATATTCAATTACAGATATCTTTAAGTGATATTTTTTTCCTTATGGTACTTGATTTGTGAAATTGCTTCAGTATTTAATAATCATCATATTGGTCATAATATTACAGTCATGCTTCTAAAGCATTTTTAGGAGCAAGAAAAAACAACCTTGCTTTTCCTTTGTCTCCCGTTTTTTTTCCAGTCTGGAAATAAAGCTCTCTCCCCTCCCCCATGCCTGTCTGTCTTTTTGATGACTACTTGAGAAAGAGCCATGTTCTTTCATTTTTACTACAGCTCCGGAGGCAAGGATATAGAGGAGAAATGCGACCCTTTTACAGTCTTGTATCTGGAAAGCTCAGAGCCCGCTCTGTTTTTGACTAGATAATGGAAGGAAGCGGAGGTTCTGGAGGGAATGCTGAGGCATTGCCCGCTCAGCTTTCATTTTACATCACAGCCCAGAATCCCCACACTGCCTGGGAAGGAATGCTTGCAAATGCCACAGTGACTGCCCGAGAGGAAGGGAAGGGCTTCAGTGCGCTGAGATGGTTGACATATAGGTGGGACATGTCCCTTGGAATACAGTGCATGTGCGGATTTTTACGTAGGAGAAAAAATGGTGTTTTTGCATTTTTCTTTTTTGCACAAATAGAACTATATAGGAAAAAAGGAAAAAGTCCGTAACCATCCCCACATATTTTTACTTTGCTTCCCTTTCAATATGTGCCCATCTACATAATGATTTTGAAATAAAAAATCGTAACATAAATACAACTTGGTATTTATGGTTTGTAAGTCAGCTTCATGTAGCATAAATTTTCTGTGTTCAACAGTTTTCTCTGGATTGCTGTAAATTTGTTTCTTTTTCTTTTTCTCTCTCTTGTATTTATGAAGTATGGTCACAGAAGACAGAATCCGTTTTCTTCTGTTGCCCTCCCTCCTGTCTAGAGACCCCAAGGCTCGCGGCCCCTGAGCTGGGAAGGGCTGGGAGTCTCAGGCGCTGGCGCTGTGCAGCCAGCTGCTTGCTCGGCATCGGCTCGGGGCCAGGGCAGAGCCTGCAGGCGGCTGGGAGTGGGCCTGGGGAAGGGACACTGTTTATTAGCATAAACAGTGCTCTTATTGGTGTCCTGTGCACCTTCTACTATAGCTGCCCTCTGCTATTTGTATTTGTTTTGCTATTTTAATAACCTCAGTCTCTGAAGCATTTACATAGGCGTCAATAAAAGAGACAAATATTTCCTTAATGAGTTTGATTGAAGAATCTTCCCTGTACTAGATTGAATTTCTAGATTTTTATTCCTAACAGAATGACAAAAATATTCCTATATTATATAACTGCTTGTGCACACAAACATTCCTGTTACCTGAAAAATGTGTATTTGTAGTCCCAGAAAATGAACAACAAATGAAAAACAATTCTGGAAAGCCTAGTTAGCATTTCATAGGGTTAGTTCTTTGAAATAACCACTTTCTCTTTATGTGTCAGCTCTTGTCCCCCTTTCTATCCCATCCATACTGAATCCATAGTCCATTCTAACAGCTACTCCCTTGGCAATATCCTGAACTTTCTTGCCCTCCCAGAATGCAAGCTCAGCAGAAATTAAACCCTGGATGCACCCCAACTATTTGCTTTTTCCATACCTGTCCTCAGGCTGCTGAATTCATCTGAAAAGCAAGTCATACAACCAAACGTGAATGAATGAATGAAGAGTGAATGAATGAATGAATGAGTGAATGAATGAACGAATGAATGAATGAATGGGAGAAATGTACTCTTCACCAGTATGCGAACAAGTGAAAAGTTGTGGCGGCGCAGCATCATTGTCCTAGAGGCGGGGCGGGGGGGGGGGTCATTGTGGACCGTGATAATCAGAGAAGGGGTGAGGTTTAACTTCTCTTCAGTGTTCTGCCATTATTTCTGGTAACTGCCACCAAGTGGGATTTTATGAAGAGCCAAACCCAAACATTTAACAACAAAACTAAAATTGTTTAAACCCTACATACCAGAGATAAACACCAAATAGACTTTTTGGTGTTTTCCACTAAAGAAACAATGACTGACTTGACAGAAAGTTTACGTAGGGAATAATGGGAGGCTGGAAGATAAAGTTGGGCCAGTTGATAGAAGACCTTCAAATGCTACACAGAGGATTGTAAAACATATTGGAAATATTTTGTTGTGGTTACCTGTCATCTAACGGTGACTTATCTGTGACTAAAGCTTTCAGGAGATACTCCAGAACTTGGCACAAAAGTTCCTTAAAGGTTATTCTTTTTCAGTTTAGATATTTACTGTCACTTATGAGATATGTTATGAATTTCAACTTCTTGTTTTCATTGAGTTTGCTTTAATACCCTTTACTCATTATGAAAGCAATAGGTATTCATCAGAAAAAATCAGAATATAAGAAAAGATTTTAAAAAGAAAAAAATCTTCCTTTTTCCTATACCCAGAAATAACCATTCTTAACATTTTATTGTCTATTTATATTTGTGTAATTTTTTACAACAAAGGGATAATGCTACACAGATTATTTCTTAAATCTTTTTTTACTATATCATGGTTATCTTTCCATATCAAGAAATATGCATCTATACTATAATATTTAATGGCCAGATAGTATCCTATTGCATACCATGATTTAATTAACCACTTCCCTAATGATGGCATTTAGGCTTATTTCATTTCTTCATCTTTATTTTTTTGTGGAAACATTTCCAGAGTATACCATCCTGAAAAGTTTTACCATTTGTACTGTCAACCTTATAAAAATAATTCATTTTCCCATATCCTGGAGCAATTTGGAAATTATCAGATCTTTTCCTGATATACTTTTAAAAAGAACTTTAATGCAATATTTATGCTAGTTGAAATTTTAATTTTTATGTAATTATATCTACCAGCCTTTTATGTTTTTGGCTTTGTCTTCATGCTTACAAAAGCCTACATCTTTCAGCATTATACTGTTTTCTTTTGGTATTCTAATGAGTTTTAAAAAGATTTACTCTTTTGATCTACTTGGGATATATTTAGATATAAGTTATAAAGTAATCATCTTTCTTAACTTTCCCCAAATGTTTATTCTATTGTCAGAAGAGAAATTATTAAACAATACATTTTTTCCATAGTAATTTAACAGTTCAAATGAGACCTACACTAAGTTCCAGTACATTTTTTTATCTATTCATATATTTTCTAGCTTGACCCCATGATTAACTGTGGTAGCACATTATTAAATTTCAGTGTTATATCCCACTTTATTGATTTGCTTTTTCACATTTTTAAAAACATATTGTGTCACTTCTTTTATTACAAGAATTTTAGATTATAATACCCAATTCTAAACATAAAAATTTTATTGATTTGGTTGGACTTGAGTTAAATTAGAGATTAATTTGAGGAGTTTTTCTTTATTTAAGTTTTTTTTTGTTTGTTACGTTTAGTCTCAGGAATTTTATATTTTTGTTGTTTTCATGAATGGTACCTTTTTCCCCCTTGTTATTTTTTCTAACTAGGTAATGTGGGAAAGTTGTCCTCTTGTAACTGGAAAACATTAAAATTTCCAATTAGTCCTAAGTAGTATCAAGGCAGATAACCATAAGCTGAAATAATGATCATTTTTGTCTCTTTTTCAGTATTTTGACTCTTTTTTTGTTTTTTTACTTCCTTTTAGCTTAAATGTTCAAAATAATAATAGTTTTCTCAGGTCTCTTCCTGTCTTATTTGTTTTTTCTCTGTTGATTTATCATTAAGATTGAATTTTCTAATAAAAATATTAAACATCTTTTTATTTTAAATTTACTGAGTGGTTGTCATGATGAATTTTTAAGTCTATCAAATGTTCTCTATCATTTATTCAAACTATTACATAATTTTTCTCCTGAGGTTGCCTAATGCTGAGAATTGCAGTCTTAGAATTATTTGTGTCTGTTTTCAAGTTTTTAAGGATAAAGCTTATATACAATTCTCTTATTATTTTAATCCCATCCGTATTTACCATGATATGTTATTCTTTTATCAGACTGCTGGATTTGACTTATTAATATTTTACTGCAGATTTTACATTCGTATTCACAGATGAGATTGACTAGCAGTTTTATTATTATGGGCGCTATCGTTTTTATCTTTGGTGTTAAATTTGACATTGTTAAATTTTATTCATTCTTTGAATAAACTTATATTGAATTTCTGATATGTGCCTAGAATGCTGCTGGGTACTGGGGATTAATTGGTGAGTAAGACCATAAAATCTCTTGGAGCTTTTAGTCTGGTAGTGTGGAGTTAAGAAAGCAGGATGTTAAAGCACAGCGATGCAAATCTGTAATAAGGGTGCGGGAAAAGCAGGAGGAGCCTCTGTCCCAGATTTGGGGAAATCAGCAAATGCTTCCTGATATCCAGCTGGATATCTCACGGGCATCCTAAATTTCATTTGTTCAAAATGAACTTCATGACTTCATCCATGAAGGGACTCCGCCCATTGTCCTCGCCACCTCACCCGGTTGCATCACCGTCTCCCGCAGGCCAGCAGCCTAGCTGCCAGCCTTTAGGATTTGTTCTGTTCCCCACGCCGAGCTTGTAGCTCCCTCCAGACCAGGCCCCTGCCTGTGCATGGCCCTGCCGGTCCCTTTGGTGCACACTCCCCTGCCGCTTGCACGTGCATGTGCACGGTGGCCTCCTTGCAGGATCCTCCACTTCCACTCTTGCCAAGCCTGAGCCCCTGCCCCTTTCCACCCATCGTTTATCAGTGCAAATCGGAGCATTTAGCCAGACGATTACATGATTTTTCTTCTGAGGTTTCCTGATGCTGAATCATCCTTGCAGTCTTAGAAGTGTTTATCTTGCATCTATTTTCAAGTTTTTAAGGAGAAAGCTTGCGTACTTCCTCACTGAAGACCCTGCAGTGTCTTCTCACTCCTCTCAGAAGAAAACCCAAACCTCTACTCCACCTGTCCTGGCCTGACCTTGGCTGACCTGACCTGACCTGGCCTGGCCTGACCTTGCCTGACCTGACCTGACCTGACCTGGCCTGGCCTGACCTGCGCTTTGCTCTTCAGACCCAGCTCGGTCTCCTCTTCCTCCTGCTGAGACGTGGGGAGCAAGGGAGGCTCCTTCTTCCTTCAGTCCTTACCCACTCGAAGCTTTCCCACCCAGGGCCTCCTGCCCTTCCACCGGCCCACGTGTCCTCCTGCCCTTTCTGCCGCTAGCTTTCCTGGCCTACTCAGGACATGAACGGACAGTTGTCCCCCTCTCAGATGGCCTTCCCTGACCCCCAGCTAAGCTCATCTCACCCCTCCCGTCAGTGTTCTGTCTTCATAGTAGGCGACAGGACTGAAGGCCTGTGGTACTGACTTGCTTGTTGCCCTGTTTTCCCCGTCGGACTCCAGGCTCATGAGAACAGCAGCTTGTGCCCATGTGCTAACGAGTGTTAGGAGAGGGACGGTGGTTCAGGCCTGACGCCACCGGAAACGAGCACAGTGCGTGTGCCTAGAAGAAGAGTAAGAGCTGCTGTTGATATAAGAGAGTAAAACAATTTTTAGAAGCTCATTTTCCTACAAACTACAAAAGACTGAGATAGGAAAATAGAAGCAATGAGAATCTATTAATAAACCATGATGAAATTTGCATCAATTATTCTTTTATGTTTAAAATGAAAAATAGCTGGTTTGACAAGGCTATAGAGCTTATACCAGAGGCCTTCAAAGCCAGTCTCCTCGCTTCCATTTTGTGAATCATGACTCCCCCGGAGGATGTGTATGGAGAGTGGAAAAATGAGCTCAGCAGAGATGAAAGGCTTGTCAGGGCCAGGGTTAGTAGGTAAAGGAAAAAAAGAAGCATCGGTACAGACTAGGAATACAGAATATTTCTGTGAGATACTTGTAAGAATTAGACCCGTTCAGATCTGTTGTGAGAAATCTGATGTGATGATTTGGAATATTTGATTGATTTAAAAAAGTTTTTCAAAACTTTTTGGGGGTTAAAATTGAAATTTGACCCAATAATAATAAAAATTATAATAGCTGTTTTAGTCAGCTGTTCTGTGGTAACAAATAGTCCTCAAGTTTCAGTGGCTCGCAGTAACAGAGGAGGTTTGTCTCTTGCCCACATTACATGTCTTTGGCAGATTGGCATCGGATCTCCTGCTCCCTGTGTCTTTTCATTCTGTAGTCCAGGCTGAAGGGGCAGCAACTATTTGGAGCTCGTAGCAGAAAAGACAGCCAGTGGAAGCATGCATTGGCTATTGAAACTTCTGCTCAGACGTTGTCTACGTCATGTCTACTCACAGGCTGATGGCCAACAAAAGTCACAGGGCCAAGCCCGTTGTCAATGGGTTGGGGATAAATAATCCTCCCACAGGATCCTGCAAACCACACGGAACTAGTGGACATCCCAGGGATATCCTGGGGATACCTAGGGAACCAGGAAGGGGACCGAGTACTTGGAAGCAGTATACAATGTGGTGCACTGGCAACCATTTGGTTCATTTTGGCTCAATGTACCACACTGGCAGACATTTTGGTTCAAGTATTTATTGAGTTACTATGTTTGCCTGGTGCTTGGTTTTCTTGATTTCCTTAATCTTCTGGAAATGTGACTTTAAAATCTCACTTGTCCATTTAGAGGCACAGCTCAGTGCCTGTTATCCTGGGAAGCTTTACTGGGCACCTCACGCTGAGTTTGCCTCTCCTGCCTCTGAGGTGCCTTAGAAAGCGCACGGGACACCCAGCTTTACCACTTGCCAGCCGCGTGGTCGGGGGCAGGCTGTGCCCTCTGAGTAAAGAGCATCAGAATGCATTCCTCCTAGGTGGCAGTGAAGCCTCAGTTACATTTTCACTTAAATGTGCTTTGTGACCAGAAAGGGTTTCTGCGAAGTGTAGGGATTTGGTTAACCTGTACAATATTCTTCCCGACTTCTCTGACCTTTCTGTCCTCCTTTCTTCTGTTCATCCACTCAACTGATATTTCTTGAGCATCTGCTATTAGGGACAGTCACTGCAGTGCTTAGGGACATGAACTCTGGGGCCAGACTGCCTGAGTTTAAATTCCTGTTCTACCACTTACTAGCCGTGTAACTTTGTTAACCTTACCCAGTCTCAGTTTTCTAATCTGTAAAATGGAAATAGTAATAGTACTCTATCCTTGGCTTATTGTGAGGGTCAAATGGATTAATGCATGGGGTTAGCTTAGAACTCTTCCTGGTGAGTATTATTACCCACTACCCCACTACAGTGGATGCTCTCCACGGGGCAGGGAGTTTCCGTTTCCTTTTTTCATGGCTATAGCCCGGTGGTAAGAACAGTGCCTGGAAATAAAAAACATACTCAACACATATTTGCTAAATGAATGAATGAATATGAGAAACCTTGTGGAGAAAAAAAATTTTTAGAGACAAAGTGTGAAATCATGTCCTAAGTGCTTTTGGTGAAACATGGTAAAATACTGTTCTTTGTATCATCCCATCCAAGTTTCCATAAGCAGTTACAGTAAAAGTTTGTGGAGATAAGTTCACTGACAAAAAATATCTTTGAAGATCAGTTTACCAGACCGTGAGTTCTTCAAGAATTGGGACCGTGTCTTTCTATGACTGAATCTACAGCGCCTCTCTTGATTCCTATTATCTCCTAGTAGGAGCTCAAGAAGTGAACAGATGACTGAATCAGTGAGTGGCTGTTCTCTGGGGTATTGATTGGAAGAAATGTCCCCCACCCATTCTATTTTTGAACTCCTGAGGCCTGTCAGTCTGTCTGGCAAATAACACTGCTGAGCAAAATTGCTTTAGTCGCTTAAAGAATTCCCTTTATGGAGTTGGGTTTTAATGTTTTGTCCTGTGTTGTTGTTTTAATTTAGTCAAAGGGTGATAGAAAGGGGTGGAAACATGGAATTAGCAACTGCAGTTATTATAGAGGTTTTGAGGGCAGGGTCTACCGTCTCAATTTAGTGTCCCCAAGACTTCTCCTTTTGAGAATTTCCTTTTCAAATCCAGGACTAGGAAATCTTTGCTTTCCCGAGTGTTGCATGCCTCCTCCTTTCTGCTAAGGAGCATGATATGCCTACTTGTGCCTCTTTTCATTTTGACTGCCTGGATCCCCAAAGCTAAACTGGAAGTTTGATTGTGGCATGCATATTTGTGTCTTTCGTTTCAGTGGTCTTGAATTTTACTCTCACTTACATTTCTCTGCACTTTAAAATTTCTATTAATATTTTAATATTTGGTTATGCATGTACTTACTGAAAGCCACCCCAGACCCCTATGGAGTGAGGCAAGTTATAAATAAATACACATTCATACACACATTCCTGCAGTCCTAAAACAGCTCATAGAAAGGCCTCTAAATGTGGTTGCTGACACTTAGGAAGAATCACCTTTCCATAGATCAAGTTAAAATACCCTGTGCTGTTTCTCTGTTGTCCCTGTGGCTTGTGTGGTGTAAATATGTTCTTTAAAATGTTTGGACTATTCAAGTGTAGCTTTCCGAAAATGAGCGGCCCGTTTTTGTGTTCTTTTAGTTTGCCAAAATAGTGCTTTTGCCTGAAAGTCTGTTGGCTTTTACAGAAAATTATGTTTATAAGTTAATGTTTTTCATCACTCCCTCGAAGGCAAGAATAGAGACGTCTGGTAAGTTCTTACCTTCTTGGGTAAAGGTAGACATTGTTGGTGCTCTGCCTGTTACTCTCAAAAGGGGACATTTTTGAGGAATTATAATTATTTCAGCTCAATTGGCAACTACTTTATTAGTATTTTGTAGAAGATGATAAATGTCTGCATAAAACCCACACTTGTCTACTTGGTATTTGTTTTAGGAGAAAATCATGCCTTATCTTTATGGCTGGCTGTCCCTGTGCAGTGATTTGTCAACACGGAGAGAGAAGAATGTGTTTCACCAGGTGACAGCACACTGCCACATCCATCAGGGTGGTGTCGCGGAGCTGGCATGCCCATCAATCAGCTCTTTAAGGATTCTGGCTGAATTCTAAATTCGCATGTGGATGAAAGATAGAGACAGGTCTTAAAGCGCAGCTCCCTTTTTCAGAATTGTTTTGTGAACTCCAGAGACACACAAGCTTGCACTTTTGCTCTGAACAGCTCAATGCTCTTCTCTTTTCTTTCTTGCTTCCCCACCTGGCAAAAACATGACTCTTTCTTCATGTCCAGCCCGACGTCATATTCTCTCTGGAATACTTCCCACCTCCTCGATGCAGAAGTCCTTGCATAGTGCATGTTAGGTGGTGGCAGTAATTATTTATAGTGTTGTGGCCCCTTGCCCCTCTGGGGAAGCACCTCTCCTTAAGTCCTGTTACAGAGCTATGCAAATGAGGAAAAAGTTATCATTAGTATTCACAGAGGAGAAAAAATCCTTGCACTTCCATATCTATAGTATATTTTCTCTGTTTTTGGAGAGAGAGTCTCTATAGTAAAGCTTAGTCACACTGTCCAAATGCTGTCATCACTAATGCTAATTAAGCCTATAGCCTCTTCTTCAACCTGCTGGGCACAGTGCTGCATAACACCTGTGCTCTTATCCTGGCCTTTAAAGATATTAAAATTTTAAAGTAACTTTTGTTGCAATTTTCCTTTGTATAAAAGTTTATGCATGTTTATTACAAAAAATTTAGCAAAAGCAGCCATACCAGAAAACTCATAGCCAAGTCACTCCCATATTTTGATATTTTAACCATCCCATATTTTGAGGGGAGGCAAGGTTTATACTATTTTACTACCTGCTTTTTCAAGAAAACTACTTATAAAGTTCATAGTACATAATATGAAAAGCCTCTGCAGGAGGCATATCCCCCTTCTGCAGAAGGCAGGTGCTGCACTGATGGATCATGAAGGACACCAAATAAAAAGAGACTGTGCACTGAATCCAGATTTGAATTCTGCTTTTGTCCCTTGTGAGCTATGTGACTTGGCCAAGCTACTTAAACCTTGGAAGTCTCAATTTCTCTATCAGTAGAATGAGGACGATTATGCCTTCCTTTCCCAGGCACTCTAAAAATGAAACGATTTGGTGCATGTGAAATGATTTGGTGCACATACTGCATCTGTTCCATAAGTTTGAGTCTGGTCAGCCTGCCTGCCTGTCCAGCTTCAATCTCATTGCCCGCTGGACGCCTGTCATTTGACCCTCCTGCAGTTTGTCAATCAGACCAGAATACCTCGTGCCTATTTGCTCATTACCTGTTATCCTGAAGCTGTGCCCGAGTGCTGGAGGAAGATGCAGAGGAAGGTAAAGGACTTGGACGAAGCCTTTACCTGGGGGTTCTGTTTATAAGAATATCTCTGTAAGAAAACTGCAGAGATATTCCTCATCCTAAATGAGACCTGTAGTTTAAAAAAAAAACCATTAATGTCTATAAAGAAAATAATTAGCAGAAAATGTTGATTATGTGTGGAAATTGCAATGACTAGTTCTCAGTCTTTCCGATTTGTAGGTGTAACTCAGCATGAGATGTTTGTTTTTTATAGGACGATCACTCGATAAGAGTGATTCTATCAGGACTAAAATAGCATTTTTCATTTGCACAAATTTACATGTTTAGGCAGCGTGCAAAATTAGGAGGAACTGTGGAAAGGAAAAATGATTTTCTTCTGGCATTTGAGGATGAGGGGGGGAAAAGCGCCAAGCAGATTGATGTAATTTGGGGCCTGAGAATGATTTTGTTACATATGCCCACCAGATCTTCACATTTCTGACAAATGAAATCTCTTCCTTTTGAAACTCTTGATACCTAGTTTGTGTTTTGGCACACTCCTACTTGTGCATTCTTTTTAGCTGATATTAACCACAGCCTAACCAGGGCAAGGGAGACTACAAATACCTACTCCGTTGAAAAGTATAATTTTGAATCAGTGGTGTTTAGGTTTCATTTTTTAATTTTTAAGCTTGGATTTTGAAACTGTATAAAAATTTATTTTTATTTTATTTTATTATTTAATGAGGAAATATTCTGGTTTATTTTACCAACTGCAGGGGGTTCAAAGGGCAGGGGCATAGGAAGCTACTTCCCCCCCCCCCCATCCTTTAGAATGTAAGTTCCAGGGGAGCAGAGATTTCCATCTTGTTTTTTGCTACATCAGTGCCCAGCAAGTAGTAGACTCTCAGTGGATCGTCTTTAAATGAGTAGCCCCAGAAACATTACTGAAAGCAGTAATAGGACCCCTAAAGTGTCAGCAGTCGGCACTTGGCGCTTTCTGGGGCAGTTTGAGGTCAAGATGTGGGTCAGACTGAACATAGCAGAAAGTGTTCTAATTACCTCATCTTCCTTAACACAGTGAAAGAGGAGCTTCTCTGGAATCTGGGAAGGATGGCCAGAAACTGCTGTCTGGGTCAGCACCTTCCAGCTGCCTAAGTTGTTGCTCTTTCCTCCCACGTGTCTTCAGAGATCAGCCCTGCCCCAAGTCCTCCGGGTCTGTCTTTGAGATTAAACAAATGGCGTGCATCTGACCCAAATCGCAGTATTACCTCCTTTTGGAACCTTTTAACTTATTTTCTATTTATCTTTGCCCAAGGAACTCTCGATAACAGTTTTGGACAGGTTGATTGAGGTCTAATTTACATACAGTAAACTTTACCCTTTTCAATGTAGGTTAGACATATGTGTAGTCATGTGACCATATTACAACCAAATTATAGAACATTTCCATCACTCCAAAAAGTCCCTTGTAGTGGGGTGGGGCTGAGTGGAATGGGTCAATGGGGAGAAAAAGGGACATCTGTAATATTTTGAATAACAACAAAAAATTTTTTTTAAAAAAGTCCCTTGTATTTGTTTGTCATTAATCCCTTCCTCCTGTCCCCAAATGCCATATAAATGGAATCATATATACCTAGTCTCCTGTACTTCTTTCACTCCACATAATGCTTTTGAGATTCATCCATGTTGTTGCATGGATCAGGAGCTCATTTCTTCTTATTTCTAAATGTATAGTTTCTGAGCAATTTAAAAAATTGCCCTCTCTATCCCCTAAAAGTAAATGTCTTACTCTTCCTGTCTATTTTTACAGAAGCTCTGTGAGTGCCAGAATGCCCATGACATACAGATGAAGAACTCTTATAACTCAGAAAATCTAACTAACAGGAGGATCTTGTGGATTTGTAACTTGCTGACAACATATTATAGTGTTTCTGAATTATAAAGATTTTTTTCTTTCCCAGTGTGTGAAATAAAATTTTCAAAGCTATTTGGTCCCAATAGAAAATTTAATATAACAAATTAAAAACGGTGCTTCATAAATGTAAAGTGTATAGCAATCAAACAGTTAACGCCTATTCATTGAAGTAGCGATTTCAACCTTTTTCATCTCACGGCACACATAACTGATTACTAAAATTTTGTGGCATATCAAAAAATAGATTTTTTGCCGATCTGACAAAAAAAAAGGTATACTTTTGATTCATTCACACTGGATGGCTATTGTGTTGGCTGTTGTCATTTTTTATTTGACAGTCTAAGGGAAAAGAGGTCAGTGCCCCTGACTAAATAGTCAGGTGTTGCATGTTTTAAAAATTGTTGTGGCACACCAGTTGAAAATTGCTGCATTAAAGTATCACCTATGGGTGTTTTTACTTTGGAGCAGCAGAGCTGAGTATTTGCATCTGGGACCATCAGACCCCAAAGCCTAAAATATGTGCTATCTGGTCCTTTACAGAAGAAGTTTTCTAATCCCTTAGAGTCACACTGTCCAGGTTCAAATCTCAGTTCTTCTACTTAACTGTGTGATGCTGGGCAAGCTGCTTGATTACTTTAAGCCTCAGTTTCCTGTAAAACAAATAGAGTAGGTGCCTTGGAAGCATTAAAACTCAAGGCCCCTTCTCCCCCCTCCAAGACCAACAAAATAGCTGATTATTTTTAGATTAAAAACTATCTACTAGATTTTAAACTTTGGTAGGTAGAGTCTTGAATTTCTCATCTTAGTTGGCCCCCAGTGTACCTTGGACATGGTGGGCTTTGGTAAACTTGTCCTAAATGAAAGTAAAATTGTATTAGTTGGGAACTAAGTGAATAAGTTGCCTATAAGTTTTAGCCTTGGCTCTTAACCACTTACTCATTTCAGAGGACAGTGTGAAAGACCAAGAGTTATGAGGGTAAAATGAGAATGATCCTAAATGTCCAACAACAACTGAAAAGATAAGTAAGTTAAAAAACACTCATCCAATGAAATACTATGCAGGAAATTAAAATGATAGTGAACATTATTAGTAACATTATTATAAAACATTAGCTTTAAAAATTGAAAAAAAATGGGAATACAAAATTGCATATAAACTACAATTAAAACAGGGAAGAAAAGAGCCTTCAAGTAACAGTTTTCACACTTCATCTATAAATATTGCAATGCTAAGGCCTCGTACTCAGAAATTCTGATTTAATATGTGGGACAGTGCCCTGGAATCTGCCTATTTAACAGGCACCCAAGGTGATTCTGGTGTGAACACTCCATCCACCAGACTTTAATAACACTGTCTTAGAAGAACTACATCAGTATATCTGAAGAATCCCAAAACACTGATTCGAAAGAATACATGCACCCCTATGTTCACTGCAGCGTTATTTACAATAGCCAAGATTTGGAAACAGCCCCAGTGCCCATCAGTAGACAAGTGGATAGAAGTGGTGGTACATATATATATACAATGGAATGTTACTCGGCCATTAAAAACCCGTGAAATCTTACCATTTGCAACAGCACGGATGGACCTAGAGGGTATTATGCTAAGTGAAAAAAGCCAGAGAAAGATAAATAGCATATGATTTCACTTATATGTAGAATCTAAAGAACAAAATAAATTAACAAACAAAACAGAAACAGACTGATTGATACAGAGAACCCATTAAAGGTTGCCAGAAGGGAGGGATGTTAGGGACTGGGTGCAAAAGGTGAAGGGATTAAGAAATACAGATTGGTAGTTACACAGTAGTTATGGTGATATGAAGTACAGCGTAGGAAATATAGTCAGTAGTAGTATAATAACTATGTGTGATGCCAGGTGGGCACTGGAGATATCAGGAGATCACTTTGTAAAGTACATGATTGTCTAACCACTATGTTGCACACCTGAAACCAGTACAAAATAATATTGGATGTAAATTGGAATTGAAAAAAAAAATTTATTTTTTTAAAAAATGTATCTTTATTGATTTCTTTATTGTATCTTTATTGAAAGGAGAGGGAGAGAGATAGAAACACCAATGATGAGAGAGTCATTGATCAGCTGCCTCCTGCACGCCCCCAACTGGGGATCGAACCCGCAACCCGGGCAAGTGCCCTGACCAGGAATCGAACCCCAATTGCCTGGATCTTAGGTCGACGCTCAACTGCTGAGCCACGCCCGGCCGGGCGAAAAAAAATTTTAATTAAAAAAATAAACCTTAATATTCAGAGCAGGTTTTACTTTTATCCAGAGCTTTTGCAAGTACGATTTCATTTTAACACGCAGATACTTGAAATCAGCAAGTTGAAGAAGCATTTTTGTATTCTGAAATATGTCATGAGTAATGTAAAAGATGCCCATAGACCCACCATCCTGTCTTAGCAAAATAGTAACATTCTGCCTTCTGTTTTCTGTTCCTTTTGAAAAAACTTCTGAATTTGATGTTCCCATTCTCCAGCATGATTTTATACTTTTACAACATATGTGCAAATTCTTAAGCAATATTTAATATTACTTTACACATTTTAAATTTTATTTAAATGTTGTTACGCTGTATATGACATCCTGGAACTTTATTTTTGTGCTTAAGATAGATTTGTGTGTTTTAACAATGTTGATTTGATATATATAAGTCCATTTTTTAATTTTCCATGCTCTGTAGTTTCCTGTTGTAAGAGATGCTACAATTTATTGATTCATCTCAAGATGGTATCAAGCTTTATCTAGTGTTTTGCTAGTACAGCTTTGCTGCAGACATTCTTATCTTTGTTTCCTTGGCACATATGGAGAGCTCTTCCTGTCCCTCTAGTGTGGTCCACAAAGCAGCAGTGTTGGTATCATTTGTGAGCCTTTGTTATATAAAAAACTGTTTTGAATTTTTCAACTAGTTTCAGTGGGATTGTGGATAAGTTTTTTCCCTCCTTCATTTTTCTTCTGTGCTGGTGGTTATTTTATTTGGTGCCTTTACAATGAATAAAGGAGATTTTAAATTTACCTTAATCCAATTTATTACATTATGACTAAGTTTATAAATTATTTTAACCTTTTAAAAAGTAAGTTGTTATATCCATTGAGCTATTCAAAGGATCATGGCTGATCTGTTGTACTGATATGCAGCAACCTCTAAGATCTCTTATTATGGGAAAGCAGAAATGAGTTGGACAGTGTGTATGATTATATCTAACTTTTACATTAAGAAACAGGAAGGGAGAAAGGATTGAAGATATATATGGTTGTATATGTAAATACAAAGTATCCCTGGAAAGACACAGAAAAAACTGGAACCATCCCATCCCCCTTTCCAGGAACACAGAAAGACTTGGGATCCCTCTCTGACTACGGCAGTGATAGGGGTAATTAGGAGTGAGAGCTAGCCTGGGAACATAACTGTTTATAATACATAAATCACCATTTATCACATAGTTTCTTTAGGGAAAGACCATCAGCAAACCACATGTTTGTTCTACGTGCTACCTGTGTTGGTGGTACAAACAATAAAGGCATTACTGAAACCGGCCAGGCCACCACTGGCTGGAGTGAGGATGGGATAGTGGAAGTCTGTTCCTGCTGCTGGAGGGCAAACGGGGAATAAGTTGTTTCTTGGTAGCTAAATCAGGGAGGCTTCTCTGCTGTATTCTCACATTGCAGCAAAGGAGACCAGACCTGAGTTCAGTCCAAAAGTACTTTACAAGGTAAAACAAGGTGGAAAAGAGATGGGAAAATGAAAATAGGAGAATGGAAATTCAGGAGAACCTTCAAGAAGGTTACAGACTTGAGGACCGTTGTCTTAGCATCATGTCTAAAGTGTGAATAATTTTATCATCTGGTGAAGAACCATGTGTCCCTAGCATTGGTTCAGGGAACAGTACTCTCAAAAGGTAAGGATTGGTGGCCGTCTCAGTTGGTAAATAGGTTCATGACCTCATGTGAGGCCTATCCTTTCATGCCCGAACCTTGGGTTTTCCTTTAAGAATATAGGAAGTCGACAGCCATTTGTTCTCCAGCCAAGTATTGGGGAGATGCAATTTATTTCCTAAGATGTGCTTGTGAGCAGTTGCCTTTGAGAAGTTGAAAATAAAAAAGCAGAATAGTTTACTCATCTGTAATTCAAAGAACCAGCAGAGGTATTTATCTGGTGAGCCATTTTTCCGCAAAGACTTGAATGAGTTCAGTCCATGATTCTCAGGTTGTGTTTGTACTTTCACTGACCAGCAGAACAAGAACCCCTCCTTCCCCCTGCTCTCCCTCCTCCACCCTCTATGATGGAGTAACCTCCCGACACCAACGTCACAAACACGGGGGACCCTTCACTTCTTGGCTGGCAGTTCCCTGCCCGTCACATGCTGTCTGGTTTGAGTGGAATCCACTTAGCTTGGAAGAGTGCAGGCTCTCTGTGGGGATTGTGCAGGTCCTGCTGCTATGTTGGGAACAGGAATCACAGTGGCCTTGGGGATGTTAGTGCAATGTCCAGGGAAATCCAAGTTTTATTCTGTCTGCTCACTGAAAATAAAGCTTAGAGTTGAGACTCATCCTGGATAGGATTGGGTGCAAGGCCCTGATTTGTCCAGAGTAGACAGTTTGCGCTGGGCGTGATAGATGTTAGGTAATAGAAGAAGCTTGGGTGGGTTGAGTGGGGTCAGGTTTGGGGGCCTTGATTGCCAGGCTCAGTTAGAAATTTATTCTGTGAATAATGGGGAGTCATTGCATGTTTTGTGGAATGGGAGTAATGTAATGCAAGCGGAATTTGCTGAATTAGTCTGGCAGTAATGTTTAGGACACAGCAGACACACACTAAATAGTAGGATTTTTTGCAGCAGGTCAGGTATGAGTAGATGAGAGCCTGGGTCAGGATGGTGGCAGAGAGACCAGACTGAAGAGACAGTCAAGGAATGAAACAAATATGATTTTAAAAAACACAAAACTAACCAGGCATGTTGAGTGAGAATGAAAAAGTGAAATGACAGGCTTCAGTGTTAGAAAAACTGCTATCATTGCAGCTGACGGGGAACAGATATTTGCTTTGCCTTACAGATTTATGTGTGGAGGGGGGGAAAGCACATAGAGGGTTAAAGGCAACCAGGAGGACAGTTATCAAGGAAACTAAAGAAACAGACAACTTCAGATAGTGGTGTCTAGTTAGCAGCATCATATATTAGGGGACTGTAGATGGGAGGATGGTGAGTCTCAAGACCGATGAGACCTCAGCAAAGACTTTCCTTTGGGATTCAGAGGTCACTGGTGACGCCGAGAGGTGCAGTTTGAGTCGAATGGTGAGATCAGGAGTGATTTGGAGCAGTTAAGCAGAGAACAGTGCTGAGACGATGGAAAGAAAAGGTATAGACCATTTGCCTCTGAAGTTTCACAATGAAAGGAAGAAGGGAAATGAAATTAATAGCAACTGTACAGAAAACCAAAGCTTGTAGTTGGGCTAAGAAGTGTGTGTGTGTGTGTGTGTGTGTGTGTGTGTGTGTGTGTGTGTGTGTAGAGGAAGAATAGAAAATGATAAGATCTGGGGGTGAGGTGGGGTGGGGTAGATTTCAACCCTTGAGCTTGATTCCTATGTGTAAGGCATCCTTGAAGATGTCTCTACACACTAATGGCTTTAGATTTTCCTCCTTTGTAGATGCAGTCACACAGTATCAGGTAGATCTTTTGCACTTACATGGTCCCTGAAGTTCTGTTGGGTAAGAGGCTGGGAAGGCAGGGCCGAAGGAGCAGATTTTCTGTGCTCCTCCTGCTAGTGCGTGGAAGTAGAGGAGAAAAGGAAGGAGGTAATTTATATCCCACCCCCCACCCCAACTTCACAGTATAATTTCACATCCAGCCAAGACTGGTCTCCTGACCCAAAGTCCAGTCCAGATCATTCTTACTGCACCTTGCTGTCAGGTTGGGGGCCTCAGAGGAGGGAAAGGAAGTCCTGCTGTCCACCGAGAGTCACCAAAACCAGGTCATGGCTTCTCCATGCCAGTTGCTGTTAAAGAATGGGCTGAGAATACACTGCTCAAAGTGACCAGGTTGTGTCGTCTGCAAAGCCAGAGTCACCCAGATGGAAACCTGACTCCAGCTGGCCAGCCAGCAGTGCAGTTACTACTCCAGACAGAAAGCTTCTGAGTAATGCAGCTGTAGTTTCTGTTACAGTCTGTTCTCAAGTGGCAGGTCACAGGCATCATGACTTGCAGAAGCAAGTGAATCCTGGAGACGCCGTCCTGACACCCGGCCTTCCTGACTGCTGGGCGGAAACTGATTCCCAGCACCTGGTTTGTAGGGCGGACCCCACAGACAGCAGGGGCTTGAAGCATCGTGGCAAAGGGAAAGAGCCCACTTTTAAACTTACTCAGAGTTTACCTGGATATACGGATGCTGGGTCCACTGAAGGACCGCATTGTTCCCTCTCCTCCTGCTTCCCGTCAGTCTCCAGAGTGTAGTACTAAGCGTAGGTGGCCCCGTTATTGCCGATGGTGTTCTTGTGTCTGAAATAAGCACCCAGATAGAGTCACTCTTGAATTACAGGCACATGGTTAACATTTCCAGCATTCTGTAAAGCTCCCCCTGAGGACGAGAGAAAAGACACAAACAGGGATGGGGTGAGGGCTCCAAACCGAAGGGTTCAACATGGGACAAGTTGTGAATTGCTACCTCAGTAGTAAGGGAGCACCCATGAAGCCAGTTTAGTTGAGCTAACACCTTGCTGGGAGTCATGAAACTTACCTGGGGCTTCACCAGGCCTCTTTTGTCTAAATAGGAAGAAACTTGAAAGAGGAAAACCAGGTTTCAGACCTGGAACCAGGCATATAGTCAGTCCTCATTACTCTCAGATTCTATATTTGCTAGTTTGCCTGATTTATTGCTCTAAAGGTGCTTATTAAAGAATGACCAACTGGGTAATTGACACTTCTGAAGAATGAAAAGTTGGTGTGGTTACATTTCCTTGCGGCCGTTACTGGGACGGGGCCACCAACTTAGAGCATCTCTGAGATGCGTTGCCAGACAGAGATCAGAGCTGGCGGTCTTCGGAGCTCTGGAGCAGCCCTGCTCTGGCTCCTGTGCCCAGAACTCTTCCCAGGGAGTGCAGAGGGAAAGCGATGGCCCCTGGAGAGATGTGGTCATTCAGGCAATGGTCTTCCTATTAATTGCAGTGAGTAACTCAGTACTGAAGTCCAAGTGATAGCCACACATAGATTGTGGGAAAATGTTTGGCAGTTTTTCGTAAAGTTAAAAGCTTATCAGTCCTATAACCTAGCAGTTCCACTCCTAAGTATTTATCAAGAGGAATAAAAATACATGTTCACAAGTAGACTTGTACAATAATATTGATAGTAACTTTATTTATAACAGCCCTAAAATGGAAACAACCAGATTTCCATCTGTAGAGTAATGTGGTACAAGTTGTGGTGTTCTCATGCAGTGGACTCCTATTGCTCGGGATAAAGAGGAGTAAACTGTTGATGCCCTTAGCGGAGTAGATGAGTCTCAGGCTCATGCTGAGTGAATAAAGGCAGACACAAGGGCACGTATTATATGAGCCCATTTGTATGATGCTCAGAAACAGGCACAGTTAATCTACGGCAATAGCAGTGAGAACAGTGGTTGTCTTTGAGATGTGGGGATTGACTGCAGGAAGCAGGAGGGAACACCCTGGAGTGATGGAAATACTCTCTATTTTTATTTTGTTGGCGGTTACACAGTTGGGCTTCTTTATCAAAGGGTATCAAATTGTACACTTAAGAGCAGTATGTATTTTATAGCATGTCAATTTTCCCTCAATTAAAAAAATATACTATTTTTATAATTTTCTGTGAATCTATATTATTTCAAAATCATAAGTTCAAAAAAAGTACACTGTGATTTCCATTTGTTTAAATATCTGGGAACATGCTTTATGGCCTGCATGTGTTTAATTTCTGTAAATGTTTCATGTGCACCTTAAAGCAATATGGAGTTGCCATTGTTGGGTACAGTATTCTAGATTGGTTACTACGGTTGAGTTTGTTAATTGTGTTGTTCAAATCTTTTGTATCCTCACTTAATTTTTTTTGGCCTGTTTTGTGAGTTAAAATATCTTACAATCTTTATAGTTTTGAACATATTAATTACAGTTATTTTAAAGACTATATCCTATGACTCTGTTTGGGTCACATCTAGGTCTGTTTTTATTGTCTTCCTTTCTTAAACCCATGCTCTGGAATGCCTAGTAATTGTTGATTGAATGCAGACATTTTTTATAAAGAATCATAAACACTACAGAGGATGGTATCTTTCTCCAGAGGCTACTTTTGCTTCTCATAGGCAGTGAGAGTCTGGCAGACCACCTTAATCTGATGAGGGACCAATTTAAGTCTCAGTTCTGGTATTTTAGGCTATCATGGTAGGGAGGAACCCTTCAGGGGTCCTAACGAAAAGCAGGGGATATTTACCTGGGCTTTCCTTTTATTGGTGGGCCCTGAACTCGAATATTAATTCTTCCAACATCATGAAACAGTCAAAAGCTCCATTTAATTCTCCAGCCTCTTGGCGCTGCCTTCTGCTTGGTTTACCTCATTTATCAATTAGCAAATGCTTAGGGAGGCAGAATGTCCACCTCCCTATGTCTCTGTGTGCCCCTTCTCTTTGGGATTTCCTTAGTCTGCCATAGATTATCCCACTTCTTGCGCCTCTGAGCAGCTGCTTTCTGCTTGGCTGCTCAGCAGCTCTGCTCTGGGCCTCTCAAAGATCAGTAGGTGTCCTGAGAAGGAAAGTGGTACAATGAGTTGCCTCAGTTTTATTTCTCTTTTCCCTAAGATCTTGCCCTCTTATGTCCTGGCTGCCTTCGTAGCACTTGAGTGTCTTTACACAGGTTTTTAACATAATTTTTATCCAGCTTTTCTAGTTGTGTTCAGTGGGAAGCTGGTCTGATATAGTCTCTCAGAGCCACAGCTGGGACTCCTCCTTAACCCACCCAGTGATCTCCCCACAGGAGCCAGACCACCATTGCCACCCTGAGATTAGAAGTGGTTTCTTTCTGTATCATTGCCCCAGAAAGTCATCTTCTTTTCCTGGGCTTTGCAAAGGGCATATTTGAATCTGGGGTTGCCCAGACCTTTACACCTACCCTCCAGTTCCAGTTTCCAGTCATGATGCCAGGGGTTGCTTTCTGGCATGTTGAGAAGGACTGTGCATACCCTACCCAGAGGGAGCCCATGACCCTAGTTACCTCTGTGATTGGTACTTGAATGAAAAGATGCTTCGATATCTCTGGGGGAGGAAATAATATAATGATTATTGCTTTCACTTCTGCTGGCTTGAATTTGTGTCTTTTAGCTCCTTGAATTTTACTGAACTGCCATGAAGAATAAATGTGAGAATTCTGTATGTAAAAAAGGATAGGAGCTCAGTATTCATGAATATGATTCTTTCAGTCCCTTCAAAAGTGGAAAGAGTTTATAATAAATGTTATTAAGGCCCTAGAATAAATTTAGGCTAAGGAATGCACATTTAATGCTAGTAAATTTAATTGGAAGTCTCAGCAAAAAACTCTTTTGTACTGATTTCTGCCAAGGAATGGAAAAGAGATTCATTTTGAAGGCATTCCCAGGGAGGACTGAAGATACAAAACTCTTGATGTTTTGTTTTTTTCTGAACAGTTCACAAGATCAGTGATTCCCAGGCTTTCTTGAAATGCACCTCATTCCCTGGCGCGCTTACCACTGAAGGTGAATTCTCCCTTTAAGAAGAAGAAAATTTTGGTGGAGAGCTACCCAGCAAGGAAAGGACGTGTGGCTATTAAGGTAAGTGAGTCATTTGTTTAGAGGATGGGAAGGGAGGGAAGTAGCTTATGGAGAAAATAAAGAGCATCTCCTTTATTGTGAGTGGAACTCCAGAAATGGGCAGTATGAATTTCACTAAATACCAAGTTAAAAGATCCTTGTTACTGATGATCTAATTCTAGATTTAATTCCCAGCTCTTCTCTGACCAGCTGAGTAAACTTGGACAAGCCACTTCAATTCTCTGAGCCCCAGTTCTTTCATCTATTAAGGAAAATTTCATATGAAAATGTTTTGCAAATGGGAGAGAGTAACATAAAATGTAATCATTGTTTATTGTTTTACTGCTGTTATAAAATGCCATGGAATAGTTAGTGGCCTTGTGTCTCGTGGTGTATTTAGACCATAGAGCTTGGAACTGTGAATTGAGGGACTTCGCCTTGTTCCCCACCTGCCTGACCTCTAACGACAACATCATACCATTTTTGGGGCTGCAGATACCTGCTAACTACTTTTGGGAATTAGGGGAAAGGATAGAAGTAAAGGACAAGATCAAAGGAAAGAAAAGAACTATCTGTGTTGCTGTTATGGCAAGCATTGGTTAATTAAAAATAAATAATGGATTTTTAAAAACCCTTGTTGAACATATATTATGACCTCGGTACTGTTCTAGATGCTTGTTCCCTCATGGAGCTGATGTTCTATTATGGAGGGAGACAGATAGTAAATAATGCACAGACTAGAGAAATAAGTAAATTATTAGGACATTAGAAGCCAATAAGAACATGGAAAAAAGAAAAAGAGCTGAGTAAGAGGATTTGGGGGTGCTGGGTGGGGCGGGAGTACAAATTGCAGTTTTAAGTGGAGTGGCCAGCGTTGGCTTCATTGAGGAAAGACAGGAGAAGACAGGAGGCCGGGGTTAGCCCAGGGCGTGGTCCAGGCAGAAGGAGAAGCTGATGCAAAGGTTCTGGGGAAGGAACCTGGTGGGGCATCGCAGGTACGGACAGAAGGCCAGTGTTCTGGAGCAGGTTACTGGGGCTGGAAAGTATTAGGAGGTGAATTTGGAGAGGCAGCGTTGGCTCAAGGAAATAATGTCATTTCCTTGTTTTAGATATGTAAGAAAAGTTACCTTCTTTTCTTTTTGTCTACCTGGTTTATTCTAAATGTGTTTCCTCTGCAATTAAAACACACGAGCTCACACACACACTAAATTAATTACGAAATGACCACTGTATTAGTGTCCTATGGCTACTGTAACAAGTATGACAAACTAGGGGGCTTAAAACAGTAGAAATTTATTGTCTCACCGTTTTGCAGGCTCGAAGTCCAAAGTGAAGGTAGGGCCATGCTCCCTCTGAGATGTGTAGGAAGGATTCCGTCCTTGCCTCTTCCTGGTGTCGGGTGGTGGCCCGTCAGTCCTTGGCATTCCTTGCTTTGCAGCTCATCACTCCCGTGTCTGCCTCTCTTGTCACAGGGCATCATCCCTGTGTGTTTGTGTTGTCATGTGGCCATCTTCCCTCTTCTTATAAAGATACCAGACATATCGGATTAAGGGCCCACCCTCCTTCAGTGTGACCTCACTTTATTCCACCTGCAACAACCCTATAGGTACTGGGGGTTAGAACTTCAGTATATCTTTTGGGGAGGACACAGCTCAACCCATAACAGCCACCTTAAAAATAAGCAATCATTATTACTATTCCCATCTTGCAAGTGGAGACACAGGCTCAGAATGCTTAAATGACACGCCCAAGGTCAGAGTCAGTAAACAGAAGAGCCAGGTCATTACAATTTCACCATGCCACTCCTGTGCCACTGTGGCAGTGACACGAAGATGGAGGGGACAGGGAATGGCCGTGGCTCTGGACAGGAAGTGCACACGAACAACATTGCAGTCCCCATCCATATCATACCGCCTGAGACCCACATAGCTCCAAATCGATGCTCTGTCTCAGCATCCCTATCAAAGGGGAGTAGAGGCCCCTTCCACAGCCCACCCCCCATTTCGCGTTTCATTCCACAGCGTGGCAAATGTAGGAAACAGATGCTTTTTCTCTCCGTTAGGAATTTTTCCAGAAAAATAACACTGTAGTGTCTGTGGCGTGTGCACATTTTGTGACAGGTCCACATGTTTCTTTCTCACACAACATAGGAGAAAAACTATGGCTCTCCGAGTCAGTCGGAATACAGTAGAAATGGGATTTTGAAAGCATTGATTATGTTTTACTTTCTCATTATATTTAAAAATTCCTTCTTAACAGGAAATTTGTCAGCCATTTGTGAGCCTGAAATCAACACGAGAGCCTTATTTTAGGCTTAGTCTTGAGGTACACCTGAGAACGTAGGGAAGGACACACCGAAACATAGGGAATGTGTGACATTCCTGGGCCAGGCTGAAAGTGGACGCAGCCACCAAAGGCTGTAGCCCCAAAGGAACGTCAGAGTCTCGGTCAAAGAAAGCAAACGCTTAAAGCTAAACCCTAAGTCTGGGAGTTGAGACAAAACCGTGGTTGGAAAAATATGTCCTAAGATCAAAACTGGAAACATCTGAGCTCTATGAAGAAGTAGTAGGGGGGACGAGTTGAATGGTTCTGAAAATTGGGAAAGGGTTGGGGAGGCCTGTTGTCCTTGGCCCTGACTGTACAGTGTGGGGGTAGAGGGGGAGGTGTTGGGTAAAACTGGGCAGCCCCCTACCAGCTTTTCTTAAACATGTTGTTAGCCATTTTTTTTTTTTTTTTTTTTTTTTGGTGGTTGTTACGTAGTCTTTTAGTTTCTTTTCAAGGTCCCTTCTTTTTATCTCTGTTCTCAATATGTTTTTATTCCCTCTGAGTTCTTGGGCTTCTCTTTCCACATAACAGCTGACGGCTTTGGAGCTGTGTGTCAAAGCATATGTTCTTAGTATCAAAAGGAGAGAAAAAAGCTGCCTCTCTTCCAAAGATGCTTCTACTCTTTGTTGAAATCAATTTTTTTTTTTTTTTTAATGCTGAAAGTGTGTGGAAAGAGCAGGGTCTTTATATTTTTCTACCGAATTAAAAGACCTCCAGGTGTCGTTTGATGTCACCACCTCTCCCCAGAACACAGTAGATCCCAAGGGCCTGCCAGGGGGCTCAAGGTCCAGTAAACACAGGTGCACCCCATCGACTTCTGATGATCTGGCTGGCACTTTGCAACTGCAGGTAAATAGTTGTTGCTGCTGCTGCTGATGGTGAACAGCCAAGCAAGTCAGGGGTCACTGGTTTGAATTACTTCCCGGCTACAGACATTCTGGGAAAATACGAGGCTTTTCACAGGAAAGGTGACGAATATTAGAACTTAGAAGCTTATTTAATCCCTCTTCTCACTGTGGAATAGAAATAACATCCTCTTCATTTCCCAGTAGTGGTAGATTGTTGACCAATGAGAAACAGTGAGGCCTTTAGTTACAAAATATTTTATTATAAAATATTTACTAATTTGTTTTTGTTCAGGTGAAATTCACATAACATGAAATTGACCATTTTAAAGTTGAACAATTCATCAGCATTTAGTACATTTATAGGGTACAGCCACCACCTCTCATTCCAAAACGTTTTTATCACCCCAAAATAGAGCATCGTACCCCTTAAGCAGTTACTCCCCATTTCTCCTTCCCCTCAACGACCCTGGCAATCACCCGCCTGTTTCCTGTCTCTGTGGATTTACCTGTTCTAGCTATTTCATCTAAATGGAATCAAACACTATCTGATTCCCTGTGTTTGGTGAGACATTTATTTTTAATTACGAGTCATTTATGTTTTCAGTCTTCCCTTATGGTTACTCCAGGAGAGCTGGGGTGCTATGGGAGTGTTGACTTCTCTTTAATTAGAATCTCCAAGAAGAAAATCTCTTCAGGAATACCTTCTTCAGGTTTATTGCTGGTGGGTTTCTCTTTATGAGACAAGTAGTGCTTTAGAATTGAGTTACTTAGTTTGCAAGGATATGAAGAATTCAGCTTAGTTTCATTTCTATCCTGAGACTCAACCTCCTCCAGCACCTTCTCCTCCCATCTCCAATTTATGTCATTGTCTAGTGGTCTGAACACCAGTTTATCCCATCATCCAAATGAACCTGTAATTGATATTTTGGCATTGGGATAGCTAGAGATTATATTGCTAGCCTAAGCAGCAAAGCATAGTCTCCCCCTCCAGGGAGTTAAATGATACCAACCATTGAAGATGAAAATTTGAGAAATACTTTACACTCTCATCTCTTGGGGAGGCTGATTGTCCCCCCTCTTCTCTTCTCTCCTCTGTGAAATAGAGGCTGCTCAGGGAGGGCTCTGGGATACAGCACAGGCTTGAAATGAGATTCCTCTCTCCATCTGCCAGACGTAACCCAAGATGAGTTGCACAGATGAAGCTGGCAGAGAAATAGGGAACTGGATGGCATACAAGTTTCTGAGGGGACCGAAATTCTAGTTAAATCCTTTTGCAGGGGCAAAAGAACCTGCTGGTCTAATAATGCAAAACCCAAGAATTAAGTTGGTGCACTGCTAGTGGTTTCAGCCAGTGCAACCTCTGTGAGTCTCTTTAGACCCCCTGGGAGTGTTATTAACATGCACTGTGGGATGACAGTTAAATACAGGGCAAATTATGGCTTGTCTCCTTCAAATGATGATTATCAGGTACTGTGTTATGTGCTAGGTATGACTTAATCATCAACTATCTGCTCCAAAATTCCTCTTCCAGGAGCCTGAAAATAGCACCTTTAGGGTAATAATGGGTTTGACAACATAACAGCAGAGTGAAGGATGGGGTGGGGTGGGGCGTTTTTGTTGACTCCTTTCCCCTCTCTAGGTCCCTCTCTCCCTCCTCCTTTCTCTCATCTCTCCCTCTCTCCATTAGCAAGTATGGAACTTGTTATGTGCCAGACCCCTTGCTGGGGGTTAAGGATATGCAAGGACCCTGCCATGCAGGAGTTCTTGGTGGCTCCCGCTTTCCCTTCCTCTGCCCGCTGCATCATGTTCTCCTGCTGTTACCGAGAACTGTAGTTGTGTGTTTGCCTGTCGCCCGGAGCAGGAAGCAGCTTCTAAAGGCCAGAATCCTTCCTGCCTTTGAACCATTGGATCTACCGTTGCCCAAGCAGAACTTTATTGAATTGAATCCAGATATGTAAACAGATAACCGGATAAAATGTGATTAGTGATATTTGAGAGAGTTTTACACAGAGTGCCCGGGAAGCAGAAAGGGCAGAGTAAACAACTGCCAAAGGGAGCGGGGCCTCCCAGAGGTGTCATTTGAGCCGTCTGGGAAGATGAGAAGGTGTTTGCCAGACAAGCAAGGGGGGCGCACATTCTCGAGGTCACACCTCCACGAATGTTTTTTGGGAGGGGCCCTTCAATGCTCTAAATCCTGCCCTTTCTTTCTTTAATGAAACTTCAGGAAATAACTGCTTGATTTGCCAGTAGCTTTGGATTAAGCCCAGGGACAGCATAGGCATCTCTTCCAGAAAGTCACAGCCTTCTTTCTTCTAGGGGCTGGAAAGTCACAGCCTTGTTTCTTCCAGCACCAGAAATTCTGTTGCATTCTTTACCCCTAAAATGCCACCTATTCCAGTCTTCCTTTTCCTTATTGAAATAAGTGGGGGGAAAATTATTTCCTTTCTAAGTTGGAGCCAAGTGGAGCCAAGGTTTCACTTTAGAGGGGAGGAAATCTTTTCCCTTTTGCCCTTCTAGGTTCTTTGGCTGGCCTAATGATTAAATTGACATAAAACAGATTAACAGGAGAAAAACAAATTTAATTTGGTACATGCAGGAGCCCCAGGGAAACATGAAAGGCACACAGACCATCTGACTGGAGGCTTTTCTGCCCCCCTGAGCTCAGGAGAAGGGGTTTGGATTTGAGACTTCAAAGGGGAGGAAAGTGGCTCACAGAAGATGGGAAGAGCAATTTTTGTTAAACAAATGTTTGCCGTGTCATGAAGATAAATCTTTTTTTATATAACAAGTTTTCTCTGGTCACAGCTCTCTTCCTGGTGCAGGACCCCTATCTAAATTCTTTTGGGCAGTTAAGGGAAAGGTAAAAAGCTCTTCCTGAGTCTACTGGGCCCTGATTGTCTTCAGCTGGAAATAATCCACATGCCAAAGTGGCACATTCTGGGGCGGCCTGCCTAAGTCCGATAGCTTCCATGAACCTTTCACCATTTCAGCAGGCGTACACTGAATGCCTCCCACAGAAAAGGCTCTGCTCCGGAGTCTAGGCTTCCAAAGAGCAAACAGTGAGACAGTTTCTGCTCCCAAGGAGACTTGACACCAAACAGGAAGCTAATGTCAGCACAGCCTCTCTACTGTTTACTAGGAAAGCAAAGTCTTTTGGTTACATCTGTGCACACAGAATTGGCACTGAAACTTCTAAAATAGATGATGGTGATAGAAAAAAGAGAAAAAAGAAAAAACACAAATGTTTTCCATTTAAAACAAATAAATAAATAAATAGATGACCCTGTTTCTAAACTGAAGTTCAGAGGTCCAAGGAATAATAAAGAAAGCTACACTTACCACTGGAAGATTTACCAGAAAAAGGAAGAAACATCTTCACCCTAAAATTTATTGGACACATATTTTAAGAAACCTTAGAAAGTCTATTCCATGCAGAAAAATAGCCCCAAAAGGGGCATTTAAGACTGAACTTAAATTTTACATTAAGTATTTGGTTATATATACTTACGTATTTCAAAAACATCTGTGTATTATTTTGTTTTTATTTATTTTTGATGAATATTGGTGTCTTTTTGTGACTTACTAATTTTCTAGAGCTGGAACCCCAAATTTAGAATTCTGATTACCACACAGATCAGTTTGTGTTTTACCAAGGATTGTCTTGCTTTTCTTATCTAGGAACAACTAAGTTCTCGAATTGGGTAGTGCCCGTAATAGGGACGGTTGCTCACCCTGATGCCACGATTTCAGAATGCCTTCCCTCTCCTCTCTTTCTCTGTCTCTTCCTGGCAATACCTTAGTTGTCCATAAAGGACAAATTCAAATGCCAGCTCTGTCATAATCCATTCTCTGACACCCATAACATAAATCCTTAAACCATTGTTTCCCAAAGTAGGTTCCATGAACAGTAAATTCTGAGGAATGTTAAAAGATAGTCCTTAAAATGTCGGTGGTCCAGTTTAAACAAAGTTAAACAGGATTCTTTATTATAGGACTTGTCAAACTGTAGGCATCGAGAAGGAAGTACAGTGAATAATGCTTCCCAAAATTATTTGACCACAGAAACCTGGATAATTTTTCTCAGGAGTTGTATTAGTTTCCTGTTTGCTGCTATAACAAATTATCATGAAGTTAGTGGCTCAAAACAGCACAAGTTTATTATCTTACAATTCTGGAGGTAAAAGCCTAAAATGAGACAGCAGGGCTGAGTTCCTTCTGGACACTTGAGGTGAGAATCCCTTTCTTGTATTCTCTAGCTCCTGGAGGCCACTGCTTTCCTTGGCTTGTCGCCCCTTCCTCTATCTTCAGAGCCAGCAATGTAGCATTTTCTAATCTCTCTCTTTTTCTGACCCCTGCTTCTGTCATGGCATCTCCTCCTGTGACTCCTGACATTCTTGCCTCCCTTTTAAAAGGATGGTTGTGATTGCATTGGGCCTACCTGGAAAATCCAGGATAATCTTTCCATCTCAACATTCTTACCTTAATTAAATCTGCACAGTCCCTTTGCCATGGAAGGTAACATAGTCACAGTTTGCGGGGATTGGAGACTGGCCAACTCTGAGGGGGCGAATATTCTGCCTATCCCAGGACATGTGTTCTGCAGCAGTTAGGGAAAGAATCCCTTCACTCCTCGATGGATATCTGGGTAGAACACCACAACCACGACTTATAACGTTATTTCTAAAGACAAATAAGTTGTGATGCAAAACAAATTCACGTCTGATACACAACCATGGATAACTCTGAGCTGTTGTATAGCAACCTCAGCAATCATATCAGTAAAGATCACTAATGGCCTTACTGTACACGAATCTGCTTAACCTCTCTTCTCTCACAGCCCAAGGTATATAGTCCTTGTTTTCACACTGCATCAGACAAATCATGTGATAAAAATGCCCAATAGGGGTTTTTTTTCCTGTCAGAGTTTTTCAAGACCTTTTTAAGTCTATATAAACATGAACCTACTGTACACTGAAAAAAGAGCAAAACTGATCATTTTGTAATGAGTTCTCAGTCTTTGTTCAAGGTGTACTGTGCTGGCATTCTTACTTTTAACCGTGCCATGCCCACTGACCCACAGACCTCAACAAGATTCTCCGGTAGTGGGGTCTGAGGAGGGCATGAGACAAGTGTTAAAACAGAAACCAAGTATATGAGGAGGTTAATAATGTTGTGAAGACTTGTGGGAAGAGGTTGACTGTGAGAAAGAGTAGAGAAATGAACCAGAGAAGAAAAGAAAGCTGACCAAGGGACAGGAAAATGCCCTAAAATCTAATGGGTCATGTTTTAAAAGGCTTTGGGAAAAATACAAAACATAAATGTTGTCCTATGCAGAGGAAACTAATAATCTAAGGAAGGTATTTGATTTCAAATAAGCAGAGCGAGAAGGCTTTTAACCAGTCTCAAAAAAAGTGAACTTTAGCTTACAAAATATAAGCATAAAAGATCTTTGAAATTCCATGTAGAATTACGATGATATCCAACACTAAAGGGGAGTGGTATAGGATTGATTAATATCAGCCTCCCTTCACGGGCAACAGTGTCTCATAAAACCATGAGTTCCTCCAGGGCAGGGACAACCTCTGAATAATCGTAGAGTCCCCACCCCTAGCAGATAGTTTGACATGTTGCCATCATGTTTGTTGAGCACCAACTAAAATGATTGCAGAGTTGGTTCCTTCCTGCACATCCCAGCACTGATTCATTTGGAGGAAATTATTTGAAAGAAAGTGACAAGAAAAGGGATGTAAGAGAAAAGAAAGATAAAAAAGCATGATATGAAGTACACTATTGAGATTTTCAAAAGACACATCTTGAAATTTTCTTCATTCCCAAATTGTTCATTTACTACATTATATAATTTCCCACCAGAAAACATACGCACTGTGAGTGCCTACAACAAAAATATACTGAGATTCAGATGCTGATATTAAGTAATGAGAATCATTCTTCAACTAAATCACAAGTTGCTACTTCTTGTCTGCTGTTGTATACATGATCTCAAGAAACCATTTGAAAATAATCTGATTGGCAAAAACTAAATCAAGAATATTGCCCAGTCAGCCATGGCTCAGCCGTTAAGCATCGACCTAGGATCCAGGCGATCGGGGTTTGATTCCCGGTCAGGGCACATGCCCGGGTTGGGGGCTCGACCCCCAGTTGGGGGTTTGCAGGAGGCAGTCGATCAGTGACTCTCTCATCATTGATGTTTCCATCTCTATCCCTCTCCCTTCCTCTCTCTGAAATCAACAAAAACATATATTCTTTAAAAAAGATTGTTTATGGCTACTATGTTTTATTTAGAAGATCAGGAAGAAGAGAGTCTGTTTTTTATATTCTGGTAATAGAGCATTCTCTGCCCTGCCTCTGTTGAGGTTATAAATTTCCGGGGGCCAGATTATGATTTACACTTCTTTTTTTTTTTTTTAATCCTTACTGGGAACATGTTTTTTAAATTGATTTTAGAGAGGAAGGGGAGAGAGAGAGAGAAATATCGATGTGAGAGAGAAACATTGATCTGTTACCTTTAGTACGTGCCCTGACTGGGAATTGAACCTGCAACCTTTTGGTGTATGGATGATACTAAACCAGCTGAGCCACCTGCATGTGCTTCTTTTTTTATCCTCAAGTTACGTAGTTTAATGTTGTGGATTTGATGGGCATTCAGTGAGTAGTTGATGACTTGGATTAAATGGGAAAATGTACAAATATGAGCACTGTAAAAGTCAGTGTGGATAGGCATAAAATGATTAGAAAAACATTCCCATATACAGTGAACTCTGTCGATATGTTTTCCCAGCTCTTTGCTAACATCCCATGATCAGATCAGTAAATTATAAAAGGACAAATTCACAGTCAATGCTTAGCAGAATGCAGTGGCAATAGATCCTATAATAAAAAACATGGAACTGATTTCAGGCCAATCTAATAAAGGACATTTGTAAGTCAGGCCCAGGAAATTGCATTCAAGAGTAATATTGTGACATTCACAGCAATATGATAGTGGTCACAAATTTTTAAAAAATAGTGAAGCTTCACAATCTCCAGTTCTTCAGTGATAATGGGATTTCAGGCTACCACTAACAGAGTAATTAAGCTTAAGGAAGCAGCTAAGAGATACATAAAAGGAATCAGAATTGAGTAAGGATCCATAAATAAGGAGCACTTTCAAAATGAAAAGCGAAAACGTGGGGAAAAGGGATAGTTCCCTGAAGGCTGATTGACCTCCTCCAGTGGGTTGAACCTCTTGGATAGATCTGGCCAAGTCTAAATGGAGAGATGACATTTGTGTTGAGACTGTGTTTAATTGTCATAGCAATAAATTCAATAACATTAAGAGAAGGATGGAAGTAATAAATTTAGGAATTTTTAAAGAGACTTTTGCTGTAATGCTGATAAAAGGTATAAGAAAATTATTCATTTTCAGCTTTCTGTTTGAGATGTTTCATGAGTGGTGTGATTCCAAGGATAAGACTCACCTTGGAAAGGAACAGACCATGAAGAGGATATTTTGAGTTTAAGGAAATAGTTCATACTATGATACAGAAGTAGGGGGGATATACAACTTGTTTAGTATAGCCACTGTGCCAGGACTGGTCGTTTCAGGGCACACAGGCGAGCATATTTCACACATGGCTATAAATATGTAGAGAAAAGATGCACAAATACTGTACAGCTGATAAGAGCTATACAAATTACAGAGATCAAAACTTGAAAATTGAGAAATAAATGCTTCACAAATGTACTTGAAAAAGTATAAGAAAGGCTAAAATAAGACATTGTGGTAGTAAGACAATTTAGATGATTATTTATACCAAGTAGGAAGATGGATACCAAAGGAACCTATGGGCATAAGCTAGGAAAGCACATGGAATTTAATTTTTCTAAAGAAACAGAGCTTAAAATGAAAATGTGTTATACCTGGCAAAGCAGGAAGATAAAAACTGACCTTATATAATTTAAATATTTCAAAAATTATGTTTGCCTTAGTTTGTCAGTGCAGGATATTTTTTCTCTAATAAACAACCTCTCTGAAAATAAATATCTGAACAGAATTTTGAATTATTTGGAAAATAATGCAGGAACAAAAGACTGATGATGATGATATAAACCTATTGTGCCATCGTAAAATATTATGAAAAATTAGATGGTAATAGAATACAAACTGTTGGATATCGAGAGCATTTTGAAACAGAAGAGATGAGATGCGAGAGGGTTATCCGTTTGGCTAGATATATTTTTCTTATGCATAGTTTGGGAATTCTGTAGTTTCATCCAGTGTAAACACTGACTCTATTAATGCTAAAAAGGAAAGCGTCCCTGAACTAATCCTGCCTTTCCTTTCCAGGTATGAGGAATGCAGTCCATTTCTCCCCAGTGCAGGGGTCAACGATTTTGATGGAGACTATAATTCGGTGAATGTGCAGTTGTTATAGACTGTGAAATGTAATCATAATTTCAGTGTTTTATTACAGGTTTCACTGTGTTCCCTCCATCTCGCCCATTTTATGACATATCGTATGCATTCACATGCCAAAAGATAAAGTCATTTCTTTCACGGAAGTGGGAGATGTAGCTTTAAGTGTGGGGCACTCTTCCCCCCATTTTCATAAGGTTTGTGCTCACAGGTTGCATGCTGTGCTTTTTATTTCAGTAACATTTAACACAACCATGGCCATGGAGGAAATTAAACTTACACAGAATGTCCATAATGAGGCTCTGAGTGCTGATGTTTCAGGTATGGTACAATCTCTGAATTGCACATTAAAGAGACAGAAGCCGTCTTTTCTCCTCTGTTTTCAGTGTACAAAAGTACCTGGATTTAACCATAAATAAGTTGTCCATTAACCTCCACTGTCTGGGGCACAGCAGAGGCGCCCAGACGTAAGCAAAGCAAAGCAGAGGCAGCTAGAACAGGTGCCGTTCACCCTCCAACTTAGGGGAAGTTTCTCAGGCTTTCGCTCTGCACTTAGAGAGTCTCTCTTTACAAATACTTCTGTCCTGCTTGGTCATCCCATTTCCCTTTTCACAGGCACAAGAGGCCTGCGCTGAATTAGGAGAAGGAATTGTGAGAATCAGACTCCCCGACCTAATAAGAAGTGACAGTTAAAAATGTGAAAGGAGGCAGAATACTTATTTATTGCTTATTATTTTTATTTTATCATTTTTATTTTGTTTTATGGAAGGGTCAGTGATGTGGAGGAAGGCTGATGGTGGTCATGCCAGATGAGCATTAAGTCTGCACACAAATCTGAGACTGGGTCGCCTCTGAAATAGGCCAGCACCCAGATCTTCCCACACGCCCCACTCCACCGCTATTTTAAAATAGGCACAAACATGTTTTAAGGCAGAAAAGGGCCATTCATTGGAACAGGCCATCCTGTCTACTTCAGTTTCTCAAGACACCATTTTATTGCATCTTAGCTTCATAGTAATAGTCCTTAAACAGCAAGAACAGTTTAGATTCTGTTCACTCTATAATCTGTTATAGAAAAATTTCTATTTAAAATGCTTTTGTTTTAAAACATTTTGATACTGAGGGATAACATTTAGCCTCATCCTTCAATAAAACCACATAAATGAGAATTAACATAATGCATCGAATGAGCCTTAAAATACATCTGTTTTTATTACTAATCAGAACATTTTGATTTTGAATTCCCATTTCAATTTTATTTTCAAAATTCCTTCAAATGTGTTACATGGAAACTACCAATGATTGGATTTACCTTGCCTTTCTTGGCAGAGGTAAAAGGGATATGTGTATACTAGTTCATTCTTGCTGTTATACTAGTTCATTCTTGCTGGTTAGTTTCCTGGGTGTTACATGCTTTTGTTTTATTTTATGCAGAGCAGTTTCTCTCCCCACCAAAAAAATGGTAGGTTGAAATTAGCTTATTTGGATGTTACACACTTTTCTCTTTTGGAAAATAGATATCAAAATCAGGGTAAATGAAAGCTTTGGAGGACATTCTGCATCACGCTCTCAGTAAACGTCACTTCCTCCCTTACCCACAGCTCACCCACACACACCCTTGGCCAACATGACTCTACACTGTGCTCGTGAAAACCTGGCCCCAGGATAATTTATGTGACTCAGACTGTGAAGCTTTTACTACCTCTCTAGGAGGTTACAAAGTCTATTAGATCTTATTTCCTTATTGTGCAGGTTGAATTGTTTTTAAGAAATGTATTTTATTTATCTTGTTTAGATGATTCCCTTGACTATATTATTTCTTATCTTTCCTCGTTGTAAATCACAAATTTACTTTGCTGTGATTCATCTACACAGTTCTACAGTTATTTGTTGTTATTTAGAGTATAAAGGATTTATTCCTCAAATTTCTCTTATCTGAACTCCAAATAAACCAGATTTAATTTTGGGTTAGGAAGAAAAAATATACATACTGCCATAACATATAATAGCAGTACACCTGCCATATAGTTTAAGCTGTCATTTCTTTGAGACGTGAGAAATTGGGCAGCCCATTGACCACTTTCACCTGAGGGAATTTGTGTTAGCATAGGTCTTTCACATTAGATGTTGACTCAGTATTTAATTGGGGAAGAAACAGACCCATAATGATCTCATTTCTACTCTCCTGTAATACTGCAAGAAATTTCTGTCTGTTTCTTAGATGGGTTGGGGGTAATAGTTAGAATGGAAATCTGAAGGGGAGGGAGGGAGGAAGGAAGGAAGGAAGAGCTGAACTGCTTAGTACCTATGAAAAAATAGATACATAAAACCTCTATAAGCAGACCTCTGGTTCTCTACTTAGGAGGTTTTCTTTACCTACAGTGTGCCAGGCACTGTGCTCTAACGATACTTCACAAGTATTTTTTCCTTTGGGGCCATGTTCTTTTAGTGTCCACAAGATAGAAAAGAAAAATTTTCCCCATCCCAATGCTGACTTAAAAAAAAAAAAAAAAAGGCAGAATAGATTTGTGCCCTTAGAGTTGAAGGGGAAAATAAATGGCATAGATAAAATAACATACTTTAAAATGAGACCAGTGTGTGGACCTTAGGGGACCAGTTTTTGGTGACTGGCAATTCAGAATTAGTATCACCTGAGCAGCCATAGACTTAGGTCCAGTCAAAAGTTTCCTGCGTTTTTCATTCGTCCAATGGGTCCCCTTGTATTTTATCGGCTTCTGGGTTTTTGTTTGCTTTGGTGGGCTCCTCAGTTCTTCCAGAGCAGAGTGGCATTGTGGGGAGGTCGGTCTCCACAGCTTGATGCATAGCAGACAAGACAGATCCTAAAGACAGTTGTCTAGTCTCAGGTGCTCCCCCTAAGTTACACTGTCAGGGGAAGATCTGAAAGAGCAGCCCTTGAATGAGAAGTAGCCCAAAACACTACTATCAAGATAGCAAACTGAAAGGAGAAGAAATGCTGAAATTTTGTGGCAAATGTTGTTTAGGTCTTTTTTTTGCTTTTAGCAGCACGTTGATTTGGGCGAGAGCAACGGGCTTGGTTAGAGAGACCCTGCTATTTCTTTATGCCCTTCCTTTGAAGCCTAACAGTATTGGTGTGATTTATGCCTCCCCCTCTAAGAACTTCTCAAGTTTCCTTTCAGAAAGAAGCATTCTCTCCCCTGAGCACCCAAGAACAAATTTCACAGCGCTGGAAGTTAATTTAAACTTCTTTTACGATCCCAAGTTGGGGGTACTGGCCCTTTCCACAGACCAGACCCGCCATAACACAGTAATATTCTTCTCTTCCCATTTATCATTTGGGAATAAAAATGGACTTTCTTATTATTTCCTTTCAAAGAGTAAGAAACTTTAAAACATTCAGAAGTCTATTTTTTCCCCAAATTCATTTTAATGAAACAGTTTCACTTGCTCTTACTATTACTCTGGCTCCTTGTCTAGCATCCTAGACGCACTATTTGTTGCACATTCTCCCTTTCTTTTTGGCTTAGCACGCAGACAGAAAGTCCAAAAAAGAGCAGCCCGCCCCCAGAGCCCTCTCATCCATCACATTACACTAGCGATAAATGGAGCTAATTTATCCTCTGTGGGTTTTTAATTAACCTAGAACATTTTTTTCTATGAAATAGTTCTGCATGTGGAATTTTCATTAATTATCAGCTGGGACCCCAGAGCCAAGCCAGAATTGAAAGAGAAGGAATGGCTATTTCCCTCCCAACATTAACTTCGTAATCCTAAGAACTGGAGTGAGAGCATAGATCGCTCTACACAGGGTCTGTAAGTTGTTCTAGGATAAAAGTCACCCAGAAGTTTTTAATATGCTGACACTCATTTCACTTATACTTCAAGAAGCTACTTTTACCCTGGCTGGTGTGGCTTGGTTGGGCGTCATCTCATCCCGTGCACCGAAAGGTTGCCAGTTTGATTCCCACTCAGGGCACATACCTGGGTTGTAGGCTCAAGTCCTGATAGGGGGCCTGCAGCAGGTAGCCCATTGATGTTTAGCTCTCACATCAATGTTTTTCTCCCTCTCTCTCCCTCACCTTTCCCCTCTCTCTAAAAATCAATTTTTTTAAAATCTTAAAAATAAAAAGCCACTTTAAACTGCTCATCAGATATCCTTGCCAAGAACAAGGGGTTGCAAACAGGCTTGCCATACTGTAGCTTTTATATATTCTACTACCTTCCAGAATTTCCAACATAAAATGAATGGAAAATTAATAAAGAATGAACTATAGTTGTTTTTTAAATACACCTTTTTAGAGCAGTTTTTAAGTTCACAGCAAAATTGAGCAGAAAGTACAGAGTTCCCATGTACTTCTTGCCCTCACAGTATAATACTTTCACTTAAAATCTTACTTTTAGAAAATTACCAATTTTATTGAAATACAATACACATATCATAAAATTACCATTTGAAAGTGTACGATTCTGTGTGTGTTCATATATTCATGGAATTATGCAACCATCACCACTCTCTAATTTCAGAATTAAAATTTACTTTTAAGTGATGAAATTAAAATACCGCTTAGAAAACTTAAAGAAAAGGACAACAGACATCCCCCAAACTCACCATTCAAATCAAACTCTTGTCATTTTTTGTATATTTATTTTTTTTTGCATCCAGATAATTTTACAATGATGAAGGTGTCCTATGCACTTATTTTAAAATTTTCTTGGGAGGATTAATGGCTCTGTCTCTTTAACGCTGCTCACAGTGTGATGAGGTGTGCTGTGATTCTTACTGCTGTGTGTACACATGAAACTATTCAAGTAAAGAACATAACTTCATGGCTGTGTATGCTGTGGTGTGGTGCTTTCTGTTCAGCCATCTCTCTTGGTATTTGAGCATTCCAGAGTACTATTACAGCTTTAGACATTTGCTCATTAGTAGTGGATAGATGTCTTTTATTTCTCTGTGCTAGGGTGTGAAAACATTGAAAGTTTACATTAATTAATAAAACTGATTTGTCCTTAGATGATGCTGTTCCCTGAGACTAAGGGCAGACTCAGCACTGGACATGTTGCAGGAGTGATTTTAACTAGCATCAGTGGGAGGGACCAAGAGAAAACCAGTCAATAAAAACATAGACAGTGGATCTGGACACATTTACAGGAGTGTCATGAAGGGCCAAAAAAAATGTGAAAAGATGCTCTGGAGATGTGAATGAAAACATTTTTTCTAGAATCGGATTAAGAATGTTTGAAAAAATTGATAATGTTAAGTGCAATAAGGATGTGGCAAATGGGATACTTATAAGCTCTGAGAGTGTAATTGATCAACCTTTAAGAGGCTAACCTGATGGCATTTATTAAGATTTAAAAAGTCTGTCTTCTTTCATTGAAGAATAGCACTCTTGAGAATTTTGCAGAAGTGACATGATAGCATTATATAAAAAAAGACATGTACAGAGATGTTCACTGAAGCCTTGTTTGCAGTAGCAAGAAATTGGAAACAATCTATTGCTCAGCAATAGGAAACTTGGCTAAAGAAATCATGGTTCAGACTGTCATTAAAAAGGGTGAGGTACATACATATGTACTTCCCAGTGCAGATGTACGTGATACACTTTTATGTGAAAAAGTGGAAATATAATAGCCCTTTTATTTTAAAAAAGAGTGCATTTGTACATAAGTCTGTTTTGTGTAGGAAAACTAGGATATGTGTAGGATAGTCTGTTTATGTGTAGGATAATTTACTTTTTATCTTATATGATTTTTCAATTGATTGGATTATGAGTGATTTTTACTGTTTAAAAAAAAATTATCTTTATTGTTGAAAGTATAACAGATGTCCCCCTTTCCCCCCCACTGATGCCCTCCACCTTGCATCCACCCCACCCCCAGGCCTTCCTCAAACTATTGTCTGTGTCCATGAGTTATGCATATATGCATATAAGTTCTCCTTCCCTCTGAGATTCATCAGTCCATTCCATGCTTCTATGTCTCTGAATCTATTTTGTTCATTAATTTATTTTGTTCATTATGTGATTTTTACTTTTTTTTCCTCCTGTGTTCTTCAAACCCAAAATACACGTCGCGTGGCCAAGAATCTGGCTCTGGTTACCTTAGCCTCACCTCCTGACCAGAGATATCATGTTATTGAGGGAGGGCACATAGATAGTATCCCACCCCTCCTCCTCTCCTTTTTTGGTGTCATCTAGTACCTACCTCCTAACGGGTCTACTGGCCTTTTAAACCTAGGGACAAAACTACTCTTTGAGGATGAGGCACAGGTGTTGTAGGGGAGGAAAAAGCTTTTTTTTCTACTACCATCCTAGGTTCTCTGTCTGGGGCCCTATAAATTAGACTGATGAAAGACAGAGTAACAAGAGAAAAACAAGTTTATTAACACATGCATTGTGCTTACACATGGGAATACCTAGATATGGGTAACTCCAAGAGGTGGTTAGAACTTGGGCTTGTATAGCATCTTGGCAAAGGAACTATAAATATTTACAGAAGACGACAAAGAAAAGGACTTTGAGTTTCTAGGGGCAGCAGATTGTTGGAAGGCAGAACACATAGGGAAACTAATGGCAGGTGAGAGCCAGTTAGCAAGGTTTGTGATACAGATTATTTTGATGCCGTCTCCTGGCTCATGAGTGTCTAAAGTTGTCTTTGGTAGTTAACTTGTGTTCTTTTGGGGGGTGGTGCACATGCGTGTGCATTGGGAGAGCACCTTAGGCACCTTATGTCCTGCTCTTAGGCACGTGGGGAGAGGGCAGAGAGTTTTTCTTGAATCTGCTGCTTCGCGTAGTCCTGCACAGTCACCTTGCCTAGGGGACAACCTGGCTGCTTCCTTTCCCACCGAGTGGCAAGATCACCAGACTGGAACATCCTTTCTCCTTACTCCTTAAGAGTCCTCACAGGACAATCCAAATCCCTTGATTTGGGGTCCTTGAATACCTAGGCTTCTCTGGTTTGCACTCGAGGCCGTAGCTCTTCGCCCTTTTTATTGGTTGTTTTTGCCTACCTATTTTTAAAGTTCCTTTTCTTGTGATGAAAAATAGTCTGTGACTGGGATCTGGCGATCCACCTGCCTCGCTTCACTGAATGAGCTTCTTCAGTAGCAGGCAAACAAGTCTATCGCACACTTCTTCCATCTTCCTGTTCTCGGTGGGGTTTTAGGTCCCACTTCTAAAATGACAAATGTATAAAAAAAGAAGAAATTAATGTGATTATAAAAAGAGAAAAATGAATTATTATAATCTTTATAGCCTTCTGTAACTTCTGGCCAGCTTTGCCTGAAAATAAGCCAGGGAAAGGTGAGGACTGGGATTAGAGAAGAAAAGAGCAAGCAAAGTCAGGCTCTTGAGAGGCTTTTATAACTGAATTCTGACATTAAAAATTAAAAGGACATCAGATTCCCTTCCTTTTTCACACCCACCAAAAATAAATAATGCACACACCCAGAAGCAGCTATGGGAGATGCAATTCTGTTTATATTGGCCTTTTAAACTTCACGTGTATTCCTATCATGAAATGGTATTGGAGTAGCAGAAGGGCCATGCTGAGTGGCTACACGACCATCTGGCCTGGTATTCAGACTGCATTAGCACCAAGGGTAGATTGAGACAGGACAGGGACCATGGAGATGTACTTTAAGAAGAGCCAAAATCATCCAAAATTGACTAAGTCCACATGAACTTTTCTAAATTCCTCTATACCACATTTAAATGTTTTTGAGTGTGTGTGAGTGTGAGCGCGTGTGCATGTTGGGGAAAAGGATAGAAATTAAAAGTCCACTATTCATTATAGAAAAAAATACTTTATTTACTTGCTTAGATCCTCAGATTAGTTTCAGATTTGCTTGTTTTTGGCAGCAAATATTCAGGGTCTATGGCTTTGAAGTAGAATTCAGTACTCTCTCTCATGGCTCAGTATTGTGCCTGTGAACGTGTAAAGATTTATAAACAAAGCTATATAATATGTGTGCACGTATGCTTGCTCCTCTTTTCTCTAGATAACTCTAGAACTTATAGGAATCTGAGATTCTTACCATTAAACATATCTAAGGAAGACTAGAAGAATATTTTCTTTGATTTTCATTTAGAAACTGCCTTTTACTCTTACATATTGCTTTATTATTGATAAAAGAATTGGATCTCTAGGTTAGCGTAAATTAATATGCCTATTTACAAGTTAGAATTTAAGCTTGATCATGAAAAGCAGGGCCCAAAATAACTGTAACTTAAGTATGATAGAAATTTCTCTCTCTCGTAACTGCTCAGGGCTAGACACTTCAGGTACAATACAGTAGTGGCTCTACTCCATACGGACATCTGAGACCTGAGTTCCTTCTACTTGCTGCTCTGGCAAACCTAGTGTGCGTTTACCCATATGGTCCACGGTGGCCTGCTACCATGTCCTGGTGCCATGTCCTGGGAACCAGGATGGAGGAAGGGGAAGAAAAACAGCATATGCCTTTCCTTTAAACACACATTTTGGGAATTGCCTATATCCCGTTAGCCAGAACTGAGTCATAAACTTTTTGGTGGACATCCAGGTACCCAGATGAAAATCATGGAGTTTAACATCATCGAGGAAAGGGAGAATGTATACTGGGGCACAGCTGTCAGTATTTGTCACTTTTCTTTGAGGTCAGATTCTGCTCATTATGTTTTGAACCCAGACCGCTAACTGTTATATGACATAATTAGCTTATTAGGAAGTTAGACACAAAAATCTGACTTCAATTGCAAATGGCTTTCATTTTCTCAAGTAGATTGTGGCCATTTGCCAGTGGCTGCCTGTGGTACTAAGAGGGACTGTAGGGCTGTACTTGCACTGAGCAGGAAAATAGTTACATGGTCAGTAAGAGTTACCTGCCCTGGGAATAGGATAGGAGAATGTCTTGTATCTGTACACTTAGTCTTAATTCAGAGAACTTATGTAAAGCTACAGATGTTATCAGCCTCACCGTTAGAGATATTTTCTTTTTTCCCTCCAGTGATTCATTCCACTGCCACCAAACAAGGGTTTAAGTTGAGGGATGAGTTGGGGATTTATATGATATGGAAATACCAAAGAATTTGAGAAGAAGTTTAGGCTGTGTTTTATAGACTGCAGTAAAGCCTTTGTGGATCATGAAATGCTCTGAGCTGGGATGCCTGGGCATTGGGTTGTCCTGGTGAGTAACCTGTGCTGTGGACAGGAAGCGACTGTCAGGACAAAGTATGGAGAGACAGAACGGTTTCCTGTAGGCAGAGGTGTCAGACAAGGGTGCATATTATCTCGCTGTTTGTTTCATCTGTACATAGACTATATCATATGAAAAACTGGACTAGACTCAGAGGAAGGAGGAGTGAAAACTGGTGGAAGAAATATCAATAGCTTACGATATGCAGATGGTACCGTCTTATTGCAGAAAGTGATTTGAAATGACTTCTGATGAAGGTGAAAGAAAGAAGTGCCAAAGAAGGGCTGCACTTAAACATTAAGAAGACAAAAATTATGACTACAGAAGAAATACACAGCTTTAACCTACATTGAAATTGTTAAATATTTTGCTTACTTTGGTTCAGGCTTCAATTCAAATGGAGACTGCAGAGAAGAAACCAAAAGAAGGTTGAGACTCGAAGGGCAGCAATGGGAGGATTAGGAAAGATCCCCAAGAACAAAGATGTGTCACTAGAGACCAAGGCGAAGATCCTTCACATCCTCATATTCCCAATTACTAAATACAGATGTGAAATTTGAACAGGGAAGAAGGCTGATAGGAAATAATGGATTCATTTGAAGTATTGTGTGGGAGGAGAGAGCTCTATGGATACCTGGACTGCCAGAAAGACGAATGTAAGCCTGAAACTTCGCTGGAGGCAAAAATGACAAAAGTGAAGCTGTCCTACTTTGGGCACATCCTGGGAAGACAGGGTTCTTTGGAAAAGGCAGTAATGCTGGGAAAACAAGGCAGCAGGGAAAGAGGAACACCGAGTATGAGACAGGTGGACCCATAAAGGAGGCTGAGCAGGGCTGCTGGGGACAGGACATTGTGGGCATCTCTCATTCATAGGGTCGCCAGAGTCAGAACCAACTCAGCGTCACGCTGCACGCGGTGGAAAGGAAGGTTTAACTGAATGACCATAAAATAAACTTTCAGAACACCCAGGCACACCTACCTGACGGCACCGAGAGCACCGCCATCGTGGGGTCACACTCGGGAGGAAGGATGGGAAACGGGTTGGAGAGAATTAGTTTCCCCTTGCTCTGAACTTGATTAGATGAGTGAATTAACAGTTTCAGTGCTATGCGTATATTGCTTGGTTTTGCTTTTTTGTGTCTCTGTGAGCTGTTGAGAAACGAGTCTAAATGTGCCACCTCTCTGTGCCCTGACGGTCTCTAGCACAACGTCTCACACAGGGAGAGTGCAATAGGGATTGGTTGGTTGCTGGATTGATAGCTTTGTGTGTGTTTTTTGTATTCAAGGAGTTTGCTGACTACATAAGCATTACAGTCCTCATTTTCTTTTTCGGATGCTGAGGTTGGAGTGACTCAGTGAATCGCACCATTCTTCCGGTGGCTCCGAGTGCATTATTGATTAGGCGCAGAATTGACCAGCATAAATGTCAGTTGAAGATTTCCTTCCTCTCTTTTCCCTTGCGTTGTTTTGGCAGGAGAAGTGAAGGACAGTTTTCAGGCCTCTCCAAGAGCTGCACGATAAATAAATTATTTATTGTGAGATAAATAATTTCTGGATAAATTAATATCCTCTTCTAGATGAGAGCAGACCTGGCAGTCCTGGTTTTGCTTCCCTTACTCAGCCCACTGGCGGGAGTGGCCCTTGCTCCTGGTTCAGATCCCAGCCCCTCCCTTGTCTGTAACTGTGAGTGAGTCAAGGCCACCTTGCTAGCCCTCCTTTCCCCAGTTGTAAAAGAGAAATGAGTTGCTACCAGATGATGTCTTAAAGTGCCTTTGACTTCTGGAGTGGAAGACCCTCTGGAAACGCAAAGCATTGTTGTTGCAATAAATGGGATCTTTGCATGATAACTACTCAACCACATTTCCTGCTGAGGTAAGTAATGTGGAGTGGGATTTTGGTGTGTTTTTTCCTTCAGCCTTTAGTTCTTTTTGTGTATGTCTGGCCTTGTAAATGTGGTGAATAAATGCTATAATTATAACCCTTTTTGACAGCTCTGTAATTTAATTGAAATTCACTCTGAGCATCTTTGTAAGACAATGATGTGTATTGAAGATGCAGCTGCTCCAATCTCATCTGCTAAACTGACAGGAATTATTGGAATCATAGTCTCAGCAACTGTGGGAACTTCCGATCTATTCAAGGCCAAATATAGGGATATTCTGTGTGTGTGTGTGTGTGTGTGTGTGTGTCGCCACTTTTTGTACTGTGGCTTGCCAAAAAGCGGCAGTGTGGTATTTATTGGCCTTTCCATAAATGAATCAGTTATTTTGAAGTGAAAAAACCCTTTGATTTATCTTCTGTGATAAGCTATATACCTTTTGTTAACATTTTGAGGTTAGTCCCTCTGTTAACCTGAAGTTGATTCCTGCCAGCATGGGCTGGTGGGTATTGGAGACCCATTGGTCATCAGATATTATATTGGTTTGCTAGGGCTGCCATAAGAAAGTGCCATGGACTGAGTGGCTTAAACCACAGAAATTGATTGTCTCACTGTTCTGGAGGCTAGAAGTTCAAAATCAGGTGTTGGCAGGGTTGATTCCTTCTGGGTGCTGTGAGGGAGAGTGTTTCATTCCTCTTTCCTAGCTTCTGATGACCTCAGGTGTTCCTTGGCTTGTACATGATGTTTTCCATGTCTTCAAATTGCCTGCCCTCTGTGTGTGTGTGTCTTTCCAAATTTCCCCTTTTTATGAGGACATCAGTCATATTGGATTAGGGCCCACCCTAATGACCTCATTTTAACTTGATTATTACTTCTGTAAAGTCTTTGTCTTCAAATAAGGTCACATTCAGAGGTGCTGGGGGCTGGTACTTTAATATATCAATTCAATCCATAACAGATGTCTACTTGAACACGCAGGAAATATTTTCTTATAATGGTTGCAAATAATTTGTGCCCTAAAATGTTTTTGAATAATGGCAGGAAGACTCTCACAAGAATTATTTATTTTATGATGATATTGTTCCTTTCATTTATTTTGGGCTGTAACACAGAGCAATTAAATCTACAATCTTTCCTCATATTTGGCCAAGTACTTGCAGTGGAGCCTAGTTTGCTTTTTGCCCTTCACTGCCCTGAATACAACTTACTGAATGCAAGATACTAGGAAAAAAATCAATACTGGCAAGTCACCTCAGATCTGTTTACCTGGTAGATGAATTGAAGATGAATTAATGTTCTTCGCCTGCCCCCACTTCTACTCCCTGTGGCAAGGAATTTGGCTATAATTCAAGAAGATGCTCCTCATATCAGGAAATTCCTTTAAGGATTCTGGTATCTAGGCTACACTTTGTTATGAAACAGAAATTTGAAAACCATATCTAAAATTAAGGAAATAAAATAGAAGGAATGGGGATTGCTTGATGTGATAGAAATAACTGAACTGGATATTACCAATGTGATCTCTGGCAAGCCAATTCCTCTTTCTGTTTACTAACGAAACTGTGTGGGTTTTGGATCACTAAGCGATCTGTCAGAGAGCCTCCAGCTTAAAGCCCTGTGATGCCAGGGTTACTATTACATAAGAGTCTTCTTCAGATAGATGGTAATGATTTAGGTCAGTGCTCAAATATGTGTTGGGTGAAGTTCTAGAAGGTGTTAGGTAAGAGATTCAACATAATCTGTGAAAACATAAATGATTATTCAGTGCAGTGAAGCTCACAGTATAACACCACAGGGAAGTAAAATGAGAAAACTAATGTAGAGAAATTTGATTGTAAGAAATATGAGAAAGGAGACCCAAAGGTTATATTTGAGTGAAAGAGAGAGGAGTAAAAGTGCTCAGAAACCTGCATATAGTGACAGCAGGCAGGTCTGGTCTGGAGGGGCCTCCTCTACTCCAGTGCTTTGGTCAGTAGCCACCTGTATCTTTACCACCTTTCAGGTGTGTTTCTGTAGCCAAATTCTTACTTTCCCCATGATATCCTGGACATGCAAGAAAGAAGTAATAAGGTCGCAGGATTCCTTTGCTTTCTAGATTAGCACAGGGACCTAATTAGGAGCACTTGTGATGTCTAGTCTCTGTGCTTATGACCAACTCAACTCCTTATAAACAAGCTCTTTGAGCTTCACTCTGCTCCCTAGGAAACAGATGGTTGGGTTTTCGTTGATAAATGCCTCAGGGAAACTTGCCTGCCGGAGCCTGTTGAAGAGGAACACAAGCCTGGCTGGAGCTCTTGGTATGCTGCGTGAATAGCACAGGATGCTGATTCCAGGGGCCATCTGGAATGAGGACAAGCCAATCAATTCATTTCAGTGGACTAGTAATTTTTTTTTTTTTTTCAAGTCTGGCTTTTGATATTCTATTTTGGAATCCTTTTCTTTGAACTTAGGACCTTTGGAAAAGTTGTGTTGGCCGTAAGGCATGATTATTCATTTATTAAATACCGACTAGAACAAATAATAGTTACAACATGCTGTGACATGCACTATATTATAGGTTTCAGCAAAGCACTCTGTGAGCCTAGTGGAAGGGGGAAATTAGTTCTAGGGGAGCATGAGCATGGTCCCTGGAACTTCCGCTGGGGTAAATGAAGGCAGGTGTCCTGAAGGATGTAGCAGTTTAGCTGAATCAGTAATTCAGTTGGGGGGGGGGGTAGGATTTGTAGTGAGAAGTGACAGGGCAAACCTGTGGAAAGCCTGTAGGTTAAGGCTACATTATGAAAGATGTGAATGCTGTGCCATGCTAGGGAGTTGAACTTAATCCTCTAGTTAAGACAGGGACACTGAAAGTTTTTTTATTGAGGAGTAATTGACATATAACATTATATTAGTTTCCAGTGTACAACATTATGATTCAATATTTATATATATCATGAAATGATCACCACAATAAGCCTGTTTAATATCTGTCCTACAGTTATAATTTTTTTTCTTGTGTTGAGAACTTTTAAGATCTGCTCTCATAGCAACTTTCAGATATGCAATACAGTATTGTTAATTAGAGCCACCATGCTGTACATGACAGCCACTACTTATTTATTCTATAACTGGAAGTTCATACCTTTGACCCCCCTTCACCCATTTTGCTTATCCCCCACCTCTGACAACTACCAGTCTGTTCTCTGTATCTGTGAGCTTGTGTTTTTTGTTCATTTGTTTTTCAGATTCCGCACATAAGTGAGGTTATACAGTATTAGTCTTGCTCCCTCTCCCTTGTTTTACTTAGCATAATGCCCTCGAGGTTCAGCGATGTTGTTGCAAATGGCAAGATTTTCTCCTTTTGTTATGGCTGGATAGTATCCCGTTGCATGTGAGTGTGTGTGTGTGTGTGTGTGTGTGCGCGTGCTCGCGCATACCATGTTTTCTTTGTCCATTCACCATCAATGGGCACTTATGCTGTTTCCATATCTTGACTGTTGTAAGTGATGCTGCAATGAATTTGGGGATGCAGATCTCTTTTGGGGTTAGTGTTTCTGTTTTCTTCAGAAGTGAAATTTTGTTTTCAGTTTCAGAAATGGAATTGCTGGATCATATGGTAGTTCTATTTTTAATATTTTGAGGAAACCTTCGAAAGTTTTTAAACATGATTAAATCTGCATTTTAGGAAGATCATGTGATAGCCACATGGAGTACGGTTTGGAAGGTGCAAGCTGCAGTCAGGAAAATAAATTTGGAAACCATTGTGATGCTCCAGCGAGAAAGGCAAGACCCACTACCCTGGCCCAGGTGCTCATTGTTCCTTGGCTGCTGTTAACCTCTTCAGTGACTCCTACACAAGAGCTTTTATCATGGTCATAACAAGGTTAAGAGCAGCTGGGTTGGGGTTTTTTTGTTTTTTTAAAAATTCATTGGTTCTTTAACTTTTCTTTTTTCTTTAATTTAATTGTTAAATAGATAATGAATTTCCAAGGTCAAAATTCAGAAGTTTAAAAGGAATAAAGTGAACTCTTCTTCCCACCCCATTTCTCATGCCAATTTCTCCCACTCCAAGATACCACAGATTTTAGTTTTCTGTGAATCTCTCTAGAAATTTTTTTATGAATATACAAGAGTATGTTCATCTGTATTTTCCCCCTTATAACAAATATCTATGCCAGACACACTCTTCTTTCTTTTCTTACTGTAGTGTTGCCTCATGAGCGTGTCCTTAGTCTCCCACAGTCTGGATGTTGCTGTTTGTGTTCCTGTGGTGTAGTTTATATGTTCCTCGGTCCTCTGTATTTTCTTTAAGTTGGTAGTTGGATCAAGCCAGGTGATAACAGATTTAGATTCAGTTGTTTCCAAGATTACCTCATAGGTGGTATGTTCTTTCATTCTTCACATTTTAATCTTTGCTCCACTTGGACTTTATCTTGGTGTATAGTGTGAACATGCCTCAAATTTATCTTTTTTCCAGGTATCTGTCCTGCTGCCCCAACAGCATATTTTGAACAGCCTGTCTCCCTCGCTAATTTAAGAAGCCATTCATACCAAATATTAAATCTCCAAATGTATTCTGTTTATTTTTGGGCTTTCTGTTTTGTTCTGTTGCTCTGTCTTTGTATTCATGCAATAATGTCATACTGTTTTGCTCATTGAGGATCTATAAAACATCTTAATATCTGATAGGGCTAGTTTCCCTTTATTACTCTCTTTTTCCAGAGCTTTCCTTACTATTCTTTTTTATTATAATTGGCATTTGGCTTCTAGGTTAAATTAAGAAGAATGATATCGTCATGATGTCAAACTTTCCTGCCCGAGACCATGGTATGCCTTATTCTGTCCTTCAGAAGTGTCTTGAAGCCTTCTTCATATATTTTTTCCATGTTCCTGTTAAGTTTATTCCTACGTATTTTGTTACTTTGGCTGTTATTATAACAAGTTTTTTCATCCATTATATCTTCTGTTTGTTATTTATGAATCTCCTTGATTCATATGCCATCAGACTTGCTAAACTCTCCTCTGTTTTAGTAGTTTTCCATGAACTTCCTTGGGTTTTTCATCGTATCATCTGTAAATCGTGATTATTTAACCTACTCTATTCTAGTCTTTTATCCGTCTAATTCCTTTCTACTGTGTTGGCTAAACCTTCCACTTACTTAATTCTGGTTCAAACCTGTTATTTCCTTAGTTGCTAGGACTTTCTTACCACATAGTTGCTTTTGGCTTAAGTCCAGCTTTTCCAAGCACTACCTGGGAGCAGGCGACAGACCTGCTTCCTTTGCCCTGGAGCTGGGAGCCCGGTGTGATCAGTGGGTGTCAGATCTAGAGAGGGTTGGGAGGCTGCGGATACAAGCCTTAGGCTGTGCCTTAGGCTCTTCACACCCCTGTTCTTGTAAGGAAATTACATAAATAGTTCTTCGTTTGTGATCTTCTCACAACATTGTAATTTTTTGAAGACATCCTGATTAAGTATTTATCTTCTGTTTTTGTCTTCTTGATCCTGTTTTCTTTTTCCTTGCCTCCATTTTTCTCTGCCTTTTCTTTGAACCCTTTCTTTGTACCTCTCTTTCTTATATTTCTCTTTTCTCCCTCTTCTTTCTCTTTCCCAGGTACCCCATGTTCTTTGTGTGATATTTGAGTCATGGTATGGTTAAATTCCTCTTATTAAGGAAAAATCTTACAGCTGAACTTATCATGCTTTATTAGGTAGTAGAAATATTTAGGACTTTCTTTTAGCTCATCATTGTGAAACAGAGACAGGAATTTTAAATTAGTACAGCAGGCGCATCGTGCAGAAGCCTACCTAATGTCCTCTTGGACCTTTAGCAAGTAATTCAAGATCAGGACATTGTAAAAGGATTCTTTGGGGTATTACTGGATAACACAAAGAAGCCTCCATTTTTAGCTAGTATTTGTTCTTGGAAACCACATCTTAAAGCTCTTGTGAGGCAAAATCCGGATCATGGAGAGCAAGTATGCTGACCGCTCATGAACTTTCTTCTTACCTATTTAGGCATTGCTCAGTGTCATTAGAAAATATAACAAATGTGCGAATGGAGCCCTGAAAGCAAAATGGCTTTATCAGATAGCATTGAATGAGCAAAATGTGAAGCTATAAGAAATGGGCCCTTCTTATTAACACACAGTCTTATACGAGAACACGGGGCTTTCTGCCAAGGTTGGAATCTGATGCTTCAGAAGTGCAGAAACCATGTCTTAATCATCTTTGGATAACATAATGACTGGCCCAGAGGAGGCATATTATAACTATTCGATGATTTGGTTAATTAAGCTAGACCAGACTGCTGTGGTCTGAATGTTTGTGTCTTCTCCCAAAATCCGTATGTTGAAATTCTAATGCCCAATATGATGGTTTGGGGAAGCAGGGCCTTTGGGAGGTGATTAGGTCATGAGGCAGAGCCTTCATAAAAGGGATTATTAGTGCCTTTATAAATGAAACCCTAAAGAGATCCCTTGCCCCTTCCACTATGTGAGACTACAACGAGAGGGCCCTTACCCAACCATGCTGGCACCCTGATCTCAAATTCCCGGCCTTTAAAACTGTGAGACATAAATTTCTGTTGTTTATAAGCCACACAGTTTATGGTATTTTGTTATAGCAGCCTGAACAGACCAAGACAGTAGATGGACACTTTTTTTTTAAAATCTAGGAATTTCAGCATGAGATTGGTGGTTGATTTAGATCACCTCCCAGTCTTGGCAGTCCATTGCAGAATGGCTTCTGATTGTGATGGAAAGGGAAAAGCAGATAAAAGAACTATGAAATCAGTTTTCCTGACTCTTTTGTTTGCTTAATTAGCCTCCATTCCTTAGTAGCCCCAGGGGCCTGTAATGCAGTGATTTCATTATGATCATTCTGAATCAGCAAAAAAAAAATTTTTTTAAGGTTAAATTATTTTTTATATACCCTGTTGCTAAGAGAAAATCCCTTTAAGAAAGGACTCCACTGAAAGTGGTAAACAGAATGTCAAGGATATACTTTTGTAAACTCAAAAAGTCTGCTACTTCCTTATGGGCATTTAAGCAAGTTGCTATAACTACTTTCACTGATCATTTTATAAACAACACATTTCTTTTTCTGCCCTAGCATTTCATATGAACATGAGCATTAGGGAATAATCATAGCTAGACACAGTGTACAAGTGCTAGAAAAACTTCAGACCCAAGACCCGGGAATAGGTAGAATAATCTCAGCATCACAAATAGATACAGTAAGACAGAATGTTCAAGTAATGGGTTCATAGGCCAGAGCAGTGGCTTGTCAGTAACAGAAGGAAACGTTCTGGTCTTTCTGAATCTACTGACAGTTTCTGGGTCTTCCTTGCCAAAAATTGCTTTGTGATATCCTTATAAAAAGCAGAACTAGATTTTAGAGCAGAAGTCAGCAAACGTCTGTACAGGGCCAGATATTTGAAAGTCTGCTGCAACTACTCAACTCCATCCCCGTAGTGTAAAAGTAGCCACAGGCAGTGCTTATGCAAATAGATGTGGCTGTGTCTCAATAAAACTTTATTTAAAAAAATAAGTGTGGCCCTGGCTGGTATGGCTCAGTTGGTTGAGCATCACCAGTGCACCAAAAGGTCGCTGGTTCAGTTCCAGGTCAGGGCACATACCCAGGTTGCAGGTTCAGTCCCCCATTGGGGCTCTTGCGGGAGGCAACCGATCGATGCTTCTCTCTCACATCAATGTTTCTCTCTCCCTCAAATCAGTAAAAACATATAAAATAAAATGATAAAAATAAAAGAACAAGTGTAGAATTTTGAAATAAGTGTTGTTTCCCATGGTCAGCAGCAGATGTGTTATATATCGTACATACAGTCGTATAGAAGGTGACTGTTTTCTAGGACACAGCCCACCAGTGATGTGCCTAGTTGCTTTCTCTTTTTATCTCCCTCTTCCTCTCTGTGTCTCTGCTAACCGGCTATTTCGAGCCAGAACTCACCCATGCAGCCAGCTACTTTTCCGTTGTGACCAGTCCACAAAGTGCTTGAAATTATTTAACTCGTGTCTATACTTACATTAATTTATCTCGTGACTGGTCAGTAACGTTCGGACATGGAAGCACGTGTGTGCTCGTGACTAGCAGCGAGGTGTTCAGTCCTCGCCTAGTGTTGAAGCTGGTCTTTCCTTAAGCAGAAGCTATACATGGGCCATCAAGGCGGCTTTGCTGCTTGTCTGCTTTCACTGTGGACCAGGTTTTGGGTTTGAATTTCTACTTGCAAGCCCTCTTGGTACCCCAGTTTCTCTAAGACCAAAATTCTGCCTTTTATCGTCCTTACCCCAGTCATTTCAGTCACTAATTTTTCATACAATGCTGGGCACTGTATTGAAACACAAACAAAACATCATTATTTTCTGATACTGAGTACCTACTCTATTCTAAACACTGGCACATGTTCACAAGTAAAAGTATATGGGATCTCCCTTTACCAGCAAAGGGTTTGACCTTCAACAGAAACAAGACTTTAACACATTAGACAATTAAATATAAAATAATTTGACTCATGTGGTATAACAAATAATTTAAGTTATGTTTTACTAAAAATTATATTGAATATAATTAAATGTTAAAATGTGCACTTCAGACATAAATTGCTTTTGTTGGACGATTATATTGACTAAACCCTTCTGCTGAGCCTTGAAGACTGTATAGAACTTAGTAAAATGAAGAGACGGGAGGACATTCCAGGTGAAAGTTTTGTTATGAACCAGCAGCTAGTGTATGTTGGAGAGAAGTGGAGAGGAGGTTAGGGAAGGGTGCTGGGGGGAGGGGGGGACCCGAAAGCCGCACTGAGGCTGCAGAGTTTAGCAAGAGGACAGTAAGGAACATGTGGTGGCGCTCTGTGTGGCTTAGTGGAAAGGAGGTTGTAATAGAAGAAAAATGGACTGAAAACCAGAAGTTCGAGTTTCCCATTTTTATCCTGCCACTTACTAACCATGAAGCCTTGGGGTCGTCATCTACAATCCTGGAGTGTCAGTTTCCCTGTCTGTCACATGCAAGTGCCCACCGCAGAGATGTCAGGAAGGTAAAATGAGAAAATGTGTCGAGAGTCATAAAAAAAGTTCTCTACACGTCAGAAATTACCGTGATACTATGACAGTGGTGAGTTGGGGTGAATACACTTGTAGGTACGAGCAAAATGAATCGTGTGGGAGAAAGTGGACGTAGGGGACAAGCTTGTTCCGGCGGCACGAGAACGGCCAGAGGAGGACCTTCGCCGTGCCGGGTGCGGGTGGGAGAAACCGCTCCAACCGAGAGCAGGCCCGCAGGGAAACAAGTGAGCACGACCCTGCGGTTTCTTCACCGACACGAATGCCGCTTCGTGATCATCGTTCCAGTGGTCGTTTTGGAGAGAACTGCATGCCACCTCTGAACGAAGGGCAGCTCGCCCTCCCGTGGACTCGGCGGGGGGCGAGGCACGACCAGCTGGGAGCCCCGTTTCCTCCCCGTTGCTTGCATGGCTGTCTCAGCTCCGCAGTTCCTCCCTGGGAGTCTGCTTATCTCTCCAGAATTGGTGGAAAACAACGATCAGGGTAAAACTCGGAGCAATTACTGCTAACAATAAAAATATCTTTTGGAAGAAAGAAAAACATGCCCTCCTGTTTGCCCTTGCCCTGTGGGCTCACTGCTTATTATTTCTTCACGTCTTTTATCTTCCCTTTAAAGCTTGAAAATAATTCGCTTCCCTTCCCATGTGTTTACCACATTAATGGCTCTGGGCAGGAAGGCGTTTCGTCGGTATGGATCTTGTTCCTGCTTTTGGTTTTAAGTCTATTACATACCTCAGCTGCTTTATTGTTTAACTTCTTAATATTCCTCTTACTGGTATGGGGAAATGTCCTTGGTGCCACTGAGGAGGTTAAGTACGGAGACTGAAATGATTCTAGCTCCTCTTTAAAAAGTATGCATAGATTTTTCCGTATATAATTAACCTTGGGTGGTAATCTTTCCTTTTCCAGTTGATTAACAGGTATATATCAATTGTTTGATTAAAAAAGATGCTCTTAGCACTGCTCTCTCTGCTGGCCTGGGTGGGAGACAGAGGCACAAGGCATTGCTCCTATAATTGGAGAGCATAAAGGCCACTTGAAAAGAAGTATGTAATGGTGTTTATTGCAGTTATGATAAGTTATAGACCCGGGAAAAAATGGAAACCAACACAACTCTCGAACAGTGGGGACATATGTAATCCCTCCTTCCTGCCCCTTTCTCCATTCCTCTACCCCCTTCCCTAAGCAACCACTAAATCTGCTTTCTATCACAGTATATTAGTTTACATTTTCTGGAATTTTATAGCATTATGGAATCATACTGTATGTTTGTTCTCCTTTTGGTCTGGCTTCTTTAACTCAACGTAATTGTTTTTTAATAACTTAGATTCACTGATTATAGCATGTATCAATAGTTCATTCCTTTTCATTTCCAAGTGTTATTCCAGTGTATGGATATATCACTGTTTGTTTATCCATTCACCTGTTGATGGACATTTGGGCTGTTTCCTTGTGGGGGCTGCTATGAACAAACATTCTGGTATGTCTTTCATGTCTCTTGGGTATGTTTTCATTTCTCTTGGGGAAATTCCTAGGAGTGAAATGGCTCATCATACGGCAGTTGTATACCTAACTTTTTAAGAAACAGCCAAAGTACTTTCCAAAGTTGCATTCCCACCAGCAGTATATCAGTTCTAGTTCCTCTACTTGCCGACAGTTGGTATGTTCAATCCTTTTAATTCTAGTGAATGTAATGGGTGTGTAGTGTTATCTCACTGTGGCTTAAAATATGCATTCTCTCATAATTACTTTGATTGAACATTCAATTTTTTTTAATACAAATTGTCACATAACCATTGCCACTAATTTTAGAACATTTTTGTTACCCCAAAAAACAAGTCAGTATCCCCATTAGCAATCACTCCCCATTCCTCCCCTCTCGATAGCTCCAGGCAATCACTGATGCATTTTCCTGTGCCTTTAGTTTTGTCTTTTCCAGAATATCATTTAAATGGGATCATACAATATATAGCCTTTTGTTACTGGCTTCTTTCACGTAACAGGATGTTTTCAAGGTTCATCCATGTTGTAACATTCATTTTTATGGCTGAACAATACTTCATTATGTGGATCCTTTTACTGACTCATCATTCAATGGACAGTTTGGTTGTCAGTGCCCCTGAGTGGGCCATCTGTTTTTTTGTCAGTGGATTCCTGTGTCTGGGTAGTCCGCTTTACCCGGGGCCTTGAAGGTTAGGCTGTTCCTTAGGTTCACACAGGAACTAAAACTGCTGAACTGTGAAGTATACTAAAAAATTGTAACATCCGAGCTCTAGTTCTGAGAGAAAAATCAGGTGAGAGTAACAAACTGGGTTTAACATTTTCTAAGATTGATATGGAAATCTTGCCTGGCCAGGCGTGGCTCAGCGGTTGAGCATTGACCTAGGATCCAGGCGATCGGGGTTTGATTCCTGGTCGGGGCACATGCCCAGGTTGCGGGCTCGATCCCCAGAAGGAAATTGCGACACATGGTACAACATGGACGAACCATCATAGTATTATGCTAAGTGACAGAAGCCAGTCATAAAAGAATAAATAGTGTATGATTCTACTTATATGATGTGTCTAGAGTAGTCAAATTCCTCAAGACAGAAAGTAGAATGGTGGTTGCCAGGCCTTGGGTTGAGGGGGAGGGGGCAGCAATGGGGAGTTATTATTTAATGGATATGAGTTTCAGTTGGGATAATAAAAGGTTCTGGAAATTGATAGTGGCGATGGTTTCACAACGATGCCACTGAACTGTACACTTAGAAATGGTTAAAATGGTAAATTTTACGTTACGTAATTCTGCCACAATAAAAAATAGAAGATGTGCAGTCAATGTTTGTTAAATAAATAAGTGGTTAAAAAGTCAATAGGAGCCCAGCCGGCATGGCTCAGCAGTTGAGCATCGACCTATAATCCAGGAGATTGCGGTTCAATTCCCAGTCAGGGCACATGCCTGGGTTGCGGGCTCCATCCCCAGTCGGGGGCGTGCAGGAGGCGGCTGATCAGTGACTCTCATCATTGATGTTTCTCTCTCTCTCCCTCTCCCTTCCTCTGTCTGAAATCAGTAAAGATGTATAAAAAAAATTCTTAAAAGCAGGATTTGATAGGGTGAAAGAAAGGTAAGGGTAAAGGTTTAAAGCCCTAGGTACCATTAACAGAAATTGGGAAATGGTACAGATGTTGGTTAATTTGCTTTCATATGGCATAGTTATAGGTGACATGACTGAAATGCAAAAGTTTTGGTAGAAAATTAAAACTTAGTGAAATATTAAGAATGGAAATATAGAAATCACAACGCAGCTGGTGTGGTTCATGGGTTGAGCATCAACCCATGAACCAAGAGGTCACGGGTTTGATTCTCAGTTAGGGCAAATACCCAGGTTTCAGGTTTGATCTCCAGTAGGGGGCACGCAGAAGGCAGCTGATCGATGTTTCTCGTCAATGCTTCTATCCCTCTCCCTTCCTCTCTCTCTAAAAATCAATAAAAAACATATTTAGAAAAAGAAAATATAGAAATTACCATAGCAGTACTGTGAAAGCCAAGGAGCGCTCTGATTTTCTCCCAGGCACGAATAGGGAATTAAGCACATACTGCCCTCTGTTCCGCCCTCCAGTGTTACAGGGTAGAGTCCTGTTGTGTTTAGGGGCATGTTTTTCAACAATTAATTGATGTTTGTATACTTATTATGATAAAATAGACTTTTAAGGTGACTTTTAAGGTATCTACAAACTATGGGTTGAAAATAATTTAAACGCCTTACCTTATTTTTATTAGATAGGCAAAAACGCAAGATTATGGGCTTGAAGAGATAAAATGGGAGTAGGATAAGAAATTGTAAAAGGTATTATTAACTCATATCTGAACAGGTGCCATAAAGCAATAAATCTTGGGGTAAGTCAAGGCTTTCATCAAAAACAGATAAGACATCTAAAGCAGAAGCTGCTGGATTTGCATAAACCACTAAAGGATTTTGTTTAGGAAAAATGAAATTATAGGACTTAGACACTTGCATTTTGTGAGATGTCTATGGAAAGATTATTTTGTAGGCTATTTTTTATTTCCTTAGAGGAACAAGAAATAGGTGATCATGTTTTGTGTGCTGCAGACACGTTAAATACCAGCTCATATCTCCATCAGTAAAGCTAAGTTCTTTGAGGAATGGAATTGCTCATTTTGAACAGAGGTATCAGACAAACCACTTCTAGAACTCAGTCACACCAGCATGTAGTCTCTCCGGACAGTGGCAGCAGAGTACTGACTGAAGGCCAGACTTTAGGCGCTCAGCTAAAAGGACAAGCCTGTCCAGATGAGTGTATTAACCACTCCCATGCCCACAAATGCTAATCCATTGACAATAGATTCAGCTTCTAAAACAAAGGTCTAAGCAACTATAAAGAAAAAGATGGATAGATTTGACCACATCAAATTTAAAACCTTTGTGCTGCAAAATACACCATGAGAAAAGCGTAAAGGAAAAAAAAGTTTGCAACATACGACATGTGGTTTATATCTTAAACATATAAAAAGTGCATAACATTGAGACCATTTTCTACCCATTTGAGAGAGGGAGGGAAAAAAGAGAGGGAGAATATGTTGCTGTTCAGAATACAGGAAATCTTACTCATTGCTGGTGGGAATATGAATGCTATAACCTTTTTGGAAAGTAATCTAGAATGTACATTAAAATGTAAGCACACACTGACCCAGCAATGCCATTTGTCTTTGGAATTTATGTTATAGAAATAAAAGCATTAGTGCCTGAAGATAAATGAACCAAAATACTTATTTTAGCATTGCTTGTAGTGATGTAAAAGAAAAAACTGGAACAACCCAAATGTCCATTAATGGGAGAAAAGTTAAATTATGGTGCAGCTATTACAAAGGATGAGTTAAATCCAAATCTATGGCCTGGAGGGATATGATATATTAAATGTAATATATCTATGATATATTATGAGATAAAAAAGCAATTTGTAGAGCAATCTTTCCTTTTTGGTAAAGAAAAAACAATCATTATACTTTAATATCTTTGTAAGAGTAAATAAATAAACAAAGCCAAGTATGAGCCAATGATAAGTATGATTAGTCTGGTTTTTTTGCACCTTACGTCCATTTATTTGCACATAAGGTCCTATAAAAAGGTATAAGAAAAATGAATCTTAGGTGCAAAGTATTGGATTAATTATAATTTTTTATTCATGCCTCACTATCCTGCCAGTAAATGCGGATTCACTTCATCACATTTTTGTATGGCAGCCTGGTAATTGATAGTATGAATATAAAATATTTAATCAGTTACCTGTTGCTGAACGTTTTAGATGGTTTAAAAACATTTTGTTTTATTAATAATGCTATGCATCCATTTTTGTATACTTTCCAAATATTTTCTTAGCATAAATTCCTAGAACTGAAATTGCTAGGTTAAAAAAATACCTATACCTATATGTATATAGACAGATATACATATATAGAGATATAAATATCTTTTAACCCAGCAATGTATTTTTATATATTATATATAATCTAGTTATCTGGTACTGTATAACAAACTACCTCAGAACTGCCTATATCTATATATGTATATGTTTGAGTAGATATATAGGTATCTTTTAACCCAGCAGTATATATATAGTGTCCTAGTTACCTAGTGCTGCATAACAGACTGCCCGAAACTTAGCACTGCAGACAACAGCAATTATTTTACTCATGAATCTGCAGCCTGAGCAGGGCTCAGTTACAATGGCTTATTTCTGTCACCCTTGATATGGGCTGGGGCAGCTCTAAGGCGAGAAGATGGAACCTGCGGAAGGCTCTTCACTCGCATGTGTGGTGCCAGGGCTGGGAAGAGTCGAACAGCTGGGCACTGGGATAGCTGGGCCTCAGGGGAGCTGGACTTCCCACGTGGCAGCTTAGGGCACCCCAGTAGAGCACAGGTGGAAGTGATGTCACCTTTTTGTAACTTAGCTTTGGAACCATGCGACGCCACTGCCGTTGCACGGGCCTCCCACCCCGTGCAGGAGAATCAGGGTGCAGGAAGAGCTTATTGGGCGGGCGCTGGACTGCTGTGGTCGTCTTTGGCAAATGCAGTTGGCATTATTGGTTTTTTAGACCTTTGATACTTACTGCCAAGTAGCCACTCAAATATTGTACAGTGATGAAAGTGGTTCTTCTTGAAACTGTTAAACGAGGGTATTACTCTTTTCCATATTTGCCAATTGGATCTGCAAAGATGGTGTCTCATCTTTTAATTTACATTTTTGGTTACTCCTGAAGTTTATTAGCCATTTTCATTTCTTTTGTGAGCTGCTAGTTCACATCTTTTGGAGAAATAACAAGGTGATCATAATAGCTGAAATTTTGAATTAGATTCTTACAGAGCAACTAGTTCCAACCCCCTCCTTACTGATAGGGAAGCTCAGTCACAAAGAGCCCGAAGTTCAAAGTTCTCTAAACACATGCAAAGCTTATATCAGGCAGCACTTCAAACTGATAATAAACGCTTTGGGTGGATGTGGCAGTGATTAAAAATAATTTGCCATTTGGAACTATGGTGGATTGAAAATAACATTCTTGTAGAAATGTTGTAAAAAGGACCCTACCTGTATAGTTCTCAGTACTATTCCAAAGCATATCCCCAACAAAATTGTATGTGATTAACAAATGCCGTTTTGCTTCCACTTACTCAACATTGAGTCCAGCACTGCGTCGGGTCTGGATATACAGTGGCATGCAAAACAGACTCTCTGCCCTCACGGAGCTCTTCCACTGCTGGCAACCATGGACATTAAACAGTCAAAAAAATAAATAGAAAACTGCAAGTTGCAATGAGTGCTGTGAGGGAAGAGTACAGGGTGCGTGAAGCACAAAACAGGGGTTCTAGGTAAATATCATTGAGGAAGTGACATTTTAGCTGAAACCTAAAAGATGAATAGGAGATATCTAGGCAAGAGTTAGGGAGGGGTTTTCATTGAGGTGGCAAAGACCTAAAGAAAGGGAGCTTGGTGTGTGTGAGGGAGCTTGGCGTGTTTGAGGAACCGAAAAGAAACTGGTGTGGCCTGAGGGGAGTGAGCAGAGCTGAAGCTGGAGAGGCAGGTGAGCCAATAATAAAGATTCTGGACCTTCTCTGACCACCTTGCTGAAAGATCCCTTGGCTCCTACATGGAGAAAGGACTGGATGTAGGTAAGCATGTAAATGGGTTATAGTCAAAATGAGTGTCTTAGACAGGGTTGCTGGCTGATGGTGGGTGAGCATAGGTACTGGACTTTTACTTCACATTTCAGCGTGGTCTTTGATTCTTTTTGTATTACAGGGCACTGGAGTGTTTAGCCCTTATTGATAGTTGAAGGAGAGTAGAAGGGAGAGATAGAAACATCGATTGGTTGCCTCCCACATGCGTCCGGGGCTGAAGATTGAGCCTGCAACCGAGTTATGTGCCTCGGGGACCCTTCAGTTCATGGACTGACGCTCTAACCACTGAGCTAAACCACCTAGGGCGATAGTGTCTTCTGAATCCATCACTAAGATGTCCAGATGACTTCTGTGTGCTCGTGATGCCGAGGCTGCCAGAGTGAAATGTGCTTCTCTAATCTGGTGTTCCGTCAGGCAAGCAGGAAAGGACGCCTTCTGACTCCCGTGTCTCCTCACCACTCCCTCAGGACGGGAGAAACAGCAGGAAGGCGACCTAGGGTTTCTCAGCAGATGGAACTGAGTGGGGTTGGAGCAGTTTAGAGGGAAATGGGAGTGACATACGGGTCCTCTGTGTTTCAGACTGTGTGTGCGGCTCGGTTGGTTGGAGAGTCATCCCGAAAAGTTGCAGGTTTGATTCTGGCTCGGGCACATGCCTAGGCTGCAGGGTTGGTCCCTGGTTAGGACGCATGCAGGAGGCAGGCGAGCGATCGATGTTTCTCTTTCACATCGATGCCTCTCTGTGTCTCTCCCCATCTCCCTTCTCCCCTCTCTAAAAAAAGATCAATGAACATGTCCTCAGGTGAGGATTTAAAAAACAAAAACACACACAAAAAAACCTTCCAATTTCCTTGGCTGCAATCTCCTGAGAAAGAGATTCTTTGTAAGAAAAGCTGCCTTCCATGAGGAACAAAAGAGGCATCTTTGGACTAGAATTCCTATTTAATTAAATTGATTGAGATCTGCAAACATGTACCAAGAACCTACTATGTACCAGGCAGTGCGGTGAACTGACATCTCATTTATCCCTCACCATGGCTTTGTGACATGGGTGTTGTCGTGTTCAATTTACAGCTATAGAAATTGATCTTTAATGTAAAACATCCATATCTACTCTGTCTTCACAGAAGAATGATAAACAGAGCCAGCAAAACCTCCCTTTTTCCCAAGTTTAGCCGAAATGAGCCATGGCCTAAATGCCATCTAAGTGCATTTAAGCAGGACTGAGCCCAGTACAAACTCAAGTCATCTTTGCATCTAAAAAAAGTGTCTAAATGTAGAAATAAGATGGATATTGTTGGGTTAAATCGACCATTGTGGAAAGCAGTCATCATCAGAGTCCATTAGCATTCAGCTTCAGGAAACCGTGGGTTCCCCCCCCACTCCCTACCCTAGTCTTCTGTGTGTAAAAATACCACCAGACCAGAATAAAAAGCTCTTCTTGTAACTACCTCAGAACTTACAGACTTCTGGAATATAAGCATTTCAAAAAGAACAGGTGAACATCTGCTCTGCTGATGTTTATGTGTGAAATAAAGTCAGATGAAAGTCATGAGAAATTATTAAACCTATGACTCTGACTACAGAACTTTTTTAAAGCAATCAAATTCCAGATATTTTAATTTCACGTATTCTTTTTTTTTATTATTCATCTATCTAACATGATCTGAGCACATACTAGGCTCTGAGAATACAGAACTATCAGGCATTTATCAATTAACTAAATCTATATACCCTTCCTTATACCAAAGGTACATGAAGTGGTTTACAATAAATGGCATAATTCCCAGCCTCAAGAAGTGAGGAAGATTGGCGAGGATGCCGACAATAAATACCCTGATAGAGGTCTGCCATAGCCCAGGGTGTTTGAGAAGAGGCCTTTACACAGACTGGTGTGGGGCACCCCCAGAGAGATTCCTTGGAGGAATAAATAGGCTACACCAAAACCATCCACACAGTCTTGCTCAGTACATGTGTTTAGGTTTTGCTCTGTTGGCCTCTTCCCCTGATAGCTTGGTCCTGAGACCAGCCACAATTTAAAGCAGAGCATAGGTGGGTGGGCTCAGTCACAGAGTTGCTCTTCCGTTTAGCTGTGATCTTTAAAAAGAAGATTCTTAGGTGTGCCTTCTGCCTCTTCAGCCTATTCCTCTACATCTTAGAAACTTATTCATATGTTGCTGGCCCCCAAGAGTTCAGTTAGTGCAACAGTGATTAAGTCCGTCCGCACATCCACCATGCAGACATCCTGCCGCACCGTGAGCCTGATGGGCGGACCTGCGTCATGGCCCCTGCACTGGATGAAAGCAGGGAAGGAGCTCAGGCCTGCCAGTCGGCTGTCCAGCCCGTGCTGTGTGTAGGTGTCATATGATTTCACGTCCACTTGTTTATGACTTAAGTGAAGTTGCTTGAATCCATTTGTTTACGATAGTGACAAAGACAGAAGAAAAGAAGTTTTTAGAAGTCACGTTGCTTTGATACAAGAGTGAAGTAAGTCGTGCCAGGATATCATTCTGCCTCTGTGGTCATTGATAAGCAGTCAGCTGCCCAGCTGCAGAGGGGCCCCACTGGGGCTTATCAGTGTGAACATGTGGAGAAGCAGCTATGGCAAGAGGACATTTGGACTATAAATACTGAGAGTTTGTGAGGACTATTTGAGAATTTCAGTTTGGGCAAGGCGACTTTGCTAACCTAAAAGCTCTCTGGAGACCCTTGGGCCATTCGCTCCTGTCTTGGTGAGGCCCTCCTCATCTGGCCACCTGCCAACACTGGAAATCAGCCCTTAGGTTGGTTGCCAACTATCTTGAGTGCCTCCTCATATAAAAAGGTACACATTAAATTTGGACTTTATTCCTTCACCTCCCCTTGCATGGAACAATAGTGTGATTAATCTGTCATTTGTTTGGTGTATCTCTTTATTTGGTTTTATTAAGAGAGATTATCCTGTATGCTATTGTCTTGTGGAATTATTATAATTCCCACAATGAACCTGTGCTAAATACATCACTGGCAAAGATAGAAATAGTCTCTGAGTAGAACTGTTGCTGTCTCCCCAAAACAAAAACAAAGCAATCTACAAAGTCCAAGTTAGAGCGCTTGCCGTTTTCTTCTATGTATCCGGTTGGCATACGGAGACAGGCAGATTGTAACCCAAAGTGCTCGCCCTCTGTGGCTCTTCTACCTGGTGTGACTGTTCGTGATGGAACTTTTGTGTTTTCTGGTTTCATTTCTGTTCATTGCAACCAAAAGACCTTGACTAAAACAGATAGCAAAAGTACAAATTTATGCATCTTTTTATCTGGCCAGCAAGCCAAAGACTTAAATCTCCCAGGTATATCTATTTCTGAAATTCTGTTTACTTGAGTCTCATAGGAGATGCTTTCTATTTCTTAGGTCAGTTAATATTTAGCTACTGAGGAAATGAGTGATTATAAGTAACCAAGGTGAATTATTCCTCCTGATTTCTCTCTTCTAATTTTATTGCGGAATTTTTATTTCCAGTTGAAAACTAGCATTTCTCTTATTTATTCAATAGGTGACTGTATAACTAGCAACTGCTGTGTTGTAGGCATGGTTTATAGATGCCAGGAATGTAAAGATAAATAAGACAAGGACCTTGCCCTCCAGGAGCCCACAGTTTAATGGGGGAGACTGTCAAATAAACTGGTGATTACAATATATTAAGTTCTATTTAAGGGAAACGCTGGGTGCTATGGAAATACACAGTTGCAGCACCTGATCAGCCTTTGGGAGAGCTCTGGGAGGTGCTCAAGGAAGGCTTCCTGTAAGAACTGATACCAGAAACGAGTCTTAAAGGGTGAGAAGGAGGTAGCCAGAGGAAGAAGCTGAAGGTGTGCCATGAATATGGCCTAACCTGGGCAAAAATAAGAAAGTGAGTCTCCAGGTTTTTTATGCCAAACTATAGTTTTTATATAAAATTTTGTTTCTAAAAATTATCTTTCAGAACAAACAGAGTTGACTTATCTCGAGGTCTTTATAAACCTTTTATATTACAGAGCATTCTCTCAATTACTTTATTTTGGACCACATAGAATTGTTTAGGAAAGACACAATAGCTGTAACTACCTCTGTCACTGCTGGTGTGTATGTTTATAGAGGTCATTTGACAACAGAAGCGAAGAAATTCAATATAGATTTAGTAAATATTTGCTGGGGGTGGGGTGGAGTGGGGAGTGGGAAATGACTTCATAATTGCAAGTCTTAGATATCATTGCAAATAAGCCTTTTAAAAATCACTTTAAAATGAAATACAATTAGTGGTTACTTTGTGGAGAATCATGAGTATACACCCGCAGGATGAACGGAAAACTAAAGTTGTTCTTATTTTAAGCAAATGGATGTTTGCGGCTTGAGATAGAGTTTCCAGCGATAGCATCATGTACAGATGAAAAAAATATTTTTAGGTTCAAGATAGTAGAGTCAAGCCATTTTCACTTCCTTCTCCTTTTTCAAATCCCCTTAAGAATAGAGAGAACAAGAAACTGAGGTGCAGGCGTCATCTTTGAGGGTGCTAGGAGATGTGTACCCCAAACTAGAATTCGTGGAGGCTGCAGAGTGGTGGAGGAGTGGTAAGAGAGCAAAGTGGTCAAAGTTCCCCAGCACCGGTACCCAGAGAACCCACAAGAAGCTTAGAGCTAAAGGCCCCGGGGCCCACAGGAGACAAGAGCGGGAGGGGAAGCTGAGAATCGGGGTTCGCAGGAGCAGCTGTGCCCCATTCCATGCAGACAGGTAGCAGGCCTCTCCGCCCCCGTGTAACACCGGAGGTTTGTTCCTCGGGGGAAGTAAACCAGGGGGCAGCCAGACTCTGAGGCCTCAGGCACAGAGAGGCAGGAGTGAGGAGCCCTAGCTCGGGCCCTGGACAGCCAGCACCAGCAGCCTGGGCGAGCAGAAGTTGCAGGATCCACCTCTGGAGAAAAGGAGCCACCCCAGAGCAGAGCCAGGAGACACTGGCATTCGAGAGTCCCTAAGTTGGAGAAGTCTCTAACATCCCCAGTGTCTCTTCTTAACCTTTTTGCTAAAGGAACGCCCCCAAGTTTCGGCAAGGGACCTGGCTGCCTAGATAGGACCCCCAGGTTCCCCTGCGGTGAGGTGTGATCACCAACTACATTCTCATCAGTGGATGAGCAGCTTCTACTTCACTCTCTTAGAAGAAACTTGCTTGTCTTCCCCTTTCCCTCGTTCCCTTCTAGGGTAGGATGTGGGTGTGGTGCTGGTGAGGCAAGGACAGGACCCTGGGGACAGGGGAGCAGCAAATAGAAGAGAAAGAGCAGCCGCCGCCTGTCCAGCACCACCCGTCAACTGTGGATGTTACAAGAGAAAAAAATCCCTAACTTGTTGGAGTCACTCTGTTTGGGGGCCTCTTTGTTTTAGCAACGTGGCCTGTAACCTAACTAATGTATTATGTATATATTTTTAAAAACCAAACACGTGGCTTTTTGTCTGAACACTCTCTAGTGAAGGCTATCAGTTCATACCATGTGCTAGCTTCAAAACAGCTTTTCAGTGCCTCATTATGAAATATGAGTGAACAGCTAAGAATCAGTAGACATCTGATTAAAGCACCCAGCATGAAAGGCAGCAACGCAAGGGAAGAAGCAGGAAAAGGGAACTCAGAGGACTCAGAAGCAATGCAGGGAGCGGAGGACTTCAAAGAAAATGTGGTCCGATCCTCAGAGATAAGAGAAAGATACTGCTCTGTGGAAAAAGAGCGGGGTGCTATTCATTCAGAAGATAAAAAACTCTTGGAAATTAATCATTTAAAGTAAGTCAGATTGTTCAGTAAAACCGTTGGAAGATAAAGTCGCAGAAATTCCCCAGAAAAGCAAAATTAAAAACAAAAGGATGGGCAATGTTGAGAAAAATAAGAAAAGTGGAGAATATTGCCTTGAGTCTGACATATTAGAAATATGAGTGTCAGAAAGAGTGAGAAGAGAAAATAACAAGGGTAATTATCAAAATATTATCAAAAACAATTTGTATATTATTGATTTATAAAATGTCACGGTTGAATAATATAGTATTTCCAGAATGATATATTATTTAATGAAAATATAGGGATAATTAAATTAATATACTATTTTAACGTAATATATTTTAAGGACACATCTGACTGTATTTCAACTAAATCCCTAAAATGTTATATATGAGAGTTGACCAGAAAATCAAAAGCTGGGGCAGAAAGAGAGAGTAGCCTTGGCTCCCATAAAAACTCACACAATGATAGTACCCCAAAACTAGAAAGGGATTTCATATGCTGACAGTGATGTTATGGGTCTAATAATGATTCCCAGACTTCCGAAATGAGTGTTTGAGTAGCTTATGGTGCCAATTCCTGATGTAATCATAAGATGTTACGTCTTTAGTAAACATGATGGATTCAGCTTTAGATATCATGAGTTTGACATCCAAGTAAAGGTTTAGTCTACAAATCTGAAAAAAAAACAAAAGCTTTTATTAGCTTTTGATATATATATATATATGTATATGTATATGTATACGTATATGTATATGTATATATTTTTTTTACCACAGAACTGAAAATCAGCTACTGTACATCGGTGTGGCTATACTGGTTGGTAAAATTCAGAAATACTCTGCACTCATTGGTAAATACTCTGGACTCACATTTCCCAATGCCTCCCCTCCCCCAGCACCCTACTGTGGTAAGCCTTCCTTGACACCCTCCTACTCCACCCCATAGTCCAGCAACTAACAGGTTAACACATTGCCCAGAAGTAGGCCTCTAGGACCCTGTTGCAGGCCTGTAGCTGTCCTGTCTGCTCTACTTGTTACAGCTTTTCATTTAACTTCCACTTACAGCATCTGAAGGCTGGACACATTTCCCACACACCCATGTGCTTAGCCTGCATCCCTTCCACAAATCCAGTACCACCCCTTTCTGAGGCCCTGGCATATTGCTTCTGTCAGTCTGATTTACTCACTGCTCACCTTCATGTCTCCGTGCTCATCACTCAGAAAGAGTTTTCCCTGATTTCTGAACATCTCATGTTTTATTCATGATTCATTCATCCGTTCATTTTCCCCTTCTACCAGAAAGCCTTCCCCATCTTGAAATGATAATTCCCTCATTGAAACAACCATCCCTTTGTCATGGAACATACCACTTCCTATCTTATATTAGGGATATCTTAGTATTTTCTATAAAGTCTTTTTCAGAGTGGACAGGCAATAAGTAATTGCTGAATAAATGAAAGTATGAATCTAAATTAAAGGACTCTACCAATTATCTTTGGCACACAGTTGCTAGCGGTTTCATCACTTGTTTAGAATGGCTATGTAGAATAATCTTAGGTTCCCCAATAATCTCTCAGTCTGATTTCTAGCATATACTATTTCACTGCATGCCAAAACACAACAACGAAATAAAACAACTAAAAACAAACAGATGCAGAAATGTTTGCTGATCTTCTGAACTAAAGCTTTTGGTACTTTCAGGTTGGGTTTTGGCCATCTCTCTTTAATGTGAAGTGGTGATGGTGATTTTCCATTTTCCGCACTGACTTGAATCTTCCCAAAATGCTGGAGCAAAGCTTTTTCTTCTGAGGAGTGTTGCACGGTTTGTGGGACTGCAGCAGTCGAGCTCCTATTGTGACTGGCAGCAGAGGATGAGTCATGGTTTTGGCTGGGACAAGTGTTTCCCGAAGTCAGATACTAGAGCAGAATACTTAATGGTACCTTGCTACTGATAATCTCTCTCTAACACTCGCTCTCCTATTGCCTTTCAAAGAAGTGAAGTAAAAATCGGACTTCCAGTGTTTGGCTGAGGTTGCAAATAATTTGGGCTTAAGTTCACTGGCATCTAGACTGATTTTCTTTTCCTAGCATACATCTAATTGCTTTTTCTCTCTTCTTTTAAATAAGATGCAGGCAAAATATTGGCTATGATAAGTTCCTCACGTGAGGGCCCTGACTCAGTCTGTTTTGCCAGGAAGCAGCCTGGCATTTGCCCTAGGTGGATGCTGATGGAGAGGGGGCTGGGCCGGAGGCCTCGGCCAAGGCCTGCAAGGTCCATAGGGCTTTGATTGCCGGCCCCACCCTGCCAGGCTAAGCAGCCAGCCAGATCTCATGCTCTGCAATGCAGTTCTCAGCAAAGCTTTATTTTGTCAGACAGAGGGGGAAATAAAACTTCCCTGATAAGCTATTTTCCTATCCTCTGAAGCTAGAAATTGCTGAGTGGAACTAAATATCTAAGCTCTTCCCTCTCACTTTCCTTCTTTTTTCACTGGTATCTTTTCATGAAAAGATCTTGTATCTTCACCTGGGCCATGTGTGGGAGGTGAGTGTAAGTGAAGTTAGTTGCAGGGCAGATAGCCTGTAGGGCAGGAAGGAGAGCTGGCCCAGCGGAGTGGAGGGCAGTTATGCTGTTGCTCACAGTTTCTCAGAGCAACTGTCGGAGGCAGAATCCTGAGCCGAAGACTCCATTGGCCGTTTTCTCTTTACTGGAATTAGAATTGTGTCAAAAGCTAACCCAACGGTTCCTGGACATACCCTGAGTCACACTGTAGACATTTTTATTAAAACTTACCAAATACCCTGCTGAGCTCTCCAGGTGGGCCATGCATGCGTCCCCCCCATATCGCATTGTCTTTGACTGGGATCATTTACCAGTCCCTTGCTTGATTGGGAAACTCTAGGCTTCAGTCAGTGCAGAAGGTAAGTGTGGAACGTGAAGAAAAGGCCCTGGACTTATCCTCTGAAGTTGTGAAATGGGTGGGGGGAGGAAATAGGCAATCATTGTTACCCTTAATGGCATCAGAGAGTGACCTCCAGCTTCTTGCCTGTAGGGCAGCAATTTTCTATAAAGCTGTATTCCCCGAAGCACTCTGTTGTTATTAGTAAAGTACCTAAGTTCTCAAAAAAGATAGAATGCATTCAGTTAGCCCTCTGCAAGTCCTCCCCACTCACCTGCCTCTTACTAAGCTTTGTTGAATGAGAGAGAAAGGGATGCATTGCCGCTGGGGCAAGGGGATTGCACGTGATCCAAACTTTGTGCTCCCCGAGCTATCATCTGTCAGGGGGCTTGTGGGAAAAATAAGGCTAAAAACCACCGTGGCATGAGACCCTTGTGCAAACTATGTTCTCTCTTTCTGCCTCATAAGCTAAGAGTTGGGGCCCAGGTGTCATCAGTATTTTTGAAGCTCTTGAGTCTCTCTGCTAGATCTGTCCTGCACGATGATAGCCTTTTCTCACCTGGCTTGATTTCCTGGGTTGTGAGTGACAGATAGTATATCAGCTCCTTTGGCAGTTGTGTGACTTAGCAGTTGTTGAGTGGCAGCTGACAGTAACTCTGGAATCTAAAAAAAAGCCCACTTTGGCTTTCAGAGTCACGGGAGGCATCTCAACTCCTTTCCTCTCCCCGAATAGTTGGAAGCCTTTCAGTTAATAACTGGGAGAGGGAAACCCACCTAAAGAGTTCTGTTGGGTTTTGCATGGACACTTTGTACTTCCAGCAAGCCACAGCATTTTATCAAGATAAACAATACGGGAGAGTGGATTCTGCGAGGCTGAGGACTCTGTGTGCTGTACCCCCCAAGATAAGTAAATGAATAAAATATCACAGCAGCGCCAGAATGTGGAATTAATCTTCCCAGTTGCAGGGCTGTGGGATCCATTAGGGGATACTCAGCTTATCGCCCTGATGCAGGCTCTTCTTGCACACAGACCAGGAGCGTGATTTGTTTCCCACTGAAAAGTCAGGAGCATTGTGGAGAACGGCGCAGGGCAATTTGTTTTCAGAGAGCTTCCTTCATTCAAGTGACTAGGAGAAATTTCTTGAAATAACTCATCCTGAGTCAGACCTGGTGTCCTCCTGGGAAAAGTGCACACTTGAGGGAATTAGTGGCACTTAGACACAATAGACTGTTTTAAACTTTTGGCAGTCTGCTCACTTGGAATGACCTAGAACCACTTGGAATGACCTAGAACCACAGCTCGCCAGGAAGTAGTTATTAAGTGTCTTTGTCTCCCTCCAGTTAGGTCGGTCACGTAAAGGGTACAAGGAAGCAGAGGACAGGATGGCTGCCCTTGTGGAGCTCATACTCAGCTTGAAGAGCTAACATAAGCATGGGTCTGTAAATATTAAGGTGCAATCAAGACTCAATAAGTTACTTAGAGGCACTAAATTTCACTAAAATACCAGGCGCCTACCTTGGCAGTTGTCTTTCAGAGTCTACGAAAGTCTCCATCTCCACAGAGGCCCTTTGCGTGGGTTTAGAGGGAGAAGGTGCTCTCGGGACGTGCCCGCTTGCCCTTGACCCGGAGCCTCGCGGCCTGCCTGTGGAGCTGAGTGCCACTGGCAGGATGTAGGATACCCTATCTCGTGGCGCTTCGGACTCTCATTTTAAATTATATATGTATCGATTAGGAAAGAAGGTTAACATTATTTTCTCACTACCCAGAATGCTGTCCCATCCCAGTAAGATTTAATGTTCTGAGACTGAGGTGAAATCAGATAAAGAAATTTTTTTGGCATCTTTCAGTAAATCTGAGTTACTCTGAAAAATATCTAAAGCTCTTTAACTTTCTTTTTGCCTCATCATTCTCTTCTTTCTCCCATTTTGCTTCCATGTTTCCCATTCATCTCCTTTCCTCATTTCTTTTCTCTTTTTCACAATAACTTGAGAGATGCATATAATGGTCAACACATGCCCATTCATTAAATTCAATTAATTTCTCTCTCTTTTTTTTCAATTACTGTTTGCAGTCCGTGTTATTTTGTATTAGTTTCAGGCGTATAGCCTGGTGGGTAGACAATCATGTACTTTACAAATCAATGAATTTTGTTTTCTTTTTTTATTCTCATCTGAGGATATGTTTTCCATCCTTTTTAGAGAGAGTGGAAGGGGGGGAGAGAGAGAGAAAGAGAGAACTGAGCCTGCAACCGAGGCATGTGCCCCTGGCTGGAATCAAACCCGGGACCCCTCAATTTGTAGGCCAACTCTAACCACTGAGCCAAACCAGCCAGGGCTCCATGAATTTCTTAATACTCGCTAGCATTATAGTAACTTTGTGTGTGTATTTACTAGATGCTAGACATTCTGCTAAATGCTTTATGTGCAGTATTTAATCCTTACAGGTCAATAAGCTGTATATTATTATTATCCCTCTTACAGAGAAGAGACATAAGAGAGTATGGAACTTGCCCAAAATCTCATACCTAGTAAGTACATGAGTTGAGACCCAAACCCCGTGTCTGACTCCAGAGCTCATATGCCTCGCATAGAGTGAGCTGTCAGTCAATAGTGTCACCAAGACATCCTTCAGAATGCGTCAAAATGGTAAGAGCGTGGCATTTGGAATCAAACAGATGTGGTTTGAATCTCAGCACAGCCACTTATTGTCATGTAACTCTGGGCAGAATCATTTCACCTCTCTGAGCCTCAGTTTCCTTATCTCTGAAATGTGGGATTGTGAAACTTCAAGCCTGGCACATCCCCAAAGTTTAATGAAGTTTACTAGTTTTATTATTTATGGGGGGAAAATAGCATTTGCCTCCTTTGCTATCAACTTCATTTAATTACGAACATACTATGAAATATCTTTGTGACCTCCTTAAACATTGGGAATTTATCATTAATGAATATGTCTAAATATTTCTTGAATCCATTCCTGTCTTCATTCTGTACAGGTTAACAAGAAGCCCTAAAATTTTCCACACAATGTGTGAAGGAGCATTATACATCACTTCCATTTAATGGTTCCAGAATGATCATTTTCAGCCTTTTGCCTGATACCCTACGGCTTCATCAGTACTTTGGATATTGGTCTAGGGAAGGAATCCCTGAGAAACTGATGGAAAGTAATGGAGTATTCCTAAACCAGAGTTCAGAGACCTGGTTTCTTCACTCAGCATCTGACCTTGATCTGAGTTAGCTTCTCTGGTCTGATGCAGAAAGCAAGTAGTGACTTCACCGTCACTTCCAACTCTTTGGAATTGTTCTATGAAAGGCACTTGAAAAATATCAAGTGAGGCAATTCAGCAGAAATGAATCTGGTGCCTGCAGATTTGATTTCCTGCATGAAATTTTTTTTATTAAATTTTTTGGGGTGACATTGGTTAATAGGATCATATAGGTTTCAGGTGTGGATTTCTGTGTTACAAGATCTGTGTATTGTACTGTGTGCTCACCACCCAAAGTCAAATCACCTTCCATGAAATTTTATATTGGAGGAATTTTCAATTGAAGGTCGAGCATGTCCAAAAGGTAAAGCATGATCCGTTTTTAAAGTTATGCCCCATATTATGAGTTTTTAAGTTATGCTCCAAAACCAAGCTCGGCAGCCACAGAGCCTTAAGTTTACTAAAGCTGTCTTCCTCCTTCAATTAAGAAATGGAAGATTTTGTTGATCTCTGGGATAGAGTTTCAGTACTTGAGAAGCAAAGTGATCAAAGCCAAAATAGAGATTTCAGCAGCACGAACATTGGCTCTGGCTTTGGCAGTGTCTGGGAGCTTCATTAATGGCTTTGGCAGCTTTCAGCTAGTTTTTGCATGCAAAGCTTTCCCATCCTCATTTAGCCAGAGTGACTGCCACATATGCAATGGCTTGTGTTGATAAACAGTTGTTGACTCTTGCATCGAAATGCCTAACTTACTGGGAAGTGTGGTAATTTTTCTTGATTGGCATTTCTCAAATATTTTTGTCTTGGAGCTAGAGCAGGAAATGTTTTATATTAGAACATATGTGTGTATAAAGTTGTGTATGCACACACACATAAACTAGAAACAAAAATTTCATGAAATAGTACTCACTTGATTGATTTTGCATTCCACTCTGTTCTTTTCAGCTTAGTTTTCAAGGACGCTTGGTCATGGCCCACAAAATTGATTGCCGGGTCTACTAAATGGGCTGCCACCCACTATTTGAAGAACACTGGCCTTAGGATTCCCCTGAGTCCAAGCCTCCCTGGGCTTCACATGCCCTCAAGGGAAGACTTTACACCTTCTTTCTAGTGCACCCTCTCCCCCCATACACACACACACACACACACACACACCCCATCAGACCTTTGCCACTACTGCTAAACCCTTTACCCTCAGGTAGACAGAGCCCCGTCAGCTGCTACCAGGGTTTTTTCACCTAGCAGGACTCCACTTTTTCTCATAGGAGGCCAGAATCCTGAAAACTTTGTGAATTTGAAACACAACTGATTAATTTCTTTTTTACTAAATTTACTAATTCCTCCTATTATCTGGCATCAGGAACTCAGTAATTCCTGTGATGTGCCAGTGCCAGCTCAGTGCTCTGCATGCAGTAGGACTCCAGTAAATACTTGTTCATCAGTCATAGTCCCAGGTCTGCACTGAGCACTGTGTACACAGGGCTCTTGCAGAAAGAGCACTGACCTGTGCTAGACAGAAGAACACTGCTTCACCATAGATGGGCTGAGTTTAGTAGGCAGGATATAAAGTTGTAGGATTGTTAGGTGGAGTAAGAGTCCAGGTAGGGCGTACATTTCTAAATATACAAGGCACCAGGAAGAGCAAACAGGCAAATTCAGAGCTAGCAAAATCTGAATCTACTGGGGCAGAATTGGTCAGCAACCAAAGCTATCTTCATTTGTGTCATTGGCCTGTAAGTCTGAGGCTGTCTGGGCCCATCTGACTTTGTCCCGCAGAACTTAAAAGGAACCCTGAGTAGCTAACGTCATCTCTGATACCCTAGAAGTGTGTCTGAAGGCAGGTTCACATGTTTTTGCTAGATTTGAGGCTCACATGTTAGTTACCTTTCTCAGAAAATCTCACTGAGTGAGACCCCAGGATGGCGGTGGGGTGGTGGGGGTTGGGGATTCAGATTCTAGGACTGAGACGCTATTCGTTCTCCATCAGCATCGTCATTCCTAGGAATAGGGACCTGGGTCCTGACACGAAGAGATGGAATGACTTCACCCTGTTTTACGGACTTGCAGACTATGTTACTGCCTCTCCCAAGCGCAGAAGGTCCTTACTTTTGCTAAAGAAATACGATGGTAACAAAACCAGCAAAATTTGGAGACCAAAGAGGAATGGAGAAAGTGTAATGAATGTAATTAATAATTGATGAAAAGAGTAGTAAGTTTTATGGGCCAAAACTTATTGTAAACTTGCCTAGCCTTTGAAAGAAATAGTTCATAGAATTTTAGGATGGGGACGGACTTTTGATAGTGTAGTTTAGTCGCCCCATTTTACAGATGTGGAAACAAGTCCCAAGAAGCTAGAAAATGGCAGAGGTGATTAAACAAACACAGATCTTTAAGATTCTGGCGCATGTTTCCCCACCTTCACATGACCACTTGAAATGAGTATTTCTCATTGTTGCTAAAAAATAGTGTCCAAAGTAAGAGAAGTTTCAGCCCAGGTCCAGGCTGCTGTGCAAACTGTCCTGCCATATGGGCCAAATGATCCAGCGGATCCAATGGTGCTTGAAGTGCCGCTGACCAAGAGTGATGCTATGGGGAGCCTTTGGCGGGTCCCTGTGGTTTAATCACAGCACTGGCCCTTTACATTTTGGAGCAAACCCCTGCCATCCTCTGCTGATAACTACTCACCTTTTGAGAAATAGCCTTTGTCTTGCTAATGAGTATTAGTAGAAACTGAAGGCTTAACCATAGGCCCCCAAGTTACCAGGTGGCCTGAAGTGCCCTTCATGACCTGGGTGTTGTCTGACACACCAAGCCATAAAGCTGGGCGTGCTCAGCACCACTCCCTTATCAAAAGGAAGTGCTGCACAGGAACACCAGGGCTGGAAGAGGCCAGGAAGATTCTCCCTGCCGCCTTCACAACCAGCATGGCCCGGCTGACACCTTGACTTTGGACTTCTGGCCTCCAGACCTGTGAGACAATACACTTCTGTTGTTTTAAGCCACCCAATTTGTGGTAGTTTTTAACAGCAACCCTAGGAAACTGATACCCCGGGGTCAACTGCAATCCCAAGTCTTTTTTGTTTGAACTAGGACCAACTTACCTCATTCTCACCCTGTGCTGTCAGCCGGCCCACACCAACCCTACAGGTGCCGGCTGTTGAGTGTGTTGAACTGAAATGAATTTATGTGTCCAGCCCTCGTGTGGAGGCTCCCTTTGTTGGGGTAGCTTGCTCCGCACTAAGTAAGTATGCAGGTCGAGGTAGCAGGCGGCTCCCCTGCCATTATTTCCGGCTCAGAGTTGGCCGTTGATTCACAACACCCTCTAAAATCAAGTGGCAGAAACTGGCAGGAAAAAGAATCAGCACCCACTCATCTTCCAGTATGTGGGAGCAATGTGGCCAAACACTGAGGCTTCACATTAAAAGTCATATCTGCCTCTGTTCTATTTCTAAATACTATTTCTTTTTAGTTATTGTGAAATATATTAAAGGAGGTTCTGAGAGAGCCCAATGGGAAAAGCAAGGAAAATAAAAATTGATGTGGTTTCAAGAAATAAGGGGCCCAAGAAACAGCCAAGTCATTTTAATTGATAGATCCTTGTGTAGACTTAGGCAAGTACAAACATATTTCAGTAGGTTCTATTTAGATACACACAGTCAATTCTGCTATAATGTGATGCATGCATTGTTAAAAATCAACATGTTTCATTTTGCAAAACCGCAAAATGAAACCAAGGGCTAGTGGGAAAAATGGGATTAATAGCACAACACAAAGAATTGATCAGTAACTGCCCTGGCCAGTGTAGCTCAGTTGGTTGAGCATTGCCCCGTGCACCAAAAGGCCACTAGTTCAATTCCCGATCAGGGCACATGCCCAGGTTGCAAGTTTGATCCCAGGTCGAGCCCGAGGTAGGTACAGGAGGCAATTAGTCAGTGTCTCCCTCTCTTCTCTCTCTCTCTCTCTCCATCTCCCTTTCTCTTTAAAATAAATAAAAATATATTTTTAAAAATTTATCAGTGACCATTTAAAAGTATAGCAACCTAACTAAAAATGTAGCAGTTTTATATTTATTTACATTTACATAAATGGCAATGAGATTCATAAATACTGCAATAAATATAGCACTTTACCTTGAAAAAGACCCAAAGTTTGCTGGTGGACTGGGGAATCATCAGAGGGCAACAGCTTGTGAGTTTTGTGAGGTGGGAGAGTGTGGTTATCCGAAATTAGACAGAAAACTATAATACCACATGTGTGGATACATATAACACAGGGGGCAGTCTGGGGTACCTGTAGATATTTGAGGCATATGTGTGTGACTGTTGTGGAGCCCTACACCTCAGGTCAGCTGGATGCAGTATTTTGTGTTCACCTTGTGTTTCTCGTGGGTGAGACAGCGTAGATCAATCACATTGGAACAAATTTGCATTTTCAAAGCCAGCATGATTGCAGAACTTTGTAAAGAGATCACCATCCCCAGAGTTCTTAATAATTTTGGCACAAATTCATTTGGTAGCAAAACTCAAGGTGAATATGGATGTTTTCCAGTCATACTGGATTAGAGCCCACTTAATGACCTCATTTTACCTTAGTTATCTATTTAAAGACCCTTTCTCCAAATACAGCCACATTCTGAGGTACTTGGGAGTTAGGACTTCAAAATACAAATTTGGGGGGACACAGTTCAGCTCCTGACATATGGTGGGCACAACAGAAATATGAGCATCGTGCTCCGAAGCCAGAGGGCGGTGTGATTAATTATCACTGGGCTTGGGGACTTGGGAACAGCTTCGAGGACCTAGGGCTTTGCATAGAAATTCAGCACACTGAGAAGAGTGCAAATGACATTTCTGGGAGAGGAAACAACACAAACCCGAGCTCTCATCCTCCTTACACGTCTGCAACACGCACCATCGTCCATGCACCAGGCGTCCGGGACCTGGAGCCTGGGTGTGGGCTGGCCACGCGTTCTCTGCCGGTGGCCCTGACTGGTGAAAGCTGCAGTCACCACCACCCCGGGCCTCTCGCCATTTGTCCCAGGGACCCTGTCCTCTTCTAAGGGTATTATTGATACTCTCTCTCCGTTATCTGAGTTAGCACAGCAGCAGATACCTTCCTCCCTCCATGCTTCCCCAGGAAAGGAGAAAACTGTTCCTTCTTCATCCATGTAACCTGACCGGCTGCCATGGGGCCCCTTCCCTCTTCTCCAGAAGTAGAGTCTCAGTCCTCGGTCTTGTCACTGCATCACACTGGTGAGCACAGTCCACCTGACAAGTCGCCTGCTTCTTAGTCTGTATCAAAAGGTACCAGGGTTGTGGAGTCCAGTAAAACTGTGGTAGCCACCGAGCATATGTGTATCACCGTGTCCCTCCGGTAAGTAAGCTTTTTTACTAGACAGTTCCTTCTCCAAAGTATTCCAATGTTCCAGAGCTAAGAAAAGCTTTGCGAAGTTCCCCTTAAATGGTAAAATTATACGATTCAGACAGTTGGTATGTCCTGTGTTTTAGTATATGCTATATTTACATACGTTAAGTATATATGTTTGAAATCAGAACTTGACCTAAAACATTAGGTTTATTTAACCAAAGTGTTTCAGTCAGGTTTCCTGAGCTCACTCAGGTTTACTGAGCAGGGTGCTCTGGTTTAGGGGAGGTGTGTGTATGAAATATGTGGTACCTAGAGAAACTAAAAGTTGTTTGAAAGAAATTATGAAGACAGGTGTTTCCCAGCATATGTTCAAAGGAACACTGGTCATGACGGATGTCTAGAAAGTCAAGTTTCCATGGCCAACTGGTTTGGGAAGCACTACATATTCTCTGCCCTTTTGGAGAGCAATCATGACATCAGCATATTAAAGACTGGAAGGTCTTGTGGTAAAGAAACATTTAACTTTATTTTACCTGATTCTCAAATGTACTGGTCCTTGAATAATAGCCTCTTATCCACCGGAGCCCAGTCTGAGAAACCCCAGACTGAAACATTTATGATGCTCCAAATGAACTATCGGAAATTCTGTTTCTTGTTTGAAAGCGTGCCATGTAAATAATCCAATGCAGAGAAATTGAATGCTTTTATTATTTTAGGTTTAGAAATGAAAATGTAAGAATTGCATCCTTATGACAAATGGAAAATGAATCAGATTTGCTTGACTTGCCCAGTGATTTTTAATTTTTAGAATCTTCTGTGTAAACTAGCAATTATGATGATGCAGCCAGAAAATGGTATATAATTATATCTGTGAAATAATGGATAATGAGCACTTTTTTTAATGAAGAAAAAAAAAAATCCCTAAAGTAATTGGTGGATGATGAAAATAAATTAATTCACTTCAGTACTTAAAGAATAAAAATTACCCTGCTCCCTGAAGGTAATATATATACATATATAGGTCCTTTCATGTGAAAGATTACAACACACACAAAAATGGTGAAATATTGAGGCAATATGGCACCCACTGTCTTTTCCCCAATAAATTCAGTCTTACATCTTAAGATGGTACATTTCCAGAGAGGCTGGTAAGCAGATGTTTCATAGCTAGTAAGAGATGGGATCCGGATGTGGACCAACTATTCTTATCTCTGGAGCCCATGTACTTAACCCCTAACTAGAGCTGCAGCCAATTAAAAAAAAAAAAAAACAATAGAGAAAATATTTATTCTCCCCCCCCCCACCACTTCTCCCAACTGCCCAACCACCCAACCGAGGTAAATTTGTGTTGTAAAATTCTAAAATGCCATCCTAAATACTCTGTTGGTGAAAACGTTGCTAAACTGTCCTTTTCTGTGGCAGTTGGCTTTGGGAATATTTCACATTAGCATTGCAGAAGTGCTCTGCTCTATTACATTGTTAAAAAACGCTTTCATCTTTTAGGCCCCATCTGTACCAAAATATTCACAAGAACGGTTGGTGTCATCTGTCAGGAAAATAGCTGCCAGTGATGACCATGCACTCAGCCAGTTGGTTCTGTGGAGACAGACTGTGTATACAGGCCCCAAATCATAAATCGATCATAAAATAGTTCATTTAATGCATATTTATAGGCACGTTGCAGGTTTTCATAATGGTGGTTGCGCCATAGAATTGCAAATGTTTCACGAAATATAGGTACTTGTTTTTTTGATGTGAGATATCTTAATGCTGAACTTTGAGAATAAAATTGGGGGGATTGAGTAAATAAGAGAGAGCGCCACTCTGATTTATAAAGTTTCATTCCCTGTCGATGTTGCTTAATCATAGTTGCCGTCTGGATGTAGGGTGGGCTAAATGCAGTTACTGGGATTCTTCATAAAGCCCTGGAAAATTAATTAATTGCCACAGTCAATAGTAAAAATACCATAAAAATCAACTTTTAAATTGTATTTAAAATGTAAAGATATTTCTGACAGAAAATGTATTACTAATTTTGAACACGAGGAAGTGGAAATTACTTTTTATACCTGAGATGCGACCAGACACTAAGTCTTTGGAGCAGGTTGTAAGCTTCTGTGTCCTGCCCCCTCCTCCGAAGAGAGATTGGTGTTCTTGGGACTTAGAAGCTCTTTTTCTCCTGGTAGGAAGGAGTGGTTGTTGGGTAGAGTGTGCAGGTAGGTTTTACTGGCCTCTTACCTTCCTGATAACAGCTGAGGCACTGCTGAAACAGCCTTTCCCAGGTACTTCTGAGCAGGGTGCTGCCTGACATTGGACTTTGCCACGTCTTCCAGTATATACTACGTGTGTGTTCATGCCAAGGCCACTGCCCACGTGAAGTGCAGCGCCAAGTGCCCGGCTCGCCGGCTCTGCAGACGGCATCCCCTGGCGGAGGCCATCCTGCACCCCGCGCAGCCCCAAGTCTCTGAGCTGCGGTTCCATATCCTGGTGTCCTCCCCAACCTGGCTTATCCCGTCCCCGGGTTTGTGTGCAGCTCTCCCAGGTCCTGTTCACTTTCTGTGTCCCCCAACAATATGACCCATGCAACAAATATTTTATACGGAGGCTGCCACCATTCTGGACACTGAGGCAATACAAAGGACCTCACCAGCCTTCGCGACTGACCGAGTCACCCGTCAGTGACCTGTTCAAGAAACTAATCTGTCTCTGATTATAGTCACTGCCTTGGTTCTGGCTCAGCTGAACATCACCACATCCACCCTGACTTTAGAGCAAAGGATGGTGTTTTTTTTTTTTCTATCAATATATTCTGACATAATCTACAATTCTCTAGTTAGCTTAAAAGCTGGATTTCTGAGCCCAGGCTGGAAGTAATGATGTCATAACTGATGTTTTTAGATCTTTGTTATGGTCTCTTAGAATATTCCTGATTAGACAATTTGGGGTTAGATAATTCTTCAGTGAGAAAAAGCAAAATAAAGGGGAAAAGGAAGAATTTATCTCAGAAGCAAGTGAAGTGTAGCATAAATTGCTCCTTGACCATTTATAGTGGTGACTGTTTACACTGATGGTGTGATTCACATATTTTGAGCCTTGGACAGTCATAGAGAAAATATGCACTTATTTTATCAGTCAGCGCCAAAGACCAGTTACATAATAATGTAATGCTGGCCGTAGTACCTTATGGAATTTTTTTTAATTTAAAAATTGTTATTGATTCATTTCATATAAGGTCAATTATTTTAACACTTGCCTAATGTTCTTTGCTGGTCTTCAGAAGACACTGATGATAATTTAAAAAAATTATCCATTGGAGATTTTGCTCATGGGAACCAAAAGTGGATGTCATGGAAATCTCTGGCCTATACGCCTGAATACATAACCACTGAAAGCATATAAACATTCTAAAGTCAAACCTCCTAAATTTTTTTGTTTTTACTATTTTTTAACGATATAATCTCAACTGTATTGTACACTTTATTGTCTTTTAAGTAATACAGAGTGAAAATCTAACTTTTTGAGGACTACATGCCTAGCACAAAGCCTTAGGTATATGGGAGGCATCTCATATGTTAGAAATCTGCTTTCCTGTTAAATGTGATATAGTACAGTATTACTTCTGGGACTGCTGAAGGTTGAAGGTCTGTTCGCACCTGTACTAAGGATCCCAGCGTATGTCTTTTTTAATTAGCAATTATTTTATCTGCTTCCTCACTGTCTTATGCCACTGCTTAGGGCAAAGTGGTTTAAAACACTTCTTCCATCCTTCAAATTTTCTCTAAAAAAGCCAGAACTGAAGATCACCAGAGGAAATGAGACAATGACCTTGAACATCATTAACTTCATTTTTATACCCAGATCTCTCTGTAGACTCTGGCGAGCAAAGTTCTGGGGGCTTTGATACTAAGTTGGGGGCCCATACCTTTGTGTTTTGTACAAGTATTTTTCTATACACATGGTGCATTTTCAGCTTTCCTTTTCCCTCAAAGCTCCTCACTCTGGCTTCAAAGATATGTTTCCCATGACTTAGACAAGTTATTGTATCTCTCTGTGCCTCAGGCTTCTCATCTGTAAAATGGGGACGTTAATAGTACCTACCATATAGAATAGTGGTGAGGGTTGAATTGATATTTGTAAAGTTCTTAAAGCAGTGATGCATAGTTAGGGTTAAATAATTTAAGGAAAAGATTGCCTGACCACTGGATAAGTGGTTCTTTAACCTTCTTAAAGCATCTGAGAAGATGCTTCTGGTATGGGATAATTTATACTTTCTTTGCTGAGGTAAGAGTGGAGTGATGTGGAGAAATTTGTATCTGAAGAAGCAGAAGTGAAAGGTGTTACCTAAAAAATCTGTAGGAAATGCTGGCTATGAGCCTGGGTCTTGACTGGATGAAGTAATGAATGGAAAGATGTTCATAGCAAGTCCTTTGGGGCTCTTCATAATATTTTTAAAAGGAGGCAACAGAGATAAACTAGAAATACATATATGGATGGAGGGAATCGGGAGACAAAGCTTATACCAAGAGTTAGCGATTTTCTTTTGTGTCTAAAGACTGAAACAGCCCTGGCCAGTGAGGCCCAGTGGTTAGAGTGTCGGCCTGTGCACTGAGAAGTTGAGGGCTCGGTTCCGGGTTGAGGGCCGCTTGCACTTGGGTTGCAGGTTCGATCCCCGCCCTGGTTGGGGTATGTGCAGGAAGCTCTCTCTCTCTTTCTCTCTCTTCCTCTCTCACTCCCTCCCTTCCACTCTCTCCAAAAGCCTTTTTATTGGTTAATCAGGTGAGGATTAACCAATAAAAAGACTGAAACAGTGATTCTCAGAAGAGATTATATGCATATATGAATTTCCTTAAACAACCGTGTGGCTTCCATGTCAGCTTCTTCCGTGGAGAAGGGCAGGAGCCATCTGCTTTGTTAGGGAAAGCAGACACTGTGTTCGTGTGGATGTGCGAGGGGTGCTGTGCGGGCCTCCGTGAAGCTTGGGGCCCCTTGGCGTTGCAAGTGCTTCTTGGGGCCCGGAGGCAGAGGCCCGCCGCGCCGTGCAGGCCCGGCCCAGACGTTCCTGGCGCGGGCTTGGCCGCTCCCGCGCTGCGGTGGCTGCCCTTTGCCCCGGCTTCTGGCCGAAGGCGGCTCAGTTGTAATTTGCTCTTGGGCACTGGAGTGCGGCCCTGTCCAACCGCAGCGAGTGTTTATCTTGTAATCCACAGACAAGAAGAAGGGAGGCAAATTCCAGCCTTTTAAGAAGTTGTTTGGCAAAAGGAAAAAGAAAGACACTTCAATTTGCCGGGAGACGCCTGCAGGGAAGAAGAGTCACACTCCCCAGAGCATCAGCAATGGCACCTTTTCTTCCGACGAGGAGGACAATCTAAGGTAATAACTCACCTTTTTTTTAATCTTCGGCGTAGTCCAGGGTGGGGTGCGGGATCCCAGGGGATGTGCACCATCTCTGGGAAGGTGGAAGACTTGCGGGACCTGGTGTGTCCTGTGCAGAAGCCGCTTCGGGGCGCTGGAAAGCGAGCTTGGCCTCGCTTCCCGGGAGAGCACAGGGATCTTCCTCTGTTCTGCCGCCCTGGCTGGTGGCGGGAGGCAGCCCAGAATTGGCTCGGCTCAGCAGGTATCCTTGGATTGAGGAAGACCTGGTTGCCATGTCTCACTGTTTGGAAAAGAGGAAGGTTGGTCACAGATTAGATTTTACGCCCGTATCGAGCATATGGACTGCTCAGGCACTCGGTGGTCCCCCTTCACACCCTTGGCCATCTTTAGCAACTTCCAGAACCTGTCTGCGATGTTCTTTCAAATCTTGCCCTTTGTTTTCTATGCTCTTCTCTTCCTTTCCCTCCCTTTTTTAGAACAGACACAGGCACTGAATCTGGCCCTAACAGTGTACAGAACTCACAAATGCAGGGTCAGAAGGTCCTTTCTCACCTGAGTGCTGAGAATTGGAGTCGGAGTCAGAGATGTTGCTGCTGACAGCTCAGAAGCCAGCCCCTCCGAGAAGCCCTTGCCCACTGCCCGATGTGATTCACTTGCCTTCAGCTGGGTTCCCCCAGCACCATGTGCCTGGCTCCAGCTGGCACTTGTCACTTTATATGGAAATTACTGGTTTGCTTTGCTTCTCTCTCATTCAACTACTAGTTCCATGAAGTCAGGGCCTCATCTTAGATGTTCAAAAAATGTCTCCTGGGACTGCCTGGCACTGCATAAATTCCTCATGTAGTACAGCAGGACTTTGAATAACATTCCCTTCAACATCGTTTCATTGTAACATTGATGAGAAAAAAGTGGTTCCCACCAGGCCACTGTCTGGGTGGGCTTTCTCCGGGGACTCCCAAAGACATGCATGTGAGATGAGCGGGCGTGTCTGCATTGTCCCAGTCTGAGTGTGGGGGTGTGGGCATGGGTGTGGGTGTGGGTGTGGGTATGAGTGGCCCTGTGATGGACCGGTGTCCTGTCCAGGGCTGGGTCCTGCCTTCTGTCTTGAGCTGAAGGGATAGGCTGTGGCCACCCACCACCCTGAACTGGAATAAGTGGGCTGAGAAAGAATAATTTTACCTGTTTTTATTAATCTTTTTAAAATGTATGTATAGCTCACATTTATTTCAGTGTTTAGTATTAGAAGTGTTTGGGGTCTTTATTTAGAAGTTTAATGATGTTTTTGTGCACAGAAATATGGACCTTAACTCTTGTTTATATCAGCCTATAGTAAAGTTGGTCTTGTGTTGTCTCACTTAAAGTTGCTGCTTCTAAGAACCTATTGACAATGTGATGTCCTACTGTACATGTTGAAGGAATAGATGATGTAATCTGTGTTGTTCTTACTGTATTTCAAGGACAGGGCCAGAAGCACCCTCTGAGGTGTGTGTCAGTAAGCAGATTCTAATGGACACCACAATTGAGCACAAATTACAGGATCCGCAGGAAAGCCGTGTACTTAAGCTCTACAAGTGCTCACCGGCACTTGTTAGCGTCAGTATTGACTCTTTTCCTCGACAGGCCCGTGTTTGTTTTCCATTGTCTTTAGTAAGAAAACTTGAGTTTAACTGAAGGAAATGATTTTACTGGAAGGCGAACACAGCTAGCACTGAACTCACCCAACTGTTGGGAGGTCAGTCCTGATCATAGTTAAGTATTGTCCAGTGTGAATCCATTTCAGTTTCACCTCAGTTCCTTCACTTGTAAATTAGGAACATGAGCCTTTTTGCTTCGCAGTATCAGAATGACATACAGATACCAAAATGTCACCAAGTCATTCTTTAACGTAGTGTGGGATTGAGTGTAGAAGGTTCTCCTTCGGGAGGACGGTCCTGTGAAAACACAGCTCGTCCTTTCCGAGATTTTGCCCACTCCCCGATTTCTTACTGAATTATGCCTGGACCCTGGTCGTTCTCTTCTCACTTAAGTTCCATTCCTTTACCCCTTGAAGTTTCCTTTAGGTTTGAATTTTTACAAAGCCTCAGAAAATTCCACATTGGATCAAACAGCAGCATTTCTATAAAATACAGGTCATGTCACCTGTTTTTATTATTGACTCTTGTTGATAAACCTACATTTGTGAGACATACACTATATTTTATTTAAAACTTTTTTATTTATTTTTTAGAGAGAGATGAAGGGAGAGGGAGAGAGAGAAAAACATGTGAGAGCAAGCGTGGATCGGCCCCCTGCATGCCCCTCACAGGGAATGAGCCTGCGACTGGGAATCGAAACAGCAACCTCTCGGTGCGCAGGACAACACCCAACCACCTGTGCCCACACCAGCCAGGGTGACATACACTATATTTTAGTTAACATTTGTCTTAATAATGAAGATGGAAGGATAAGCTTTGGATGAAAAGTTTTCAAAAATGTCTCCTTAAATATATTTAAAATTTAAAAAATAATAATATATATACATATATATATTTAAAATTTAAAAAGACAAGAATATAGAAATCATGTAAAATATGTATTCCCCTTCTCGGAAATCGACAATTGCCATATAAATCCACCCACAAAGTAAATATTGCATTCATTGCTTACAGTATAGCCAAAGTTCTGATTATTTGTCCTATTTACAGATGGAGACGATGAAAGATGTTGTTTCCAAAAATCTTATTTTCAGTTCACTGCTCCGCCGATGGACGTGGTACTTCACATTGTGTGATGATTCACAGAATTTCTGCACATTTTATTTGCCGTCTCCAAAATGGACAGCTCTCACTAAAACATACAGTTCTGTTAACGTGATCTTGGGGAGAGGTTCCAAGGAGGCAGATTTCAGCCCCATGTGAGGGAGAATTTCCTAATTACTAGAGCTGCCCCAAAATGGGGTGGCCGAGGGAGTACCAGCAGGGGTCGGGACTGATGACAGGGAATTTCGGCACTGGTGGGACTTTAAAGGAGCTGAACTTTGATTCCAAGAATCCGTAATTCCAGAAACGTCTCCGTGGCCAAAAATAGCTCGTTATTGATCTGCTCCTTCTGCCTGAAATTTCTCATTTCCTTTGGGCTTTTAAAGCATTCTGTTCTTTCTCTAGGTTAGAAGCCTTCATTTCTCCTGGGCTGCTGCTTTTAAATTGTACATGCCTGTGGGAAAAAGCAAAACAGTTAAACATGATCAGTTTTTAACAACTTAATGTGACTTCCTTTATTAATTAAATACAACTGATACTGTGTTTCCCAAAGTGTGTTAAATGGATGTTAAATTTAAAAGGGGAGCCTGGCTGGGTGTGGCTCAGCAGTTGAGCGTCGACCTAGGATCCAGGCAATCCCGGTTCGATTCCCGGTCAGGGCACATGCCCGGGTTGTGGGCTCTATCAATGACTCATCATTGATGTTTCTGTCTCTCTCTCTCCCTCTCCTTTCCTCTCTCTGAAATCAATAAAGATATATTTTAAGAAATAAATAAATTAAATTAAATTTAAAAGGGGAGAAAGGGTCATTTTGGCAAATAGATTTGAGAAATTCTGGGCCAAAACAAATTAAATAGAATCCTTTACGTAGGACTTAAGAGAGCCTTCACTATGCTAATGTACTCTGAGAATCTGCAAGAAGAAGGGTATAGTATAGAGCATTTCCAAGGTTGCTTTAACCACAAACCCTTTTCATAGGGGATATGCTGTAGCATATATTAAAGCTGCCACTTGCTGAATTTAATACAGCGTGTTTTGTATAGATTTACTCATGTAATACTTACCAAGGCACCCTGAGATTGACATTCTTATCCCCATTTCAAAGATGAGAAAACTAAGGCCAGAGATTGACTTGCTGGCAAGTTGCTGAGCCACTACTCAAGGGGTGAAGAGGCCGTTCTTAACCACCCACTATTCTGCCGCAGCCTTCCTAGGGAGCTGGTCTCATGGCCCTGAGTTGCCCTGCTGGTCCTGAGTGGCCAGGCTCAGGTGTGCTCCTGCTTTTAGCTGCCTGACTGAGGCTCTCCTTCTTTCTGGGACTCTGCTTGTCCTGCTTGCAGTTTCTGCCTCGCACACAGCCTTTACTGCAGCACTTCATAGTGCGGGCCGGCTGGAAGCCACAGTGAGAGCTGAAGGGGCTCCAAGGAGGGCGAGCACGCTGTGGGACTGGAGCTGCCAGGAAGGGGTCAGGAGTGAGGACCCAGACTCATTGAGCTGGGTCCAGGCGATGGGCAGGATTTGGAGTGGCTGAGAGACAAGGTACGAACATCTGAGATCCGGAACAGCAGGGGCAGGGACTTCCCCATAAGAAGAATGTGGCAAATAGAATAGGAGGGAACTTTCCAGCTCACTCTGTGAGGCCAGCGTTACCCTGATCTAAAAGCTAGGCCAAGACAAAAAACTACAGATCACTGTCCCTTATGAATGCAGACTAAAAATCCTCAACAAAATACTAGCAAACTGAATCCGGCAATATATAAAAAGAATTGTACACCATGATCAAGTGGGATTTATTCCAGGAGTGCAAGGTTAGTTTAACATACAAAAACTATTCAATATAATTCACCATACTAATAAAATAAAGGACAGAAAACACGTCATCTCAACAGAAGCAGAAAAACCATTTGACAAAGTCCAACATGATAAAAACATTCGAATAGAATCAAAGGGAACTTCTTTAGCTTAATAAAGGGCAGCTACAAAATATCCAGTGTACGGGTAATGTGTTATGCGTTTGTACACTTGAAACCGATATAATTTTATTAATGTCACCCCAATAAATTAAATTAAAAAGTTACTTAAACATATACTAAAAAAAAATAAAAATCTAAATAGGTGGAAAGACATCCCATATTTATGGTTCAGAAAACTTAATGTTGTTAAGATGGCAGTACTCCCCAAATTGATCTACAGACTCATTGCAATCCCTGTCAAAACTTACCTGCCTTTTCTGCAGAAACTGACAAGTCTGTCCTAAAATTCATGTGGGAATGCAAGGGAGCCAGAGTAACTGAAACAATCCATCTTGAGGGCTCACATTTCCTGAATTAAAAACAGACTTGCTACGAACCTACAGTAATCTAAATACTGTGATACTCAAAATGTGATACTGGCTATATAGATCAATGGATTTGAATTGAGAGTCCAGAAATAAACCCTTACATCCGTGGTCAGTTGATTTTCAAGTCAGTGGACAAAGGATAGTCTTTTCAACAAAAGGTGCTGGGACAACGGAACAGCCACATGTACAAGAATAAAGTTGGACCCCTTTCTTGTACCATTCACAGAAATGAATTGAAAATGGATAACATCTAAATAGAAGACCTAAAACTGTAAAACTCTTAGGAGAAAACAAAGGAGTAAGTCCATGACCTTGGTTTAGTCAGTGATTTTTTTGGTACCAAAAAGCAGGAATGACAAAAGAAAAATCAGTAAATTGGACTTCATCAAAAATAACTTTTGTGCTATAAACAGTACCATCAAGAAAGTGAAAAGACAGTCCTCGGAATGGAAGAAAACATTTGCATATCACTTATGTGATAAGGCTATATTCAGAATAAGTAAAGTACTCTTACAACAATATAAAAAGACCCCCAAAAAAGAGCAATTTAAAAAATGGACAACGGATTTGAATAGACGTTTCTCCGAAGATAGGAAAATGTCCTTTAACATATGGAAACACACTTGCTCAACATCATTAGCCATCACAGAAATGCAAATCAAAGCCTCAATGAGATATCACTGCACACCCATCAGGAAGGCTATACTATAAAAGACAATAACCAGTGCTGGGGAGGATGTGGAGGAATTGGAACCCTTATCATTGCTGCTGGGAATGTAAAAATGGTGCAGCCACCTTGGAAAACAGTTTGACAGTTCCTCAAACTGTGAAACTACATGTAAGCCCAAAAGAAATGAAAGTATAGGTCTGCACAAAAACTTGTACACAAATGTTCATAGCAGTATTATTCATAATAGCCAAAAAGTTGGCACAGTCCAAATGTCCATCAGAAAAATGAATTGGTGAATACAATGTGGTGTGTATCTGTGCAATGGAATCTTACTTGGGAATAAAAAAGAATGAAATACTGATCCACGTCATACATGAATAAACTTTTAATACATTATGCTAATTGAAAGATGCCAGTTTAAAAAGATTACCTACTGTATGATTCCAATTATACAAAATAGCAAATAGGCATATCCATAGAGACAGAAGATTAGTGGTTGCCAGGCATGGGATAGGGTGGGGGGTGACTGTTAATGGGTAAGGGGTTTCTTTGGGGAGTGATAAAAATCTTCTAAACTTAGGTGGTGCTGATGGTTGCACAATTCTTTGAATATACTAAAAATCATTAACATGTACCTTTAAAGGGCTGAATTTTATATATGTGAATTTTATCTCAATAGAGATGTTTTTTTAAAAGGCAATGAACATGGCATTGAAAGGTCATGTCTGGCTGAAGTGATAAGTTCATGTTGACAGGGGAGAGCAGGGGCTTATTTCCTCCCCTAAAACCCTAAAATAGGAGGTTGATATTTGGGATGAAACAAAAAGGGGTCATTTGAAGTAGGGCATCACTGCAGAGTAGAGCAGGCTGACTTGGAAGGGCAAACAGCTGCTCCCATTAGTTGAGGACTTTGAGCCCCTGCATTGGGTGCGGGTGTCGGGGGGGGGGGGGGACTTGATGGGAGAGGGGAGAGGGGGAAAGAGATACAGGTCATGTTTGAAGCTGCCTACTTAGACTATATGCCTGTGGTTGACGCCATGTATTCCATCCCCCCCAAAAGCTAATGTAAATCTGACTCTCCACTTACGTGATTCCCTTATTTAGTGGGGGCGCACACACGCACACGCACACACACACACACGCATCAATGTTAAGGTTTAGGGTAATTTTTAGCCCTGATCTGATTCCTTCACTTTACAAATGGGGAAACTGAGGCTCAAAGAGATCACAGTGCTGTTAGTGTTAGAGGTGGGACTAGACTCAGCTGATTATGCACATGGTAACCTTTTGTCTGGAACAACCCTGTCCCCCATCTTTGCACCCTTCCCCCAGCTGATTCTCCATCCGTCATGTTTTTTGTACAAATGTGCCTTCCTCAGTAGAGCGGGCTATCTCCAACCCCGTGGCCTAGATCAGGCCCACTGCCATTGTTCTGTGTCCTTGCCCTTTCCCTAAGGGTAGGCCTGTACAACTTGCCTTTCGCCGCGCTTCTCGCCTCTAGAGCAGTGCCTGGCACACAGCAGGCATTCAGTAATTATTCATTTAATGAACAAGTATATGAATACTGCTCCTTTTTACCCCTGGGCTCTTCCCATTGAACAATCCAATGGTCATCTGATTTATTCTTCAGTTTCTCACCGTGGGAGAGAGTCTCGCTTCCCTCTGACCTGCTAGAAAAGGAAGATTACATGGCTGGTGTAATGAGACAGCATGTCGCCAATGACGTGGCCGTGAAGCTCAGGCTCCCTGATTAGCCGTGGGTGCCTCAGGTCACTTGGTCATCTGCTTTTCAGAAAATGAAGTCAGGAAAGACTTATTTTACCTGGTCATTTGTCCTCTCCTCGTGGGAACCTGGCACGTGCTGAAATTGAACAGGGATTAGAAAAGAGGTACAAAAACCAGTAAATGAGTAAAAATTAGGGGCTAAGCGGGAGAATTGACGAAGCTGGGCTGAATAAGCCTGAGGGGAAAAGGGTTGATGCATCCGTTACAGCGGTTATTGGAGATACAGCATGTGGGAGGGAACAGGTGGGGAGCCAGGGTCCTCTTGCGAATGCGGCGCTTTCTCTCAGGAGCTGTGTGCCCTCAGCCAAGCCCGCTCCTTCATCGGTTCCATGGATATGCAGTCTCACAGGATTATTATAAGGACCCAAAAAATGCATGTGACATTATACTGTCTGCTCCAAAATAGCTCTTTACAAATGCAGGGTAATAGTAGTATTACTGAGATAAAGAGGAGGTGGATAGCTAGTTTCCTATTTCCAGAGCATAGACCGAGACTCAGTTGATTCAGATAATAGCTAAAGATGTTTATGAGAAGGTCTTCCTGCAGGTGGGGCAACTGGGGAGTGGAATAGTTAGTGCGAAGCCCCTGGAGCCCCTCTAGAGCGTTAGAGTCAGGCTAGGTGATTGCTGGTCCTGTGTGGTGCAGGACTAGGCCTGGAGGCCAGGGTAGGTGAACCTGTGACTTCCAGTTCTAAGTGTCTGTGTTCTGAGATTCTAAACTTTTCTCCTCTTCGTTGAATTTTTTATGATGTATCCTGTTTCTATTTTAATTATTAGGTAACTGGGTACTCTATAGCCTATTGGGTACCATATAAATACATCAAATACTCAAGTTAGGGATGAGCCTCCAAGATGCCACACAAAATATCTGACTCCAGTCTCTTTCAGCAACTGGAGTTTGTTTGATGAGGATGGTTAATTGCTCTTTAGCATTTCATTTGAATGAGACTCACGGATCTGTTTAGGGAGAAAACTGCTGATCAATTGCAATTGCCCCTGTTGTCATGGAAACAGGCTGCAATGGGACTATAATTATATTTCTTTATTCCTGAAGTGAATCCCTAATCATCAGTATGGTAATTACTCAATATCTGTGGCCCCAAATTACATGATGCTTGTCCAAAAAAGACAAAGGATATGGAGGAGGTGGAGACACGTGTTAACTAGGCAGCTGCGGAAAGCTGCTCCTGTTTGGGGCGGGGAGAACTTCCCTCCGTAGGCTCCAAGGTTAGAGGATGTCAGTGGGTCTTAGATTGTGCCCGGTGCCTCCAGTGGTGGCTAGAAGCCTGTGTCAGGTAGCATGATTTCAGCTGTAACAGAAAACACAACTACTAGTATCTTCAACAATAATGAAATATATTATCTGATGTATCTGAAAGGCTGGAGAACTCTCCAAGTTCCAAAGTTCCTTAATGGAGCAACTCAGCAACCTCCTCAAGATCCAGTCCGATTCCCTTTTCTTCCCCTCAGGGAGCAGGCTTCTCGGGGAGTAGGCTCTTGTCCTCAGGCTCGTCCCCTTATAGCCCAGGATGGCCCACCACAGTTCCAGGTGTCATGTGCAGATGACAAGAACCAGTGACAGAAAGGGGACCATCCCTGTGTTGTGTCATGGTTTGTGAATGAGGAGGACCTTCCCTCAATTTTTCATTGTTCCTTTCACACCTGGCCCTGCTGCGGACAGTAGTTCCAGATAACGGAACTTAAAATGGAGATGGCCCTTTTCGACGCCTCCCGGCTCTCCTTGGCACTAAGCGCGTAGTGGCTGAGGGGTGGGAAAGCACGGCTACACGGCTTTGTTTGCTTTGCTCCGCTCCTCACTTTCTCTCTGCTGGACCCTCTAGTGCCCTGAGCTCTAGGCCACAGGCCGTCAAGCAGCCTGTCTGATCTCTGCTACGCCTGCTGATAAGCGTGGGCATAGGGCACTGCACCTGGGCTCAGGCATCCCAGCAGCATGGAGCATGGCATCCTTTGCTCTCAGGCAGCATCACTTGCCACCTGGAAAGAGAGGCAGCCTCTTGAAAAACATGTAGAATCAAAACCCCAGAGAGCTGTACAAATAGCTGTCCCCCCAAATGGGCTAGGTTGGAAAGGAGAATCAGGGCCCAGGTCCAAAAGCACAGCGTGGCGGCTGGAGGCTCTTTTTGTAACTGAAAGGTTAGCATCTGGGGTCCCCTTCCCAACAGCACCCAAAGTTCCTTTCAAGGAATCAAGCTTGCCTGGCTTTATCCACCTCTGATAGGACATGGGACCAGCTTTCTATGACAGAAGCCAAAGGGCCACTCCCTCCCCCACTGCAGCCTGGCATGAGCACATGGCCTAGCCTGGCAATCAGTCTCTGTCCTGGGCTTCGCCTTGCAGGCGGGTGGAGTATGTGACCAGGCCCTTGCTGCGCCCCGACGGCTGCTGTGGGTCCTGACGCCTAGGCTGCTAGAGTCCCCCTCGGTCTGTCTTTTTCCCAGCCTCTGCGCTTCCTTCCATTGTTCTGGAGCCCCCACTGTTCCTCCAGTCAGTTTTCTTTGAGTGAGACTTAATTTCTGTTGCTTGAGACTCAGAACTGTAGCTGACGTAGAACGACACCAGGAAACTTTGGTGAGAGGGAGGTTTGACATAGAAGGTGGGAAACAAAGCTTAGAGCAGTTTCCTGGTTTAAGTTGAAAAGAAGCTCAGAAGAAACCTTTTAAAAAAAGAGATGCTGAACATCCCCCTGAATTGCCCATCTGTTGGCTTCTCAGCACTTCCCACAGTGGCCTCCTAGATAGGCCTGTGCTACCTGAAGTATACCTACGATCGGAAAATAGTCCCCTCCTCCTATCAAGATGTCACATTCCCTCAGTGATCTCTCCATGGGAAACCCATCTGATACACTAATTACCCTACAATATTAATCATTGACTCATCCATTGAAAAAAATTTACTTACAAGTTTAGTTGTATAAAGGACTTTGGGAGAAACAAAGATAATGCATGGGATCACTGCCCTCATGCAACTCATGGCACTTTGGTGATGAGGTGATACCATTATTATTAGAATCACATCTGTGTAGCACTTTACAGTATGCAAAGCACTTTTATTTTTCCTCTCCTTTGAGGCATGGTTATAGTAACCATACATGAAACAGCAAGAGATATGTGCCTAGGGCTCTCAAGGGGAAAAGAGATCCCTTTCTTCACTTTCTTCCAGAGAAGCAGGAAAGGCTGTGTGGAGTTGATAAGTTTGATCTGGACCTTGAAGGGTGAGTAGGACCTGAGCTGAGAGATTGGCTGTGGGCCGTCCCTGGAGAGGAAGAGCCTGTGCAATGATAGAACCCAGAGAGGATATTTGGGGAACTGAGTGGTGGGGTTTGAAGTAGGGTAACGTTTGATAATAATGGGTAACACATACATAAGCACTTACACTATTCTAAGTGCTTAACATGTCGCAACTCATTTAAATCTAAAAAAAAGACCCATGAAGTAGGTCCTCTTGTCATCCTCATTTCTAGATAAAGAAACAGGCCTGCCTAGGGTGGTTTAGGGCCCCCCTGTGAAGAGCCTTAAATGCTAAGCAACCATTGCAGCTTCTTCTGGCAGAATTTTGGCAAAAGGGAGCCACTGGAGGTTTCTGAGCTGGCAAATTAACTGCTTTAAGATGAGCATATGGTTAGAGAGAGCAGAATCAGAGAGGACTTCAGTCGAAGGTCACCCACAGATGTCAGTCATGTTACAGTCGGCTGGAGGTGAAACCAAGGCAACAGGGCCAGTGATACGTGCATTGGCCCTTCAACTGCCCTCAGAAATTCCATTTTCCCTGAGGTTTCTCACTCACATCTTCCTATGTGTTTAAGAACAAGTTGTATGAGCCTCCACAGCCTGCCTGGCTCGGGTGGGAGCATCATGCCAACAATTTACTCTCAAATGGTCTAGGAAAACAAAAGTTCTTCACACTACACTTGCAGTATTTTTGTAAGTCTTAAATGCTTTCAACACACACAAAAAATAGCAATGAAAATAAAAGCCTCTCCTGAGCAAAGCTTAAGAAGTATGAACTTTATATTGCTTTTGGCATAGTCATTAGAATAATAATCCAGTCTGTGCATATGAGCAGAGTAGGGTAGCCCACCCAGGCCTCAGCTGAGTTTCCTGAGATCATTCACAACTTTTAGGCCCTTCAGAACAACCCCGTGTTTTGGTCTATGTGCTGCCAAAGTGTGCCCATGAGTACTATATTATTGATTCTTAAGTGGCTTCTTAGAGTGTCTAGGTAGAATTATGACAGTCAGTCCAGCCGTCTCTGGAGAAGTGAAAGAGGGAGTTGGCGTCGGGGAGAAAACAGCAGCGTCTCTTTTCTCCTGTCCTTCCAGAGCCAGAATGACTCAGGTGCTGCAAGGGCTTGAGTGTAATAAGCTGTAAGAGTCCCTAAGCCACTCCGAGTTGATGTTGGTGCTAATACAACTCACCTCCTCTTAGAATTAGAAGCCTCTGGTCTGCAGCTGCCAGCCCCGCTTCATGGTGTTTAAATCTCCTGTGGTGGGAGGGGGGGTGGAACCCGGGGCCACTGCTCTGAGAATCAGACGCCAAGATCAGCTTCCCAAGCATTGCACTTCAGAATTTCCCAGGATTCAGCAAACGTGAAGGAATCCCCTTCCTCTCCTTTCTCTCTCCTCCTCACTTTCCTCCCCCCTCGCCCCCCTTTTCTTCTCTTTCCCTGCAGTCTCTGTCAATCTTTATAGACAGTGACTGTTCAATTTGGGTAGAAGATACGGAAGTGACGTCAGATCTTTGGTGGGAAACGAGGGCTTAAGGAGCACCTGCTTACTCTTTCAGCCATGTCCACACATAGTTACAGGTCATAATGCTACATTCATACACTTTTTAAAATCTTGATTAATATGCCAATGTCCACAGCAGCACTATTCACAATAGCCCAAAGGTAGAAGCAACTCAGATGTCCATCAACAGATGAATGCACAAACGAAATGTGCTATTACTATATTCAGTGGAATCACTCAGCCTTAAAAAGGAATGAAATTCTGACATGTGCTCCAACATGGATGGACCTTGAGGATATTATGCTAAGTGAGATAAGCTGGACACAAAAGCACACGTATTATATGACTCCACTTATATGAGGTCATTGGAATAGTCCGATTCATAGAGACAGAAAGGAGAGGAATGGTTGTCGGGCTGGGGGAAAGGAGAATGAGGAGTTATTGTGGAACAACTGTGGAGTTTCAGTTTGGGATGATCGATGATGGTGATGGTTGTATGACAATATGAATGTCCTAAACTGTATACTTAAAAATAATTAAAATGGTAAATTTTATGTTGTGGATATTTTACCACAATAAAAATATCTCATTCAATATCATGTAAATATGGGAAAAAAAAAGTTCATGGATGCTGGCATCCTATTTGGTGTTGACAGATTCAGTGCTTAAGCAGTAAGATTGGTTCACCTTCTTTTGTATAAGATTTGCAGTTGTGAGTGAACTGGGACTCTCTTAACGTTACTGCCTTGTCATGGTCTAGCAGCTGTTGTTCACAGAGCATCTTTGTTCCCAAAGAAACCCAAACACCTACGAACACTGTGTTCAAATGGAAGACTGTCAGCTGTAAGTGAGGAGCCTGAGTTCTGGTTTCTGTTCTGTCTTGATCAAGTCTCTCTCTTCACCTACCTGGATCCCATCTTAGTTCATAAGAATTCAAGTCATGGGCTCTGTGATCACAGAGAGCCCACAGACTGGCAGTGACTGCCGGCTGTGTCCGGACTGCCATCTGTCATAGCTGGTGCTGCTCTGGACTAGCAGCTCCCCCTCCTGCATCAGTTTCCTTGTAGAGACCGACTAGAGATGTGGAGAGCGGCAGCCGGGGCCCCAAGCCCAGTGGTAGAGGAGTGTGGGCAGGAAGAATCGAATGCAGACTTGAAATGGGTCCAGGAGCTTAGGATCTGCAAACCTACATTGTTTTTGAAGGATTTTTTAATGTGAAAGGACAAATGATATTACCTATTAAGGTCTTCTGCACTACACTGTTTACCTAACCTCAATCTGACCTCATTTATAAAATAGTATAGCATAAAGCCCGAGGGATGATAGTAACAAAAAAATAGGAGCCCTGGCCGGGTGGCTCAGTTGGTTGGAGTGTCGTCTCGTACACCAAAAGGTTGCAGGTTCAGTTCCTGGTCAGGGCACATACCTAGGTTGTGGGTTCGATCCCTGGTCAGGGCGCATAAGGGAGGCAACTAATCGATATTTCTCTCTCACATCTATGCCTCTCTCTCCCCCCCCCATTCCCCTCTCTCTAAAATCACTAAAACTTTTTTTTTTTTTTTAAATAGGAAATATGGGAATTTTGTGAGAAGCACTGATGAGTTTGGTTTTATTTGTGTTGAGTTTGCAGAGACAGTGGGATAGTCAAGTAGTAGGGTCCAGTGTATAGCTGGAGATGTAGGCACATGGCTAGAAGAAGAGAGTATAATTTAGGAGTCCAATAGACAGTTATTAAAAGTGACTATTAAAGCCAGAAAAGTAGCCTCAGGCCTTTGGAAAGACAACCACAGGAGTCCGTGAAGAGTTGAGGGAAAACACCAAAAGCTGGTCTCTTTGGGCTGATTAGAAGCTTCTGATGAGATGATTGGAATCCGAACCTCTCTGCTAATAACAATAATATCAATGATGACAACAAAGCCAGGACAGAAATGTACAAACAAGAGTTACAACATCTTAGCCGTGCTCCCTTCTGTCCATGGGGCCCCAGGAGCTTGTGCTGCTTGGACCTCAAAATCCAAAGGGACCATTTTTCTGGCCTCTCTATGTCATGTCTGTGATTCTTGTCCACATTTATGAAAACCATTCCTCAGAGACCAGTGTTGTTCTAAATTTCCCAAGTGGGCCTCTCTCGCTCTTCTTCTAGAGTTTGCTTTTACCACATATGCTTGCATTTGACCTCAGATCTTGGTTAAATTAAAATGACTGTTAAAGGACTGTATCAACAACCTACCAGTTAGAATTTTAAAATCTGGGGGATTTTAGAGGTCTTTGTACATCTCTTTTCATGATCAAGGGGCTGCTCTGTATTCTCAGCATCACAGGAGAAGGTTCCCACACAGCAAGCTCCGTTTCTTCCATTGGAGCACATGGAGTCTGTGGGCAGGATGCAGCATTGAGGCTCAGAGGCCCCTCGCTGCTTGGCTCACTCATAAAGAAAGGGGGAGGGTGGGCCTGCTTTGTAATCAATTGTGAAAGATTTTTAAATGTCAAGAATAAAGAAGCCCAGGTGAACTGTGTTGAGGTACAGTTTGTGATCAGTTACCCCTTCGCCTCCTAGTCGTGTAATTCGTAGTTCCCAGCTGGTTCAGGACAGTGACTCCACTGCCCTCTTTGTTCATGAGGACATAGCTTCACCCTGGCATCTCCACACATGGACTCTTCGGTTTCAATTCCAGCCCTGCCTCAAACTCTGCAACTTTGGGCAATGTTTCTACCCACTCTTTGCCTCAGCTTCCCCTTTAGAGGACAGGAAATAAACTATGTTGTAGGGTTGTTTGGAGCCAGAACTGGGTAACCATGAACACCAAAAATTTTAAATTAACCAAATTGACAAGGATCTAATGCTGAGTGGCATTATGTAAACAGAATTATTTAGAAGAGATTGTTCATTCTTGTAACTAATAAACCAATAGCCACTCTCCTCCACTGTTTCTTCTCAGAGCTTTAAATTAGGACAAAAACCAAATATAAGGAGAAAAAGGCACAAATATTTTTGGTCACTTTGCAAAGAGCAATGGCCATATCAACAAGTGTGCTCTGATGTGTGGAAACTTAATAAATATCAAAAAATGATTTAATTACTTCCACTGATGGCTGTGATAAAGTAGCTTGGAGCAAATCAATGCTCCCACCAAGAACAACTGGAAATATGGATAGAATACTAAAGACATCTGTTTGAAGGCACCAGATTGCTGCTGAGGCACCAGACTTGAGCAATGATATATTTCATTTTCCTCCATGTTCATAGTCACATCCTAAAATAATGCCTCGTATCTCATGAAGCGGGTTGCTGCTCGGTGGCACCTTGTGTTCATTAGCCAAAGACTTACCCATTATTCTAGCTACTTAGCATCTTGAGCCCTTCCATAGTCCATCCCACTGGCATTTCCGTCCTGTCTTCCTCTCCCACTGACCCACCCGTACCCCTGTCACTCACGGGGGTGAATGCTCTAAGATCTTCCACCAGTTTAAGGCACTTCTGCTTGCTAGCATGGGATTGTTCTCACTAGATCTGAATTCAGTCTCTCACTCTCCTTCTGTCTAGATGACTTTAGAGTTTCATCTGCAACAAGATGTTGGTGATGAGATGATGAAAGTAAAGCTCAGCACAGTGTTTTCATCAAAGTAAGGGATGGTCGTTGTTATTGTTGCTGTTATTATTACTGCCTAAGATTACATAGCCAGGAGGCCCAATCCAGGTCTTTTGTTTCTTAACCTCACATGCTTTTTCACCATGCTGCCTGTAATTTGGCAAACTAGATTTGGTACTCAGTCTGCCCAACTAGGTCTGCACTCGGTTCGGACCCTGCCCACTGCATTTGGCACTCGGTCACTGATAAAACCTCCAGGTGGGCTCCTTTCTAGGGAGGAGACAGGGGAAGTGGCACTCTGTCACCCTGGGGGTGACCCGAGTGCCTGGCGTCATGGAAGGGTGCCTGCCTTGCCTCGAGGAGGGTGTGCGATTCTACGTGCAGCCTGGATGTGGATTCCTTCCCAGAAATAAGTTTGTTTCCAAGATCAAGTAGGAGCAGTTGCCTTCCGCTGCTTCCCCTTCCTGCAGTTCGCCCTGCCTGTACCTCCGTGTCAGCTAGAAGCCCGGACTTCTCGAAGTCCAAGCCTTCCGCTGAAGTGTTTATTGTGGGCTGCCTTCCGCCTGTAAGCGGATCAGTGTGCATGAGCCCATCAGAATTGCCTTAACCCACATTCCTCTCCCCTTTCTCTGAATTCCTAGGCAGTCGAGAGAGAGAGATTCTTTATTCCTATGCTCCCTATCAGCAATTCTAGTCCGCATTTTGGATGGATAGAGTGTTCTTCCAATTTGATTGTAATCTGAAAGAAAGAAACTCTTGCCTCTTCTAGGTCTGAATGTTACTTAAAAAGTGCTGGTTGACAAGACCTGCTGGGGTAGAATCAAGAGCGACAGCTCACCAGGGGAAAAGCCCCTCCAGTTAAGGTTTCTGCAGTGCCTCTGTGGGGTCCTCTGCAAGTAAAGAGCTGCCTGAGTTCCCCGTGAGCAGCCCGGGGACGCTGTTGTGTTGGAGGCGTCTCCCTTATTCCTGTGGGACCTTCCGTCTACCCAGCTACTTGGCTGACCCACAGCAGAAAGGACACTGCACTGGGCGAGACGGGATGAGGGTGGAGTCCCCAAATCAGGAGGGACAGGGAACTAATTGCCAGAAGAAATTTTATCATCCTAATAAAATGAAGCACATGATTTGCATTCCAGGTCCTTCAACTATTCTATGGGAAGCCGGGCGTTTTCCCATGACAGTATTTTTATCCCTGATGGGGGAGCAGAAAGTGAGCAGACAGTTCAAGCAATGTCACAGGACAACATCCTGGGCAAAGTCAAAACTCTTCAGGTAAGACAGCTTGAGATTGAAGGTTAGAGCCACAGGAGGGGGCCTGACTATGGAGGGAATTGGGGAAAGTTCCCAGCTTAGCCCTGAGTGATGGACTGGGAGGTCCAGGGGCAGCTCCTGGTGAGAATTTTCACTGTTTTGAACCTGAGTCAGTTCTCTAAGCCTTCTGTCCCTCTGTGAGAGGTACATTGTCACCTTTGTGCCCACCCTCACAGCACCCCCTCTCCTATTCTCTCACACTGTTCTCTCATTTTGGGGTGGACATCATGAGGACAAGCACCCCAGAGAAGCTGCATGACTCGGATGAGAGGAAAGAGTTGTTAACTGTTGAGTGTTGGCCATAACCCCCACATTCGGGGTTGGCTCTCAGCTAAGGGTTTGCACAGCAGGTGTTCACTCTCCAGGTCCCCAGCTTGGACAGTGAACGTGGGACTCTTGTTCTGTTGTATTTATGATTCTGGCTCCCTGAGCCACCTTGTCTCGGAGGAGCACCATGACGCTCTTAAACCTCCCACCGTCCAGCTGCAGAGCTGGGCAGCTTTCTTGCATGAAATTCACTCAGGTGGTAACTCCTTAATAAGGAAAATACAGCTGACCCTTCAAAGGTACGGGTGTGAACTGCATGGGTCTACTTATATGCAGATTTTTTTTTCAGTAAATACTGGAAATGTACTTTCTCTTCCTTATGATCTTCTCAATAATTTTTTTCTCTCTAGCTTACACTATTATAAGAATATGGTATATACTACATGTAACATAAAAAATGTGTGTTAATAAGTAGTTTATATTATTGATAAGGCTTCTGGTCAACAGTAGGCTATTAATAGTTACTGTACAGATGTTCAGTTGCATGGGGGTTGATGCCCCTAACCCCTGCGTTGCTCAAGGGTCAACTGTACAATAAAATAGTCCTTCACTAAGTGTGATCCAGATAATGGGGATTCCAGGAAGAGCAAGGGAGTGAAGACACCTGGGATCTGACCATGCAGGTTTGCCCGACTGCTTGGAAGAATCCATTCACCCGACAGAGGTGCCTAAGCAGGCGCTGCTCTGAGACAGGAGTGCCTGGAGGCGATCCAGATTATGAGCAGGGGACTCTGGGTTGCTGGTTTCCATCTGTCTGTAAGTCGACCACAGTGAGTGAGTGAGCGAGCAAAACAAAGGAACGGCCGGCTTGAGAAGCTGCTGACAGGATGCAGCATTGTACTCAAAATGTTCTGTTTCCTTGAAATGTTGTTGTTTCTCCTGAACATTAGCTACACGTTCTGGGATCAGCATTGGGCCACATATTCCCCACACACTCTCAGCTGAATACAGCATATGGCAAGCAGGGCAATAACCCCACCCTGGCACCACGCCCAGACTTGCCCAGGTCTTTATACCTACTGCCATCACTGCCCAAGGCCATAGTCCCTCTCCAGAGCTAACCCGGGCTGGGCACTTCCTTCAAGTTCCACTGGTTCCTAACCAGCTGCAGTCCTGGCTCTTGTGGCTGGCTGTGCTGTTACACATTTTATAGACTCGGAATAAAAAGCCAGCTGTCACTTCTCACAGGCTGAAGAGGGAAGGGTGGTGATGGCCAAAGAAAACCTTGACCCTCACCCACCCCACCCGTCCTTTTTACCTTTCTTATTGAAGTCTTTTGGTTCCTGGAATATTATTCCTTAGAAGTTCTGAACCCCTGGCTCATGATACCTGCTTTCTAAGAGGAGTGATTTACAGATTTCCTCCATGAAACAGCTGTATTTTATGAGGGCTTTCTAGGAGTTGTTTAAAAATTAGGTAGTAGTTCATTTATTGCCTTAAGTGACACCTACACTGTAACATCATGGCACATGCCATGCCAAGAAGGGGACTTGGAGTTGTAAATGGTATGTAATTCACAGTGTTGAAAACATAGGAACTCAGTAAAATATGTGACTGCCTGTTATTCCTATTAGTACGGCACAATTTTAAAGAATCTAAACTCATAATTAATAAAATGTAGAACACTCAACTTCCCGGAAGCTACAGTTCTGTTAACACAGAGGAGAAATGCAAGTAAAGCAGAATATCTAATCTGAGTGTTCTCTTTTGACAGTATCTGCTCATACGAGGTTTTCCTAAGTTTGCTTCTACTATATGGATTCACGGGCTTCCTTACAGCTCTATTGTTATATTTCTAAAAAATAAAAGGCTTTGCTCTTCAAGGAGGGAAATGGGGACCATTATCATAGAAAATGTAATTTTTGGAGTGACATAAGATATGACTGTATCACCCCCAAAAGACTGTGCTTTATTTTTCAGTCGACTAAGCAGTATGTTCCTGGTAAGTTGTAGAAACAGTAGTTAACTATATTAAGTTGCATGAAAGCTTTGCATTTTTTCATGACAACATTATGCTGGTATTGGTGCTTAGTAAGCAGCACAAGAGACCGCCTGTCGTAGACTTCAGCATGGAATGAGGGTGTTTAGTTATGTCAGAGGCATGTATGTTTTTTTATGTCTGAAATTGTCTTTGTGTATCTCTGTATATTTATTTTAAAAAGAGAGAGAGAAGTAACGGACAAAACCTATTTGACAGTAAATGTCCTGGCAAGCTAATTAGCCTCCATTATTAAGACATTCTTTTGAAATGAGATTTTACTGGAATGCCATTTGATACAAAACAAAACCAAAAAAACACATTTTTCTCTCGCTTAAGAAACTTCCCAGCCCTGGGAAACCCACAGAGCTGTGCCTGTAATGACTGCATTTGGAAAGGTTGTCCTCTAGTGGCCACACGTGGTCCTCTCCACTAAAACTTGTACGTTGCATCCGCCACGGTTAGTATCTCTCTGCTGAGTACGGAATGGCTGAATACATCATAAATCAGCCTACACTTTTCTGAGTAAAGTAAATCTACCACTTGCAAAACTTTCTGTGGCAAATGATTGAGTCAGTGTTCGCCTAGCGTAGCACAGAGTAGTAGCTTTGTAAGCTCTGCACTTCGCTGCATTTGCCCTGCGATGAGCTTGACGTTTCCTGCCGCTGCCCAGAGCGCAGATCGGGGAGGTACCTGTTTATTTTAGATCAGACCAACTAATGATAAAACTCAGGAGCACTGCGGCCCCAGCCTGCAGGTAGTTTGTAGAATTATACCACAGCTTTGCCAGAAAATGCTTAGTCCATTAGTCCACAGACTGTTTAGCTCAGGAGGGAAGCCCTCCATCCTTAGTAGCTACTGTCTCCTGCTGAGCTGGATTGCACTTAAAAATGCCAAAGTGTCATACGCTTGAGGATTTCGACACCTCATGCAGCTGTCGAGGACACAAAGAATAAAATACCTGCTCTTAACCACTTCTTCATAGAGCAGGCATCTTTAAATCCATATGCTTTTTCTTTTGTGGTTTTTTTAGAGCTCGTTTGAACTGTGGGGGTATCTGTAGTTCTCTCAAGAAGACAGCAGCTTCATTTTTCCTCTGCTTTGTTCTTACAGACATGGTCTAGAGAATGAGAAACCTGGGGGGCTCTAGACACTGGCAGCGTGAGAGAGCAGAATATGACATGCTTGGAATTTCCACACCATAAGAAAAGCCTCATAAATATGGATGTGCATTCCCATAACATCATCCTCCAGCATTCCATATTATAACAAAATGGCCCAGTTTGAATGAATAAAATATAGTCCCTTTTAGCTCGCATTCCAGTCTCAACAGTAATGCCATTCATAGCCACAAGCGACATGGACTCACAGTGTAGGCACAACTTTACACTGTCCCCTCTGGTTATAATCGCAGTGTGTGTAAGGATCCATGGGGTTTTGGGGGGTGTTTTTTTTTTAAGTGGAGGGAGTGGTAGTAGTTTCTCTCTCTGAAAACTCAAGGGCAGGCTCACCTCAGCAGTCTGTTTTTCAGTGATTGCTTGTATCAGTTTCTCTATAACAGTGCCTGAAAAATGGGCAGAAATAAAGTCACCAGGAAGCCACATTTATCCCTCTATTCAGTTCACACCATACCTGAGATTGCCAAATAGGTTTTAGCAATAGCATTTTAATTGTCAATAAATCATGGAATGTGGTGACAGCCCAGCCTTCCAGTCAGCTGAAGGGAGCATTTGGAGCAGGACCCGCAGAGAAGGGGAAATGTGCAGGTGCAAGAGCTTGACCTCGAGAGCCTGAGGCTCTCCATGGTGAGCCTCGGTCACCATGGCTTTGGACCCTAAGTCTCATTTCTGACAGCTGCAGGATGTGTCTGTGAAGACAGTCCTTAGTCTGGACAGAGAAATGTGCAGCCCTGTCTCTAAACAGTGGCCATCCTTTCTTTGATGACCTGAGTCCTCCCTTCCTCCAGCCCCACTTCCTCCTCCTAGGTCCCCTAGCCACCAGCCTGAACTTACTTTCTCTGGAGGGCATTTAAGTCAGCTGCTTTGCAGAGATGCACAGTGTCATCCACAAAGGCGCCAGACAGCACATGTTTCTTTAGACAGAATGAGCACGTCTGTGACATCGATCGGCCCTTTGATATCCAGGCCCATCGCCCCAGCAGCCTCGGCTCCGGCAGGTGGACAGCTCCTCCTGGGCCCTCGCTGCTCCAGCTCCATGCATTTCCTCTGGCCCCGCACCCTCCTCTCTGTCCCCTCTTCTGTAACCTTCTACTTCATTTCTTCACACTGCTCTTCCCATTCCCCAGCTTTGTGCCATGGGCCTTATTTCTCCCGTTCTCACTCGGTTGTGTTTGGTTTTTCATTTTCCCTTCCCTCTTCCATTGGTAGCCGTGACAGCCATCCCATCTTTGGGAGGCTGTGCTTACATTGTGCCACATTCTTTTTTGTCCCCTAAGTATCAGGGTGGACTGACACCAGTGTTCTAAACAGGACCCTAATGAAGTAAAATACAAGCACATTCCTTCTTTTTTGTGATGGTGGCAAAAATCCTAACTAAATGGCATTACGGTGTTAGGCGGGGTTCTCCTTGGAAGTTCATTGCAAAATTATTCCTTCCACCTTAAGTAGAAGGAATCCTCTCAGTTAATCATTCGGGAGCCTTAGAGGGCAGAGCCTGACGACTGGAGGTCTCCGTCTCAGGGGATTTAGAACAGTTTTCAGCTCTTGACCAACACGCCTAGAGAAGGGATGACTGGTATACCAAAGGCTGGGCTGGGAGTCCTGGACCCAGGAACCATTCCCACCCCTTCTGCCCAGGTTCCACCCCTTTCCCACTGGGCAGCAGAGTGAGACAGGCCTCACTCTGAGTGAGACTTTGTCACTGTGTCCTCTTGTCTAACTCCGTCGGCTGTTCTAACTGTGCCTGCTTATTGATCTGCTTAGAGTAGATACTAACTGCCGCTTCCTGCTAAACTTGTTTTTAGAAGATACCCTCTTTCAGCCGCCTCCCGGAAACCCTTTAAGGCTGTGTGAGCTGCACTTCACTGGCTGGCCTCGGGCTTTGATATGTGCACCTTTCCTGGGGGGGGGAGGGGGGGGAGCCAGGCTCAGGCTGAAACACCAGCAGGTCAAATACAAGCCCTTGTCTTCCTGTGCTCCTCACTTGGCATGCTGGGGTGCCGGGGTGCAGGGAGGGAAGTCTTAGGCTCATCTCTTTCATGTTTCTGAAATCTCACCATTTATCCTGCAAGGCTGAGGGGGAGCTGGGCGCAGGTGGGTGGGATTTGGTACCCTGAGTTCAGAGGGAGAAAGGGCATTCTTGGCCAGGAAACTTCAGTAAGGTGTAAAAATGCTACATCATGTTTTTATTCCTACCCCTATAAGAAGGAAGTGCGATGTCAGATTTATAAGAAAGAACCAGTGGAGTGCGATGAAAATAACACTGAATATGATTTTTAGAAGACCTGGATTCTAATTCCTTTGGGGCCACTCATTCTATCCATAAACTTGGGCCAGTCACCTCTCCCTACTGGACCTCTGACTTTTTTGCAGAGTGAGGGGTTGGACTGTATGATTGCTAAGGTTCTTTGCAGATCTGCGGGATTAAATATTAACCCGATTAAAGATAATATCAGATAATGTACTCTTTTTTTTTTTTATGAGGCATAAAGGGACTATGAAACCCAAGAACTTAGATCTAGAGCAGCAGTTCTCAGCCGGAGGCGATTTTACCCCCTAGGGGACACTGGGCAGTATCTGGAGACAATTTTAGTTGTCTCAACTGGGGGAAGAGGGATTGCTGCTGTCGTCTAGTGTCCAGAGGCCATCGGTGCTGCTAAACATCCCGTCATGCACAGGGCAGCTCCCCACAACAAAGAACTGTCTGGCCCAGAAGGTCGTAGTGCCGAGGTAGAAACCCTGCTCTAGGACGAGGCAGTAAGTAGTCTGTACCCTCGATTCCGTGGTCTCACAGACTGCCTTTTCTCTGATTCCAAATACTACTTTTCTTCCTAATTTATACCCCGTTTTTCCACCCTTTCTCCCTACCTTGTTAGCCACCACCCACTGCTAAGCAGTCCCTCCTCGGTGCTTTTCTCCTGCCTACTTCTCTGTCCCTTCCCCACAGGGTGTCTTCTGACCCCTGGTTCATGGTGGGCAGCTACAGCAGGGCAAAGCGGAGGTCCTGGTGGCAGGACAGGAGTCTGCCCCTCCCATGGTTTCAGCATTGACCGTAGAAAGACATGCTGGCCCTGGGGCCTTCCTCACCTTGGCAGTGGTACCCACTGTGACCAGAACATGATGTTCAAGCTGGTGAGGGAGGTAGCTGGAGTGGAATTATTCCAAGGGAACGTGTCCAAAGGGGGCTGGTGGTTTCCCTTGTTGCAGCAATCACTAGTGTCTGGATTTCTCCCAGGGGTTCCTGCATTTCATGTAACCATTTTCCATACAATTTTTATACTTTTAAAACACTTTTTATATAAGTTAATTTATCCCAAGTTTTGGCTGAGAAATTGGGCTTTCTACCCCCTGGAAAATTGGGATCTCCATGAAAGAGGTGGCTGGGTGCAAAAGCTCATGGCTCGAAGGTGGGAAAGAAAAGGAGCGGAGGCTGGAAATGCATTCAGTTGTCGCAGGACTGCATCGTGTCGCTGGCATGGTGTTGGAGGGCGGCGTGCGCAGAACGTGCCTCAGCGCCTGCGAGACACGCGGGGAGCCTGGTGTGGTTGCTGTGAACTGCTTCGCCGCTTCAGCATGTCTTTCTTCTGTTTCTCTCCAGCGGCAGTTGGGCAAGAACATCAAGTTTGGGCAGCCGCCACCCGGTGCCACTCCCATGAAGAAGGCAGACAGTGGAGAGGCTAGCTTAGAAGAGGAACCGTGCCTGACCAGTCCCATGGAAATTGTGACTCAGCAGGACATCATCCTCTCGGACGCTGAGAACAAAGTGAGGCTCCTCCAGGCAATGACATGATTCCTAATAGCCCGGGAGGCTGCTGGGCAGCAGACAGGGGCAGCCAATGACCCTGGGGTCCGCAGCGCAGGGGGGAAGGAGGGGGGATCTTTGCTGATGAGTAGCCAGGGTGGGAGAGGACTTTGTGGGCAGGAGCCTTGACCTACAGTGGGACCACCGTGGAGGAGGGGGAGGAAGAGGAGACGTGACTTTTCCACGGCTCTTCCCAGTGTCTTCCACATACTCTGAGAGTCAGGTTGACCCACTTCTTCCTGGAAGCCTTACCTGGCCTCACCCAAAGCCGCACTGTCTCCTCCCTCCCTTCAAGGTGCGTCCTTAGCACTTACTACATATCTGGAGCCCACCTGTATCTATGTCCACCTAACTGTTTTCTCTCCATTGCTGAGCTTTGAGTTCCTTGAGTACAAAGCTAGATCTTGTACATCTTTATCTCCCCAGGACTTTGCTAGTGATTACTTAGTAGCACAGAGTAATTATTTGTTGATCTGGACTAATTTAAAGGGAAATAAGAAGAGAAAGAAGTAGTTCAACAAGATGGAATGTATCAAACAGACCAGGGTGACATTGACCTAGTGTGGAAAGAGAGTCACATTGGTCCAGCTCTGTCCTCTCTAGATTTGGTCTCTTGATACCGAAAAAAAGCACTGTAAGCATATCTGGAAATGAGAGTCTGGAAATGAGTAGCAGAAGGGACACCCTTGGGCTTCTTATGAAAAGAGGAGCTAGAGTAAGGAGTTCTCTGGGTAAGCCACTGAGTCTGCCTCTGTGCTCTGCCTACCAAGGTGGCCAAAATTGCGTTGAGTGTTATTAAAATGGGCATCCCCCCCACCGCAAAGCAGCCATGATTGTTATCAGCTAATATGTCCTGAGGATAGGAAGAAAGATGAGCAATTTGCAGAGCAAAGGAAAGGAGGAAAGAAAAGGACTGTCCCCACCCATTGCCCATCTCTGCCTGGGCCTGCCCTGATGGCTCCTGGCACTCACACCTGTAGGCAGTGGGTGATGCGGGGATGGGCCCATTCCTCCCCCATGGCCAGAAACACTCCCGCAGCCTCTCCAGTGCATCAGCAGGGGCCCTTAGCCTTGAGGCAGGGATTTCCCAAAGACTAGTATCCACTGTTACTGACAACCTGACAGAGGCAAGGTGCTAAGGCCTGGGGGAAGAGGGTCACTTGTCTGTGGGTATCACAGAGATGAACAAGACTAGACAGGGGCTGCCCCAGGTAGTTTATATTGTAATGTGGAGAGTCAGATGACATACAAGTCAACAAATAGATAAATATAATAAGTTCAGAAAATTTAAGAAAAATGGGAATAAAACAGGGTGATGGAAAAGTGAGTGACTTGTTGGGGAGAGGTGGAAAGATGAGGTCAGAGCTGCCCGGCGCAGACCCGGGGGCGGGGCGTGTTCTAGGCAGAGGGAGGAGCGGGGCCTGTGCCCAGAGAAGGGCCTGAGCTTTCCTGAAGGAGGAGCAGGGCCGCCCATGGACTCTGGTGGAGGGGCTGCGGGAAGGGAGAGTGTGGTGGAGGGGCCGCATCGTGCAGCCCGTGGGGATGGGTGAATTCCACTCTGACATAGGAAGCCTCCGAGTACTTTGAAGCAGCGAAGGGACACGGTCTGATTTGTGTTTTCTAAAGATGCTTCTAAGTGTGGCGCAGAAAGCAGACTGAGGTAGGGCAGGCTGACCTTACCACTCTGGAAGGGACAGCAGACCCTTTTGTAAATAATGGCGATACAAGATAGAAGGGGTAGCGGGCCATCTGAAAGGTGCAGGCGACAGCATTCCCAGGGCAGGCTGACGCGACCGGGGTGGGAATCTTTGCCGTTTTCTTCTCCTTCCTTCTTTCCTGAGCTGTTTCGCCGCCTCTGGTCATCGCCTTCTCGGCTCAGGCCTCTGCGTGTGGCGCTGGTAGGGCCTTCCTTCCTTCTCATAGAGAAGAGGTCTGGCTCAGAGGTGGGAGGTTTGGCAGGTGAAGGGGTGGAAGGCAGCCAGCACAGCGAAAGCTGAGGTTGGAGCCCTGCCTCCCAGATGAGGTGGCTGTAGGGCAGCCCCCAGATCCTCTCAGCAGTGGGGAAACACACCCAGGACTGAGGTTGGAGACCGCCCAGCTGGGACCCGTGTTGGACTGGGCGGGGGGGGGGGGGGGGTGCACACTCCATGCCTCAGGAGACCTGTGGAGTCTGGACATTAGCAGTGTCCCCACCGTGACTCCTGTCGGCCCTTTGAAGCCAGCTGCTCCCTCGGAGGGGGCGCAGACGGTGTCTGGTTAGCTCCCAAAACTTCCTGTTGTGGCCTGTGACTGAGCGCTCTCTTCACCCTTCCAGTCTACGGACACGCCGAGCTCTCCGAGTCCTCCGAGCCGGCCTGGAGCCAGAAGTGAGATGGAAGAGAAGGTACTGTGACTTGAGCTTGCATGCTTAGCTTCTTTACTTTTCCCTTTACCCCCCCACAATATTCTGCCTCATTTTCCCACTCATCAGTGCCGCCTTCACCCATTACTTTAAATTTCTTCAAAATGCAACCAGTGATAGGTAGTGGAGCGTCTGTTTCCATGGCAGTGCCAATGCTGGAACTGAATCCTGCTCTGAAGAGGAGCCACCTGCCCTGCATGCCTGCGTTTGGAGCCCTAGACGTTGGTATTTTTAATAAGTGTATTATGTACTTCAGGACTCTGTTAAGTTGTTGAAAAAGACATTCCTGAAGGTACCCAAGTCTGTAAGGGAAAAAATATCCTTCTGTTTAGAGTAGAAATGCCCCAAAATGGACCCTATCTCTACTTCTATGTATTTTTGTTTTTTAACTGTTCTGTGTGCCGTTGAAACCTGGGCCTTCACCTGCAGGAGTCTGGGGAGCCCCGTGGAGCCTCTCGGGCACCTCTTCTGTAGAGGCCAGTCCACTCCCCTAAGGACTTGTCACCTGCGCAGGGTCCCAGGCACCCTCCCGGGCCTGGCAGACAGCAGCACAGTGAGAGAGCAAGTCCTCGGCTCTTCTGAAGGAGACGGCCCAAGACAGGGCCACGGCACAGGCAGAGAAGGGGCCCCACTGGGATAACTAGAAACAAAACTTGCACTGAACTCTCTGCCTCTGGTGCTATCCTGTGTTCAGTCTGTCACAGCTGGTTTGAAGTCCTTCCTCTCATGCATCTGTTAGGTGATAGGAATAAATGTTTAATCCGTCTCTTTTCAACAATAGTTCATGACTTGATACCATATTATTAAAATAACTATAAATGAATAAAAGCTAGGGGACCAAAGACAGGAATTATTTTTCCTTCTGTTTTTCTTGCCATAAATTATTATTTACTGAGCATCCCTTTTGCTCTTGGAGCTAGTTTGGTACTTCAGCTTTCATGCAAAATACGGAAGGTAATTGCAAAAGCAAAGCCCTCGGTGAAACCTCCCGCTGCACTTGGAGCTCAGCCACAGTCAGGTGAACCGTGGCCTCTGGGCCCTGTGCCTGAGCGCGGCTGGCTCAGGCGATGGGTAGGCGATAGGTGGGCTGTGGGCGCCCTCTGCCGCTCGTCGGTGGTGCGTGTGGTGTGGCCAGGAGCCCTTCCTTTGTTGCCTACTTGTAAATGCTCTATAGTTACAGGTGCGGCTTCTGACTTCTGATTCACTGTGGCCTCCGGGTTCAGGCTGAGCCACACCCTCTGACCTAAGTCTGTACAGTTCATCTGAGGTCGTGGTGCTTAAGTGATCACGTCTGTATCCAGACTGGAAGTTCATCCTTTGAAGAATTGCCCTGTCCCCAGCATGTGCCATGTTCCTGCTGCTTCCTTTAGCATCTCAGGGCCCTCAGTGCTCTGTGACCTAGGAGGGATAATGCTAAAACATTTTTCTGGGTTAGAAATTTCATGCCCTAGTTAGAGATGTTATACTATTGTTCCTTCACTCCTTCAACAAATATTTATTGAGCACTTGCCAAATGAGATTTGCTACTTGGACATAAAGGGGACTGATACCAAGATGAAAATGACAGCTTGCCTGCTAGGGTAGGAGAGGAGGTGTGTTCATATGGTGTTGGAAGAAATGGGAACGCTCTTAGAGTTACAGTTCTTTATCTAGAGATGAGCTTGTCCAGGGCTCAGCAAACCACTATTTATATTAGGCTTTGTGGCCAGAAGGTCCAACTACAGGACTCTGCATTCTGCTCAATGATGATGGTCGTGACTGTGTGCCAGCAAAACGTTACCAAAACAGGCTGCGGGCAGGATTCAGGTTTTGTCAACCCTTCATCTAATCTCCATATTATTCAGAGTAGGCAACTTAGGCCCTGAAAGGTTAACTAACCATTACAAGTTAATGCAATAGCATTAGCAGAACAAGTAGTAGTCAAAGTCCTGTCTTTTGATTCTGAAAGCATTGCTCATTTCAGTCCCAATGCACCCCCTCTGTTCCCCAGCATTCCCTGGGCCAGGCTAGGCAAGGTCCAGGCACCAAAAACTGCTTCCCTTCCCGGATTCCCTGCAGGTTGCTTTCTGATCCAGACTAATTGTATATCTTAATCTCCACCATAGGTAGCTCCAGCTAAACCGTCTCGGCCAAAAAGGCACTTCTCTTCCGCTGGCACCATTGAAAGTGTCAACCTAGATGCCATCCCCCTGGCCATTGCGCGCCTGGACAACAGTGCCGCCAAGCACAAACTGTCCGTTAAGCCAAAAAAAAACCAGAGGGTGTCAAAGAAGCACAGGCGACTTGGACTTGCCTGGGTACGTAGAGCCCATCCTGGCCGACCAGGCAGCTGCCCTGCTTGCTGGGACCTAATTCTGCCATGCAGGGTGGTGGGGCGGTAGGCCTGTAGGAGGACTGAGGTCTCTCCCGTCAGGGACCGAGTGTGCTGCAGTGCAGACGGTGAGCAGGCTCATGTACATCACCCTGTCTGACGTGTTGCCTTGCAGAGCGGCTGCCGGACCTCAGAGAGAATGGCTGCCTTTCAAGGGGCTCCAGAAACTTTGCATCTGCTTTGCAGCAGAAAGGTGGCCCGGCCTTCCTCTGCCGTGGCTTAGCCAAGGGTCCTTCAGTTTGATGAGGGTGGATTTACTTCTAAGGCACAAGCTTCAAGGGACATAGATAAAGTGTAAATCTAATTTCTTCCCTTCTCTTTCTAATCCTGAGTTGTTGGTTTTCCTCCGATTATTCATATTCAGAAAAAAGAATTTGAGAATGACAAATAAAGGGAGTAGGGAGTAAACATGAAGTCCTTCCCTTCACCCCCACAATTTATTCTTTGCCTGACAGCCTGAGTTTACCTATCTCTGTACTTAGAACTGCACCCCCCCCTTTTTTTTTTTTTACTCATTAAACACATTTTTATTGAGCACCCACTAGAGACACCAGATGCTGATCTAGGTGCTGGTGATACAGCAGAATACAAAACATAAAAATCCCTGCCCTTACAGAGCTCCTGGAGTTTACATTTTAGTGAAATCAACATAACCCATGGAGAAAATGACCAAGTTTTGAGCAAGAAAAGCCCTCTTCTGAGCAGTAACTAAAGGGATTGCCTACTGTTTAAGTTAGAAAGAAGCAATGAAGAGCCTAAAGAGTCGCCTAAAAAGTCAGGACCCATGTCCAGAAAAGCAAAGGGCTCCTTTTGCCACAGTCCTAGGGCACAAGATCAATGCACATAAGAGCATTTAAAAGTCTGTCCCCAAACCAGGAGAACTGCCCCTTCTTTTTAGGTTACAAGCGCCACCTATGTTGTGACTAGGTTGAGGAATGGTTACCTGTGCAAAAGGAGGCTAATTCTGTTTCCTTTGCCAATGTTAGGATCGACCCAGTGAACAAGGTGGCCTTCCAAGTCAGCTGTCCCTGGACCAGAACGGACACCCTGGAGAAGACAAGCCAACGTGGCATGAAGAGGAGCCAGAGCCCCTGGACTCCGAGGAAGAGAAGAGATGCCAAGAAGAATACTGGCGGGAGCTGGAGGCCAAGTGCAAACGGCAGAAGGCTGAAGCCGCGGAGAGGAGACGCCTGGAAGAGCAGAGGCTACAGGCCCTGGAGAGGAGGCTTTGGGAAGAGAACAGAAGGCAGGAGCTCCTGGAGGAGGGGGAGGAAGGAGAGCCAGGGCTGGAGGTAGGAGGGAGGCAGCTCACCGAGGAAAGGCGGAGGCTGGAAGAGCAGGGTGGCCATGGCCCGGAGTGGAGGGGGCGGGAGGAAGGCAGGCACCCGGAGCAGGAGGCTGAGCGGCCAGAAGAGCTGGAGGCGCGGAGCAGGCCGGAGGCGGAGACACAGCGGCAGGAAGGAGAGGAAGGGGGGCTGAGGGCACACAGGAGGCTGGAGGGGCTGGAGGAGCTGGAGGAGCGGAGGCTGGAGGAGCTGGAGGAGCGGAGGCTGCAGGAAGAGAGGGAGCGGAGGCTGCAGGAGGAGGAGAGGGAGCGGAGGCTGCAGGAGGAGGAGAGGGAGCGGAGGCTGCAGGAGGAGGCGAGGGAGCGGAGGCTGCAGGAGGAGGCGAGGGAGCGGAGGCTGCAGGAGGAGGAGAGGGAGCGGAGGCTGCAGGAGGAGGAGAGGGAGCGGAGGCTGCAGGAGGAGGAGAGGGAGCTGAGGCTGCAGGAAGAGAGGGAGCGGAGGCTGCAGGAGGAGGAGAGGGAGCGGAGGCTGCAGGAAGAGGAGAGGGAGCGGAGGCTGCAGGAAGAGAGGGAGCGGAGGCTGCAGGAGGAGGAGAGGGAGCGGAGGCTGCAGGAGGAGGAGAGGGAGCTGAGGCTGCAGGAAGAGAGGGAGCGGAGGCTGCAGGAGGAGGAGAGGGAGCGGAGGCTGCAGGAGCTCAGGCAGCGTGGAGAGGAGGCAGCGGCGGCAAAGAGAAGGGAAGAGCTGCCGAAAAGGCAGGAGAAAATGGGGGCGCAGGGGCGGCGGGAGGCGGGCCGGGAGCCTCGGGAAGCCCCAGGAGTGGGAGAGGAGAGTCGGCCGGCGCCGGGGGGCAGGAGCCCTCTTCCTCCTCAGGCTGACCTCGCAGAGGAAGCTGAACGGGAGCATCTGGCGCCTGAGGAGCAGGGAGAAGACGCCGAGCAGCCCAGTGCTGGCCAGAAGCAGAGCCCAGAGGCTGAGCCGTCGGCAGAGCCGCAGGGGAAGCGCGGGGATGCCCAGCGACAGGACGTTCGTGTGCGTGGGGAAAAGGGAGCAGAGGCCTGCACCCCCGGACCCCAGCAGCAAGGGGCGGCCTTGGCGCGGGAAGGCGGCCGCGAGGGGGAGGAGCTCCGGTGGCGGGAGGTGGAGGAGAGGCAGACCATGCCCCGGCCCTACACTTTCCAGGTGTCGTCCGGAGGGAAGCAGATTCTCTTCCCCAAAGTCAACCTGAGCCCGGTGACCCCGGCGAGAGATGCAGGGCCTGCCCCTGCTCCCCACGAGCCCAAAGCCCCCAGAGCCAGCCCTGCCCCGCACGCCCTGCCCGCCTCGCTGAGCATCCCGCACACGGCCATCCTGGTCACGGGAGCCCAGCTGTGCGGCCCCGCCGTCAACCTGAGCCAGATCAAGGACACGGCCTGCAAGTCCCTGCTGGGCTTGTCGGAGGAGAAGAAGCACGTGGACGGCCCCGCCCCGGAGAGCCCGCCCCGAGGCCCCGCCGACGCCCGGGCGGGCGGGAAGGCCAGGGCCGCCCAGGAGTCGCCCAGCAGCGCGGCTGCGCTGGCCGAGTGGGCTTCCATTCGGTCCCGGATCCTGAGGAGCGCGGAGGGCGACCCGCGCGGCTGGAGAGACCCGCCGCAGCCGGGCGACCCGCCGGCCCCCAGGGCGCGCTGCGACTCCCGCGGGACCCCCCGGAAGGCGGCGCCCGTGAGTGCGAAGTTCTGCATCATGCCCGCCTGGCAGAAGTTCTCGGACGGCAGCGCGGAGGCCTGCAGGCAGCTCTCGGACGCCGAGGGCCCTCGGAGGGGACCCGCGCAGGGAGCCGGCGACCCAGCAGCGCCCCCGCCCCCGGCTGCTGAGGGCGACGAGCCCCGGAAGGGCGCAGAGAGCCTGGAGGTGCACCAGGAGCCAGCGGACACCACCGAGGGGTGCAAATTTGCCAAAGACCTTCCATCTTTCCTTGTTCCGAGCCCCCCTCACCCTCCGCAGAAAGCGGCGGCCCAGGCCCAGGCCGAGCCCGCGACCGCGCCGGACAGCGAGGCCCTCGATGGCACGGGAAAGCCAGACCCCGTGACGCCGGGCGGGGAGGAGAGAGCCTCGCCTTTTGGAATAAAGCTGAGAAGGACCAACTACTCCTTGCGCTTCCACTGCGACCAGCAGGCAGAGCAGAAGAAGAAGAAGAGGCACAGCGGCGCCGCGGAGAGCGCCGGCGGGGGCCCGCGCGCACCGGGGGGCGCGGAGGCGGCCGCGGCTGTGGCCCCCAGGCAGGGCGCGTCCCCCCGGGAGGACGCTGCGTCCAGCCCTCCCAGCCCCTCGCCCGCAGCCCAGCCCGGACCCCCGGCGGTCAGCGGCCAGACCGCGGCGCCGGAGCACAAGGCAGCGAACAGAATGCCCGCGGTGCAGAAGCCGGCGCTGGCCCCCAAGCCCGCGGGCCAGACCCCGCCGTCCTCCCCACTCTGCAGACTGAGCAGGCCCCACCTGGTGGAGCTGCTGGCCCGGCGGCCGGGGAAGCCTGACCTGGAGCCCAGTGAGCCCTGCAAGGAGGGCCAGGGGGACCAGGGGGGCGGCGGGCCTCGGCCCCCCTCCCCACCGCGCCCCGAGGAGCGGGAGGCCCAGCGGGGAGAGGAGGAGGAGGCAGAGAGGAAGCCCGCGGCCCCACCGGAGAAGCCTTCCCCAGCGCCCGAGGCCGGGAGGAAAGGTAGGCGGCCGGATCGGGACAGTCAGCCTCGGCGTCACAGCTGAAGCCGGGACTGCCCGAGGCTGGGCGCAGCCAGGGGCGCCCCAGCACCTCCCTTAGTTAGAGGCCCCTCGCCCTTCCTGGAGGGAGGGAGCCCTAGCGAGACACTTCACTTTTGTGGAAAGAAACCCTTTGCGGCCCAGAGCTTTCCTGAAAAAAGTTTATTGAGCCGCATGTTAGCCAGAGAAAGGCCTGGGTCCTGGGCAGTGCGGCCGAACCCCCAGCAGGGGCTGGACGGAGCGGGCGGGCATGTCCTGGAGCAGATGGAGGGATGGGGCTTTTCATGAAGTGGGTTTGGGGAGGAAGGATGGGAATTGTTTCAAAAGACTAGACGAAGTGAAAAGGTGAAGCAGAGACGGTTCCAGGGTAGGTGCAGGGTCCCCAAGGAAGGAGTATTTGCTGCGTTTGGATTGGCCGTGGGCAGCAGGCGGGAAGTCGGTGGGCGTCTGGGCTGTGGGCCAGGCCCTTCTAGTAGCCACCCGCAAGCCGATTCAGAGTTTCAGCGTGCAGGCAGGGCTGGAGGCCGTCTTTCTTGCAGTCATTGACTGGTGAACCTCCCTTATATCTCTCCCCCCACTGTCATTTAATTTAGGACACTTCAAAATTTTCCTCATCACCTTTCCACTCTTCTTTACCAATTTGGAAATACGAACTGACTCTGCTTTGTATCCGCAGCTCACGCCCATTCATGATATTTATGTCACGCAAGAAATAAGTTAAAGGTGCCCACGGCAGGGAAATGTCCTAATTAATGAAGATGCCCATAGTCATTGGGAGGAGCAGTCATGGCAAAGGCTGGGATTGCCTAGACCAGCGACTGCTCTGTCTCTGGGCAGCTGCAATACCACAGCGGGTGGTTAGGGGCCTTCAGCAGCTTCACTGGCCTTGGGAGCCTCTGTGTGAATAATTGGCTGGGTCTCAGTTTTATGCACCATAACTCTGCAAATGCATCCCCGCCCCACCAGCTCGCCACTGGGAAGCCCTCCAGTAAAGAAATTGTAGAGCCACCCTCCCTCCTGGCTGCCCCTGTTTCTTTATACTGGGTGTTTGGAACCATTTCCGTGGCCACTTGGATTGGCTTGGGGGCCCCTGAGAACCTTTATCTAATACATTCTCATTTCTGTTTTGCAGAGTAGGCCAAGTGTGGGTCATAACCCAGGAGGTCACTCACATTTCTCAGAGGAATTCTCCCCTGAGGTGTTTTAGGGAGGGCTTGTTTTTATTTTTTCTGTTTAATTGTTTTAGGTTAAGGTGGTGATTCTTGCAGAGAAAAGAGCTGTGTTCCGAGGGGTCTTGGTTTGGTTGCTAGCCTCACTGAGACCCTGTCAACCGATTTAACCAAGCCTTGCCTGGTGTCCTGGACTGTTGATCAGCAGCTTCCACCCAGGCCCTTCCTCCCTAATGGTTTCTGTTTGTCCTGGCAGCGAGGAGCCACTTTCAGATTTTGGTTTTCCTTTTTTCCTCCGCGCTGGGCCCCAGGGAGATAGCCACAGTGAGTCCCTGTGAGGCCATTCAGAAAGGTCTCTTAGCCCGGCCGGGCGTGGCTCAGCGGTTGAGTGTAGACCTAGGATCCAGGCGATCGGGGTTCGATTCCCCGTCAGGGCACATGCCCGGGTTGCAGACTTGGTCCCCAGTTGGGGGGGGGTGGTGCAGGAGGCAGCTGATCAATGACTCTCTCATCATTGATGTTTCTATCTCTCTCTCCCTCTCCTTTCCTCTCTCTGAAATCAATATATAGTTAAAAAAAAAAAAAAAAGGTCCCTTAGTTCCCCATAACCTCGTGGGTATCACAGACGCAAGCCCCATTGGCTTTTCAGAGCTAGTGTTTTAGGGGCCTGTCTCGGGCAGAAGTTTTAAAATTTGGGGCACCAAAAGTGGGGTCCAAACCCTTCATCCCTCAGGGTCGTGAGTTACAACACTGGGGTGGGGTTTATGGTGAGATTGTGTCTCAGCCTCTCCTACCCATTTGCTCAATGTGTAGGAGTCACTCAAGTAACCACTAACCTAGATTTTAATCCAAGGGGGTTGTTCTGTATGTAGCTGCAGACTCGGTGTGCCTCAGGGAGGAGGGGTTTCAGGACCCCATGTCACCATCTTGAACCAGAACCCCTATTTTTAGTTTTGACATTAGCTTTTGCATTGTTAGCTTCCGTGGTATCATCACAGCCCCCTCACAGCCTGGCCTGCTCCAGCTTACTCTTACCTTCTCCCCAAAGAAATAACGCTCCAGCGCTGCACCTTTCTTTTACACGTGCCCCTTTGGTTATAATTTCCTACCAAAAACAATTCCTGTCCTCTTTTCTTTATCAGAATATCCAGATTCTAAGTTGTCAGACTCTGCTAATTGACTTTTTCTTTATTTGGTAGAAAAGAAGTGTGCAAACAAGGACCACGTGCCTTGTGAGTGGTTTGCTGCCTAAAGACCTTGGGGCTCTCCTGTCCAACTCTAGACCAGGGTTGACCAAGTTTGTTTGACTGAACACCCCATCAGAATAAAAATGCCTAGACCTCCAATTTATTTATTGACTGTGTCCATGTTAAAACCCCTGGGGCCACATATATACACTTAGGATACAGTTCACTGAAACAGCAGTAGATGGAAATCCATACTGCAAATCATGGTGTTACCTTTTATTTCTTTGGCAAACTTCTTGTTAGATCTGATTTCTTCATAAAGTGGCAAGCAAAGAGCTTGTCAGCTCTGCCGTGTCCTTACACTTGCATTATTAGAAGTATATTAAATCTGTGGTTTGTTTGCAGGAATTTACGGTTTGTCCATTTCATAAGGGATCATTTAGATCAAAAGGAGAGAGGATATTCCATAAACTTACCAAACGGCAGAACCTCACAATATGCTAAAAGCAGAACAAGTGAGGACAAGATTGCTGGTTCTCTCCCCGCGTCATCCCAGCGCTCCCGGCTTCCCTCGGGGGTGTTGACACATACCATTTGCTGGACCTTGCCTTCTGATCTGTGGCTGAGTGAGGATGTCACTGCTAGTCTAAGCATCAAATATTAGAAAAACTTGATTTCGCTTTTATTTTTATATTTAAAGATACATAAATAGAAATTCTAAACTTTTCTTTCTTTACCCCCAGTGCATTGCCTTGCACATCCCCTAGGGCGCGCACACACACACCCTTTTTTTTTTTTTGTAGACCACTGCTTTAGAAAGAGGTTTCTTTTCCTGGGATGGAGGCCAGTGAGGACTAATACCTAGGTGAAGCCCCTGGGAGGGCATTGACTCTGAACCCACCCTGATGGGAATTAAAATAACAGTGATCACACACACACACACACACACACACACACGTACACACGTTTCACCTCTAACCCTTTGATTATAGATATCATCTCATTCTAATACCCAGCCCCTGATGGTGGGTAGAACACATAGTAAGTGACCCTTTCTCTAAGCACTGACCCTGCGGAGCAGTGATTAGAACCCTGTGATGCCAGGAGGTACCTGCTTGTCTCCCCAGGACATAAGGAGGGAACTTGAGTGGGCTGTGGTTCTGCTTGTCCACAGTTTAGAATGAGAGAGAATAGGTTTAAACACTGCGGCAAAATTAAATTTTAATTAGGTAGTTTTAACTCCCTGACTAAAAAGATTATGTGATTAACAGAGACCATCTCTATCTTTCAAAACCTTGAATGAGATGAGCGATTTTACTGTTTTGGAAAGTTTCAACAGTCGTCCTTTGTGCTTGATCATTTACAAGGTGTTTTTATTTGTACCACCTAGCTTAGTCTCACAGCATATGTATAGATAGACAGCCTTGGCTGCATTTTACAGATGGGGACACCAGCGTCTGAGAAGTCAGGCGGCTTGCCCGCCCCCCACAGTGGTAAAGCCAGGACGAGGAGGAGTTCCCTCCTAGGTAGGCCCACCTTCCCGGTAACCTAGGGCTGCCTCCAAACGCTCCCAGCCTTTGAAACACTTTCTCATTATGTCCTCATGTTACTTCTTGGACCTTAGTCATACATTTGCTCAAAAAAACATTGTTTAAAAACACCGTAGGGCCCGGCCGGGCGTGGCTCAGCGGTTGAGCATCGACCTGGGATCCAGGAGATCGGGGTTCAGTTCACAGTCAGGGCACATGCCCGAGTTGCTGGCTAGGGAGCCGATCAGTGACTCTCTCATCGCTGATGTTTCTATCTCTCTCTCTCCCCCTCCTTTCCTCTCTCTGAAATCAATAAGGATATATTTAAAAAACAACAACAAACAAAACACCGTAGGGTTTAGCAAGGCCTTCCTGTCTTACCCCTTTTCTTGCAGTTCCTTTAAACCTGATCTATGATTCTCATTTTTCCCGCATCTCTTGGATAATATTTTGGGCACCGTTCTTTCAGTCACTTTAGAAAAAGAATTTTATTGTGGTAAAAATGCATAACATAAGATTTACTATCTTAACCATTTCTCAGTGCACAGTTCAGTAGTCTTAAGCATATTCACATTGTGTGCAACCGATTTTGATCTTGCAAAACAGAAACTCTGTGCCCATTAAACAACTGCCCTCTGCCAGCCCCATCTACTTTCTGATTCTATGAATCTGACTACTCTAGACACATCATATAGGCGGGATCATGCAACACTTGTCTTTTCTGTGACTGACTTATTTCACTTAGTATAAGGTCTTCGAGGTCCATCCGTTTGTAGCATGTGACAGGATTTCCTTCCTTTTTAAGGCTGAATAACATTCCCTTGTGTGTATATCCCACCTTTTGTTTATCCCTTCATCTGTCCATGGGCCCTTGGGTTGCTTCCACCTCTTGGCTAGTTTGACTAGTGCTGCTATGACCATAGGTGTGCAAATATCCCTTTGAGATCTTGCTTACAGTTCTTTTGGATAAATGCCCAAAGTGGAATTGCTGGGTCTTATGGTAGTTCTATTTTTAATTTTTTGAAGACCCCCACCCTACTGTTTTCCACAGCAGCTGCACCTTTTACATTTCCACGACCAGTGCACAGAATTCTAATTTTCCCACATCTTCACCAACACTTGTTATTTTCTGGTGTGTGTTTTTCTGTTTGATTGGTTTGGTTTGGTTTTTATAGTAGCCATCCTAATGGGTGTGAGGCGATGCCCTCATTGTGGCTTTGCTTTGCATTTCCCTAGTAATTAGTGATGCTGAGCCTTTTCATATGCTTGTTGGTCATTTGTGTGTCTTCTTGGGAGAAATATCTATTCATGTCCTTTGCTCATTTTTTAATTGGGTGTTCCAGTTTTTGTTGTTCAACTGTAGGAGTTCTTCCTATATTTTCAGTCACTTTTGAAAAGAAAAAGTCCTCTAGGAATTTTCAGTAACAACAGTCTCATGTTAGTAATTAATATGTCCCTTCCAGTGTCATAATCAAAACTTCAAACACTCTTTCAGATTAAAGTGTCTCGCTTCTTACTCGGCCTGCTTCAGGCTGATACTCCTGCGGGGGGGATGCGGGCATGGCCGACTTCTCCCCTTTCTCCCAGCCCAGAAACAGGCTCCAGAGCTGGAGCGAAGGAAGGGAGGAGGTAGGTGAGGCGTTGGTGCTCACTGCTTTGGTGGACTACCCAGTGCCTGAGTGCCCTGTGGGGCACTTCTGTGCATTGCTCAGACCCCTCACCTGCACCTGGACTCTCTCCATTTCTTGCAGTTCCATTCCTGTCAGTCATGCCTTCTGCAGGCCACCCCAGGTCTTTAGAATCAAAGACATTCTTTGACCCCATTTCTTTCCCAAAGAAATTCTCTATGCTGGCTTCTTCAGTGGCCAGGCTTAAGTAGGTGATGTAGCACTTTCCTCCAGCAAGTGGGAGTAGGTACCATTGATTACTTTGTTGCAGGCCTTTGGGCTTTCTTGACAGAAACTCAAACATGAGTCCCATGTTAACATCCTACTTTCTGTTTATCGATCCCTGACCGCAACCCAGACCTGTTAGCCCTTTACATAGTGTGTTATAATCTTTTTATCGTCTGGCTCATTACTCCAGGATGAGCTGTTCAAACTACAGTTCTAAGGAAATTAAAATCTGGCTAGAGATTTGCCTTTTCAAATTTTTTTAGGCAATTACATTGTAAAGGCATCTTGGCCCTTGTGATAGCCACCTCTCAGAGTTGTTGGCAGGAAACTGGCCAGTTGCTTTAATGACCTTCCTCAGCAGGTTCAGATAGAATGTTTAGACTAGGATTCCCTTTTACAGAATAGCTTTACACAGAAATCATTCAGACCTTGGCAATTTGGTTTTTGGACATTTTACAAATAGGTGTTACACTGCCCTTCAATAAAAAAAAAAAACCTCATCGTTAGTTCCAACGCATGTAAAACTTCCGGCTAAGCAGAGCTCCTTTCAGTTTCAGTTTTAAAAAACACTTCCAGCCCGGCCGGGTGCGGCTCAGCAGTTGAGCATCAACCTAGGATCCAGGGTTCGATTCCTGGTCAGGGCACATGCCGGACTCGATTCCCAGTTGGAGGGCGTGCAGGAGGCAGCCAATCAATGACTCTCTCTTTAATCATAGATGTTTCTCTCTCTCTCTCCCTCTCCTTTTCTCTCTCTGAAATCAATAAAGATATATTAAAAAAACAAAAACAAACACTTCCTTTCCTGTGTTAGGTCATAACTGAATCTTTATTTGATGATTAGGGATATTGCAATGCCAAAGGCTCATTATAAGTATGAATTCTCTTTGTATAGCATTATAGATCTAGAGGGTATAGAAAATTAAGCAGAATCTGCCTTTTTTGTGCTTGAATTCCTGATTTGAATTTTTTATGGTTCTTTCTTCTCAATATAAAGTTCAGTTGGCTGAGAGCCCTGGTTGGTAAGGTTCCAGATGATCAAAGTGTAAACTTCTATTGGGTTTCAAAAGAGCAGGACTACAGTGCACCCTTCCCTTTGAAGATAGTAAAAGATTCAAACTCCAGAATGATTATCCCTAAACGTGCATCATTTTTACTTGAAGGAGAAGGGGTCATTGCCTCACAGATAGAAACAGCAACACTCCCTTTGTAGAGTGGTTTCTATATGCCAAGCACTGTTCTGAATGTTCTGATACCCAGGATCTCGTTTAATCTTCATGGCAACTGATGAAGCATGTGCCAGTATCATCTCCACTTATGGATTAGAAAACTCAAGTGTAGAGGGGTGAAGTAGCCTTCCCAAGGCCACTTAAGGCCAAACCCAGGTCTGCCCAGTTCCAGAGCCCAACCTCTGCTACCACCCACCCGTGAGGTGTGTTTACCCCAGTTGCGGAGGCGAGACAGTCAGCATAAGAGAAACACAGACTGAAAGTCAGAAGCCCTAGGTTAAGACTCCAACCTGCACACTAACTGCTGGGTGACCTTGGGCGCAGGACTTGATCACTATGGACCTTGGTACTCAGGCCTGTCAAAGAAGGGCCTTGGACCAAAATCAGGTTTCCCACTGTGTTCCTCAGAGTCCCGCTGAGCTCAGCAGCCCCACACAGCAGAACAGTGCCCCATTTTCCTCTCTCATACTTCGGGGTTCCACATAGTAGATATTGCTTGCAGGGGGAAAGTGTTCTTGCAAAAATAAATTTTTAAAAAGTAATATAAAAAGAACAACAGTGAACCAAATAACTACCTGAGTCCCTTGTAGGTTTGAGATTTTATGACACTGAAGATTTTTTTTTTCTATTTAGAGGGAAGAGTGATGCTCTTGTTTCCTATTGGTTAGAGATACCACTTTCCTACCCAGTGGAGTCACTCAGGCATCAGCACGGAGTTTGTATTAGGAAGGGACAGTTAGTTGAGTGTTTAGTGGGCTGATTAATGTGTCAAGTTTTAGGGGGTGAGGTACTGATAGAAGAGAATAGTTTCACTGCAAGCTGGCTTTTGTCTTTACTAATTCTGATCACAATCCCAAGGTGTGTGTTGCGGGGAAGGGGTTCCCAAACCACCAAGCAATTCTCAGATGCCAGCTGGGTGTCTTAAAATTCAACTCAAGAGTGTCAGATTCTACAGGTTAAGGTCTCAGCCCCAAAGGCTGTACCTTCAGATCCAGGTGCTTCTGACTTGTTAAAATCACAGCTTCCCATAAACCCCTTCTCTGGGTTTGAGTAATTTGCTACAGTGGCTCACAGAACTCAGAGACACATTTTATTTACTAGATCATTGGTTTATTATAAAAGGATTAACTCAGGACCAGTCAGAAGGAAGAGATGCATAAGACAAGGTATGGGGAAAGGGCATGGAGGTTCCATGCTCCCTCTGGCTGGCCACCCTCCCAGCACCTCCACCTATTCACCAACCCAGAAGCTCTCCAAACCTGTCCTTTTGGGGTCTTATGGAGACTTCATTACATAGGCATGATTGATTAAACCATTGGCCACTGGCGATTGATTCAACCTCCAGCCCTTTCCCTTCCCAGGAGGTTAGGGGGTAGGACTAAAGGTTCCAGCCCTCTTATCATGCAGCTGGTTCACCTGGCAACCAGCCCCCCATCCCTATGTGTGGTCCCAAAGTAGCCTCATTAACATAACATGAGACACCATTATGCTCTCATCACTTAGGAGCTCTTGCCAGAAACAGGACAAAGACCAAATGTATATTTCTTACTATAAATCACAGTATCAGTCTCTTTTTCCCCACAGAAAAGCCGGTGCTTCAGAGCAGACACTCTTTAGATGGTTCCAAACTTGTGGAGAAAGTTGAAACTGCGCAGCCACTGTGGATAACATTAGCACTGCAAAAGCAGAAGGGGTTTCGGGAGCAGCAAGCTACTCGAGAGGAGAGGAAGCAAGCCAGGGAGGCCAAACAGGCAGAAAAGTTCTCCAAAGATAACGTGAGTAGCATGGTCTTCAGCGTTTACCTTGCCTTTCTGAGCTTGGCTCTCTTTTTGTGTTGCAAGGGTTTAAAAAAGAAGAAAGAAAGACTAGCTGGGAACAGCGTAGAATATCTAGGAAGGGTAGAGCAATAAACAAATTAACCACCATTAGACCAGGAAAGCATTTGCAGTTAGAAATTTGACTCAGTTTCCTTATGCTGTTAGGGTAACTTGATTTGGGAGAATTCACGATGTAATCAGTAGCAGTAATCCACACACATAACAGTTATGTGAGAAATATGAAGATGGCTGTATTTGAGCTGGGCCTGGGAGAAAATCGGTCTTCCTCTGTGACCGTGCTCTTATAAGTAACTTGATGGGGCTCTTCTAGGAAAGTGGCCTTCCCTTTTGGGGACATTTGTACTGAGCTGTTTCATGATTGGGGGCCAGGGTTGAGTACACACTGCTCCCAAGTGTGTACCAGCTGCTCGTTTGGGAGCAGAGCTTGGAGGATGACAGGCAGAAGCACCCAGGGCGTTGCACTGCCAGTCTTTCCATGTGCTTTGGTTGAAAACACACTCTTCCTGACTTTCTCTGCTCACCCAGGTCAGTGTCAGTCCTCAGCCAGGAAGCAGCAGTGTCAGCAGAGCTGGATCCCTGCACAAGTCCACGGCTCAGCCAGAAGAAAAGAAGCCGGAGACAGCGGTGTCCAGGCTTGAGCGCAGAGAACAACTGAAAAAGGCCAACACCCTTCCCACCTCTGTGACAGGTAGCGAGAGCAGGACCATTTCTCTTTAACCACAGTTACAGGCTTTCCTTCTTACAGCATGCCTTATTCCCTCCAGTGTCATAACTAGTACAGCATTTTAGGCATTTCCGAGCACAGGCAGTTTCGCCACCCCGCTCATCAACTTTGGCACTGATAATCAGCTCCTCTGATAAAGATCTCTAGAAACTCACCCACTGCCAGTGGTGTGATGGTCAGTGTTTATCAGCTCTTCAGGGAGTAAAAAGACCTCTGATTTGTAGTATTTGCCATTTACTGTGGTGTAAATATTCCCACCATGCCCAGTTTCAAGCTATCAATGTGGTCTGCTAAATTTTTGAAGTTAACAGGTGATATGAGCCATCTCCAATGCCCAGCTGCCTGTAGTCCAACAAAATCAGGTTTATTAACTTGATCTAGTACGGGAGACTACATATCATAAGGACCTCTAAATAAAGGAAGAGATAAGATTATAATAGAATTTGGGGAAAAGGGTGACATTCAGGTAAAATTTAAACGGAGCAGTGTTTTGGTAGGCTTAAAGCAAAGCAAAGGGTATGGGGTGTACATAAAGGGGTTGACATCAAGCCTCAGCTGAAAAGTGGACTCAGGGCCCTGTTTCCTTTGACACTACAAAGTTAAAATAAATGGGTGGAAGTTGTATTTGAAAACCCCTACTGGAGTTCTCCTGCTGGGGTGGAAATAGGAGCTGTGTTTCTGAATCAGTGACTCAGGTGGCTCAGGTGCTCCAGGCAAAGTGAGATGGCCCCTTTCAGAGGCAAGTGTCTGACCCAGCTGGGGCTTTAGAGAGCAACGTTGTTCAGCTCAAAGTCCTTGGTGTTAATCAACAACCGCAGTGTTTATACATTCATGATACATCACAGACACACATTTTTTAAAAAATTCTTTATTCTAATAAAAGGTAAAATGATCCAATAATGTTTCCAACTATATGCTTATTACCAGTCACCTGAAGAAATAAAGCTAAACAGGTTTCCTCCAGGGGTTAACAGGGCATGTTTTCCCCACTGTGCAGCCCTGTTCCCCGGAGGGCAGCGAGCCTCCGGACCCAGGATTTTTGTAAGCCTTGGTTACCCGCTTGCTGAGTTCTGGAACTGTAAGAGGTCTCACCGTTAAAGCTATATTTTCTATTTGGTGAGAAGAAAATTTTTTCGAAGACCACTTTGGAGCACTGTACAATTTCTCAAGAGCCTCCATAGGTATTATTTCATTTGATTTTTATACCCAGGAATTAAGGATTCTACACAATATATGGGTGTGTCAGAGAGAATTAGTTCAAAATAAAGCCAAAGCTCCAAAGTCAAAGAACCAGCAACCTTTTGATGCACAGGACAATGATTAACCAGCTGAGCCACTCCAGCCAGACCAAAGTCAAACAGATTACACCTTTCTCTGCCTGATTTCTTGGAAGCTCCACAGGGTTAATGCAGTTCACGGTGGCTCCGATTAATAAAGCAAGCCTTTGTTCTGACGTACTTGTCTTTTCCATCAGTATTTCCTGAGTTCTGCTGTGTGGGGGAACCCTCACCTTAAGAAGCCTTTATGCTGTGGTAATAAAGTGCTATGATGCAAAGGGATCGTTAGCCAGCGGGCAGGATCTGTGGGCCTGAGGGGGAAGGGACCCGGGAATGCCTGGTGGAGGCGGCTACTTTTGACTTCACCAGCTTGATAAATTCACACTGCTCGCTTGATCTTCTCCTTCATGAAATTGGCTCTATGACTGGAATCACAAAATTTACCTTTTATTTTTTATTATCATGCAGACATAGCTCCTGTGCACAGAAAAGAAAATGCTTCTAGAAATTCTCTGAAATTAGAGTTGACTGCACTGTGATCACTGTAATTTTGTACGTAACAATTACAGTCACATAGCTTGATTTCTCTAACTCTTCTCACCGATGATGCCCAGTGTTTCCCTGAGTTTTCCTTTCTGAATCCCATTGTTTGATACATCAGAATGTGGCTCTGACTTCTACCTTTCTCCTTTTCCTTCAAAATGCAACCCAGTGGAGATCTCTGATTCGACTCCCCCAGCGCCACTGGTGAAAGAAGTCACAAAGAGGTTTTCCACCCCAGATGCTGCCCCCGTGTCAACAGAACCAGCCTGGCTGGCTTTGGCCAAAAGGAAAGCCAAGGCCTGGAGCGACTGCCCACAGATTATTAAGTAAAGAGTGACTCTTATCCATTCCTATTCCCAGTTACTGGCTCCTCTCTTGCCCTTTTTATTTATTTTTTTATATGCAGTAAAGAAACCAAGCTAGAGGAAAAGAAGCATGTTTTATAGGCGCTAAAATAACATTTAGAAACTGAACTGGTGGTAGTCCTTGTAAAGAGTGTATTTGCACAACCCTAGGTCCTGGTGCCTTGAGCTCCTCCTAGTTCTAAAGAGAAAGTTCTGTCCGAGGGACCACAGGAAGCAAAATCTCCCGACTAAGAACTCCTCAGGAGAGCCTGCCACCCCCGTCCGCAGCCCTTCCACACGCACACACCACACACCACTGGACATGGACTTTTGCCAATCTTTGTAATGGTTTTTTGACTCTCTGCTCCCATTTCTTTTATCCAAAACCTGTACCCTGCCGTGTGTTTGGGGATTTCTACCTTTTTCTACGGTAATGGTGAAAGGACCGTGTAGAGATAGAAATAAGGCCCATTCTCCTGAGCACAGCCAGTAACTGAATTGCAACGCAGTCTGGCTCCCCCTCCGTGCCCATGTCTGGTTCTCATGATTTCCCCCGACCTGCAGCCTTAACACAGAAAGCGAATCCATCCCGCCTCTCCCACACTGTTGATCTGCGGGCCCCATCATACCAGGACTCTCCTTACGGACACGCTAAACATTTGGCCCATTTGGCTCCCAGGGAACATTTTATTTAATATAAAGAAAGGAAACTATAAATTCTCTTTCTGTCTGAGACTCCCCATCTAGTGCAGTTCTTAAGATGTCCAGGCTCCATCCCAGGCCTGCTGTGAGGACAGGGCCTCTAAGGTTGAGGACCTTGGGATACACTGCTTCTACTGTAATCTAGTTTTTAAACCTCTGAAAGGGAGACTTGTTTTACCCAAAAGAAGCAAAACTGAGACGGGAAAAATAATAAAACCATCTCCCCCCACACCAGCTGTTTATTAAAGATACAAGAGGCTATTGGCATTGCATGTCTCTGAAAATTCCCTTAAGTCTTTAGGGAAGGTTAACCAGAAGGTTAAGATTTGGAGCCTTTGTACTAAGGAGCACCTGTGGGAAGTTTCCTTCTTTACCATAATTAATTCATATTTAGACTCAAATATTCAACAGCATTTATAATTTAGAGCATTCACCTTGCTAACTTTAAAAGACATCTCAGAGTTTTAAATGGCCTTGTTATTATACACGTGTGATACAAAGAAGGGACCTGGCTGTTTAAAAGCCACATATATTCACTATTTCCCTAAATTTGGTTTACAGGAAACAGACATACAGCAAACCCACACGTTGCTGCTACTAACTGCACACTTCATGGTGTTGGCACACTCCCGTTTTCTTAGCTCCTCACTCCCGAGTAGAAGTACAAATCTTTGGCCCGGTGCGGGGACAATTACACCCTTTTCCCTCTCCTGCAAAAAATCCATTGTATTAGTTTGCACCATTCTTTCCTCCGTGCTCACTCAACAGCAACGTGCTGCTGCTCTGTGCTGTTACTCTCCCATTCACCTTAAAGAAAGGGTGACGGCAAAGCTATTTACCACACAGAAGGCATTTTCTTTCTGGAAGCAATGGCTCGGTCTTGCGGTAGCAGCTGGCATGTGTGGTCATATGGACAGCTGTACTCTTGCAAGTTGGATTTAATATTATATATATACTGGACCTTCAGACTGTTAAGAATCAATGTAACTTTAATTTTTTTATTGCTATCAGAAGCAATATTTCACTGCACGTTTTCCAACTGATGTTCATTTCTAAATCAAATATGTAGACAATTGTTAGTTTCAATGATTTCCTCACCAATATAACACTTTTTAATAGGAATTTTTCCACCTAAAGTCCTGGAATTTTAGTGCTACAGGAATTCTTCTGAATTGACTTTTTCTTTCATCCTATCAGCTTTGGATAATATCACAGTAATGGCCGAGAACAAACAAAGAAATCAGATTATTAACAAAGAATGGTAGATGAGTCCACTCTCTACCGTGGGCTCCCCTACCATAAAGCCCATCTGAAGTAGGAGAAATACCTCAGTTAAAAGTTTCCTTCCAAATCTTTAAGCAAAGAGTATACTGAGGGAAGCAGTCACAGCATCACTTCCAACAACTTCTAAAGGCCACATGTTTAATATATCATGTAAACATTACTCCAAATTTGCACTAACTACCAGTGAAGTGTTATTTTGCTTTAGTTCTGTTGCAGTCTTTTCTCATCAACAAACTATGGGAGAAATTCTGTAAAAACAAAAAATTCAAGACTTTTAAAAAATCCTATTGCTATGTTAAATACACAGCTTTTTTTTTTTAAAACTCAAACACTTCTGGCAAGGTTTAGATGGTTAACCTCTGTTCATAGACATACATATATATATATATATATAAAACTAGAGTTTTTTGTTTACTTTTTAAATTTTTCAAGTGCAATTGTTTCTTATACATTAATTACATTAAATTATCATTTTAGCCAGTTATCAGCAAATAGTAGTATGTATTGTCTCTCCTTGTGATGTTTAGTTTGCTTATTTTAAAGCAGAAATATTAGAGTTACAAGTGTCTTGCAATATTTTTACCAACAATAAAATTATGTAGAGACTTAACCATGAAAATACTTTAGTGTGATTTTAATATTATTTTGAGATTTTGGTTGTATAAAGTTTTAATGTAAAATGTCCATTATTGAAGGAACATGATCTTTCAATAAAAAGTACCCACAAGATCTTTAGCACCAACAGAATTTCAAGTTCACGTTTTTACTAATTTCACACAGTTCATATTTATGTAGCTTTTGTTGCAAAAGAAACCTTTCAAGGCATTTTTTATGGTACCTTATATATTTACTAGGTGTTTTTGGAGGAAAATAATAGGGTCAAATAAAATGTTTCTCTCAATCCTAAGTTGGAATCAAATGGTCTGTGTCTCAGGCAATATGATCCTACAGCCTCCTTACTCAGAGTGTGGGTCATGGAACAGCAGCATGGACATAAGCTGGAAGCACGTGAGAAACACAGCTACGGCCCCAGGCTAGACCTCCTGACCCCCATGGCTGGCTTGGGTCAAAGTGAGTGATGTGATGTTTTTCTGCCTTGGGTGCAGAAAAACTCAAATACTGTTTGGGATGCGAGTCCACGATGGTGGTGAAGGAGGTTGCTCAGCTCCCCCCCCCCCCCCCCCCAAGAATACAGCAAGTGTACACTTACATCCAGAGCAGTTCCTCCTGAGACAACTGGGGCCAGCTGAACAGCTTCTGCACCACAAGAGAGACCACACAGAAGAGGCTGGGGAACCACAAGAGCCCTCGGGCAGCTGAGGGAACTGTCCAGGACTGGAGGAACTGGTGAGCGCCACTGTTCACGTTCTCCCTGCACTGGGATAGCGGGCAGGAGTTGTATCCAGGTTCTCTGGCTGACCTGCAGGGTCACCTTAGCATGGCCCCAGCCACCCTTCCTGGAGCTAGATCCAGCAGGATCAGGAGAGTGCCATAACCGCACACATGGGGCCCCTCCACCTGGAGACTGATATTTAAACTTTAAAAAAGAACCAAAGAGGCACTCTCTCTCTCTCCCCCCAGAGTACACCTGTTCAAATCTGTTCAAGTATACTTCCCTAAGCTCCAAAGGCCCTTCTTTTGCTTCTGTAACTTGTTTCCTTAGCCCATTTCTTCTATAGTTCACTTTTACTACCTCAATAACTTTCTAAATAAACTTCCTCTTATAATTTGTAACAAAAATACCATTTGACCCAACATGGATGAATCTTGAGAGTATTATGCTAAATTAAATAAATCAGATGGTAAAAGACAAGAACTGTGTGATTTCACATGTATGTGAGATATAAAACCAAAAGCAACAAATGAACAAATGAAACAAACACACTCATACAGACAACAGAATGGTGGTCACCAGAGGGAAGGGGTTGGGGGAGGGTGAAGAAGGTAAAGGGGTCAAGTACATGGTGACAGGAGACGAGACTTCAGGTGGTGAGCACACAATAGAGTGCACAGATGTCATAAAGTTGTACACCTGAAATTTACATAATGTTTCTAACCAGTGCTATCCCAATAAACTTTATCTAAAAATTAAAATTATTCAATAAGGAACCAAATTTGATGATCAGCTCCAACCTTTAAAAATCTTATCTCAGTATAAATGAGTGAATAGTGTATTACCACACAGATCTAAGTTTTTAAGCCACCAAGTTATATTCCGATCTTTTTATTTAATGTTTATAAAACATAAAATATCTATAGCCTAATTTTTAAAAATGCTACTAAATATATTGATGCATTTTGTTTTATAATTCCTTTTAAAAGTATTTGTTGCTTCTACAGGAACTAAAATACGGTTGCTCTCCAATAAAGTACAATAGACAAGCTTCTTCAACAAAATAATAATCTTTATCATCAAATACGACTATCTACATGCTTTATAATAGTAAATATTTTCAAATATCTCAGATACTTGATTATTTATTATTGCTACCCAATAAATCTAGGCAATAAACATAATTATTTCTACACCCAATAATAAGCATTGATTCCCAAACCACAGGAGAAGAGAATACTTCTCCAGGAAGTTCATGTACACTTCGCAGTTGTCCACTCTTGGATTCCAAGATCCACAGTTTCCCATCCGTAGATGCTGCTGCCAGCAACGTTTCATTGTGATGCCTGTGGTTATGGAAAGCAAACGGTGTTGAATACACCCTTGAGGTAGTTTCAAATTTCCATTGGAGGTGACCTTTCATACTACAACAGTAGATAAAGCAATCGTGGGAACCAAAAAATATTTCTTGCTCTGATGTGGAGGGACATGGGGATGAAAAGATTGGTTCACTGGTAGAGAATTGCCAAACCTGAAGGATGAGAAAGGCAGAAATTCATCTCATGTCAATAATCTGTATATTAAAACTTTATGAAATTCTTAATAAAAATTTAAGAGATGTTGGCTATTGAATGATAACTACACACAGAAAAAATGGCTTTTTCTGAGAAGTAGCACCCTCAGATTAGACCTCTGTCCCAGTGGTAAAATCTAGCACAAAACAGACCAAGTATCCATATTACATGAGTTGTTGCTATGCATAATATGAAATAAAATTAATTTGAACACCAAAAGTTATTACTAGTATGTTCAGAGACACTGAGTTCAAAAATAAACCTGCATAGAGTTTTCAATGTATCTTATCAAAAACTGTATCTTATTGCAGTCTCCTAATGTAGGGAGAAGGAAGTAAATGGACTGAAAGGAAGAATTCATGTTCAATAATTCAAATTAAAGCTTCAAACAAGAAGCTGTGAGGTGTGTGCCTGACTTGTGGATATATACTGTTTGCTTATTTCAAAGCTACTACTAGGGACAAACCTGTTGGCCAGTATTTTGAAGAAAAGAAGGAAGAAAAGGCACAAGTCTAAGGTAGTGTTTACAAATGCACAGTAACAGCAGCATAATATAAAACAAACATAATAATGAATGGGCATATTCATGAAATATGATTTATAATCTCAGTTCTGTCCCTGACCTGGTCAAAGTCACTTTAATCTTTCTATGGCTCATCCAAACAAATGGGAGTGATAACATTTGCCTCTTCTCACTTCTTAGGAAAATATTCAAACTACTTTGTAAATAGAAACATTATGTGAACAAAATAAAAGATTTCATCAAAAAGTGCCTGTCACACAGCAAAAGAAACTGCTAGCAATGAGAGGTGAATGTAGAAGGAAGAGCGCACAGAAGCCACTCTAGCCATCACTGGCCAACCGATGTTGGAGCTATTGTACTCTCAAGTCCACAAAGCAAGTCCACAAATCAAAACCACAGCTGCAGTTGTGCCACAAATGAGAGTCACCTGCAGGTACTTAAAGAAGTGGAGATACTGTTCCCAACAAAAGATCTAATATAACAGAGAAGGAGCCTATTCTGCCAGTCATGAAGTTGAAGATGGGATCTCCATACAATGGAATGTGGGTTACAGGATAGGGTTTTGGTTTTCATAGAAAAAGCAGGGGCTTCTTTAAATTTTCAAAACCTCAATAGTTATAATAAAATTGGTTTAAAACTAAGTTTTTAAAAATTGGGGGAGGGGGAATGGCACAAGTATAACAACACTCAGATAGAATCTTTTAAATCTATTGCACCCATTCAGAATTAAGAAACCCATGGCCTGGCCTGGCCAGAGTGGCTCAGTGGGTTGAGTATTGTCCCGTGCACTGAACGGCTGCCAGTATGAATCCTGGTCGGGGCACGTATGGGAGGCAACTGCTCAATGTTTCTGTCTCACATGGATGTTTCTCTTTCTCTCTCTCAGCATGTCCTCAGGTGAGGATTAAAAAAAAAACAACCCACTGTCTGACAAAACAGCTAGTTTTCAACATGAGTTGAATAATGACATTTAAAACTTCAGCTGTCACCAACTACTATTCCTTTGAGAAAGATATATAAAATAGAACTAGAAAAATTTACCTGTTCTCCTAAGTGAGTAAAGCAGAGCAAATTCCCATCTACACAGCCAATACAAACATACTGCAGGCAACACCGTGGAGAGGAGAAGAGGGGTTTCCCACAGGAACGTTTCCAAATTCTATTTCCAGTGGCCTGTCATGGGCGAAAAGCAATTCATAGCATTTCAATCATTCTAACCAACTACCCTGCATAAAACAAACTCATAAATCTCCCTGAGGCAAAGCTATAGAACATCAGAAAATGCTATAATGACATGCTGACATTATAAATGAAGCTGGTACACATATACACCCCTACAAATCAATCAGCACTATTTATGAGCTAAGATAACTTGCAATGAAACCAGGAAGGAAATAACTAGCACTTAATATTTATCCTCACACCATTCTAACTTCTAATTTGAATGAGAAAATTCTGTCAATTTAAAAAATAGATAAAAGACATACACAGATCTTAGTTGACTTTTGTTATCTTTCTAGACTTCATGTCAGTCATTCTTAATAACTTCTGGTTCAGTGATATCTGGACTATACCTAACTGCAACTACCTTCGATTTTCAGAATTCAAAGTAAAAATAAAAGAATATTAAAGAAAAATAGATAATAAGATCAATACACATTATTTTATGCCTACAGGATTTACAGCCAGTAAAAGTCCTCCCAGTGTAGCAAAATACAAGTGATGCGGAGTCAAGTTCAAGCAAGGCGAAGAGAAGACAGTTCCTCCACATTTCAACTTCCAAGCACACTTCTTCTCCTGGAAAGAAGCAAATCAATTGGTTTCTGCCGGTGGTTAACAAACTCACACATCCTACTACATGCTATGGCTATTTCACTAATGTCAGTTTTTTGTTTTTTAGTTAAGACCTTTATTAACAGATGCTTGCAGTTTTTTTTTGAAAAAATCAAGCTGTAAACTTTTATTGCAAATTAAAAATTAGATTCTTAAAAATCTCAACTTGACCAGATATGAAACAATTTAAAAGCCTTTAAAGGTGTATTGCGAAAACCCAGGTGTTTTTTTTTTCTTCTTCTTAAAAAGCACGTTTGTCATTACCAAAAAGAGACGGCTTCAGATAAAAATAAAAACCCCATGCTGCGTAGATAATGCAGACAGTTGTTCCTATCTGGTCAATGGGCACAAAGCAGGCACTCAGGTCCTCAGCTCAATCTTGTCCTTACTGCTCCAGCGTCCCGTTGGGTGACAGCCGGATGCCGGCAGGGACCGTCCCATTGGGTGACAGCCGGACGGTGGCAGGGACCGTCCCGATGGCTGACAGCCGGATGGTGGCAGGGACCGTCCCATTGGGTGACAGCCGGACGGTGGCAGGGACCGTCCCATTGGGTGACAGCCGGACGGTGGCAGGGGCCGTCCCGATGGGTGACAGCCGGATGGTGGCAGGGACCGTCCCGATGGGTGACAGCCGGATGCCGGCAGGGACCGTCCCGATGGCTGACAGCCGGATGGTGGCAGGGGCCGTCCCGATGGGTGACAGCCGGATGGTGGCAGGGACCGTCCCGATGGGTGACAGCCGGATGGTGGCAGGGACCGTCCCGATGGGTGACAGCCGGATGGTGGCAGGGACCGTCCCGATGGGTGACAGCCGGATGCCGGCAGGGACCGTCCCGATGGGTGACAGCCGGATGCCGGCAGGGACCGTCCCATTGGGTGACAGCCGGACGGTGGCAGGGACCGTCCCATTGGGTGACAGCCGGACGGTGGCAGGGGCCGTCCCGATGGGTGACAGCCGGATGGTGGCAGGGACCATCCCGATGGGTGACAGCCGGATGCCGGCAGGGACCGTCCCGATGGCTGACAGACGGATGGTGGCAGGGGCCGTCCCGATGGGTGACAGCCGGATGCCGGCAGGGACCGTCCCGATGGGTGACAGCCGGATGGTGGCAGGGACCGTCCCGATGGGTGACAGCCGGATGGTGGCAGGGACCGTCCCGATGGGTGACAGCCGGATGCCGGCAGGAACCGTCCCGATGGGTGACAGCCGGACGGTGGCAGGGACCGTCCCGATGGCTGACAGCCGGATGGTGGCAGGGGCCGTCCCGATGGGTGACAGCCGGATGGTGGCAGGGACGGTCCCGATGGGTGACAGCCGGATGGTGGCAGGGGCCGTCCCGATGGCTGACAGCCGGACGGTGGCAGGGACCGTCCCGATGGGTGACAGCCGGATGCCGGCAGGGACCGTCCCGATGGCTGACAGCCGGATGGTGGCAGGGACCGTCCCGATGGCTGACAGCCGGATGGTGGCAGGGACGGTGAGCCGCCCTGCGCGGCCTGGGGCGAATTCTCAGCTGGGGACCCGCTGCTTTGGTCTCTCTGCCATCTTGGGCTTGAGGGTTTTCTGGAGTCCGCGCCGGTCACTGCAGAGGTCCCGACTTGAGGAGGCTGCTGGCCTCGGGTCTCGCCCCCTTGACCTTCCTCCTCTTCGCTGCCGCCTCTAGGCCGTCCGGCAAGGGGGCCCCTGCGGGCCGGTCTGCGCCTCGGTCTGCGTCCCGCGCCCGCTCTCCCGCCCGCACGGAGGCGGAGCGCGGGGTCCCCGCCCGCCTGCGGCAGGGGCGCAGCGGCTGGCCCTCGGGAGCGCTCCCCTGCCCTGGTAATCCTGCCGGCAGCCGCCGAGGACCCGCGACGCCCCGTCTCCTGTGGCTCCATCCGACCCCACCGGCCCGACACGTGCCGCCTCCGCGCCTTTCTCCTTCAGCACCGCGGTCCGGCCTCCCCGCCTCCTCACGGGGCCGAGTCCGGCCTCCCCGCCTCCTCACCGCCGGCATCCCCGGGGTTTTCTTTACGGCGGCCTGTGGTACGACGACAGCTTCCTCGGCGTCTCTCCTGTTGAAACCACGTCCGTTCCCTACGCTGAGCCATTTATTGTTCCCAACCCCGTCGTCGATGACCTTGTCCCCGCCGTCGATGGCCTTGTCCCCGCCGTCGATGACCTTGTCCCCGCCGGGGGCCGCTGCTCGAGGTGCGCAGGTGGTGCGGGCGGCGGGCGGGCGGCTCCTCCCGCGTGTGAGGGTCACTAGGCCGCCGGCGGGCTGCTCGGGGCTCTCTGGGGTCCGCTAAGTTTTTATTTTTAATCAAAAAGTAATACATATTCACTGTGGAGGATCAAGTTCGTATAACGAAGCCCAAGGCCACCAACTGCTAACGGTTTAGCATTTTCCCTTCGATCTTTGTGGCACACACAAGTACAGAGTTCCGACATCCAGTTCGATCATTCTCAATATACGCTCGGTATTAATTTGGCTTTTTTCTCTTTAAATATTACTATAACGCATAATATCCCATATGAACATAAGATAATTTATCCCTCTACCTTATCATTGAAAACTGTAACTAATTTCTAGGAATTATAAACAACGTGGAAACAGACATTACCGTGCCCATATCTGTCCCTTTCTGGTTATTTGCCAGCACAGAGCCCCAGGAGTATAATTTTACTCAATTTAAGGATGTGAAATTGCTGCCTATGGCCAAACTGCTTTTCTCAGAGGCTTCATTAGTCACAACCTCAGCATTTAATGTTATCATTCTAATCTTATACCATTTGTTTCTGTTTTTAATTTTCATTTCTTTCATTATTACAGGATTGAAACATTTAAATACATTTACTAGCCATTTCTTTGGAGTGCCTTGTTTATTTTTCTATCTGGGTCTTTATATTTTTCCTATTAACATGTATTTACTCTTTATTTTCATTCATAATTACAAATGTAAATTAGTTTTAACTGTCACATTTGTTTAAAATTTCCCCCTTCTTTCTTTTAAATTTTGTAATTCTAAATTTTATTTTTATATAATTGGCCCTTACTGATATTTTCCTTTGTGACTCTTTTCTATTGTCAAGATGGTAATTCTAAGTTCTTTATATTTCAAAACTCTAAGTAGCAAATTTGTGAAAATTTGATAAGTTAAAAATGTCTTAAGATATGACTGTTAGTAACTCCTTACTCTTTCCAGACCACAGCACTAAACTCAGAAAATACTTAACACCTGCTCCCTTAATCAAGCGCCCCGGAGAGTTTCACACTCTTCTACATGAGATTGATGAGGCAAATCCTTACATAAATATCCAAAGCGTACGCATGCTGGTCGTGAGAGCCAAAGTAAAGGAGTCCTGTGGCTGGATCCATGGTTGCCGAGCTTTTGACAGCATCCTCGGTAGTAAACATCCAGTATTTTTCTCCATTATTACTTTTCAGAACATAAACTAACCCATTATAACAGCCTGTTGGGAAACAAAATGTAAAAGATGAGATTTAGACATGCCACTGGAAAATAATTCTTTAGTCTAAATGACAATTTATATCTGATGCTCTTCATGTGTACTGGGGTTCTATGCTCACCAGAGCCTGTGCTCTTAACAGCGACACCAGGCTGCTTTTCCCAAACTGCTGGTATGGATGAGAAAATAGGGCAGGAGTCCCTGACTTGGTGTAGCCAAAATAACCCAGGTGGAAGTAGAGGTCATCAAAATCTGCAAAGCAAAGATCACTTGTGTTCCCTGGAGTGCATGTAAGCCAGGGGAAGGTAAATTTGGGCACTGGCCCACCACTCTCTAGATGGCTCTGCCTATGGTTTTAATCACTGCTGCTCACTTGAGGCCCAATTTCCAGAACACTTCCTGTGCTGGTGGTGGTGGTTCTGGTAGTTACTGCTTGTAGCAAGAGAGTGGTCTGCTTGGTGATAGCAAAGAGAAATGTCCTACAGAACGGAACACAGGACTCAGCAAGGTAATGAAAATTTCTTTCAATTCAGTTCAATTCCCGAAGAAAATCTTGCGACCTTGGGTTAGGCAAAGATTTCTTAGATATGACATCAAAAGCATGATCCAACCCCGGTTGGTGTGGTTCAATGGTTAGAGCACTGGCCCAAGCAACAAAGGATCTAGGGTTCAATTCTCAGTCAAGGGCATGTACCTGGGTTGCAGGTTCGTGCCCCACCCCGTCAGGGTACAGGTGGGAGGCAGCCAGTTGATGTGTCTCTCTCACATCGATGTCTCTCTCTCTCTCTCTCTCTCCCCTCCCTTCCCTCCCTTCTACTCTTTCTGAAAAGCAATGGAAAAAAAATATCCTCGGGTGAGGATTAAATAAAAAGCATGATCCATAAAAGAAAAAAATTATAAACTGAATCTCATTAAAGTTAAGAATGTCTCTTCAAAAGACACTATGTTAAGAGAATGAAAAACAAGCCACAGACTCGGAGAAAACATGCAAAACATCTGCCAGATACGTATCCAGAATACATAAAGAATTCTCAAAAACCAGTAAGTAAACAAATACAACAATTAAAAAATGGGTAAAAGATCATTCGCCTCTTCTAGGCCTGCTTCAAAAAAAGGGGGAGAGGGGAATGGGTAAAAGATCTAAACAGACACTTAGTAAGATACACAAATGGCAAATAAGCTTCTAAAAAGAGGTACATTATTAGTCATGAGGGAAATGTAAATTTAATGCACAATAAAATACCACTCCATAAATATCTGAATGACTAAAATAAAATAAAACAAATTCATCAATGTGGACTGGACTACAGCTGCTGGAACTCCCCAGAGGCCATGCCACTGTGCCTCTCTGGAGCCAGCACCACCATGCCCTCCCCCAGCACTGGCACTGCTGCACATGCACACCCGTGGAGTTGGTGCCCCGGAGCTGGCATCCCCGGAAGAGCCTAGACCCAGCACCAGACTCAGCACAACAGTACACCTCACAGAGCCAGTACCCTCACACCGACGCACAAGAACTAAAGCCTCCTGCTAGCAGCAATGTGAGTGAATTTTCCAGCCCAAGTCAAGCCTTCAGATGGCTGCAGCCGTATGAGAGAACCTGAGCCAGAACTTCCAGCTAAACTGCTCCTAAATTCCTGAGCCACAAAAACTGTGAGATTGAACAAATGTTTGTTGCTCTAAACCATTAAGTTTTGAGATAATCTGTGAAGCAACAGGGTTTATTTATTACGCCCATAAACTCAAGAGAAAACTGAAATTCTACAAAGTTCAGCAACTTGTCACAGGGCTGGTAACAACAGCTTTTCAGCTAGGTTCAAGCCCACACTATGAGAATGAGCACATGATTAACTGTTACTCTTTGACAGCAACCAAATCCACCACACACGTTTTTTTTTTAACTAACTAGCATTATCACATGGTAATTAAATTTAACTCTATAAACCTCAAATTCAGAAACTTACCCACTACAATAAAGTTTCCACACTTCGATACACATGCTGAGGATTCAATTCGATCTCCCAAAATTTGTTCCCATTTCACCTTCCCAGAGTAAAGGTCAACTGCCATCATTCTATGAGAATGGGAGCCAATGTACACAGTTGCAGATGACTTATCAACAGCTGGTATTACAACCAGAGGCGAAGCATCTACACATTTGCCTGTGTCTGACCTCCACCTCACACATAATTCCATTGTCTCGGCCCCTATCACAGGTGTTCTGTCTTCGTAAACACAGGTCGAATCTTTTGACTTCTCAATAAGAGCTGGAGGATTTAAGCTTTTCACGTTTTGAATATTAGTCTGTGAAATTAAATCAGAAGAACAGGCTGAAGGGCAATGTTCTAACTTAGTTAAAAACCTAGTAGTATTCAGAGACAAAATCTGACTCCCTCTGCTCAGTGCAATAAAAGCATTTATCTCATCTAAATTTAAAGGTATGTCTGATTTCTGATGTAAAGATTTTCCACTGGTTTCCTCTTGATTAATGTCGCTGAATTTTCTTTTTGTGGCATAATTCTTGCTAAATGTCAGATCTTCATCTGGAAACACTGTTTGAAGGATGTGATTGTAAATCTCTAAAATGGAACTGCTAAGAATAATTTCCAGGAGCCCAGGTACTGATGTGCCAACAAGTTTTTCAATCTCATTGAGGAGCCGTACAGACTTGAAGGAATCTCCACCACTCTTTAAGAAGAGTGACTCATCAGGAACCTTCAAAGCATCTTCTGAGAGACTCAGAATAGACTACAGATAAGAGAAGGGAGAAATATGGTGAAATGAAGACCTAAAACCAAAAGAATTCAAGATTTACAGGTAATATAGAGATAACAGTACCTACATTAGTAATGTAAATATAAGACACACCAAATATTTTTAATTAAAATAAATTTTAAAATTATTTTTCTTTATAGTAAAGGAGACCATCTCTATGCTACTAAATTTGTCACAAACTCACTCTAAAACTTCAAATTATACTTCCCTTTAGAGCAGTTTTCCAAACTAATAAAATAGGGAATAGAGTTACAAAAACCATTTGATTTACTAATTATAAAGTTACTAATATCTAATATTTCTATAATATGAGAATAATATTTATCTTCATTTGCTTCATATATAACAAAATTATTTTCTAAAATTTAAAAATGAAGTGAATTAAAACTTTTATCTAGATATCCTTTATTTTCAGACAAGACCATACATACAATTACACCCTCTTTTCAGAACCCTTTAGAAAACTCCACATTTTATCTAAGAAAGATTGTATTGACTTATGGTTGTAATTTAAAAAAAACACATGTATTTCAAAATAAATTTTTAAAATTAGCATATATATGAATATTAGTCTGTGAAATTAAGTCAGAATTTATATATCAATATATATTGATTCCCTTAAGCAGAAGCACACATGTGGTGGCTGAAAGTTCTTCTGCAGTAATGATGTAATAAGCCCTTATACCACAGGTTATCGTTGAGCAAAATTTGGCTATTTTCTCAGCTCTGACTTGAGTGTTACAACACTCCACTGGCCCTCTTAGGGAAAAGTTATGTCAAGATAAGTTTTGTCTACTTGTGCCTTTTAGGACTACCTCAATTCCAGTAAATTTCCTTATAGGGAGCTTAATCAAATCTTACAGTAGAGAACCTAACCCTTATTTTAGTACGAATTGAGTAAACGAAGCAATAACATTCTTAGAAAACTTTATCAGACTTACTAGGATGCTATCATTCCCTAAAGATATTAAATGAACTCTTTACAATAACAAATTTGTATCTTAAAAGGTGTACCTTCCACAAATGCTGTAATTTTTCCCAAAGTTCTTCTTTTCCATTGAGCTTATGCTCAGACTTCAAGTTTGTGTAGTTTAAATAAATCTTGTTTAACTCAGAAACATCAATTTTGCCTTAACATAAAAGAGAAATAAATTTTTAAATTTCTGCTCAAATATTTTTTATCTTTGTGAGTCACAAGAATACACACATTTTTTAGTGTAAAGGTTAGAAATCCTATAGAATGGTTCATCATAGATAATCAGTTCTAAAGAAAGCAGTCCCATGCTACCAAGAATGTAATGGGTAATAAATAGATAAGAAAAAAAGGATTAACTAATCTTTCTCATTTAAAGAATTTAAAAAATGGTACTATTAACTGAAAAATTATTGCATTTTGAAGTAAATATTAAATAAAGATGAAATTGGAAAGACAATATAATATGATCATTAAGAGCAAATGTTTTGAAATTAAACAATCCTAGACAGAATTTCAACTCTACCACGAACCAGCAAAGTAATCTGGGGAAAATTACTTAATCTCTTTAAGCCTTACTTTCCACATGTGCAAATGGGAATACTACTACTTCCTCACAGGATTTTCTGGAGATAAAGTGAGTTAATTATACAAAGCATCTAACAGAGGGTCTACCACAATATATTCCATATTTCTTATAATAGGGATTATGTGGCCTTTAAACTATTTATGAATATAATTAGTATCTTTTGGCACTAAAACATATCTGCTTTAAATGATGTTACCATGAGATGTGAATGGTAGAGAATCGATCAGCACAAGATCATCTGGGATTGCATGACTTGGAAGATGTTTCTCCAGTTCTTTAAAGACGTAATCCTTTATTAACTCATTTTTGGACACTATGAACAGAATTAATTTTTCCTGATTAAACCATATAACTGCACATGACTCCACTCGCTGAAGTCCTTCAGCAACCTATAAGAGAAATTATCCCAATTTGCCAATGAGGACATTTAAAAACAAACTTCCTAAATGCTCATCATGTCTGAAATCAACACAGTCAAATTAAATTGTGAAATACACGAGAAATTTTTTTAAAACTGTGCCATTATTACTAGCACACAGGATTCTTAACATTTTTCAAAAATAATAGCTTTTATAGCAAAATAAACCAATTGATATTCACAGTTAACAAAATGCATTTTGTAACTTCATGCTAGGAATAAAGGGCACACTGAATTACCCATACCTTATATTGTAATTCATCACTCACACAAAAATCTTAGGTTTAAATGATACTGATAGAGAATCCTGGCACAGAAAACTGGTGATGGCTGCCTCTAAAACCTACATACATTAATAGATATTTAATATTTAAACAGTTCTACCTGTTGCACAAGTTCAATGTTAAGACGTTTGCCATGACGTTTGATCTGACTGTCCTTTCGTCCCAAGAAAAATAACTCTCCATCTTTCACAGTCACAAAATCTCCTGTGGCTCGCATTGTGCCCAGTGGTACTGTTATTTCACCATCAAGAAAACATACTCTATTTCTGCCACCTTCACAGATATAAACACCAATGTAATAAAAAAATAAAAAATAAATCCATGGAAAATATACTGAAAACCATCAAATCAATAATATCCCCAAAAGTTCAGTTACTCAGTTTCAAATTTTTAATATTTATAAGGAGGGCACTTTTAAATATTATAAAATTAGATATAATAACCTCAAGTAAAATAAGAAAATGATAAAAAAATTTATTTCTATTAACACAGATGTGCCCCGCCAGTGTGGCTCAGTTGGTTGAGCAATGTCCCATGTACCAGGAAGTCACCAGTTCAGGGCACATGCCCAGGCTCTGGGCTCAATCTCCAGTAGGGAGCATGCAGGAGGCAACAGATAGATGTTTCTTGCTCATCAATGTTTCTCTCTCTCCCTTTCCCTTACTCTCTGAAATGAATAAAAACATATTTCGAAAAGTACAGATGTGATTTTAAAAATCCTTACAACACTGATTAAATAGAATTTTAGCTATAAAGGTCCAAGTAACAGTTTCTAAATTACTTTTTTATCTTCCCTTTGACATTGTTATCTGAAATAATTATAGTAATTTATTAAATGTTTCACTATTATGAAGATGAGATTAAAAATCCTCATCACTGAAAAGAATACTAGACATAAGAAAAACTGGAAGAAAAAAAGAAAAAAAGAAAAGAAAAACTGGGGAAAATGAAATTAACACAGATTTTTTTCTTGAAAAAGAAAATTTTTCCCAGTCAATAAGTATAAAACAACCTAAAAATACTTGGCCATTGCCTTCTTGAATTCTGAAGCCATTAGTATCTCTGACTTCAACTACTGTTTCAAGCAGTGGAAATCCCAGTTGTACAGGCAATTCACATCTATGAAAACACAACAACCCAAAACAGATTTAAAATTTGTCATTTGAACAGAATATTTTCCAATTTATTTAAATCACACTGTATCAAGTAAAGAAACAAGAAGTTGTTATTATGCTATAATTCAAAGACTGCCAAGAGAAAAAGGTTAGATCTGTTATTTCTTGCTGTTTAGGCACAAAAAGTTCTAGCAGGATCTGTAGTACAGTTATAGTAAGAAAGGTTCTGGATTCCCAGCTTAAAATTCTAGATAAAATAGTGTTCTAAAATTATTAACCCAGTGCCTATCAGTGTTACGATACTGGAAAAATAGTTTCTCTCTACCCTACTTAGTAATTAAAACTCTTACTTCAAAGTAGAGTTAAGAATCTCCTCTGGAATCCTGTAAAAAGTTGCCCAACTTGATACCTCGGTGATACCATAAACATTAAATATTTGTGTTCTATTGCCTATTTCTCTCCAGTCTTTGAGAATGGTCAGTGACGGAAATGCTTCACCACCAAGGGCTAATACTCGAAGAGAAGTACTAGCTGATAAAACAGTTGACTTGATAAGCTGAGATCCAAATCTTCTAAGCAATGTTGGTGTTGCCTGTAGATACATTAAAAATAATTTATTTCTTCCCTTCACTTCTTTAAAAAAGTAAACACTGCAATGATTGGTTCAAAGCTTAACACTGGGAGCCCACATGGAAATTAAGCCTATGTTTATTAAATGGCAAATCATATTTATCTTCTTAAAGTGGGTATCAATTTTGCTTTAGCAAAAAACTTAGGAAAAATACTAGTTATGTATCAATATATAGTTTAGACAAAAAGGTTTACAGATAAAAATGACAAAATGTATAAAATCAATTTACATTCCTTTCCTATTATCTCTATGTAAAAGTATATAAAAAGGGCTAAAAATATGCTTAAGGAAAACAATATTAAAAAAGAATTTTAAAAACAGTTTTATTGAGGTTAATTTCATTTTTCCCAGTTATACATATAATTGACATACGATAAACTATACATACTTAAGGTATACAATATAAATTTTGAGATATAGATATATCTGTGAAACTCTCATAATCCAAATAATAAACATATCCTTCACCCCTAAATTACCTATGTACCACTGTAATTCTTCCTTCCACCTTCTCCAGACAACCAATGACCTATTTTCTATCAATCATGATCAGGTGGAATTTTCTAGAATTTTATAAAAATGTAACCATATAACATGTATTGTGTTTTGACATGGCTTCTTTCACTCAATATAAATACTCTGTGATTATTCTATGTTGTGTGTATCAATAGTTCCTTTTGTCTTAGTCTGTTCGGGTTTCTATAATGAAATACCATACACACAGATATATATAAACTGAGTATAGGAATATGGCTTGCTGTGTATCAATGGATATAAATTCTCATCTGTTGGTGAGTCATTCTGTGAATGTGTATGTCCATATACATACATACATATATATACACACACATATATATATATGTTTTCGGTTTTGTTTTTTTAAGATGAAAAGCACATTGCCAAAGAACAAAGTCAATATCAAATTTTGTCTTTGGGGCAGAAATTTAACATCCTCTTGAGTCTCATTATACTAGATATAAACCTGGTATTTTTAGTTTATCATGATATGCATATAATTTTGTTATTTCTCTCTAGTATCTAACTACTTGCAATTAATATTTTAAGGCTTGTATACCAGTAACATACTTTCAGGTATTTATTTTTTAAATCTTTAAAAATGCTGAACTTAAAATATGTTTCTGTAGCTTAAATATACTAATATAAAAATCTAAATTCCTAACTCAACTATAATTTAACTTACTTAAACTAGTTTTTAGTGGGAAGTAAAATATAAACTTGAAGACAGGAAAAGTAGCATATCCCAGCAGATCTGAGTGAAAGCCAAGTTCCTCTAGTTATCATAGTATGTACAAAGTGCACAATAAATTCATTTTCTAGGCAGAATTAACTGATTTGTTTTTTTACATTCTCAAACAAACAAAAAACTGAGATCATCAGGAGACAGCCTTCGATAATCTAACTAGATTATCATTAATCCACTGTAAAGAATTGCAGGAATGTAAAGTATTCTCCAAAACACTTAAAATATTGAATCATGAAGGACTAAACATTTCACTGGCTCCTAAAATGTACCTGCAAAATAGTCACTCTGTGATGGGAAAAGAGAGCAGCAGCTAATTTTGATGGGAACACCTTGACAGAAGTTGGTACAATAAGCAGAGAGGCACCACTTGACAGAGCAACAAATATTTCCACAACTGAGGGATCAAAGGTCAGAGGTGAAGCCAGAAATAAAATATCTTCTTGTGTGATTTCAAAAAGTACCCTACGGCAAAACAGAATGTAGTTATGAGAAATGTCTAACATTTATTTGGTAAACACATATCCTAAGAAAGTATTTATGACCATTGAGTTTTGGGTGCAGGCCAGATTTTTATTATTCTTGGATTAACCAAAATGGTGCTATTAACTCTAGAGCTCTTCTTTATAAATCTAAGGATTAAAAGCCATTTAAAGCAATATGCACTTCTTACCATGACATATTTTATCTGCGATAGCTTTTTGATGTGTCAACTTGGCTGGGTTGAACTAGTGCCCAGAATTCTCTTTCTAGTATGTTTCCTATTAGTGTAGGAGACACGGATATTCTCCTGAGAGCTAGAAGATGGAGGGAGGCAACTGCATTTGGTAGTGCACACACTTTTGCCCAGCTATTCAACTGCACACTATTCTAGGTGCTGCTGTGAAGGGCTTTTTGTAGATATGATTAAAGTCCCTAATCAGCCGACTTTAATCAAAAGAGAGCTTATCCTCGGTTGGCTGGATTTAGTCAGTTGGAGGCCTTTTAGAGAATGTTTAGGTCTTTTCTGAAGAAGACTCCAAAACAGCAGCTGAGTCTGCAATTACTCTCCCTACCCCCGGATCTTCTTTCCTGACTTGCCTGTGGACAAGCACATACCCATGAAGTTCCAGCCGGCTCAAGATCTCCCCTTTCTTATGCCTACCCTATGTACTTTAGTGTTGCTTAGCCAGCCCCAACAACTGCAAACCAATTCCTTGTAATAAATCTCTGATACACCCTTCTGGTTCTTTTCTGGTAGGAATCTGGACTTACTCTATCCTACTTATTCAATGGTGCTTAATAATAAAGACCTGACTCCCTTTTCCTACTATTTGGCATTTTCTCTCGGTAGCTGAACAAAGCAGAACAGAATATATGTAGTTAAGATATTATAGAGCCCGGCCAGGCATGGCTCAGCAGTTGAGAGTCGACCTAGGATCCAGGCGATCGAGGTTCGATTCCTGGTCAGGGCACATGCCCAGGCTGTGGGCTTGATCAATGACTCTCTCATCATTGATGTTTCTCTCTCTCTCTCTCTCTCTCTCTCTCTCTCTCTCTCCCTCTCCTTTCCTCTCTCTGAAATCAATAAAGATATATTTAAAATACATATATATATTATAGAGCATGGAGAGTCAGTATTGAGCCCATGGTACTATAGTACTTCAGTTTGAACACACAAAACCCACTCTATCTAAAAGCAGGGATTACCTTAACTTCAAAATATCTTCAAGTATGGTATTGTGGGGACCCACTCAGAAGCCGGAGTTCATATGAAGATTATTTTAGCTGAAAACATTTTAGATTCAACAGATGCGAAAAAAAAGCCTTCTTGGAGTATACCTTATCTAACAGCAGCAACTTCTGGGAAATGAGGCTGCTATAAATTTTTCTTCAGGGTGGCTTTTACCCCTAGCAAGGACAAAAGAGTAAATTCACCATAATTCTCTCTTCAGGGGAGTTTTATGGCCCTGAAGCAGGAAAGACTATTCTCACCAACACAAAACAACATTGTAACAGTTTCTTATCTCTTTGTCTTTCAAAAAGAAACTTATTTGTTCTTCCCACAGACACCTTGTTTTCCCCTCCCTTTTTCTCATTTTAATGATGGAGTTCAGAATATGCCACCCCAAAATATGCTGCTCTGGCATATGGACTATTTTGAGTTAAAGGCACTTGAAAAACAGCATATACAAGAAAAACACTCTGTCCTGGCCCTCCCCCATAAAAACAGGAGCTGAAATTCCCATGTGAAAGATGTCCTCTCTATACCAGAAGGAAAGTAACATCCTTATCATTAAGAACTAGAAGTTAAGACTCAGAGAATTTTATACACACAGACCTTGTTAAAATAATTCTTATCTTCCCTTAGCCTCCCCACATAGTTTAGTCACTTTTCCACAACTGACTTTGTTCAACCTAATATAGAAGCAAGCAGGTTTTGCCATCTCTTTGGGTCTTCATTCCTTATGAAGGGTCCTGGTCACATAAAACTTGTATAGCTGACTCATGAATAATGTGAGAATTACAAGATCTGAAGAAGGACTGTAAAGACAGAACTTACCGAAAATGCTGGATGTTCGGCACTATACATGAATGAGGGACTCTGACAATCTTAGGTATCCCTGTGGTGCCTGATGTGTGGAGAACATAGGCTAAACAATGCTTTAGCCTCACATCCATGTGCTCTTCCGACTTTTCTTTATTGCTCTTCTCAGAACTCGAGCTGTTGGCCAGTTTTTCTTTTTCATATTTCTCTTTCCTATCGTTTAGCATCAAGCTCATCTCAACATTTTTCCAGTGAAGTCTGAAGAGTACTAGGTCATTATGTTCTACTGTAAGTGTATCGTAGTTCAATAATGTTTCATAGGAAGATCTGAATTTCTGTTAAATGGAGAACAGAATTTCCAATACGTTTAAAGACGTTTTTTACATAGAAGTAATATGAAGTGTTCATTTATTTGTTATGGCTTTTTAAATTGTTTTTTGAGAACTTGCTACATATCCAGGGATTAAAAAAAAAAAAATTAGAAACCTCCAAGAATAAAGTGCTGTCCTTACTTTCAAAGTCACCTTCAAAATAAAAGGACATATAAAAACACACAACTACGGTACAATGTCGTAAGTGGGACAATGAATTGTGCTTGAAATGTCCATGGGAACAGAGGAGGCTGAACTTAACTGCCTAAATGGTCACAGATTGCTTCTTCATATGTAATATTTGTGTTTATAAGTAGCTATTCTCCAAATAAAGAAGAGGGGTTCTTCAGGCAAACAGCCAATACAGGGTATAAGACCCAAGAAAACTGGTGTTGTGGAGAGCATTATGCATTTCAACAAGCTGCAGAATTAGAGAAGGGGAAGGTGAATAGTGCTGTTAATAGACGAAAAGGTAATCCTTAATAACTTGGCGTACTCAACACTAAGGAGTTTAAACTTTAACCTGTAAGCAATGGGATCCAATTGAAGGTGGCAACAGCACAGACTAGACTTCACTCTGTGAAGACTATGATAAGTGACAGCCATTTAATGAACCTTTTGCAACAATTCAGATATGCAACCAGAGAGGACAGAAAGAGTCTGTGAGCAAAGAATCAACAGGACATGGTAACTTTCTGGATATAGAGTGAGCCCAAGAAGATTGAGTTTCTGTTCTGGGTCAGGTGTTTGCTAGACAAAGATAGATTAATACAGAACTAAGTTCGGATGAAAAGATGCTAAATTCAGTTTGTATATGCCAAAAGTGAGGTTCCTCTGAATATACCTTTTTATTTCGATAAAAAACAGCTTAATGAAACATAACTTGTTTTCACATTAAAGAAATCAATATAAATGATAGAAAAAGGTCAAAACCCAGAAGCCTGTAGTGTTTTTTGTTTGGCATGTGTATATTAGGCATAGGGTGGGATGTGGCCTGTAATATTCAAACAAGGGCCTAAGTATTCTAAAGTCTTAACTCAAAACCATCTTCTGCCATTAAAATTTTCCTGCTCTGCTAGGTTACATTTACTTCACTTAGGACAGTATCACATTATGTAGACTTACAGGTTTAGGAGTATTAACCTTTTCTCTCCAACTAAATTATAAGCAGTTGGAGGGCAAGAGTCACGTCCTGGGCTTCTTTCACATACCAATGCCCTCCCAGACAACCTGACTCTAGTGCAGGGTTTCTCAATCTCAACACTGACATTTTAGACCAGATAAATCTTTGAGGGGAGCTGTCTTGTTCCTTGTAGGATTTTTAACAGCATCCCTGGCCTCTGCCCACTAGATACTAGTAGCACCCCCCTGCCATCAAGACAATAAAAAACACCAGACACTGTCAAATGTCTCCTGGGAGGCAAAATCATCCCCAGCTGAGAACCAATGCTCTAGTGGATGCTGGGCATACAGTAAATGCTCAGTACACGTCCCCAATGCTCCTGTGCTAAGTGAAGGAAGAACACTTATACCATCATCAAAGTTATGGAAAAGGAAGTAAAGTACTTTCTATGGGGTTTTGTATGTGCTCCACTCCTTCCTATAAGCAATTATTTAATTCTCACACCCAATCACCTCTTTTATAAAACGTTCACCAAGGTTGTTAAGAAAAACAAATATCATGCCCCCATTTTAGTATTGCTTACATCAAAATGAAATAGAGCAGTGTTTCTCAACAGAGTGTGGGGGGTGGAGGGCACTTCCAGCAGACATTTGGTAACATCTGGAGACAATTTTGGTTGCAGGGTGGGGAGGAGGGGTTCTACTAGCATCTGGTGGCTGAAAACCAGGGATGCTGCTAAACATCTTATAATATACAGGACATTCCTTACAAAAAAACAATTCCCTTACTTAAAATGTCAACAATGCTGAGATTGAGAAATCCCGCAGACTTGGTAAATTTAGAAATCAAGAGGGGAGACCCTTCAATTGAAAGATAACGTAACCCACAAAAAACATTTAAATATATACACTTACATTAATTTGCTGTTTTTCAACTAGAATATACTTTAGATTACATTTTTTCATGAAGTGAGTTGATGATGCTGGTGGTGAATCTGGATCAATGGGAGCATAAGCAGCAGGGACTTGGAGAATTCTAAAGAGCAAAGCATAGTCAGCATACAATATAGGTTGAAAATAATCTTTAAGCATTTCTATTTCCCTATGTACTTTACTACTGACTTTATCAGAAATTCCTAATGTTGACACATTTCTGTTTATAGTTATTTTTATCTGACTCTTAAGACTGAGTATCCTGAATGTTTACCATGTTAAATTCTCATTACTTACAGAGAAATCTAAGACTTTTTTAAAGCTGATGTATTACAGTAAAATACACTTGGTTTAACTGGCTACTACTAAGATACCAAACAGGTAGCAGACCCTTTATTTCTTCATCTATGCAGGGTAACATAAAATAAGCTAAATATCCACATGCAACTCATTAGTATGTAGTCTATTAATCTGCATACTAAAAAAACATATTTCACCCAAACCAGTATGACTTAAAGGGAAAAAAAACTTTAAAATAGATTTGTAAGTAGCAATATTTGCATAAATAAGATCAAAGATAAGTTAGGTGTTTTAACTAAAAGTACTCTGAGGTACACTTTGGGGACACTAGATCTTTGCACATAGTAAATTCTCAATAAATTTTTGTCAATGACTGAATGAAAAATTTTAAAACATTTTTTGTTTTGCATTTATATAATTAATCTAACACACATATTATGGGATGAATATCAACTTCTCTAATTCTTTACAGCTTTTATTTACTGCAGAACCCTAATATAGAAATCACTATATGAGAATAATATTCTAGAACAACTTAAATAATTGAACATTTTGCAAATATCTGTTTGAATTAGTATCTCAATTCATACCTCAATTTTTATGGAGCATTATCTAAAACTCTCAATTATTCATTCATTCACTTCCTGAATACTTGAATACCTAAAACTTCACTCTTAGAGTAAAAAATATAGTCACAGTATTTCTGAAATACTTGTTTTCCTTTATCTAAGAACAGAATTTACGACTTTTCCTTTGGCAGACAAATGAAGTCCTTATATTCTGGAGATATTTAAAGGTTCTACTATTTTTTTGTTTAATTTTTTTTTTTTTACTTTAATGCTCACATGTAATTGTGGTCTTTTTTTAAATTTTATTTTTGTTTAAAATATTACAGATGTCCCTTTTTCTCCCCAATGACCCATTCCACCCTGTCCTATCCCCCTCTCCAGTCCCTCTCCCTACCATTGTCCCTGAAAGGTTCTACTATTAACGAAAACTTCTGGTAGCTCCTAAATAAGCTCAGGTGAATTAATTAAAAATAATCCTGGGGAAAATATGAACTCCTTTAGCCTCTCTAGAATTGACCGAGCAATACAGAAAAATCCAATAGTAAACAGAACAATAGCCTGCAATATATTCTATGTGTTAAAGAATGATAAATTAGGTTACAGTACTAAGTTTTTAGTTCTAAAACATATTACCCTAAAATCCAAGAGGGTAAGTTTATCCCAGGATGGCAGTACAGACCAATTTCCCGAATTCCTTGAAAGTCACAGTGTAATAGCAGAAAATCTGATAATTCTGAAGCAGCATTAATCACAGTCTTGTAGGTGTAATAGACTGGAGGCTTGTCGTTACATCCATCAAAACATACAGCTATTTTATTGGAATAAATGGAGGCAGCCTGATGCACCAATTCCTGAAGAGTCATTTCACTGAAGTTTATCTAAACATCATTGGTAGCAGAAGTGTTATGGGAACGAAGTTTTAGGGAGCCTGGTAGAGGGAGAAGGAGAGAAACTTCTATATAGTCACTCTTCACAAAAATAACTATATCAAAGGCATACAATTAATGAATCTCTGAACTTATGAATTGTTTATGGTAACTTTGGTGAGAACAGTGATGTGGAGAATTAATCTGATACGATCATCCTAATCCTGGGTCAGAGCTGAAAAAAAATTTGGAAGGGGAATGGTACACACAGATGAGGCTGAAACAGGTAGAAATATAGAATTCTCTCTCAACTGACCACAATGTAAATGTATGTGTGTGTGTGTATATATATAATTAACCAATAAAATCAAATTTAAAGCACCACATGCTTAATTTTTTCTTCAGTAGTGTTACAAATTGATGAAGATAAAGTGGTTAAAACCTGTACAATGACTTTGAAAAGATTAATGCAAATAAGGACTGTGTTTAGGAACTGAACTTGGGAGGAAGCAAAATCAACCTTTGATAGAAAAAAGAAAAATTCTACCCACAATCCATCCAGTTTTAGTCCATTATATATAAACTGCTAATTACTATTTAGTATAATACTTTACACAGGTCACATCAAGTCATTTTATAATTATTAAGAAGCTCTTCATGCTCTATTGGTATTTAAATTGCCAATAAACTCATTTAAGTTTAGACTCTAAATGTAATATTACAACTCAATAAAACATTCTATCAGTGCAATGTTCTCAGGGCTTCTCAATGCAAATTAAATAAAAAAGATTTGAAACTATTTCATCAAAGAAATTTTTGGGCTCACCTTTTAAAAACTCAAAACTGCTAGTATTTTCTTGAAGATAAAGGTGATTTTTTTGAACTCTACATTCCAGATTTCAAAGCAAATAAGATTTTAATCATTCAAGTTTTTAAAATTTGTGCATACTTCTTTGAACTGATTTCCCTACTGATTCAAAATACATTTTCATCCATGTCATTTAATTAATAATATTAATTACAGAACATTGATAAAACATTCCTACAGAGAGAAAAATGAACCTATAACTGCTGAGACAGACAAGGTTAGGAAATGCTGATTTCTAAATATAAAGTTTAAAAATATAAGATAACCTTAGAACTTACAATATTTCTTTTTAATAAGCATTTCTAAAAATACTAGCTATTTTGTGACGCAAAAGATAAAAATTTTAAGCTTTCCTCATACATACAAATGATCAGTGTAAATAAAAGGAAGACTTTCCATAGCATGCACTAAAATTATGGGGAATGACCTCTTTACAAGAAACAGTGCAGAAGGATACTTTCTGCTACTCTCTGCAGAAGATAAATTACAAACTGTCTACGCTATAGAATATATTATACTAAAGCATTTTTAGAAAACTTTGTAGTTTACTTACAAAAAAATGCATTTTTAAATGCAAACACATACAACAGTTAATTTTCCACTTGAGGATAATCTACTCGATACATTATACTCCAAAATTATTTGACATCAAAGTAAGGGGAAAGATTATAAAATGAACTAAATTCTTTTTTTAATGCCATTTTTATAACAAATTACAACACTCATCACACACAGCTATACATTAAGATGTTTTTCTACTCTTGAGTTTCCCAGTGGTTGCTACACAGAATTAAGGCAAAATCCACTCTCGTTTAAGGTTTTCATTTTCAAGTACATTCTCTTCAACAAACAATACTGTATTTATTGGATGCCCAAACACTTCTTGGGTCTTTAAAGAACAAAAACAAAAAAAGCAAAATCTAGTAAACAGATTTTATAAGTAATGGGATCGATTAAGTTTAAGACATTTGTTACTTTACAACTGCAGAAGCTGCAACTTAGTCATCACAGGCGTGTCAATACATTCTCTTGCTTTGGGTGCTTTCCCAAGATTACTGGCTATTTTAAAGACAGGTAAGTAACCTAGAAACTTGATTTTCCCCGTACCCACCAACTTCTTAACTTACATTATCAACTACGTTTAATAACAATGCACTTTACAGCTTCCAAAACACTTTTCCACTTGCTCTTTGAAACCAGGCTAGCAGGTAGGCGGGGGAGGCTTATTTCCAATGAAGAGGAAGAGGTCACACACTCAGGAGAGATCACACACATCAGTTTCGTCTTTGCACGACACCAGCCCGCAGGACACCGCTGACTGAAACCAGAGGCCAGGCGGTCGCCCTGCAGCTGAGCCCATCTGGGCACTGCCAGCCCCAGGTGCCGCGGTACCTTGCCTCCTCCACACGAACCCCTGTCGGTCACCACCTCCAGCCACCACCCGCTCTGAAGGCCTTGGGGGGCGGGCGGGAGGTCCGATTCTATCCAAACCTCCTCCTGGCAGCCCGCCCAGACACTGAGCCACACGCAGCGAAAACCTAGTCACCCGCCAAGCCGTCAGGAGCCCAGCGCGCCGGCGCGGGCACCGGGGAGGCGCCTGCGCTCCCGGGAATCTGCGGAGTCGCAGCGTTGACGTCAGCGGGAGCGACGGGGCTGACGGCGGCGCGCCGCCCGGCCCCTCCCCGAGGCGTCGGAGCCAACCTGGTGGCAGAGCTGGCGGCGTCTTCGCCGAGGTCTCTCGGCTCAGACACCCGGTGGGGTCGTGCTGGGTTTGGGGCAGGGTCTGCGAGGACTCTGGGCCTGACCGGCCTGGAGCTGCACCTTTCACACCTGCCGGGAAGCTCTGGGCAAGACCCCTGAATTCTGGTCGGCGGCGTCCACGTGCGTAAGGCGGAGGTAAAGCTCTGTCGTAGGGTTGATGTGAAGAAAAAGAAATCACGGTGAAACGTGAGAGCGCGTGGATGTCACTCACCCGCATTTCCTGAGACCCTGCTCTGGACGGCAGCGATGAAACCTGCAAATGAATTCCCTGTCATAATCAGGCTGACGCTCTACTTAGGAGACGGATTTAAACGGGAACTAAGAAAAGCTTTCAACAGGAGCTCTGAAGAAAAAGATTTGAGGGGGAGTTACATAAGCTATACATCTAAATGTTTTCAAGAGAGTAATTATAGTTTGAGACACGTAAAGTACTACAAGTGTCAAGGGCAATTACGGTGCTATTTTGAAACTACTGTGAGGTAGCAGAGAGGAAATAATAATGCGGGGTTTTTTGTTTTGGCGGAGGGGAAGACGGACAAAAACGTCCAGCATGGCCAACTATACATGAAAAACCGCATAGGATGTTCTGGTGTCCGACGTGTTGCTGGCGAGAAACTGGAGCAGCAATCCAAGAGAGATCTCCACCTGCCCGTGAGACCTTCTGCAGAATATACTGCAAGTCACTTAAACTATCACGTCTTTTTTCGGGAGGGGGCAGGAGGGTCCCTAGTGTAACTTATCTTTGTTTCTATATTTGGGACTGAATACTGTGAACCCTGAGGACTAAGAAGGGCTCCTGGTGGCTAACTGGGCTTCAAAGAAAAAAAAGCAGAGCCTAAGCCATTTCTGCACAAGCACATGTCACACAAACTGCACTTCAGGGAGAACCCTCTGCCTTGGACCGCCTGCCTTCCTCCTAAACTGCCCGGGGGCACCCTGTTTCCACAGGCTGAGCCAACCCTTATAAAGGAGTGCCTAGAGTCCTATTTTGACAAATAGGACCGAGGGTTTCCCCATCTGCTCGGGTTGCACAATTCTGACCAATCAGAGTGGTTCTATTCTGACCAATCAGGACAGTGCCTTTGGACCAATCAAACTGTGAGGATTCAGAGTCCTCATTTGCGTGAGTATGAGCCAATCAGGGGTCAGGGGTGGGGCTTCTGTCTATATAAGCACCCTCCCCTGTTGGCTCAGGGAGCGCACTTTCCATGGAAGTCTGAAGACTGGGTTTCCCTAGCTGGAGCTGTAGTGCTGCTTTTCTCAAACAAATAAAGGACGTAGGTGGAGTGTCTCGGAAGTAAGTTTAAAATTTTTCACTTAATTCTCCTGTTGTGCTTATTGTCCTCCAATGGAAAGGCCCTCTGTTTTACTCTCTGGCCCCAGAGATGCATTGCTGTGCTTTTTCACAGCCATGCTGTATCACTGGTTGCACTGAATAGTTTCCTTCGCCCCACCCCAAATTAGGTATTCCTGTTCGCATAGAATTGGTGCTAATGACCATCGGTTGACAAGACCCTCATCCACTTAGCTAGCTGGTAAAGAAACCTAAGTTTCCCACCCCTTTTTCACTTTCTTCTATCCAGTTAAACCCTATGTCTCCAGTCCTCAGTCTCTAGACCAGTGCCGTGCTGGCTACATCAGAACTACAGATTCCTTTTCCCTCCAGCGTGCCTCAGCGGTTGAGCATCGGTCTGGGATCCAGGCAATCGTGGTTCGATTCCGGTCGGGGCCCATGCTCGGGTTGTGGGCTCGATCCCCCCAGTCGGGGGCGTGCAGGAGGCGGCTGATCCATGACTCTCTCATCGTTGATGTTTCTCTCTCTCTCTCTTCCTCTCCTTTCCTCTCTCTGAAATCAATGGAGACATATTTAAAAAAAAAAAAAAATCGCATTTTAAAAAGGCCATTTAAAAGCTGATTGGAAGCTCTGAGTCCATGAGACAAGTTGTGGTTTTTTTTCAATCTTCACCAAAGAATATTTTTTCTATTTCTTTTTTTCAAGAGTGGAAGGGGGAGATAGAGGGACACACACGTGGATGTGAGAGAGAGACATTGGCTGCCTCCCACATGTGCCCCAACCAGGGCCGGGGATCCAGCCTGCAACGGAGATACATGCCCTTGGCTGGAATCAAACCTGGGGCCCTTCAGTCTGAAGGCCAACACTCTAACCACTGAGCCAAACTGGCTAGCGCCCATGAGGCAAGTTTGATAATCAAATGAGAAAAGGACTGTAGGTGGAGAGAGTCTCAGAATTAAGTATAAAATTTTTCACTTAATTCTCCTATTGTGCTTATTGTCCTACAATACAAAGGTCCTGTTTTACCCTCTCCTGAACAACATGGCATCCAGAATTAGGCTGTGAGGGTGATGGGTAGTGGTGTAAGGATCTGTCCTCTTAGTTACCCTCCTTCAACCCTACTTCCAGAAGCCGTTTCTGCGTTTTTTAGGGGTTCTGTGATGTAAATAGGATTGCTTACTGGGTTTGATCACTGCTGGTTTAGAATTTAGCTTTTCCAAATCAGCTGAGCCCTTTGCTTTTGATTCCAGAATTTTGTTACCTTTCTGTCTACCCTTAAGGGTTTATAACTCTAAAAATCCCTTCATTGTCATTTTTCAGGGTGTCTGAATATGTAGAAGACTGTTGAAGATACTACCTGGTAATCTAGAGTGACTATTCTAAAACATAGACCAGCATTCTCTGCTTAAGAAGCTTCAGTGGGCCCTCATTGCCTGCATGACATTCAGACTCTTTAGCAAGGTAAACAAAATAGTTCATTATCTTTCTAGCCTGATCTCAGCGGATCCCAGCTCTCCAACCCCCATGCTCCACATTAACCACACCAGCTGCAGCTATAATGAGACTGTAGGAAGTCTTCTGAGCACGCCAACCCCCCTATCAAGTTTCCACACCTGTGCTGTGGCTGGGTCTCAGGCTGAAATACCTTCTGTCCCCCCAGGCCTGATAGATGATTTCCTCCTCCTCAGAAAACACAGCTTACACGTCACCCCCCAGTTCTTTCTTCAAGCCTTGCCTAAGATTCACCCAGCCTCCTCCAGCCTCCGTCCCATGAACCTATCAAACTGTTGGGAGGGACAGTCTGCCATGGTCCAGGAGTGTGCCTGCAAATTCTTGCTGGGTATGCCAAGAACGCAAGGTACTGACTGCTCTTTATCCAAGTAATTTTGGAGGGTTATTTGGGGTGATCAATCATCAGAGCTGAAGTAGTGTCATTCCCAAGCAGCAGGCTTGCTTCCACTTACTATAAAAGTAGTGAATTCTCCAAACAGTATTCTTTTCCTGTAATGCAACCCACTGCATGTACAGACATCCATCACCCCAGTGGGATTTGGGTGGCTTGGGAACTGATGCAATCATGAACCTCTGGCTACTTCTTTAACGAAACTTCTTAAAAAATAAAAGATCCAGGAATTTCATGACTACTGCCACAAAACCGTAACAGACTAGTTTATTAGCTTTTAAGTAGGGTACAAGCCTAGACCCCTCCAAGTGACTTACACTTCTCATGGAATCTGTAACGGCTACATTATTTCTAAGTTTGACTTCTCATACCAACTAGGAAGTACCTTGGAAGGAGGAACTCAGGTCTTCTGCACCTGTTTCCCTAACTCTTCTTACTCTTCTTTGGAACATTTTTCCAGTTCCTGGGAAGTATAAAATGCCTACCACAGTACCTTGCTGATCGTTTACACATTTATTGGTACATTGTAATTTTGCTGCTTCTCTTCACCTATTTAATTCCCTGCTCATCTCAGTTATCAATGTTGCTGTTTCTTTCAAAAATTGAAATTATTTCGAAAATAATTTTGAAAACCCTTGCTCTTACCTTCAATGTGTGGGTCGCCCCCTCCCCCCCCCAATACTCCCAAACAATTAACTCAGAAACAGCAAGGTGGAAGAGATGTGTGAGGCAAGGTATGGGGGAAGGGGGCATGGAGTTTCCACGCTCAGTGCACCATTCTCCCTGAGTCGTCTTGTCACCAGCCCGGAAGCTCTCCAAACCCTGTCCTGGGTTTTTATGGAGGCTTTATTACATAAGCATAATTAATTAAATTGTTGGCCATTAGCTCCAGACCCTCAGCCCTCTGGGGAGAGGAAGGCACTGGGACTGAAAGTTCCAGTCCTCTAATCACATGGTTGGTTCCCCTGGCACCCAGCCCCCATCCTTAGGTGTTTTCCACAAGTCACTTCATTGAGGTAAACTCAAGGGTTTGTTATGACTTAGGAAATTCCAAGTGTTTTAGGATCTCTGTGTCAGAAATGGAACAAAGACTGAATAAATATTTATTATGAATCACAGTATCACACTATCCCCAAGACAAGGCTAGGTCTGTTATGCTTTGTAGAACGCATCACAGTTGGGATAATGGTGTGTTGTGTGATTTACTCTAACAGTACTCTGCTGCCCAGTTGAAGGCAGAGATAAAAATAGTGGGTGGCTAATGGAAGAATGGAGGGATGAGGGAGGTCTGCTGTTTGCAAGAGAGTGAGCCTAATAAGTGTTCTCTAGAGAAATAGAAACGATAGAACATGTGTGTGTGTGTGTACGTGTACACACACACGTATATATATATAGAGATTGATTTTAAGAAATGGGCTCACACAATCGTGGTGGCTGGCTAGTCTGAAATCTGTAGGGCACGCCAGCAGGTTGGAAATTGGCAGGGTTTCGCTGTTGCAATTTTGAGAATTCTGTCTTCTTCAGGAAACCTCCATCTTTGTTCTTAAGGCCTTTAACTGACTGGATGAGGCCACCCACATTATGAAGGATAATCTGCTTTACTCAGTCTAATTTAAATGTTAATCACATCCAAAAAGTACCTTTGCAACATTTAGACTGGTGTTTGAAGAAACAACTGGGCACCATAAACTAGCCAAGTTGACACATAAAACTAACCATCACGTCTAACATACCCATTAGTATGTCAGTAGTGAAGCAAATTCAACAGCTGAAGAAGAGTTCAAGGGCCCATGTGGGTCTCCTTTGTACAGTTAGTTTCCACTTTGTCCCAGTGCAGGGAGTTCAGTGTTATGATAAATCCTGTGAGTACTTTCCAAAAGGCATTGGCTCCTGCCATCCAACTTCTCAGCTACTAAAAGAATTTCTGCACACACAAACATAAATTTACACTGCATACTGCATGCAGCTTTTTCTGAGGCCTGGCTTTTCATTTTGACCTCTTTAAGAAACATGACAATTTTCCTTAGAGTTGACTAGGCTCTACAGGCATACCTCACTTTATTGTGTTTCGTTTTATTGCACCTCACAGGTGTTCTGTTTTTTGCAAATTGAAGGCAAGACCCTCCACCAGCAAAAAAGATTGTGTATGATTTGCTTTATTGTGGTGGTCTGAAACCGAACCTGCAATATCTCTGAGTTACGCCTGTATTTAAAATACAAAGAAAAAAAGTATTGGAGAGTCAAGTGATGCTCTAGGGCAAGATTTTCAGAGGCAATAACATGAAAATGATTGAACGGTTTAAGCCTATCTGTTAAAGCAGACTGCTAAATTCCAGGGCAGGAGAAAGAGAGGTCTCTTTCAGTAAGAAATAGTATAATTATTTAAAACATACAGGTTAAAACAGAAGTAATATTTAAATGTGGATGGAAAGGACTGGAAAGGTCAGCGACCTCTCTTTGTTTTCTAATTTCTAAAATATATACATGTATTATATTTTTTATATACATGATTTTTTTTTTTAAAGGTGGGACCCTGGTATCTGCATTTTTAAATAGAAAATTTTTGCAGAGTAATTTTAGGTTCACAGCAAAATTGAGTGGAAGGTACTGAGTTTCCATGTACCCTGTGCCCCCTCATATGAAGTGCTTTCCCCATTATCAACATCACCTGTAGTGGTTCATCGTTGGAACCTACAGGATACATCACTATCACCCAAAGTCTATAGTTTACATTAGGGTTCACTGTTGGTGTTGTAGAATCTATGGGTTTGGACAAATGTATAACGACACGTATCCACCATTATCGTATCATACAAAGTACAGTTGACCCTTGAACACCAGGTTTAGGGGAGCCAACCCGCCATACAATCTTCACCAAAAATCTGCATTAACTTTGGATTCCCCCAAAACTTTAATAGCCTACTGTTGACCAGATGCCTTACCGATAGTCGATTAACACATTTTGTATGTTATATGTACTATATACTGTATTCTTGTAATAAAGCAAGCTGGAGAGAAAAAATTGAGAAAATACTTTTATTTATTGGAGGGCAAACTGAGTGAGTAGACCTGTGCAGTTCAAATTCATGTTGCTCAAGGGTCAACTGTAGTTTCACTGTCCTAAAAATTCTGTGCTCTGACTATTGATCCCTCTCTCTCCCCGGCTCCTGACAATCACTGGTCTTTTTATTGTTTCCATAGTTTTGCCTTTTCAAGCATATCATATAGTTGGAATCACACAGTATATAGCCTTCTCAGATTGGCTTCTTTCACTCAGTAATGTACATTTATTTGATTAAAAAAAACACACAAAAAACACAAACTCCCCCAACACATACATTTTAGAAATGTAAGCTTCTTCTGGGACACTCTTCCCACTCCCATTAGTGTTCTATAGAAACTGCCACTAACATAGTGCTTACTTAGCATTGCATTTCTAATTATTTGTCCCTCCTACTCAGCTGGCAGTTTCCAATTCCTAAGAGATAGCCTATTAATTGAAAGGCCTGAATCAGAGAATTAAGATCTGACTAGCTCGTGCCAGGTGTGAAACCTGGATGTGACATGACTGTCTCTATTCACCATAATGCATTAAAAGTGACTTTTTTTTTTCCCAGTCCTCACCCAACAATATGCTTTTATTGATTTTAGAGAGAGAGGAAGGGGAGAGAGAAAGAAACATCAGGGGGAGAGAGAAACATCAATCGGTTGGTTGCTTCCTGCAGGTGGTGCCCTGACCGAGGATCAAACCCACAACTGTTTTTGTGAACAGGACGATGCTTCAGTAAGCTGAGCCACTGGGCCAGGGCTGAAAGTCACTATTTTTTTAAAAAAGCACACACACATTTAAACGTACTTAATTACATATATTTTTCACCAACACATAACAATGAAGTCACAAAAAAGTAGGCTTAGTTCAGTTCACAACAATATAGATCCTGTGAAAAAACATTTTTCATCTCTGAAGTTTACAATACTCATATAAATTTAAAGTAGTTAAACATTTCAGGTTAAATTGGTAAAAAATTGTAATTCAGACTTCAGAAACTTGTGAAATAAAAGGCCATGATGGAGAAACATTAAGAAATTTGAACAATTACTAAACTGTCACAGTACCATATTCCATCATAAAAGCATTTCAATAAAACAAAAACCAGAAAAACAAAAACTATGGGAAACACACAAATCAAATGAGAGATTTTGGTTTAGTACTTTCCCTGAGTCTCTTGTTTTTAAAAATCAAATGTAAGTAAGGCTGTTCAAAACTGACCCCTAAATCTTGCCTCCTTCACACCACTAGGAAAAATACATTTACGACAAGAGGCCATACACTCAAATGGTCCCAGGGCTTTATTTAAATGCAGTTTGCTTGTTTCACTGCCACAGGGTTACTGGCCCACTGCTGCCTGGATGTACTTGGGCTTAAAGAGCTGTCAGGATTTTTTCTTGGCCTATCATAACATGTGAAACTATTTACCATGTGTAGACAAAAGATTTCAGTTACTAATAAATATTAAATTTCCAAATGGATTTGGAAACTATATACATTGAATTATGGTAACAAAAACACAGAAACAAAACACTTTTATGTTTTAAAAATCTTACAAAAAACAGGAATTGGGGGCAAGTTGTCTTAAAATTTTAAATCTCATGTTACAAGAAGAAAAAAATCAAACTCATTAATCCCAATAAAACTAAGTAGAAAAAAGTGGTAAGCTGAATTGGATAGATATTCTAATTCCAAAACAGTAGTTGTCTCCTTGATCCTTTAATAAAACTGGTCCCTACAGTTTTTCTACTTGATCATTTAATTGCAATGATATGTATGTGTACATACATATAGGTGTATATATACTTGCAAGTGATCAAGTAAGAATTAAAGGTTTATTAGAATGTAAAAATTTATTTTTTACTTCAAATGTACTAGTTACTTGCTAGGCTTTATACTATCAAGACACTAAGTAGTATGGATCACACTTTCCAGTCAAATGCAGGAAAACTTTTTCCACAGACATATTTTTACAATCCTTAGGGCATCTCAAAGGCAGGTGGCAAAGCACTGCTAAACTTCATATCTCCCTTCATCAGAATGAAATCTCAATTGCAGACTAATAGCCAACATTTCAAAAAATAAAAATCACGCACTATCTTAAAATACAGGTGTGAAATGATGGCTCTAACCACCAAGAATATGACACATTCACATTCCGATTAATTATTCAGTAATGTAAGTATCCTATTGCACGGGTGGGGAAAAGTGAGGCACAAAAATGTATTAAAAAAAAGATTTGTCTCAAGTTAGACAAGGAAGCCAACGCCATAACTACAATCAGAACTCTAGTCTTGACACCTTTGGGGTATAACAGATTCAAAATTCACATGAAATGTTATATTTAACTTGTCCTGTTTGTATCACACCATCCTAGTTTATGTGATTGGAAACTCTGTGACGCATGGATCTGGCAAATGCTGCTTACCACCTGCCTTCTCTGACCTTCTCAGGTGAAAATAGCTAGCTGATGCTTGTATAAAAAAAGAATACCAATGTTGTATTATATGCAACTAGCAAGGTTCAATTATGAAAATATTCCATAATGAATTTTAGTAAATCTCAAGAAACATTCCACAAAATTCTGTAAGAATTTGTGGTAAGTTATAGTACCTGGCAATCCCCTCTAAAACAGAAAATTTACCCATCCTCTACACATTACTGTTGACGATCTCATAATGAATAGCCTCAAAGTGCTAAACTACTAAATAAAACTGAAAGGATTATCCAAGTTCCTAGATAACACAAAATATTTATCTAGGTTAATAAAGAGAGCATAGCACTTTGGTTCCTTTTTCAGGAAAAAAAAATTCCAAAAGCTTATACATAACCATGTGGCATTTACACTGTACCAACTGAGTAACACTAAATGGATAAAGTGTAACCACTATAACTTCTTGACCAATTTTATATCTTGAAACATTGTATCTAAGATACCCCTACCAGCTACCAATCCAGTTCCACAGGGTATTTTCCAGTGAGACAAGCTGTACAATGACCATTCTTTTCAAAGCATCCCAGGCCATTCCCATTTTCTTGAATCATAATATCTTGCTTTTTCACTTTCTGTTTTTTAAATATTGTCCCTTCTTGTACAGATGAAACCAGTCCTTCTACTGACAGGTATACAACACTGTTTGCTCCTACAGGGGGAAGAGGGAAAAGAGAAAGGACATGAGACTTCTTTTGGAAAGAAAGAACTGGCCCTGGCTGGGTAGCTCAAGTGATTAGAGCACTGCCCCGATACACCACGGTTGCCGTTCAACCTCCGGTCAGGGCACATACAGGCATCAATGAATGCATAAGTAAGTGGAACAACAAATCGATGTTTCTCTCTCTCTCTCAAAATCAATCTTTAAAAAAATGGCTGCAGGTCTCATTCCAAAAAAATAAAAAGTTAAAACACACACACACAAACAACTTAAGCCAGTATAAAAATTTCTTTTAGCCTCTCTTAAAAAAGGTGTGTGTAGGCAATGAGGTAAATCAAGAAAACTTGAGGCCTTTATTGTATTTTTTTATATTTTAAGTTGGAATTTAAGAGATAACATCATTTAAAATAGCAGTAGAGGCTTCAAGTCTAGAATGGATTCACAAGGCTTCAGGAATAACTTTTATGATTAAGAAAATAGATCTTGAAGTCAAGACCTGGGTTCAAATTTACACTTAAGGTTACTTACTTTTCCTAAGTCTCTTTTCTCATCTCTAAGATAAGGGAAACACCACCTAACTATAGAGTTTTGGTGATAATACAGATGTTATTATGATAATAGAGTTATTACGGTAATACAGAAATGTCCCTAGCAGGCTGAGGGCTCACAGTATGATACCAATTGGGTGACGTTCAAAACATTTACCTGGTAAGGCACAGGCATGAGCAGTCAAAAGAAGCACCAGCCATAAACAAGCGTGGATGGAGGAAGGTACCAAGGCACATGGGCGGAACATCTATGTGCTGTTTAAATAGTTTATACCTCACCTGAATTTAAAAGGCAGATGTCTTATCCAGGATAAACTAGATCTCCAAGTCACCTGACCTCAGTATTAAAGATGAGCCTATAGCCCTAGATGGTTTGGCTTGGTGGTTAAGAGCGCCAGCCCTCTGACTGCAGGGTCCTGGGTTCAGTTCTGGCCAAGGGCATGTACCTTGGTTGTAGGCGCCATCCTGAGCCCTGACTGGGGGTGTGTGGGAGGCAACCAATTGATGTGACTCTCTCACATTGATGTGTCTGCCCCCCTCCCCCGGTCCACTCTCTCTAAAAAGCAACGGGAAAAATGTACTCAGATCAGGATTTTTTAAAAAAAGAAAAGCCTACCTAAGCTCTTCATTTTATTTGTATCCACATCCAAATGTTTCTACTAGAATCTGTGGTGAAACTGTTTTTATTTCTTCTTGGGATATGACCTTTGGGAGGCTTTAACTAATATGCATGCAGTTTCCTCTACCTGGAAATCCTTTCATCCATTTTCTCTCGTCGCACCTTGATCCAGCCTCCAACACAGCACTGTATGTGGTGTATACACACACCAGGCACTGTCACCATTCAGAATCCTGTTCAGTATCTCCTCAGCATACTCAACCTCTACTTTTAACCAGTATTTAACACCTTTTTATTAAAAGTGTAAAGATCAATAAGCTTTGGGTTTTCTGTTAATAAATGAATAAATACGAAGTTTATAGAAACTTTAATACCTACCTAGATATTCGGCAAGATGTTCAAATTCTGGTTTATTGGCAATAAGCTCTTCTTTTGTTGGTATGTTTATACCCATGAAACATGGGTATCTAATCGGTGGTGAAGCTACTCGAATGTGTACCTGGGAAAGAGATCATTTCACACATTCATTATTTTGGCATTCACTGTAAAAATAATTACATAAAAATCTTTCACTGACAAACACAACATAAAATTGTCTTATAGAATATTTAATAACAACATATGGGAAATAAAGCAAACTGCAAAATTTCTTTTTTTTTTAATTTGTTTAGTGATTTTTATAGAGAGAGAGACATTGCCTTTTGTTGTTCCACTAATTTATGCATTCATTGGTTGACTCGTTGTGCCCTGATCAGAGATGGAACCCGCAACCATGGCACATCGGGATGATGCTCTAACCAACTGAACTACCCAGCCAGGGTTGCGAACTACAAAATTTTTTTCATTGAATATTAGACAAAAAAGAATCCTGGGAAATAATATGGTATACATACAGAACTCCAGGGTTCAACCCAAACTACTTTTAGAGTCCATTCATTAACAAAGAATCCTACTTGAATAGCCCTGCTCTAGATTCAAAAGTGTCCTGGACAAAAACTTCCAAATGTCAGCCACCCATAAAGGAGGATTCCTTTCACAGAGCTGCCCATTGTTTCCTTCTGTCACCTATTAACGGTACGTTTCTTTCTTCTGTTCTATTTCTCATCATTTAATGACTTTATTTTCCTAGGACCACCTCCATTTTTCTCGTAACACTTAAATGGCCCTTTTGCCTACCTTTTAATTTACTTTTTTAAAAAGGAAAAATAACCAAATATCAGGATATAACAAAAACCTTCCTATTCTACAAAGAGCCATTTTTTGTCTTATTATTATTTTCTGCCTTTTGTCAGGTACATATATATGGCTGTAATCAGTGTCCACATTCAATTTTACCAATCTTATAACGGCAAAGATTTTCCCAAGTTATGCAGTGTGCCTTATAGTTTTTAATGGTTGCATCGTATTTCATCATACAGATCAATTTACTAAATTATTTCCTACTGGTAGATATATATGTATAAGCCATTCCTACTTTTGTTTTTGTCCATTCTTTTTTACTTCTGTAAGAGATGTTGAATTTATATCTCTTTTTATTATATAATTTTCAAAAAATTCCAGATTATCATAATCATAATCACAGTCATAAAACAGGATGCAAAATCATAATCTTTGAAGCTTCCTAAATATACCGTGATACTGCTTTCCATACCACTTTCTCCTACAATAGATTTTATTTTTAAATCGGTATCTCACTTCTGTAATATGAATTACTGAAATATTTAGAACTAGAATAAGCTTTGAGATTTAAAAATTTAACCTAGTGTGTCAAATTTATTACACTAGGGTTGGTTCTACATCTTCAAAAAAGGAAAGTAATCAATACTATAAAAATTTAAAAAGTACTGTATTGTGTGGCTTTTGCTAGTTTTAAATTAATTTTTCAAAATTTTAAGCTTTTATATTGAGCTTTTTTAATCTATTACTTTAGAATGTAGTTTAAGGATGGTCATTATATGTTTTCCACATTGCTACAGTTACTCCTAAACACCCTTAATTAGAAAAATGTCAATTTATTACACTGAGCTATGCATGTTCATTCGCTGTCCTGAATTGCAATTTTTATGCCAGTATCACACTGTAAATTATTGGTGCTTTTGGATATGGTTTAATATTACTTACCTCTTTTGCACCAGATTCTTTGAGCAATTTGATTATGGGTGAGATAGTATTGCCTCTCACAATCGAATCATCTATAAGAACAATTCTTTTGCCTTTAAAGTTGTCTGACAATACTCCAAATTTTTTTGCAACACCAAGTTGTCTTAGCCTCATGTTTGGCTGAATGAAGGTTCTTCCTACATACCGATTTTTACATAGCACCTCCACATATGGAAGCCCACACTGAGAATAAATAAAAGAATAGTGAGCAGCAATGTACATAAAACTTTAGGTCTGTTTTCTTAGGTCATCCTTTAACATGTACATAAACATTTTAAATGTGGTTGTTATTCTGAACTCCATTATGAGATCACAATTTTCCTTCACTATGTAAGGGAAAAGACAAAAAGAAAAATCACTGCAATTAAAATATACTTCGTGGGAAAACAAATTCATTTTGCTAGAATTTGTAATGCTTCTCTCTTAAATATTATTTCTCTATATTGGAAAAGAACACTAAGCATGTGAAGAAATGTCAAAGAATAAATTACTATCAGAAAAACCAACATATTTAAATGGCTTTATCATCACCCATGCTCAGTAAGAAACAAATATATAAGTGGCTTGTGAGGGAACTTTAAGAAGTAGGCTTTAATAATAAGTAAATATTACCACTAATGTCTATATGTATTCATGATGTTATCTTTTTAAAATGAAAATCATTCTCATAGTCTTCAGGTGAACCTTTTTGTGGACTCCACTAAAATAGTACCATGGAATGAAAAGGCTGGAAAATAAGTAACGTGTGAAGGAACCAACATTTTCTTTTTACTTACAATAAACTAATGAGTTTCTCTTTTTATTTTATTATTTTAAAATGTTTTTATTGATTTTAGAGAGAGAGGGAGAGGGAGAGATAAAACATCTATGAGAGAAATATCATTGATCAGCTGCCTCCTGCATGCCCCCTAGTGGGGATTGAGCCTGCAAGCAGCGCAAGTGCCCTGACTGAGAATAGAACGGGTGACCTCTTGGTGCATGGGACGATGCTCACACAACTGAGCCACACCAGCTGGGCAATAAGTTTCTCTTTATATGCAAGGATTTCTAATTCTACTGCTAGAACAATTCACTGAGTATTAACTAAGAGAAAATACCTTTCCAGCGTAACCAAGAGCAGCAGGCGTAGCAGATTCTGGAACAGTGCTAACCAAATCTGCATCCACAGGTGCTTCAATTGCCAGCTGCTGACCACACCGGTATCTTACTGTGTAAACCATTTGGTCTGGAATGTTTGAAAAAAGAAATAGATTATTTTTAAGTAGCAGAATATAACAGAGCATAATATCACTATTCTAAGAAACTAGCTTGTTAGAACTCTACAAATTTGGTATAAAAAGAAAACCACACATACAAAACCACTAAAATGGAAATACATAAACTGGGGAATTCATTATTTTTTAAAAAGTGACCTTCATGCATATCTATCTGAAAATGATAATCCTTACTCCTAAAAGGAGTCAGATGAAAGGAAAAAATTGTGATCTTACGACTTGTAGGCTCTGTGTCATATCCACAATGTACAACTATGTGCCTTCAAAGAGCCAAGTACGTGTATGCCTTTGTGCAATGAGATAAATACCACATTTATACTGATAAAGATATTTTACTTACCCTCAAATATACTATCTGGTCTAGCAAAATAAACATATTCAAAGATACAAAAAGCCATTGGGTTTCCTTCAGACCTTGGTATAATATCAAGAGTTTGAACATTGTGTCTGGATATTTCCACAATTTCTCCAGGCAAGACTTCACGGTAATATCTTAGAAAACAATGTTAAAGAAAGACTTTAAATAAACTAGTCCTTAAAGCTGATAATAATATCTATTATACAGTACACACAGAGTCCCTTCTCTAATAAAGAAAAAATGGTTCAATTTAATATAAAGTCTAGAAATGGCTTAAAAAATCAACAATATTCCTCTAGCAGTAATTTCTGTAAATCTGTTACCACTAAATTCAAACTTAGAATTAAAAGAGAATTTAAAAGCCCTAAGTTTTATTGATTTTTGAAAGAATAAAGGCTTTATAAAGAGAACATTTTTATCCTGGCTTAAATTTCTTGAGAGTTCTTCCTTTCTGAAATACGTCTCATGGCATTTTGAAAGCAAGATTCTAGTTTCAGAATTAGAAGGTATTATGGGAACATTAAAGTCAGTTAACTGCTGAGCACCATGTACAAAAACCCCTGCATTTATAAATATGTCTTCTAGGACACATCAAAAGAAGTTTCATGTGAAAATTTTATTGATGTGGAAAAACCTAATATACTAAGATAAAACTTACCTTGCACCAATAGATAAAAAGCTACAAGATTCTGAAGACACCACCCATCCTTCTGTTTCTAAAGATTTTTTCCCTGTAAATCACAGGACAATCAATTCAGTTAATGCTTTCAAGAAATTTTAGAAGAGGTTACCTATTTCAAGACAATTAAACACCAAATAGATAAATAATAGAAAATCCATAGAATGTCCATTTCTAAGTCTTGAAGAGCACATGGATCTTCATTTGACTTGAGCCAAATACAAAAATGAATGATCCCAGGCCCTGGCCAGGTGGCTCAGTTGGTTGGAGCATCATCCCTCATACCAAAAGGCTGCAGGTTAAATTAATTCCCAGTCAGGGCACATAATCTCCAGATTCCTTCAAACATTGCGATTTCATGGCCCAAACAAGACATCTGATGAGTCAGAAATACAGTCAAGTGAAATCATACTACACAAATGAAAAAGCTGTGCAAAGGATACGAATAGACAATTCAGACAGGAAAAAATAATATATTTAAGGAATGTCCCTTAAATATATTAAAAGTGGCTCATCCTCAGAAATACTCAAGGAAATGCACTTTAAAAATAAGTATGTTTTTCACCTAGCCACTTCTTACTCATAAGCTTCCTATATACCTAAGGATTCAGGGTGTGCCAACAGAACAATGACTTGGAAATACATTATGAAATTATATCTGAAGTTCATTACCTTTACTGTTTATATCAGATACAGGAATAAGACGACCAATGCATAGAGGACGATTTCCATAAGGATCTCGTACTGCATAAATAACATCTCTGTGCATTATAAGTAGAGAGTATGCTGTGGGCGCTTCCTTCATTAAGTTTTTAATCCTAAAATTAAATAATTGAATGAATAATTTCATTTATAAACACATGCTAGGCAAAGCTCTCATTATCAGAGCAGTGAGCTTAAATTTAGAATTACCTTGCTACCCAGTCTGGGGTGTCATCTTGTTCCTGAGGAGGGGTATATGCCAGTAACTGGGTAATCATTTCGCTATCAGAACTTGTTGACAGACCAATACCATGGCGCAGAAGCTATTTAGAAGGCAAAAAAGTATAATCATTAGAAAGGAAGCTCCACTGCACCCCTCAGCCATAGCCCACCATAACAGGAAGAGATAAGGCACTGTGTGGATGATGGGTTATGAAAATCCTCCCTTCTGTTAATGGTATGTGTATGTAACAACAGAGAACAGTTGCTGGACACAGTGGGAAGTCTCTGAAGGTTTTCAAGCAGGAAAAACAGTGATTTAGGAAGTGTTTAGAAAAGCTTTTGAAAAGCTGAATTTGAAGGAATGTAGAGCTGCAAGGGGGAGGGGAGAGCTGGGAAGGCATAGGATTTGGGAATGTGGTTCTAAATTTCTTAGCCCCTGACACTTCTGACAAATAGGACACATTCCCGTAAGAGGGGCATAGTATAGCGGGGACTTTCAAGCCAGATTTGCTGGCTCACTGATTTTCACAGATAGAATAGAAGAAAGGGATCAACTATATTGAACAATTATGTGTAGAAGATTTAATAAAAATTGGTTGAGTACACTCTGGATGATTACGAGGTTCTGAGAAAGACTGACCAGGACAAGGGCATCACCACTGTCGTGCAGAGGCTGAGTTTAAACAAAGACAATACATGCCCAGCCGGGTGTGGCTCAGTGGTTGAGCATCGACCTAGGATCCAGGAGACAGTGGTTCAATTCCCAGTCAGGGCACATGCCTGGGTTTCGGGCTCATCCCCAGTAGGGGGCGTGCAGGAGGCAGCTGATCAATGACTCTCATCACTGATGTTTCTATCTCTCTTCCTCTCCCTTCCTCTCTCTGAAATCAATAAAGATATATTTTTTAAAATAAAAAAGACAATACAGAACACTTTCGGTAGGCAGCTGAATGTGCAGAGATGAAGTCCAGCATCTGGGTTAAGGGGTTATGTCTAGTAATAATGATGTAGGTATTGAATTCAACTTTTAGTGGTTATCTCTAAGTGGTGAGTTTTTTTTTAATTAATTTTATTTCATATTTATACTTTTCTGATTATCTGAATTTAAATTATTTTTTAAAATTCAGGGACAGAAAAGCATACATATTATTATTGTTATATTGAATGCCAGAGCTAAGAACAGAGCAGGAAGGACAAAGGTCTGGGGAATAACTTAAGCTAGAACCGAAAATAGAAGAGTGGTACAGAAACTTGGGTTCTAAATATTTTCCACCTGCCAGTTCACTATCATTCTATTTCTATAACTATTTATCCCATATGAAATGCCTGGTTCTAGAATGCTAAGGAGATAATGGAGTGTGTGAGAGAGTGTGTGTGTGTAAACTATTATTAATTACCACCTAAGGTTTTTCTTTCTGAGGTTACCAAATCAAGATTATTGGAATCTAAAGAAACCTGGCATTAATTAATGAATGGCAAGAATAGATGAAGAAGCAGCTACCAGAAATATAAAAATACCAGGTACTTACACAAAAGGGTGGAGGGATGATGGATGAAGGGATAGCCACAATTAAAACAGCTCCAAAAACCACAATATAAACAAAATAGAATATAACTCGTTGCCCTTTTCTCAGGCTGTTTCCTTAACTGTTTCCAAATCACTTTTTCTTACATTTATCATCTGCAAATTTATATTCCATTTTCTTCTTTTAACATAGGGACAAAGCTAAAGTGATAGCAAGAGTCCATAAACCCTAATTTGTGCTGCTGATAGCAACCATAAATCAAATTTTCCAAGTCTCTAAAGCACTGCATCAGAATCACCTAAGGAGCTTATTAAATGCAGGCTCAGCACCCCCACCACAGACTCTGGGTTGATATCTTGGAATCTGTAATTATAACAACTACTCCAGGTAATTATAGGTGTTCTTTGCAGTTAGGTAACAGGTGGCAACAATTAGAAAATGTCCTTTACCAAGATCCTCAATAACTTCTTTTCATTAATTTATCCCAACCATGAAAAAGCATTTAAAGAGAAAAACCACTTACCTTTTTCCTTAATCGAGCAGCATTGACCAATTCGCCATTATGTGCCACAGCTATTTTCCCATGAAGTGTTTCAACAACAAAGGGCTGACAGTTTTCTAATTCACAGTTTCCTGTAGTGGCGTACCTTGTGTGTCCAATTCCAAGATTTGAAGTATATAATTTCTTCAAATTGTCTTCAGTAAAGACATGATTTATAAGACCCATTCCCTTGCAAAGTCAAAGTAAAAGCTCATCTTAGAAAAAAAAGAGACTAGTGGGCTAGTGAGTAGAGGCTTTAATAAGCTGCTGTTCAGGCACTCCCAAATTAAACAATGCAGTTCACTTAATTTCTCTGTGCTTCAGAAGTCTAATCTTAAAAAAGAAAAATAACCTAATAATAAGAAGTGTAAAGCATTACAAAAATTTAGGTGAAATTCACATAATAAACTAACCATAACCATTCAGTGACATTTAATACCTTCACAATGTTGAAATGCTTGTTTTATGAGATACTTTTTGTTAAAACATTGAAGGACAGGTGTATTAAGCAATAAAATTTGTCAACTATAATAAACTAAATTATTTCCATTTAAAAAATTAAAAGCAGCCCAGCTGGGTGTGGCTCAGCCATTGAGTATCAACCTAGGATCCAGGAGATCACGGTTCGATTCCTGGTTAGGGGCGTGCAGGAAGCAGCCGATCAATGATGACTCACTCATCATCATTGTTTCTATCTCTCTCTCCCTTTCCCTTCCTCTCTAAAATCAGTAAAGATATATAATTTTTAAAAAAATAATTTAAAAAAAAATTCAAAGCATGTTGAAGTATTTAAATACATGACCTGTTTCTGTCAGTCTAGCAAACTATCACTGGGAAAAAAAATGCACCCTAATTTGACAAATAGAAATGGGTGATATAAAGAGTAACTTCTATGTACAAATTATTCACATTTCCTTCTCCCACCCCCCATACACTAGTTAACATCTAGCTACTATTATCTTTATAATCGACTTTTTTAATGTTTAAATATACCTTGTGTATTCTGTATGTTGGTACTGAATCCCCATCACTGGTGACAATACCAGCACTCTCCTGACCCCTGTGAATATAAAAAAGTATCAACTTCAATTTACCCCATTGATAAGATTAATAAACTATGAAACATCCTGTTCATAAAAGAATTGATGAATTCAGTCTGACAGCACATTAAATGCTACTAGTACTAGTCACTTCTATTCATGACAATGATTAGCAGTAAGAGATGAATGATATTGTCTGACTTCTAACTAACATGCCAGGCACTGTCCTGAACATTTACATGAATGATCTAACTTATTAGGCTTTCACAGCCATCCTATGAAGTAGGTACCATGATTACCATTACGATTTCATAGGTGAGGACACTAAAGAAAAGGAAGTTAAATAACTTGCCCAATGCCACACACAGAGTGGAAGCACAGCCAGGATTAGAACACAGACAATCTGACTCCAGAACTTGTGCTTCTAACCTCTGTCCTGTGGGACCTCTAACTAAGGTGAGTGTGTAGATGAGTATATAGATATAAATGAAAATCTCCAAATAACACAGTAGGTAAAATGCTTAGTTGTGGTACTGGAATTATAAGCAAAATTAATTAATTTTGATTTTGCTTTCCTGCACTTCCCAAACTTTCTCCAGCAAATAACACTTTTGTTATCAGAAAAAAATGTTGCTTTTAAAATCCTATGCTGATCAGGCAATCTGTATCTCATTTCCTGTGTTAGTATTTTTAGGTGATGATACATAAAAGCCAAAAGCTGGTCTGGAGGTAGCACATAGCAAGGCTTAGAGGATCTGCACCACTGTGGAGTACAAACTCAAAATGAAAAAATAAAGCTCCATTGCTCAACACTTTTTAATAATTCTCAACAAGAGATATAAATACTAGATGTTTATTAACAAAATTTTATTCCAAAGAATATATATCAACATAGAAATACAAAGTAAATCTCTACTATATCTCTATGCATACATTAATACATTGATCTATTTAGTAAAAAGAATCTTTTTCAAAATTACATATTAGGCGTTTTTTAAAAATATGTTTTTATTGATTTTTAGAGAGAGAAAAGGAGAGGGAGAAGGGAGGGAGAGATAGAAACATCAATGATAGGGAAGCATGGATTGGCTGCCTCCTGCACAAGCCCTACTGGGAATTGAGCCTGAAACCCTGGCCTGTGCCCTGACAGGGAATGGAACCAGCAACCTCCGGTACATGGCTCGACACTCAACCACTAAGCCACACCAGCCGGGCAGTTTAGGCATTTTAAATAACAAGAAAAACTACAACATTAAATGTCTTGCAGCCCAGCCGGGCGTGGCTCGGCAGTTGAGCATTGACCTAGGATCCAGGTGATCCGGGTTCAATTCCTGGTCAGGGCACATGCCCGGGTTGTGGGCTTAAGGCAGCCGATCAATGACTCTCTCATCATTGATGTTTCTATCTCTCCCTCTCCTTTCCTCTCTCTGAAATCAATAAAGATATATTTAAAAAATAAAATAAATGTCTTGCAAAGTAAAAAAATAAAGTAAAATGGAAATTACTTTATTAAACTATCAATGCATTAAATACTATGCTGAAAATAGATATGCATCATATAATATACCCTAACAGACTGAATAATCTGTGACTTAGGATTTCTTTATTTAGTGGTCTTTAAGTTGATGCTAGAAGACCAAGAGATTCACATCAGAAGAAAAATAACGTTAGCCATAAACCTTAAGGCAGAAAGAACCTCTGCCAACCATTTCCAGATCAATTTTTAAAAAATCAATAATCATTTAGTAAAACAGATTAAATTGTGTAAGAAGTTGTTAAACAAAATGGTATTTAAAAAATAAAAAATGGACCCAGCCAGTGTAGCTCACCGGTAGAGTGTTGACCCCTGAACCAAGAGGTTTCTTCTTTTTTGCTTGACTTTTAATGAGAAACTAATGAAAATTACTGGTCAAGGAACGTGGCTGGGTTTCGGGCTCAATCCCCAGCACAGGGCTTGCAGGAGAGGCAGTGGATCCATGATTCTCTCTTATCATTGATGTTTCTAACTCTCTCCCTCTCCCTCTCTCTGAAATCAATAAAAAACATTTTTTTAAAAAACAGTTTTCTTTTTCTTTTGTCTCAAGGATAATTTTTCCTTAAAAGCTGAAATGAATACCGTTTAGAATCATTTTAAGTCCTGGCTTCTTTTATCACAAAGCCTGCTTATGGCAGTTTCTCAAGTTACTCCCCTCAGGCAGCTTGAACCAGTTAAACTAGATGGGTTGACTCTTTGAGCTTATTGAAAATGAGCTATCTGGTTTCCCATGAAACAAAGCCAGGGCTAGAAACAGTGAATCATTTCCAGGTCACTTTTAACATGGAGGGTGGAGCAGGAAAGCACTGGACTGAGGAAGGGGTTAAAGCTTTGCTAAGTGTCTGGGCAGAAAAAAATATACGAAAACAACCTGATGGACTACAGAAATAAAGGAATATTTATTTACATTGCTAAAAGGCTGCAAGCACTAGGAGTATACAGAGATTGGCAACAGTGCCGGGTACAGGACAAAAATCTCAAACACGAGTACAGAACAGTTACATATGCTCTCAGCTCTGGAGACAGCTCTAAAACTATGGAATTCTTCCATGATTTAAATGGAATCCTGCAGTGTGAACCTGCCATTCGGTTAAAAGGGAGATGCGAATGGCAGATGCCTGGCAACGATGAGCCAAAGTCCAGCCCCAGAAACGACTGAAGGTACAGGACGTGGAGGAAGAGGGCGCGCACGCTACGCCCCACAGGCTCAGCAGGCCTGCACGGTGGCCGAAACGCAGAGACCTCAACAGCCACAAAGGATGGTCTGAAATGGAAACCTTTTAACGAAAACAGTTTATGGTATGTAGTCATGTCCTACGCTGGTATCTTCCCTGGCAAAGGTAAATTTTTACCTTAACTAAGTCTGTTGATTGTCTTTTTGCATCTACAATAATACATCATTGGAATGTCAAAGTAATTTTCCTTTTTTTGGCCCATCAAAGCACAGGCAACGCTCTGCAGAGACCACAAATCCCCTCATTGTTATTAATTGTTCACTGTTAACTATCCTGCACCCACCTAAGTAAAAGAAGTGTGTCCATCATTTTACTTTTTATCCAACCCCAGAGGTTCCTGTGCTTTGCTTTCTCTGCCTCCCTAATCTATCACCAAGGTGACCCACGTCCGTCTCCTCGTTTGTAATGTATAAAACAAAGCGCAAGACTGCCATTCTCTGGAGCTTTATCTCAATCTGTTGAGGTTTTGGCTTCCCTGCGATTGTCCACAGTTTGGCTCAAACTCACAAAAATTCTTCACAGGTCTGAATGATTTCTTATGTTAACAAGGAAAAGTACTGATGGGCACTTATAATTTCCAAAGACTGAGCACCTGAATTAATCTGAAATATAATTATATTACTTATAAAATTGTAGAACACATATCCTTATGTAAGCAGGGATTTAAGGTTTTTTCCTTAGGCTTCTTTGTCCTAGGCCTTTGCACCCTGCACTCCCCTTGATCCCTGACTGAAGCAATTAAGGAGGTGGTCCAGCTGTGAATGGGTTAAGATATCACCTTATCGAGACGAAGGTGCATGTCCTGCATGTCCGAGACCAAGATGCAAGGCTGGGCTGACCTAACAATAAGTCAAGTTATCACCTTATCAAGACATCGCCAGGCGACCAAGATCAGAAGATTGACTTCCAGGACTGCACGTAGCTGCATTCCATTCCCAGCCTCAGTTTGCCCCATATAACCCGATCCCTCAGGCCACTTCTTAAGACAGGTTTTGGATGCTCGTATGCTCCCTGTCGTCTTGCTCCCTGTCAATAAATGCCTTATATGATTCACCCCTGCCTCTGTTGAATTGGATACAGTGACAAGCAGCCCAAACCCCACCGGGGTTTCCCGTATTTTGGGAACTATGCCGGGACCCTCCCCTGAGCCCTAAGGTAAGCCCCTTCGGGGACTGCCAAAGGACTCGGGGTGGTTGCTGGACTTGGGAGACTTCGTGCAAGCACCTGTAGAAACTCCATAGCAGCTGCCAAGTTTTAACTCGGGGACTTTCCTTCAGCGCTTACGAGCTTACGAGCTTTCCCAGTCGCCTTCGCTGTTGGTTGAATCGGCGTTCTGTTTACGTGCCTGTTCCAATCTGATCTGTAAATCCCGGGCATTGTAAGCGAGGAGTGGCATATTTAAGGTACCTTCTGTTTCTGTTGTTTGTGGGTGCTGTATAACTTGAAAAGCATGGGAAATGCACTGGCAACCCCACCTGGCAGCCCGCTGGGCCACATTCTGGTTGACTTAACGCTTCTGTGCCCTGTAAGGAAGGGTATCTGTCTGTAGTCCCGTCTGGGGTGAGCTTGGCCAGCTCCTGGTTGCAAGCAGCCTCTCTTGGTCCTTGCCTGGTCTCTGTACCCAAGCCTGATCAGCTTAGGGTCTAGACATAGCCCTGTGTGGTGCAGGGTACTGGGTCTGGTGTTCTGTCTGGCTGTGCACGGTAGGCCACAAGTGGTTGTCTGTTGTATGCTGTCTGTCGTGAGCATTTGTAAATATTATATATTAGGGTAGTTTTTGTCTTGTGTAACCTTGCCTATAATCTTGCTTAAAATTTGTTTAAAGATGGGAGCATATTCCACATTGCTGGAGTCCCCAGCTGAACCCAGGGAGGAGGAGGGGATTGCAGGAACTTGCCGCTCTGCTCTCAAGGCATCAGCGGCCTGAAATGCTTAACTAGTTTGAGTTTTGTCTGTCTGTCCGCAATGTGACTTTGGTTGTAGATGTTCTTTGCTTGCTTTTGTCTTTTTAGGGACTTGGTTTGCTCTATGTTGTTAGTGTTCACTGGGAATCCTGTCTGCTGTTTGGGCTTTGCGCCGCAGCTTAGATGAAAGGTCTTCTGCTGTGCTGGGTTAGTGTGAGATAAAGATGCTAAGGCTACTGTCCCAGTCCCTCCTTTTGAGAGTACTCATTTACTTCAGGAGTTGTTTTGTTTGTTTTAAAATAGGATACAATCTCTTCTTATGTACAAGATTGTATAGTATTATATTCTACTCAGAAAGAAAAAATATGGGAAATCTTTTTAAACCCCATAAGTTTTCTCCCAGAAGGGTCAGAGGTGTGGGAATGCCCTCAGGTGGGGGGTGGGGGGCACAACCACTCTGTAAAGAAGGGAAAAAAGGTATTTTCACTTTAAGGCCACTTGAGGTTTGGGAGTTACAAAATTTGCCAAGAAAATGCCTTGGGAAATAATAACTGGCTTTAAAATCTCTGGATGTCACCAGAAAGCCTCAAGAAAATGAAGGCTGACTCTGAAGCCAATAAGAGCACCTTGGAGTAAGCCTGGTACACCTTGATTGGTCATATGGTTCATGGCAGTCTTTCCAGGTAAGGGAAGAAGGTTGCTTTCCTGGGAGATGGCAAGGAAAGAACCTCAGGACACTTGGGGGACCTCAAAAACTTGAAGAATTCACCCAAGTCTATAGGTATTGCAGGCAAAACCTGATGGCAACTAGGTAGCTTGGCTTCTTTGCCTTGAGGGAATAATTAAAGCTCAATCATGAGATTCCAGCAAAGCACATTTTAAAAAGCCTATATGGTCAAGTGCTATTCTTATTGGGTTCATACAAACAATCAGGCCAAATTGAAACTGAGTAATACAGTAAAGAGATTGGTCTTAATTCTGCTCTTTAATAAAATGAGAGTGATTTTAGGGGGAAAAATTGTTTCAATAGGGAAATATTAAAACTGAATTTTTGTTTCATTTTGATTTTCCTTCCACCAGACCATTTGTCATAGTTCTTGTTGTTCTAGCTTTGCCCCAATAATACTAAAATTTATAACAGTTTGTCTCCACCAGGTTACAAGCCCTACTCATACTCAGGGAAAACCACCTCTAGGTACCACCGGCACCTCCTTTTGTGCCCAGGCCTCACTGTCCCTCTCACAGAGAGCAAGGCTCTGAAGGAAAACGTCACCCCCTTTCAGCAGGAAGTAGCTACAAGAGACTCTAAGCCCCTCTTCTCTGAAATAATGCAGAGCCAAGATCCTTGAGGGGGATGTAGTAGGCAGTCAGACATGAGCACAGCAAGGACAAAGGGCCAGGTACAGAAGGTCGTCAGGGTGGAAAGCCCCAGGTGCCTAGCAAGGAACAATTGCAGGGTAGGGTGGGACCTCCCCACCAGGATGGCGTATCTTAGCATATCACTGGTCATGTGGTTTGGACTCCCTGACCTTTCCTCAGTAGAGATAATATCTAGGCCTCAGGAAAGGTTGAGATCCAAAACTATGCCAGGAGACTCATCTGCATTGGAACCAGATGCTACCAATTGCCCTGTTGTTGAAAGGGATCGTACTATGTTTTCTATTAAAGTAGTGTGTGTGTGTGTGTGTGTGTGTTTCCATAAGAGAATGTGCATACTTTACAGGATGTCCAGGAAACTCTTTGTCTTTGAAGAATCAGCAGCAACTTAACTGTTCAAAAGAAAATTCTTCTATATGGGCATGTTCGCCTTCCCTCTGGCTGGTTCCTGCTCTGTGGTTTAAAAGCATTTTCTTATGTACCTATGAATAGTGCTGGAGGCCGTTGCACAATTGGACGATTGACTTGTAATATTGCCACAGAAGCCTCATCCTCAGTGAGTGCGCCCTGAGCTCATTCGAGATGAAAACTGCAATGGTGAAGTCCATCTGTTTAGCCAGACTGAATATATCTCTATGGCTGTATTTGTCACCCCAGTGACGGTAGGATTATCAAATGCTGAAGTAACTAATTTGGTCTGTGCTATGGTAAAAGCTCTAAATTCTACCTCCCAAGCTATAGCAGCTATAGGTCAGGAACTAGGGCAAGTAAGAGAAGCCATCCTAGAAAATCAAGCTGCTTTTGATCACTTATTACTCAGACACAATCCAGGGTGTGAAGATTTTAAGGGTAATATTAATCTAACTGATAACTCTGAACTCATAGAGCATAAGTTACAGAAAGTCCAAGATACTCTTTCCCATGTTAAACAAAGGGAAGTCTTCTTTACTAAGGAATTTGCTGCTCTTACTTCTTGGCTACCCAGCTGGGCTGGCATAAAGGAAGCCTTCCTCATTTTTTGTTCTTTATTATGATTTGTCTAATATCTTCTTGTTGTATTCAGTGTATACCTCTCTTTTCTAGTGCATGTCAATTCATAAGACCTAGAAGCGGTAATCGCCGTGTGGCAGAAGCAAAGATTTTAGCATTGCAGCAAAATGATAGATTTAAGAGTAAGATTTAGTATAGTGTAAGGTTGATAGCTATCAACGAATTTACCTAATCAGAGGAGGAAGTGATAGGGCACTTATAATTTCCAAAGACTGAGCACCTGAATTAATCTGAAATATAATTATATTACTTATAAAATTGTAGAACACATATCCTTATGTAAGCAGGGATTTAACAGGTGTTTTCCTTAGGCTTCTTTCTCCTAGGCCTTTGCACCCTGCACTCCCCTTGATCCCTGACTGAAGCAATTAAGGAGGTGGTCCAGCTGTGAATGGGTTAAGATATCACCTTATCGAGACGAAGATGCATGTCCAAGACCAAGATGCATGGTGGGCTGACCTAACAATGAGTCAAGGTATCACCTTATCGAGACATCGCCAGGCGACCAAGATCAGAAGAATGACTTCCAGGACGGCACGTAGCTGCATTCCATCCCAGCCTCAGTTTGCCCCATATAACCCGATCCCTCAGGCCACTCCTTAAGACAGGTTTTGGATGCTCATATGCTCCCTGTCGTCTTGTTTCCTGTCAATAAATGCCTTATATGATTCACCCCTGCCTCTGTTGAATTGGATACAGTGACAGGCAGCCCGAGCCCCACTGGGGATCCTGGTAACAGTACCATTCTTTTGTTTTTACTTAACCAACTGTAAAAGTACAGGACTTCTGAGTCCATGATATAGACTGAAATATCAAAGTTGATTAAAACAACTGACCTGTTATGCTGTTTTTCACAAGGTAAAAGTTAATTTGAAAAAGATGTTAAATACCACCACTTTTTAAGTCTGTAAAATAGAGAAAAAAACACCCATTAAAATGACACTAACTGCTAGTGCCAACTGATCCTTATGTACATCTGATTTGTTTTTGGAAAATAGGTTGGTGTCTGAAAATATTTTAGGTTTTAATCAATAAGAGTGGCAAAAAACAAGACCCAATATATTGCTCAACTATTGTTTTTCCACAGCTCCAAACAAGACAGGATTTTCTGCTTTATATTAACATTCCCATTTTCCTAAATTTATAAATAAAAGCACTAAAATACCAGGAACTGATAACTTCATTACTTGTTTGGAAGAACAGCTCCATTTTAACAATAAGTAAAACAAAAAGAGATTTGATAGATTAAATTATTTAGGTATTAAAATAAGGTTCTTGACCTGCTGTGTTAAGTCTAACACTATTTACATAGAAATTGTTCACTGTCTGCAGAAGCCAAATACATCACTAGGCAAAGTGGGGAAATCAAAAGCAGTAATGAGACTTCTTGGTCAAAGTCTTACAGACGCTACTCTTAGGAGAATTGTTCAATTCAAAATCTGTAATACCCACTATATGTGTATACCATTGAGCCACATGCATTCAGTCTAACCACAGGAGGGAACCATGAATAAAATGTAACACCCAAGAGAAAATGGTAAGTGGTATAATAAAGTTACCAAACGAGAAGGGGGTTAAAATGATAAGATTGCAATGGGTTAATTTGAATTATCTGAACATCCTGTTTAAAGCTTATTAATAAATCATTTGGTTAAAAAAAATCCACCCAACTTACATACTCCCTTATATTTCTGATACTATACCAAATTCTGAGAAAGCTTTGCAGTCATTACCATGTTAAACAGCAATTACATTACTCAGTTAATCACCTTGCACTTTTCATCATTTAAATGCTTTCGATATGGATTAATGTTAAGTAAGTCACTCAGATTCTAAAAGGCCTTGATTTTAACAAGAGGTTGGTCTACTGAAGATGTGGATGCTAATAGCTCCACTTAACAGGATCTTTGTCTAGTCCTTTCAGAGATCCCCACTGCCCCAAACCTCCCAGTTTCACTCATAGCGCAAAGCTCATAATTACAACTTAGCCATGTATGTGTAAGGTATCTCAAACCACTAATTTAAAAACCAAACTCTGTTCCCCCATCAAAACTGATCCTCCTACAAATTGTTTCCACCTTAGTATCACTGTATTTCCGATCACTAAAATAGAAATATGTGAGATATCTTTGACCTTTGGTCAGTCACTGAGTTTTTTTTTTTTAATATATCTTTATTGATTTCAGAGAAAGGAAAGGAGAGGGAGAGAGAGAGAAACATCAATGATGAGAGAGTCATTGATCAAGCCCGCAACCCAGGCATGTACCCTGACCGGGAATCAAACCCCGATCGCCTGGATCGCAGGTTGATGCACAACCACTGATGCTCGCCAGCTGGGCGAGTCACTGAGTCTTGAAAAAAATCTGACATGCCTTATAAATTTTCTTTCCTGCTTTATTCTCATTACCACCATCCAGAACTTCACCACCTATTGCATGGAATATTAAGATAACCTCTTAACTGGTCTTCCTAGTTTTCAGGTCCTTTCCACACATCTCCCACAATGCTACTGGTTGCTAACTTTAAAATTTTAAGTTATAAAATTATAAGCATGTTAGTTAGCACTGTTTACATTTAAAGTAACCTTTAAGTTATACCCAGAATCATAATTTATGATTAAATGTTACTTATGGTTCCATAATATCTAATTGAGTACATATAACAGAGTTTAGGTCACTGCACCCTTATACAAATGATGCTACAATCAATATATTTTGTCCATATTTAACATACTTTAGGAGAGGCTATCAGAAGGGAAATTAGTGGACAAGGCATAGCGGAGAGGTATGATTACTTTGAAAACTATTGCTAAAGTAACTGCTTTCCGAAAGAATTGTAGGGGTGGTGTTGGGTGGGGGGAAGCTTTGCAAATTTAATAAATAATGGTTTGTAATGGTATATAAAATCAGTAACTTTTAAATTTGTGTTTATTTAACTACTAGCGATAGGGAACATTTTTCTATATACTCACTTTTCCAAACTGTTTATGTCAATTGGGATATAAGAAATTTGCACAATCTCCTTTGCCTTACAATTCTGGCTGATTTTTATGTGACCTACAGAACTCAAAAGTTTTTTAATGTGATCAAATATTTCCTTTTCGAAGGCTTAGAAAGCCATCCTTTTTCCAGATCTGATTCATTTTAATGTCTTCTGGTTTTTTTACGGCAGAACCAGCAAAATTTTTATTAGTGTATGGTAAACTGAAGAAGGGGAGAAAATGTGCTCTTTCCACTGTTGGGTTCAACCTCATGTAAGTGGTACAGAGAATCTGGAACCCTCTGCTAAGGCAGCAGGTAGCCTGGCTGAGCCTTGGCAAAGTACCCAAACATAAATTCTAAGAGACTTCATGCTGTGGAAATTATAATCACCTTCAGCCTCAGAATACCTTTGGCTACAGCTGCCACATTCCTCCAATGACCAAGTTTCCACTCTCGCTCCCTCCTCTTACCTTATAAAAATGCATCAGGAGTAATGATTGAAGAGTTTCACTTTAAGATCTTCAAAGCATGGGGCCCCCTGCATACAATTTTGGAATTCATTCTAGAAGTGATCAACTTAAGAGAAAAAAAGTCCCCTGAAGAAGTTTGGGGGAGAGCTTTTCTTTTTCGCCCCCCACCTGTATGTTCAGTTCCAAGCCCTTTTCAACTGACATAAAACTAGGCCCTAAACCAGTAATAGCAAACCCTCCCTTACCATCATCAAGCTCAGGTGTTAAATTATCTGGGTACATGTTACTTTACACAATTCTCCCTAAAGAGAATTTTTATGTAATTTCAGAATTTTATTTTCCATGTTCTCAACTAAATCCAAACCATTCCCTAACTCCAATTTAGGCTCAAATAATTATGAAACCTAGTTTAAAGTCTTTGATTTTGAGAGTTTAATCATTGTGCCATTTGAAAACAGTGGTACTTCCCTTATTTTTCATTTGTTTTTCTATTTTAATATAGAAATCCGTAATATAATCCTTAAGACTTAAGATGATAAACAGCATTCCTCTTTTTATTCTTTAATGGAGTGTCTCTAAAGATAATGATGAATCATTTTAAATGAATGTTTATGTCATTAAAACCACACCTAACATTTGATCTAATGTAAAAGATAATGCCATTTCTGTTATGCAGTAAATAAAACTGGAAAAATATACATGAGAACAATATAAAATAAAGTGACTAAATCTTTAATTCAGAAATTACGAAGAGCAATCAAAATGTACTTAACTACCTCCTGATCAGTATGCAACATCATTCTAATTAAGATCATCTTCAACCTCTGTGCCAACTGAATTCCAAATTCTGTATGTTGGGTTCCTTTGAAGTATATTTAATTTTTTTCTCAATATTACCTCATTTAATTACTTTTAAAAAAGCCTATGCCTCATTTTATGAAAACATGTAATAAAAACACCCAAACCAGCCCAGTCCGCATGGCTCAGTGGTTGAGCGTCGATCCATGAACCAAGAGATTGCTGGTTTGATTCCTGATCTGGGCAAATGCCCCAGCTGTAGGCTTGATCCCCAACAGGGGGCCTGCAAGAGGTAGCAGATCGATGTCACTGTTTCTATCTCTCTATCCCTCTCCCTTCCTCTCTTTCTAAAGTCACTAAAAACATATTTTTTTTAAAAAAGCACCCAAACCATAAAACAAGGAAATCAAGGAGAGACTTCATTTTTCAAGGTTGGCATGGTTCTTTTAAATGACATATTCCTTGGTCCATTTAAGCATAACTCAGATTAATTTCTGGAAAGTTAAGTATATATTAATAAACTAATTACATAAAATATTTGACCATATATGCCAATAAAATGAGATTTTTCTGATTATCTTTTATATTGTAAGTATCATTTAACAAGTGCCTACTATGTTAAAGCACTAAAATACAAATATGAAAGATTTAATTTAAAAATGTAATTTACTTTGAAAACTATAACCATCTCTAGAAACTTGCAAAATTGGCAAACAATTCTAGTAGAAATTCAAAATAAACCATGTCAAATGGGATGAATTAGATTTTTCTTTAAACCATATTATACCACTTTGTTACAAAACATGTCTCTCACAGATCTATAATGCTTCATGAATATGATCAAATTCAGCTCAAGCTACTAGCATTACCAGTTATGTTAATCTGATTTTTATTTTCCTTATTCTAAAAGGAATTCTGTTCTCTTTCCAGGCAATATGTCAGTTACATTAGAAGATAAGGAGGACATCTCAGGAAATCCTTTACTTTGGGTTTCTCATGTCAGACTACTAGAATTAGGTATAGTATAATGAGCCAAAAACAAACACTTAGAATTAGTTTCTCTCTTTTTTATCAATCTATACCAAAAAAAAAAAATCATTTTTAGAACAAATGATTTAACAAAATGTAAATTGTCTAGAAAGATTAGCCTTCTAATGTCCAACCTTTATTCTTCAAATATAGTAAGAAATTTGATGGCCAAAATTACATGTAGTAGCTGCTTAATATTTAATGAGCAAATCACTTAGCATTCTGGGGAGTCTAAGATACAAACATAATTTTACATTTAAAAGTAAATATCAAATTCATAACGAGGGCAAGGATGGTTTTATTCACCCAATTAAAGTCACCATAAATCCCCTTTTTGCTTCTAAATTCTTACTGAGGGTTAAACCAAATAAGGCAAAATACTAAAAAGCATTTCAAAACAAAGACATTAAATAAACCACAAATAAGAACTCCCTACCTCAGGATAATGCTATAAGGTGTCTTTTAATGACTTATATTCTCGGGTCTGAACTACCCTTTTATTAAACATGAACATGAAACCTAAAGAAAACACAAGATAATATGGTTGTTAAAATAACCAATATAATGTCAAGTAATGTCATTATAAAATGAGTTGCAAAACTGCTAGAAATCTAACAGGAAGGCACAATGCTATAAAGGATTTATAACAAGTGGAGACATTCTGCATAGGAACAAGGCATTTCTGGCACATTTCTTTGCATTAAAAGATCGTAGTACTTCATTTAAAATGGCATTTGGTTTGGCCAATGGGACATCTTTTTTTCCCACAAGGAGTAAAATGCACCAATTGTTGTAATGCGGTTCATCAGAATCCTTCACTTATGACTAGTGCTGGTTCCCAACCCTGACTGCACACTAGAATTGCAATTTAGGAATGAACAGTGGGGTGGGGGTGGCACTCAAGTAGTCATTTTAAAAAACTCCCCGGGAGATTGTGATATGTAGGCACTGGAAATCATTAGATAAAGAAAAAGGAGAAAATGTAAACTGCTCCCACCTGTCCTATCACAAAACAAAAACTGTCTTGATGAGCCACCTTCTTACTTAGTTATATTGCTTTCTCCACGGAAATATTACCAAATTATATATTCAACTTTCACTATATACTAACATATACCCCTACATACTGAAGGAGTGGGATAGAAGAAAAATGATAAAGAAGAAAGCTGTTCAAAATGTGACTACTTGTAAGCAACCCATGTATATCTCTTTGTCTCCCCACCTAACATAGGTTAACTACATCAATAATGGAACCCCCTTTTATTCTAACTGTAGCGAATGAAGGAGGAAAACACTGAACAGTAGCAGAAGTTTCATCTGCTCTGATAAAAGCATACAGCAACTAGAGGGAACAGTGAGAAGTAAAAGGGTATTTGAACAAATTGCTGCCAAGCTTCAGAACTCTGGAATTGAGAGAGACTGGAAGCAGTGCAGAACAAAGTACAAAAACTTACAACATGAACACAAGACTGTAAGGACAGCTCAAGAACTAGGCGTAACTAAGAATATGAATTTTTTTACTGAATTGGATGCTATTCTGAGACAAAAAGAACAGAAACATTCCAAGAATAGGAATCCCATGCTGGAAAACAAGCCTCCAAATGTAACAATGAAAGAACAGAAGATAACCAGAAAGGTAGGAAGGCAAAGAAAAGTAATCTTAATATTGTGCTGCACCATATAAAAATGTCCAGTAGCGTGACATTAGTATAGTCTAAGTTAAATAGGTTTCATTAAATGCTATTCAATAATCTAATGCTGAATTTATCATGAAACAGATTTATTTGATATTATTTGATCTCCTCCAGAACATAAAAAAATGTACAAAAGTTATAAAAAAGGAGGAAATAAAATTGGATTTCCAGAGTGGAGTTTCAAGATAGACCAATTTTAATAAAGCAAAAATGCAACTCTAGATTGCAGAGATTTAAACAAGTCTTCATACCAATTGTAGTAAAACTGTGAATAAACAGAAAAAGGCACTGAAGAATTTAGAAAAGTATAAAATCTCTAAGAATGTTTTTGAAATGTAATCTCTTCTGGGACACATCATAAAGTTCTTTAAAATGAGTTTAACCCAAAGGACTTAGGTGCAATGCATATAAAGACAGAAAAGCATGAAATACACTGGATGACTTCTAGACCAGGAGTCAGGAAATCCAAATTCTAACTCAGTCTCTATGGAATGTTGAATCAACAAAGTTTCTCCCCTAGACCTGAATGTAAAATGGAGAACTGGACAAGATAGTCTTAAAGACCTCTACTAACTGTAATGTTTCTAGATCTCAACACCTGCCTTAAATGATGCAGTCCTAATTCTCAGAATATGAGTGTTTGTCTAGGGGAAAGAGAGGGGAATGGTACAGAATTAGGATTGAATAATAGTGGTGGGAAGTCCTAAAATGTTTCACTGGTAGACAAGAAAGATACTGGTTTTCTAGAGAACGTATACATCTGCCCCAATAAAATTAAAAGAACTAGACATAAAGCAGCCCAACAGATTATGTTCCTAGAGTAATTGCTGGAGATACAGCTGAAGATGACTTCATCAGTTACATGCCAGAAGATCTACTTAGTGACTCTAACACCAGATAGCTATAGTGACCTAAGACTAAAAGATGTTTACGGGTGGGGAACTAAACTACAGAAAAGCAAAAACCACCACAGTATTTAGTACCAGGTTCACTCTAAAAGAGAAAAATAACAGAGTTTAAAATACAATTCTAAGAGTGAATAAAGAAAACAAACCATTATGTATCTCATCATGTTTATACAGCCATTGCTGGAGATGCAGCTGAGGATGATTTGCTCAGTAATCTGTCAGAACTAAGAGAGAGAGATAAAACAAAGTCCTGGCACAGGTAAAACAATATTCTTTGTTTTTTTGTGTGTGACAACATACATGTTATTGTAAGATGTTGCTCTGAATTGTGTGACCTCAATTCAGTAAGCCCTAACCCCCAATGTAATTATTTTATGTTAATTTAAGCTTTCACATGAAAATAAAAACAAAGGTATAAACCCATTAGGATCCTAGCATATAAATATATATTTAAAAAATTAAATAGGCAAGGATTTTAGGCACAGAGAGAGAGAAACATCAATTTGCTGTTCCACTTATTTATGTGTTCCTTGGTTGCTTTTTGTATGTGCCCTGACCAGGGATCAAACCTGCAACCTTGGCGTATTGGGACAATGCTCTAACTAGCTGAGCAACCCGGCCAGAGTTTATCAATGTCAAACTTCTTGATGTAATAGTATATATTACAGTTGTACAGAATGTTACCATTGGAGAAAACTGGCCAATGTTGTGGGTTCAATCTGTTATTTCTTAGAACTACATATGAATCTACAATGATCTTAAAAAAAAAAAAAGCCCAGCCAGTGTGGCTCAGCGGATGAGTATCCACCTATGATCCAGGAGATTGTGGTTCAATTCCCACTCAGGGCACAGGCCTGGGTTTCGGGCTCGATCTCCATGGGGGGTGTGTAGGAGGCAGCCGATGAATGACTCTTATCATTGATGTTTCTCTCTCTCTGAAATCAATAAAGATATATTTTTTAAAAAAAAAGCAGCTAGGCCTGGCAGGGTAGCTCCATTGGTTAGAGCATCATCCCCATATACCAATGTTGTGGGTTCGATCCCTGGTTGGGGCACATATAGGAAACAACCAGTGAATGTATATGTAAGTGGAACAACAAAACAAAGTGGTGTTTTCTTTCTCTCTCCCTTCTTCTCTCTCTCAAATCAATAAATTAAAAAGAAAAAAAGTTTATTAGGTGGCCCTATGTGACTCCAGAGAATGACCTGTCACTTAAGGTCTTGATATTGCTAAAGAAGCTAAACTTCATCCCAGTGTCACTGTGCAAACATGTCCTGAATAAGATCTGGTCCTGCCCAGCTGGGAGTGGCTCAGCGGTCAAGCATCAACCTAGGATCCAGGCGATCACCGTTCGATTCCCAGTCAGGGCACATGTCTGGGTTGAGGGCTCGATCCCCAGTCGGGGGTGTGCAGGAGGCAGCTGATCAATGACTCTCTCATCATTGATGTTTCTCTCTCTCTCTCTTCCTCTCCCTTCCTCTCTCTGAAATCAATAAAGATATATTAAAAAAAAAATCTGGTCCTATCCTTAGGTAAATCTTCACATACCTACTGCTGTATATATTTATGTGACCCTAACCACCTTTTGCCTCACTGGTCTATTAATACAAACCAGCCCTACCCTGTTTGGCTCAGTGGTCAGAGTGTCGGCCTGTGGACTAAAGGGTCCTGGCGTTCGATTCCAGCCAAGGGCATGTACCTCGGTTGCAGGCTCGATACCTGGGCCAGGTAGGGAAGAGTGCAGAAAGGCAACCAATCAATGTGTCTCTCTCACATCAATGTTTCTCTCTCTCCCCTTCCACTCTCTCTGAAAAGCAATGGAAAAAGTATCCTCAGGTGAGGATTAAAATTTATATATAAATACACACACACATATACAAACCATTGCCTAGTTTTACAATAATCATTACAAGCAACTACATAGACATCTGTACATAGAATGTTTTTAAAAAAACAAAAGTGTCCCGACCATAGCTGGGTAGCTCAGTTGGTTGGAGCATTGTTCCCATTCACCGTAATTGCAAGTTCCATCCCCTGGTCAGGGCGCATATAGGAAGCAACCAGTGAATGAGTGAATAGGTGGAACAATAAATTGATGTTTCTCTCTCTCTCTCTAAAATCAATAAACAAAAATAATAAAAAAATTGTTTTTGATGTCCCAGAGAATAGGAGTTGGCATAAAAGAATACTACCATAGCACTGTTATACTTTAACACAGCAATATGCATCTGAGGAGGAGGTTTCCCCAAATTACAAACAGCTGACTTGTAAACATCCTTTATATACACTGGTACACAAGAATACATCCATGTAACATTTTCTGGGCTAAGTACCATCAGTTTCTTAAAATGTTTATCACCTGTCTGCTGTAGTATCTGAATGTGACAGTTGCTAAAACCACTTATCCTTACTCTTTTATATGTATTGCAATAAGGATCATTTTTATTTATAATTAGGATCACATAAGAAAACAAGTACAAGAGCTCTTTGTCGAGCATTAAAATGTAACAATGAAAGATGTTACCAAACTGGGTCTAAAAGTGCTATCATACTCCCAAATAGAGCATACACTGTATGTACTGGCTTGTGACTTTTAAGGCAGATTACTTCTAAGATTCTGAAGGTGGTCAAAACTTTTACATGGCCATTTAAAAGTTCGGTTATAGATGGAAAATGTTCTTGTCTTCAAGGTTACAGTTTTGATCATGGAACCCAGCCTTGCTAGTTTTTCACACAATCTTCAATTGCAAAAGATTAGAATTTTGTAAATAAATTGCTATTCTCTGTTTTCTGACAGAGGAAGATACCATAAATACTGCCTCAGTAGAGGTGGGCGGCCCCAAAGCACCACAAAGTATCACTGGGTCAGGTAGAGGATCTAAATCATTCCATTTTAACAGTTATTTTGATATTATGGGAAGTGCTTAATGTATATCTCTATTATGTACTTTTCCCAATAAACGTATTGTATGTATTTTTGTTGAGTATCTACCCAGGAGTGGGATGGAGGGTCATGGGTATGCATATATCCAGGTACTGTTCTAAGCATCTCACAAATATTAATGCATTTAATTCCTACTACAACTCTATGAGGTAGGTGCTATCATCGTCCCAATTCACAAAGAAGGAAATGGAAGCATAGAGAAGTCTGTGTTCTTGAAGCAGTTGGCTACATTGCCTCTCTGTGAAGGGCAGGGACCACACCTGTCCAGTGTGGTTGAGTTCCTAGTGCCTACAACAATGCCTTACATATGTATATCTCCTATCTTGAACAATTTGGTTCTCAACCTAGCTGTTCACGAAAAAAATGTCATTTGCTGTTCTCAACCTGACAACCCTTTCATGCTGATATCCATTTGATCAATCCAGTGTCTCTCAGGCAACAAACAAAGGAGACAATGAGTGAGTATGAGTCAGTTTACCGCTAACCCTCTTGTTAACATCTCAGGAAATTGTGCTGTGAATATTTTCATGTTTGTTTGTTTTTAACTTTTGTTGCTGATTATTACTAAATATGTATCCTAAGAGGATCCTAAGAGGGCTAGTGATAGCAGCAAAGTGAAAAGGAAAGTTGTGAGAACAACGATTGAGCTTAGAAAAGAAATACCTGTAAGAAAGGTTAAAATGGAATCATTTGGGGATCTGGAATGAATTAATTCAATTTACGTTATTTCTAAAGGTAAAAAATGATTTGGTTTTCTAACAAATTGCTTCTTGAACAGCCTTCTGGAACCAATTAAGCAAGAGAATTGAGGTTCCACTGTACTTCTGGATGAACCTATCTGAATTTAAGTATCTAGTACATGACTGTCTAGTAATTGATAATCTGTTTGTTTTTATATGAAATACATAATATTATAACTTTCATGCATTGTTATCTCTGAGACTAAATATTTTAGGTCAGATTATGCCTAAGACACAAACCACCAAATACAATACAAAAGTGACAGAAATATCAGCTTCTAGATTTCTTGTTTTAGGAAGATAATGTATAATGAAAATATTCCTTCATCAAAAAGGAAAAAACCCACAATCAAAGCTTGTTGCTGTTGTTTCAAAACTAACCATTGAACCCTAGCAGGTTCTGCTCAATGGTTAGAGCACCAGCCCACAAACAGAAGGGTCTCGGGTTGATTCCTGGTCAAGGGTGTGTACCTTGGTTGCAGGCTCAATTCTGACCTGGGTCAGGGTACATGTGGGAGGTAACCAATTGATGTGTCTCTCTCATATCAATGTTTTCCTCTCTCTCTCTCTCCCCCTTCCACTCTCTGAAAAGCAATGGGGGGGGAGGGAAATTCTCCAGGGAGGATTAAAAAAAAAAAGTTGTCCTCTCACCTCATTTAAAAAACAAAACAAGCCCAGCCAGGCATGGCTCAGTGGTTGAGTGTCGACCTAGGATCCAGGTGATCGGGGTTCGATTCCTGGCCAGGGCACATACCTGGGTTGTGGGCTCGATCAATGACTCATCATTGATGTTTCTATCTATCTCCCTCTCCTTTCCTCTCTCTGAAATCAATAAAGATATAAAAAAACAAAACAAAACAAAAAACAACCAAAAAAACCCCACTGAGTGGAAGGGGGTGAGGAAGTAGGCAACAGACCACCACTTATCAGTGTTCAGTGTATATAACTAACCATTATATATTAAGCTATGATAACCTATCTAGGCTTGCAGGTTTGACATTCCTTGACTCAATGCCATATAAAAACATTAGTTCTTAATCTTTAACCCCCTACCTACCAGTTTAGAGTAACAGAAGATTTTATCTTCCAGACCTAAGGGAATTTCATTGTTCTTCCAATCAGAGTCAGTTCCCCTAAAGGGTGAGGAATTTACTAATTTAAAATTTTGACTTGAATAGAATTATGGTGAGAACCAGCCCTCTCAGGGCACCCTAATGATTCTACGTTTACACAAGAAAAATCTTATATAATCATACAATCACATTTTTATTGCCATTATCTTGTATCATCTCATCTCATAATTCTTTCACATAAAAGAACCTGTAGAAAAGTGCACGTAACTAGAAATCAAGTTGTAATCATTAAAAAAAACAAACAAACATCAGCCCAGCAGGGATGCTCAGTGGTTGAGCATTGACCTATGAACCAGGAGGTCATGGTTAGATTCCTGGTCAGGGCTCGATTCCCAGTGGGGAGTGTGCAGGAGGCAGCTGATCAGTGGCTCTCATCATTGATGTTTCTCTCTCTCCCCCCCTTCCCTTCCTTTCTCTGAAATCAATTAAAACATACAAAACTAATGTGACTCTGGACTACCATATAGATTTTACTTTTTCCTTGGATTATATATCTAATCCTCTCCATATATGTATTTTAAAACAAAGTATTTATTACAGGCAACCCACAACTGGCAAAGATTAGAGTCATCCAAGTTAAAAATATTCTTTTTGATTTATCCCAGATTCTAAATGACTCTTAGGAAACAAGGAATGGGAGATGTGAAACTCAAACTCAAGTGCGTGGGACCCTGAAAAGAGGGAAAAGACTACTTCTAATTTAAGCTTGTTGAGGGAAAGCTAATCATTTGAAATGCCTTTATACATGCTGCACCCATACTGCAGATAAGTGTTATTGCCAAGATCCTTAACTTGTCTAGAAGTTGTTGCTGTGGCATTGCCTTATTGAAAACTTTGGAATACTCTCAGTGATACTGTCAAACCTGAGTTCGTATTTCTTAACCCAACAGAATTGTTTATATGCAACTAACAGTAGGTCAGATAATAAGAAATAGATAATGGAAGCAAAATTACTTAAGGCAAAGGAATCTACCAATTTTTCAAAATCAATGTGTATTTTGCCACGCAGGAACTACTCCCCTCTCCCTTTGTTAAAGAAGGCAGTTGCTCTTTGGCATCTTCTTAGTACTAACCTTCTCATTCATTATCTAAAACGTAAACCAATGAATCTTTTGCAGATAGACTATTCCCTGTAAGTGGTTTATTTTCAACTAATTTATATGTGATCTATAACCGGTAGTCCCTTTTGAACACCTACATGTCCTGTTTCCCCGATTTGAACTCTAGGATACTAAATTCCCATAGCTATGACACATTCAAATCAACAACTGGCTTAATAGGTCTGCCCTTGCAAACAAAGCTTGTGATTGTTGGGGGCTCTGCGCGAACACCTCAAGGAGGTGTTGGTCCTGGACTAACAGCCACCCCACACAAGTCTATCACAAGTGCAGCTCCAGGCTCTGCGAAATTAAAACGGGCCAGCAGTAGGAGAGCGCACACCGGAGGGAGACGAGACACCCTACAGAGCACTAAGGGTGGGGGGTGGGGAGACAGGCCAGCGTCCAGGCAGGCGAGGGAGCCCCCGCGAACGCCTTGGTACCCTCGTGGATGCCACAGGCAGCTACTGGTTCCGGTGAGGTCCGGCCCCCGGTGCTCAGGCGCACGCACGATCGCCGACTCGGGCCGCAGAAAGCAGCCAGGCTGACCGGGAAGCACGCGCCACACCACCCCCACCCCTCGCCGGGTCGCTCACCGGTGCTGCAGCCCCACGAGTCCCAGAGCGATCACATGCGGCACATCCAGCTGCGTGGGCCACTCTCCAGAGCTAATGCACCCGAACACGCCACATTCCTCTCGGATCCCCAACTCCTCCAGTTCCATGTCGCCAGAGAAAGCACGTGGGAGCTGCCGCCGCCGCCGCCGGGGGTCTGTGCACCAACCAGCTGCCTGCACGGCCCGTACGCCTCAGAAGCTCGCTCCAGCGTCCGCGGCTTCCTTCCCAGCGGCCCAAACCCCGCTACTGCGGCGGCGCGTGCTTGCCCCAAGTCAGCGAGTAAGCGTGACTAGCTTGCCCGCACCCTCCGGGCCCACCAATGAGAGAGAGGCTCCGCGGCCGAGGGGCGGGGCCACGGGCTCCGGGGAGGTGGGGCTAGTTCGCCGGTGGAGCCCCGCGGGAAGCGAGTTTTTTGGCACGTGGAAATCTCCGCTATTTTCCAACAGCGAAGACGGGCGTGATGAGACTAGAGGGGTTAGCGTCGTTTCTCTCCCAGGGGATGTGCACGTTGAATGCCCCTCCCACGTGCCCTCCTCCGCCCGCCACTACTTGCTACACGCCAACCTCGAAGCCTCAGGAGGCAGAGGAGCGAGCCCCTTCCGCGAGCTCCGGCGGGAGGGGGAGGAACCGCGGCGCTCGCCACCTTCCGCCTCTCCTGGAGCGGCGCCCGCGGGGCGGAGCGGGGCGAGGGCCGGAGGCGGGTGTGCGTCGCTGCGCCTGCGCGGCGGGAATCGGCCCGGAGGGGGCTCGCTCGGGGAGTCGAAGTCAGTCGGTGGGCGGAGACCCCGGCATTCCGCGGTGGTTCTCTACCCGAGCGCGAGTGGGGTACGTCGCCCTCCCCGGGCAGTGTGTGGCCGCGCCTCCCTCCCTCGCCTCGTGAGCCTCTCTGACCGCTCCTCTGCCAGAGTCCCGCGTCTCTTCCTAGCGTGGCCGCTGCTCCCAGCCCACCCTGGATAATGGCGACAGCTGAGGGTGAGTAACAGGCATCCCCGGGGGTCCGCCGGGGACTCCCTGCCCTCCCCGGCCGGCCGGCCGGCCGGGCCCCTGGCCTTGAGCTCCTGGGCTTGGCGCGGACACGTGCGCTGCCGTTGGCCCCGACCTCAGCCTTGGGTCCCCGTGTATCCGCCCCCTAGGCCGGTGGGCTGGCGGGCGCGCGGCCCCGGCGCCTCTGAACCCTGCGTCGTAAACAAAGCGCGCTCAGGCCTCCCCGAACTTTCTGAAACACGCAGAACCGCATCTGCGATGGGGCAAAGAAAGCAGGGGGAAAGGACAGTTAGAACGAGAAATGGCCAGGGGTTGAAGCGGTTCCTGGAAATTAATTTTGTAATCAGTAGGTACTGGACACAAACACAGAAACATCTAGTGTTGACCCTTCAACTAGATCACTCTTCTTGTTAGGTTAATAATAATCTTCTATTCCAGAAAGTTAATCATTGAACCTCCTGAAAATTTTGCTATTTTCTGTCCAGATTTTGATGCCATGATGGCTTTGGAGAGCTCCGAAACCACCAGGCAAAAAGTTTCCTTGCTTCACCTTGCATTTATCATATTTATATAATCATTTTGTTCACAAGTGATTAGATCCTCAGGAAAGATTGTGCCATTTATGCTGGTAAAACGTTAGGGTGTTTTCCCCAACGCATCCAATTTCTAAATTTATGTTGGACCAAAATCCTTCTATTGGTGGGTCCAGTACATTGTCTTCCACATAAAAAAATTGAATTTAGGTTAAATATTTTAAACTAAACAAAAAGTTCAAATAACAATAACTGCATGAAATCAAGGTGATAGATAAGAATTTTTCTTACCATACCTCTAAACTGGTAGAATCTCAAAAATCTTGACTCTCACTTCCTTCCATCTTGCATGTTCTTGGCAAGTTAATCTTGCCAAAATGTCACTTTTATGGTTTTTAAAAGGCACTTCCTTGCTCAAAAATGTTCAATGGCAATCCAAGAGCTATTAAAATCCAATCTGAAGAAACCTTTTCATTCACATCCTGCATACTGCTTACTTCCTACCCCTCACGCTTAACTTTGATTTTTTTCTATTGTGATCCTAAGCCTACGTTCCAGTAAGGTTAATTCACCAATTAATTTACTGTTCTCTCTCTGTGTTTATGCTGCATCTTCCAGAACAATGTTGTCAAACAGAAATATAATGTGGAACCTTATGTCACTTTGTTTTCTAGTTGCCATGTTTTAAAAAGTAAAAAGAGGTGAAATGAATTTTAATATATTTTATTTAACCTACTATATCCAAAATAGTATCATTTCAACATAAAATCAATATAAAAATTGTGATACTTTGTGTCCTTTCTTTATCTTGAAATCCACTGTGTATTTTACACTTGACTTATCTCAATTTTGAGTAGCCACATTTCAAGTATTTCATAGCCACATGTGGCTAGTGGCTTCCTTATTGGACAGCATACTCATAGGTGTTTTTACCTCTTTGTGCAAGTTCTATACTTTTCAAGACTTATGTTTCAGTTCCGTGAAGTAGTCTTAGTCCTCATCAATCTTTTCTGAATTCATCCACTAATTTTTAGTAGGCATTTCAGTATTTGTAGCACGTCTCCTATGATTGTTTCTTAAGTTATTTCTACCCATTGATTGGACTAGGTAATAAATACTGTTTCACCTAATGACTAGGTAATAAATACTGATTCAACTAAATTGGGAAGGAGGGGCAGTAGGTACAAACTTTTTTTTATTATAAATATATCTTTATTGATTTCAGAGAGAGGAAAGGAGAGGGAGAGAGAGAGATAGAAACATCAAGGATGAGAGAGTCACTGATCAGCTGCCTCCTGCACACCCCGACTGGGGATCGAGTCCGCAACCCGAGCATGTGCCCTGAACCAGCAATCAAACCCCAGTCTTCTAGATCTTAGGTCAACCCTCAACCACTGAGCCACGCCCGGCCAGGCTGGGCGGTACAGAATTTGTTTTGTCTTCTATCTAACCTAGGCAGCATCTTGACTTTTTCCCGTCTCTTTTATCTCCTATAGTGAATCAATTGTTCTTAAACTTTGTACCTTTTAAATATCTTGAGGCTTTTTCCCAAGGCTTTTTCCTTAGACCAGGACATTTCATGCCTGTATTGTTGTGACAGGATCCTACCTATTCTCTTTCTAGTTTTCTTACACCCTTCCTCCCCCTTCTTCATTTCATTCTCCACACAACAGCCATATGACCTAACATTGAAGTCTGTCATTTTACTAAGTGCTTAAAAGCCACATGGTTGTTCTTAGGATAAAGTTTAAACTCTGTCAACATGGCTTATGAGGCCTAAAGGATGAGTAGTGAAATGGAAGGGAAGGAAACAGTGTTCTAAGTGTAGGAAAGGGCACGTCCAAAGCCTGGAAGGGGGATATAGAAATTTGGTTACAGAGGCTAGGGTTAGGAAATGAATAGAGACATCTGAATTGGGACCACTAAGCTGGGACTATTTTGAAGGGCCTTTTAAACCTTGTTGGTGGGTCAAGGCATTATAATAGGAAATGAGATTCATCCTCTAATTTAGGTACCTTGCAGTGGCAACTGTTAAATTGTAACTGATTTGTTTAATGGCTACCTCCACTAGCTGGAGATGACCCCCTTCCCCACTCTTATGGAAGTCTTATCTCCTAACATTTTCTAAGCTGCTGCCACCCTCCCCTGCCCAACAGCAATGTACACATATACAGTGCTCCAAATATACTAAAGTTCTGCCATGTATTCTTTCACTCCATGGTCTTTTTTCATTACCACTACCTACCCCTTTCCCTCTTCTGGTTAAATTTTGATCATTCCTCAGATCTCAACCTAATCCTCACTTTGTTCAGACTTTATGTCTAGATTAGGTTAGGTGGCCCTGCTATGATCCCAGTCTGTATATTTCTTTCATTATACTTACTGTGATCCCATAGTCTGTATATTTCTTACATTATACTTACTGTGATGTCTTATTTAATTTCAGCTTCTCTCAGACTCAGGTCACTTGATAGCAGGAACTTCATCTCCTTTACTGGTATATCCCTACTACCTGACACATGGACACTAAAAAGTGCTGATACTGAGAATGAGTCAGTGCTCTGGGAGAATGAGGAGTGATTTCTCCCCTTGGAAATGTTAAGTCCTTAAACTTCTGTTATCTCTGATCATCATCAAGATCATTCTTCCTGATGATTAGGGTCTACTTTTTAGGTCTTACAACCTGCATCAAAATTGGATTCTGTAGTCCTTACTGCCTCATAGTTTCCTGCAACTGTTAAGAGAAAGGGTTGGTTAAGGGTGGGGGTTGGGAAGAGGACAGAGAAGTAGAGAAAGGGGCTTCCAGATGGGCCAGCGGGGTGGGGGTGGGGTGGAGGTGCCTCCTCTGACACATTACCTTGAGTCAGCCCACCTGGCTATATTTTTCTGTTTCGCCTGCCACGGAAAGCAGAAGTCGAGAAAAAGAAAGCATCCCACTTCACCCCCACACACTAGTTTAGTTACTGTACTGTAAGTATGTATGTGAAAATACTAGTATATTTACATTAGTTTTAATGGATCTTAATTCTCCTTCATTTTCTGCTATGAGTCTGGTTGATAGTGGAAAAACCACAGAATTTGATATCAGAGATTAGAATTTTGTCCGGCTCTGCCATTTCCTAACTGCGTGACCTCTAACTTTTTGATAGTCTTTCCTAATCTCTGTAATTATTTACTCCTAATCTCTGTAACTATTTACATAATAGTTCTTCACAAAGTTGTGTTAAATGTGATGATGCATGTGAAAATACTTTGTAGAGTATAGTCTTCTATGAAGATGAGTTTATTTTTTATTAAAATTATTACTTAACTATGCTGTGTGTTCACTGATTTGTCATTCTAAGTATTTAGTATTCAGTATTTAGGAAAATCCTTCCTGAAATATGATGTTTCCATTCTGTTTCCACAGTACTGAACGTTGGTAAAAAACTCTATGAGGGTAAAACAAAAGAAGTCTATGAATTGTTAGATAGTCCAGGAAAAGTCCTCCTGCAGTCCAAGGACCAGATTACAGCAGGAAATGCAGCCAGGAAGAATCACCTGGAAGGAAAAGCTGCAATCTCAAATAAAATTACTAGTTGTATTTTTCAGTTGTTACAGGAAGCAGGTAAGTGGCTTTCCCAGTAGCCTCCCCCTTCATGTTCTCTCTCACATACATATATTGGTCCTTTTCAGGGGGAAATGACACATTGTTTATATTAACAACATGTTGATTACGAGTTATATTTTTTTTAGTTATTATAGGAAGCAGGTAAGGGGCTTGCCCCACAACCTCTTCCCTTCCACACTGACCTACACACACAACACACTCTGATCTCTTTCATGGGTAGATAACATTATTTGAATTAACATCATTTTGTTTGGAGATGCCTCACAAGTAAGCTTATTTAAATCAAACCAGGAACTCGAATTTCACTATAACACTTTATTGGTTTGGAATTAGTACGTAGTAATATTTAATTAGTTAAAAGGAATCTTAACAAGCTTTTGTCTGGCACATATATCTTCCCTGCAACTTCTAGAACATCTTCCTAAGAGAGACTTACCTATAAAGGAAGCAAATTCTGATGTTAGGCAGCTCTAATTGATGAATTGAAATTTAGTCCGTATAATTCTACACAATTATTCTTTGTTCCACCTCCTTGGAGATAATACAAAATTTAAAATTTTTCCACTTGAAAGCTCTGAAAAGCGTTTGAAGACTAACCACACCTCATCCTGCCATTCCCCAAGTGAGGGATTAGGACTAGATCGGATATCTTCAGGATTACCTCCTCCAAAACTGGAGACTATTTCCAATAGAGAAATCTATTAGAAAGATAAAAACAAGATCAGAACATTCTATAGAGTGCATTTGGAGTGAAGGAAGGGGAATTAAAATAATGGATTTTTCTGCAGGGTTTCAGCCAATAGTTTATTGGTCTGTAGTGTATGAAATCTCAGCTAGTAAAAGATTTGAGCTTTCCCTCCAGTTGCCTCATTGTCTTGGATCCTTCAACCTTTGAAGCCCCTGCTTCCTTATCTATAAAATAAAAGCTTTGTTCTTTATTTCAGCTCTAATTTTATAATTTAATAACTTTGCCTACTTTTATTTGCACTTTTCCCAGTTGCCGTTTCTTTATTTAGAGCTTCCAGTAAGCAAAAATCTTTCTTAAATCCAAAAGGGAATTAAATACTTTTGTTTCCAGTTAACATAGACATACCTGCCTTCCACAAAATGAAGTAATTCAGGTTACATGCATTCTGTCAGGACAGAATGCGTTCTTGATAGCTTTGCCTCTTCAAAGTACCATTTGCCTTTTTTTGTTGTTGTTAATCCTCAGCCAAGGACACTTTTTCCATTGATTTTTAGAGAGAGTGGAAGGGAGGAAAGGAAGGGGAGAGAGGGAGACACAGAGAAACATCGATGTGGGAGAGACACATGGGTTGATTGCCTCCCACACGTGCTCTAACCAGGGCTGGGAATTGAACCCGCAACCCTTTGGTGCTCGGGCCAAGGCTTCAACCACTGAACCACACCAGCCAAGGCCCAATTCACATTTTTAAGTGAAAAAAATGTTTAATTGCCAACCTAAATTGTCATCACATCATAAATCCCTCTATGCATTCAAAGTATATTGATGTAAATTTAAAGGACCTCCCACAGTTCCTAAGTAGTACAATCCAACATTTTTATTTTAAGGCTACCTTGATTGGTGGTCTCCCAATGACTGAGATTTCTAGAAAGCATCAAACCAATTTTAGATTTCTTTTGCAGTTCAGATAATTCACCCATTTTTAACCTCCAAAGTTATTTCCTTCTCCGGTACACATTAAAATTTTAAAAAGTTACTTAAAACTGTAAATTGTTAATAAGTTTCTGTGTACCTATGGTAATTGTACATAGCTGTGGGATCATATATATACTTTAAAGTAATGGAAGATAGTACAGCCCAAGGTTTTTGCTTATTCAGTAAGGCACTATTCAGTATACTTTCTGGGGCTTAAGGACAAGTGAATTAGGGTGATCCAAATTGTTTAGGGTGTCTCTTAGTTTTGACTGAAAATCCCACATCTGAGGTAACTAGGAAAGTTGATCACCCTAAGTGAAGTATTCTAACAATTCTCTTTAAACTATTGTATTTAACATAGCTAAAATTTACTTGACCCACAGGAAATGTCAAAAGGTATTTTCTAGGCTTTATGTCTTATAAAACTAAGAAAAAAATCCAGGTTTTTAAAAAAATTCTTAAATTAGTTTTAGAGGACAGATTAGGAGTTCTGTTAAGCCTTATGTAATTTTTACTTGCTAATAGTTGAATAAATGCTGTGTCTAGTTTACCACCAGTGGTCTATTTAAAATTGCTTTCTTTACAACCAGGGTTATGTTCCAAATTAAGGTATTTCTAGAAATTAGGATGGGAAGAGCACCAGAATGAGAATCAGTAAATCAGGATTCTAGTTTTCTTATTGTCACTCATGAACAAACTATAAAATACTGAACACATAATAGGAATAGGTAGTACTGGTTTTCCATGGAAATAATAGTACGTGTTGTACCTGAGTTATAAGATTTGTGGATTTGGTCTCAATATTTAAAAATCAAAATTTAACCTTTAACTTTCAGGTCCCTTACAGAAACTCACTGTAATTACATTTAGGTGTGAGAGTAGTGATATGAATAACAATCCTGCAGTTGCCAAATGGGGCACAGATGGGGAACTTCACGGCCTTAATACATGGATGGCCCCAGGAATATGTGGGCTATTTGCTGTCATACATGGCGATTATAATTCAGAGTAAGAAGTAACATTTTCGTTTTCTTAGTAATCTTGATGGCTTTGAATTTTGTAGATAACAGACAAATGGGGAGAGTTGTTTTTCTCATCGTATGTAGTCATGAAATCTGCTTTAATGATTAACATGTGTGTTAGAAGAAATCATATCATTTAAACTGAATCAGTTTTTTAGAAGCAGTTTTTTTCTTTACGAGATGATTACCATAAGTTGATTCTGTGCTTTTGGCCCCCTAGATGTGTGCTAGTGGGGGAGAGTTCCTCTGGGTAAAAGTAACTTGTTTATATCTAAACAATAGATTTGGATACTAGTCTGTCAAGCTTGTTAGACAAATGAGCAAATATGACTAATAAACAGGTCTAGAAAAGAAGAGCTCTTAAAGCTAGGCAGCCAGGCAAGTAGTTAATCGCCTTAAGATTAATGTCAATCTCCTGCCCATGAGCCCATTCTTTAAAGGTTAAAATGACCTTTTTACTTACATTCTTTCTCAGAGTTCTGTTTATGAGCATACCACAATTTATTTACTCTGTTTCCGTTGAATTTTACTGGTCAAACCCAAAGGGAATGCAGAGAAAGCAGTATAGGTTTTAGAACAGCAGGCATCATTACTCACTGGCAGCATAACCTAGCTTGTCAATTTACTTAATTTCTTTAAGCCTCTGCAGCTTTCACTATAAAATGTAAATAATAATACCTACCTCAGAAATTTTATGTTTGGTTAAATGAAATAACGTGTAAAACACTCAGAACAATGCAGGGATTTCACAAATGTAGGCTCCCTTCATATATGGATACATACATACGATCAAAGATCTCCAATCCTTTCCTGATAAGAATAAATTGATCTTAGAGGCTTAGATTGGAAATGGAGGTACTAACATTGCAGCTTTGAGATGAACAACATCATGTTAAGCCCATGCAGGTTTCCAGGAGATGGTTTAATTCACGTTAACACTTTAATATTACTTTGTATTGTGATATAACGCTTTTGGGACAGGCAGTATGTATAGTGGTTAAACAGGCAGCCCACAGAGTTCAATGTGGATTGGAAACCTCGCTATACCTACTGCTAGCTGACATAACTACTGTGCCTCAGTCTCCTTATCTGCTTTGTTGGATGATCATACTATCTACCTTATCAGGTGTTATAAGGGTTAAACAAAAAGGAAATGAATTGACAATGCCTGACATAACTTAGGTCTTGATATTTTAAATTAATTTGTAAAATATACATGCATAAAATTTATTGTTTTAACTATGTTTAAATGTATAGTTCTTGGCAGTAAGTACATTCACAGTGCTGTACAATCACCACCACTATCCATTTCCATAACTTTCATTGTTCCAGACAGAAACCCTGACCCATTAAATAGTAATTCTCCATTGCCCCTTCTCCCTAGCTCCTGGTATCCTCTGTTCTACATTTTGTCTATGAATGCCAATTTTAGGTACCTTGTGTAAGTGGGATGAATTATATAATGTTCTTTATTTCACTTAGCATAATGTTTTCAAGTTTAATGCATGTTGTAGCATGTATTAGAATTTCATTCCTTTTTATGACTGAACCCATTGAATGTATATACTACATTTTGTCTACCCATTCTTCTGTTGATGGACACTTGGACTGTTTCTCCCTTTCGGCTACTATGAATTATGCTGTTGTGAACTTGGGCGTACAAATACCTGTTTGAGTCCTTGCTTTCAATTCTTTTCAGTACAGCTTCTCCTAGAAGTGTTATTATATCACAGTATAAAGTAATACTGTAGAATGGGAATTAAAACACCTGCATGAGTTTAACATAATGCTCTTCTTCAGGCTATAATAGTACCTGGAATACCTAGAAGTGGAATGCAGGATCATATGGTTTATGATAAACTGTAACTGTTTTTAGAGGTTATTTTCCAAGGCCGCCACATAAAATAGCTTCCATTCTAAACATCACAAGTCAGCTCTTTATCTTAATTTTCCGATAATTTTTTTAAAGATGTTTTTATTGATTTCAGAGAGAGGAAGGGAGAGAGATACAGAAACATCAGTGATGAAAGAGAGTCATTGATCAGCTGCCTTCTGCACGCCCCTCCACTGGGAATTGAGCCTGAAACCCTGGCATATACCCTGACTGGGAATCAACCGTGACCTCCTGATTCATGGGTTGACACTCAACCACTGAGCCATGCGGGCCGGGCTCCCGTACAATTTGATTAAGAGAGTAGGGAGAGGAAGGACAAATACTTTATTTGCTCTTGGCCAAATTGGTCATGTTCCCACTGCTCCTTGTTGGTTGTTCAAGGATTATTTGCTTCTAATATTAAGAGAGAAAAAGCTATCGAAAATTTAAGGTTATATCTGATTGTGATAAGTAGGTTGATATTTTATAAGGCCTGTATAATAATGGACCATAGAATATGAGAATCCTGTAACTGAATCTGATTTAGAGATAATTTAGTGCCACTTAGATAAGTTTCGTGCCTTGTGCAGAGTCAGGTACTCTTTGGCAGAGGAGGTACTCAGTAAGTATATTTTGAATGAATAAATTAATGAATGGTAAAGACATTGGGACTCAGGTCTTCTAATCCAGTGTATATTTTGCCATATGATATTAAGTGAAATAGATCTGAGTATTTTAATAAGCAGTAGAAAGCCCTATTTTTCTATTTCCACTTTTTAAAATACATTTATTTTTGATAGTGCCATTTAAGGGTAATGTATTTAGCTAGATAAGGGTTTTGTTTGTTTTTTGCAAAGGTTAGAGTTTTATTATGCCTCAGATCTTCTTTAAATATAATTGTAATGTGTTTTTTTATGGCATTTTATTGTTAATATATAGGTATCAAAACTGCTTTCACCAGAAAATGTGGGGAGACAGCTTTCATTGCACCTAAGTGTGAAATGATTCCAATTGAATGGGTTTGTAGAAGAATAGCAACTGGTTCTTTTCTCAAAAGAAATCCTGGTGTCAAGGAAGGATACAAGTTTTACCCTCCTAAAGTGGAGATGTTTTTTAAGGTATTTATGCATTTGTCTTACTATAACATAGCTACAAACTTAAAGCCAAGTCAAAAATATAAACATTAAAACTTTTTATATTGCAGTTGTCATTCCAGAAACATCGATAATGTATACTTCCATTAGCAATCACAATTCAGTTTTTAAAAAGGAAACACCTATGAAAATCTGTTTATCTTACTCTACCAAAGTGACTAACAAAATGAATTAAAATTAGCAGTTACTAGGAAGAAAAGTAACAATTCAAAAAAATTTTAAATTTACTGTTGAAGAGTGAAGTAAAGGCTAATATGAGGGATCTTTTTATATTCTAATACAGAAAAACTATTATCAATGTCTCTTATAAGCAGTTGTTTATTGAAACTGCTTTTTGCTTTCCAAACTTGGGTTAAATTAGTTTATAGAGAGAAGGAAAATTCTTTTAATACTTTATAACTAGAATAAGTTATTCACCCAAATATTTTAAATTTTAAAATAGCTATTGAAAGTAGACCAATTAAAAATATTTGCTGTGAATTAAAGGGTATTTTAAATAAAAATTAAATCTTTAGAGGAAATAAATATTTCTGAGGAATTCATGCTCAAGGGAAAAAGGACTTCAGATTATTAGAAAAGTTAAAAAATCTTATACTTAAATTAATTGTAGTCCTGTTCTGAATTTTCAGGATGATGCCAATAATGATCCACAATGGTCTGAGGAACAGCTCATTGCTGCAAAATTTTGCTTTGCTGGACTTGTTATAGGCCAGACTGAAGTGGATATCATGAGTCATGCTACGCAGGCTATTTTTGAAATCTTGGAGAAATCCTGGTTGCCCCAGGACTGTACACTGGTTGATATGAAGGTACAAATAAAATGGAGATTTGAAAATAAAAAAATTACAACTGAGAAATGTCTTTAGTAGTATAGTTTTAAAAAATTTGTTCTTTGGTGATCTGTTTCTAGATTGAATTTGGTGTTGATGTCACCACCAAAGAAATTGTTCTTGCTGATGTTATTGATAATGATTCCTGGAGACTCTGGCCATCAGGAGATCGAAGCCAACAGAAAGACAAACAGGTAGGCTATACTTCAGGGCTGTTGTTTTTTTATCCTTTGCAAGATCAGACTCGAGTAGAGAAGAAAGGGAAAATGGGAGGAAAGAAAAGGCAATTATTACTTATTATGATATAAACCTGGTGTTGATTGCTATTTATTTTTAAGGATAAGTATCTCTCATATTTCCTGTATCCTGAAAAAAAATAGGAATAATACTTTACATTTACAGTGCAGATTTCTCATTATTTTAATAGACTCACATAGCAAGTATTATCCTTGACTGACTAATTGAAAACTAAGATTCTGAAAGGATAGATATCTTCACAATTATAGTGATAAGTGGCAGTTTTCTATCCCAAGTCTTCTGGATCTTACTAGGTTCTATTTCTGTTCGTTCCTATGAAAAAAATAGGGCAAGATTCTCCCTATACTTAATATATATGAGAATTATCATGGCAGTTAATTGTAGTTTCTAGTGTAGAAAGCACTTATCCACAAATGAATATATAAGTGTACTTCACTAAACTTTCTTTAGTCTAATTCAGGAAATTTATTTGTAGAATCAGATACATTTTCAGATATATCCTTTGCTAGGCGAACTCTTCATAATCTGTACCCAAAACTCAGAAACCAAATAATTTCAGATAGCAAGGATGTTACTGATTAGAATACTTGCAGCCTCAACTTTCTTTCTTATTTCTAGTCATATCGTGACCTCAAGGAAGTAACTCCTGAAGGGCTCCAGATGGTAAAGAAAAATTTTGAGTGGGTTGCTGAAAGAGTAGAGGTAAGCCTTTTGTAGTAAATCCACACTATATTTTGTGTTTTTCTCCAAGAACTTCTTGCTTCAAAAAGGAAGACAGCCCTGGCCTGTATGGCTCAGTTGATTGGAGCTTCATCCTGTGCACCAAAGGGTCTTGGGTTCCATTCCCGGCCTGGGGCATGTACTGGAGGAAACCAATTGATGTTTCTCACATCAATGTTTCTCTCTCTCTCTCTCTCTCTCTCAAATCAATTAAATAAAAATATTTATTTTTTTTTAAAAAAAGGGAAAACAAAAAGAGTGCAGTGCTTTTCTTTTTTCCAGTGATTTTAAAGAAAGGAGCACCTTTAAGAAATGTACCAGCTGAACTATTATCCTTGGCATACTGCATCCCTGCTGTTAAGTTTGCCATTATACTCTTTCCAAATCCTATTGAGGAAACCTGCTATCTTTGTTTCCTCCCAGCCCTTGCAACGGAAGGTTTGCATTTACTACCTACCTCTCCAGTGCTGCTCAGAGTTCTGTTAGGATGGGTTCCATTAGCCAAGTTCAGAATTGGAGCTCCATGTGACATTAAAATATCACTTTAAGATTTATGGTATGAAAAAAAAAAGATTTATGGTATGATTACTATAATTCCATGGGAATTGAATAGGGTTTGTGGTTATCCAAGGTTCATAACTATCTTTTAGAACATCATCTCCATGGGAATACGCATTTGAGTTCCATGTGACTAACAAAGATTTATAACACAACCTCAGTATTTCGGCTGATTATGCCGTAAAACCTCCATTAAACAAAATGTACTAAAAATCTTAGGATAAAATATATTTATAGCTTCCTGGATGTTAATTAGAAGTTGACTATCCCTTGCTTATTATAATAATAAACAGTTTGATTAAAAATCATGCTCTCGGTTTTAATTATGAAGAACTCTTCTTTGTATGTAGGTTATTTTGAAAAATAAATTCTCTTATCATTTTGTTCTGTTTATCTTAAATTTAATCTATTAAGAAAGAAAATATTCTCTCCAGATACAATTTTAGTATAAAGTGTAGCTCTATAAACTCATTCCAATATTGATCCATTTTTGACCTTATCTTCTTTTGAATACCCATGTATTTCTTTTCTAGTTGCTTCTGAAACCAGAAGGTCAGTGCAGGGTTGTAGTATTGATGGGCTCAACTTCTGATCTTGGTCACTGTGAAAAAATCAAGAAGGCTTGTGGAAATTTTGGCATTCCATGTGAACTTCGGGTAACCTCTGCCCATAAAGGACCAGATGAAACTCTGAGGATTAAAGCTGAGTATGAAGGTAAACCTCAAATAACTAGAGCATTTTAGGATGTTCTCCTGATTCTGCCAGAGAATTTTATGTTTAAACTAAAAATGCTGAAAAAGAGCTTTACCACAGTTCCAAGGGGGAAAAAATCTGATATTCTAGGCTTTCCTGATGTTCAGCCTCCAAAGAGTTTAAGGTGTTCTAGGAACTTATAAAAGAATGAATTAGAATGATTTGACAATTCAAGTACAGAAGGAAGATAAAGACTAGAATTAGTCTTTACCTAATAAGCCCCTCAAGCATTTATTTCTTATATGCTCCAACAGAAAACAGGGCCCCTGTCAGTTACAGAAGGTCTGAGGTTGAAGCAGCAGATCCTCAAGTATCTTTAATGACCAGCTTTTCCTGGGAGGCAGTCAAACATGAAATTAAGCAATACTTTCAGAATTTAGTGTATAAAAGAAATGTCTTGATGAGATAGCAAGGATCTGTAATAATGGAGCCCTGGAGAGAGAACCAAATGTTTTTCAACTGGAAAAAATATTTATTGAGTAATCTTTCCCACAGTTGTTGCTACAGAAGTGAAGTTTTCTTTAGGGGGGAGGGGAAGGTCTCAGAATCCTTTGATGAGGTAATAAAAGCCAGAACTCTAGGAACAGACTGAGACTCATTAAGAGAAAGAATAACAATCAGCCTCTGGGTGCTTTGAGTCTTTGCCTAATTTGCTTCTGGACCCAGGGCTTGAGAAAACAGACCTTGGTGCACATCTTGGTCCTGTCCAAACACACCCAGCCCCAGCAGAGGAAACCACAAGCTGTGGAGTGTGGAAAACTTCAAACAGGGTACTCAAGGCCAGTCACAAATGGTATCTGACATTGGCCTGCACCAGAGACCATCCAAAAGACTGGGAGTCCTAGCAGAGCTACCTAATACATAGAAACAAATCCAAAGAGGCAGCCAAAATGGGGAGACAAAAAACAAGCCCCAAATGAAACAACAAAATAATTCTCCAGAAGAAGAGCTAAATGAAATAGAGGTAAGTTATCTATCAGGTATTAAGTTCAGAATACTGATCATAAGGATGCTCAACAGCATGAGAAAAGAAATGTAAACTATGGAGGAAATTAAGAATGACATATTAGAAACAAAAGCACTGGAAGGAATAAACAGCAGATTAGTGGAAGCTGAGGATTGGATCAGTGAATTAGAAGACAGGGTAGGAAAAAATCAATCAGAGAACCCAAAAGAAAAAACAGGAGGACAGTTTAAGGGAGCTGTGGGACAACATGAAACGTAACAATATTCGCATCATAGTGCCAGAAGATGTAGAAAGTTAAGCAAGGGTTAGAAAACCCGTTTGAAGAAGTAATGGTCGAAAACTTCCCTAACCTGGTCAAGGAAAAAGTCACAAGTTCAGGAGGCACAGAGAGTCCCACCCCTGGACACATCATAATTAAAATGCCTAAAATTCAAGATGAATCTTAAAGGCAGCAAGAGAAAAGCAGTCTGTTACCTAGAAAGGAACTCCCATAAGGCTGTCAGCTGATTTCTCATCAGAAACTCTACAAGCCAGAAGGGAATGGCATGAAGTATTCAAGGTAATGAAAAGCAGAGATCTGAAACCAAGACGACTATGTCCACAAGGCTATCATTCAAAATAGATGGAGAATGCTCCAATTAAAGGACACAGGGTAGTTGAATGGATAGGAAAACAAGACCCAAATGTATGTCGTCTACAAGAGATCCACCTCAGAACAAAAGACTCACACAGACTGAAAAAAACCCCACAAACTTCTGGAGGACTTTAAGGGAGTGATCAATAGCAATACAGTCACAGAGTCACAGTAGGGAACTTTAACACCCTACTGACTTTACTGGCTAGAACTTCCAGACAAAAAACCAACGAAGAAACATTGATTCTAAATGACACACTGGATCAGATGGATTTGATATAGACCATTTACCCCAAAGTTGCAGAATAAGCATTCTCTTGAAGTGCACATGGGACATTCTCAAAGATAGACCAGATGTTAGGACACAAAACAAGTCTATACAAGTTCAAGAAAATTGAAGTCATATCACACATCTTTTTGGACATTTACACCATGGAATACTATGCAGCTTTTAAAAAGAAGGATCCCTTACCCTTTGAGACAGCATGGTGAGACCTGGAGGGTATTATCCTAAGTGAAATAAGCCAATCAGAGAAAGACAAGTGTCACATGATCTTACTCATATGTGGAATCTAATGAACAAAATAAACCAATGAACAAAATAGATCCAGAAACAGAGAAGCGTGGAACAGACATGAATCTCAGAGGGAAGGCAGAGGTGGGTGGGGAGAGATTAACCTAAAAACATGTGCATAACCTATGGACAATAGTGTGGTGAAGTGCAGGGTGAAGGGAAAAAAGGAACATCTGTAATACTTTTAACAATAAAGATAAATTTTTTTTAAAAAAAGTATTTTCTCCAGAAAAATGCAAGGAGTGATTATAAATTTATCAGAGAATGAAATGTTTTATTGATATGGTAGAAAATATATTGAAGGGTTTTAAATATTTGGGTACTATTTGAATATTTAGCATAATTGTAAACTTGTGATTTCCCTAGGGGATGGCATTCCTACAGTATTTGTGGCAGTGGCAGGCAGAAGCAATGGTTTAGGACCAGTGATGTCTGGTAACACTGCATATCCAGTTATCAGCTGTCCTCCCCTCACTGCAGACTGGGGAGCTCAGGATGTGTGGTCTTCTCTTCGGCTACCCAGTGGTAAGATATATTGAATTTTTAAAAATTCTTTATTAAAAAGTTTAAATATGCACAGTAATAGAGAGAATAACGTAATAAAATCTCATGTACCCATTACCCAGCTTCAGCATTTAACATCTTGTTGCATCTGCCCTCTTCCGGATTATTTTAAAGCATATCTTAGACATTATAGCATTTTATACGTAAACATTTAAATATGCCTCTCTAAGTGGTAATGACTCTAGTTTTTAAATCATAGTCATGATACCATATATGACACCTAAGAAAAATTAATCGTAATTTCTTAAAATCATCTAATTTCCAGTTTGTGTTCAAGTTTTTCCAACCTTCTCATTTGTTTATGAATTTTTTTTCGGGAATCTTGTAGGATCTTTTGTCTGCTCATTCTTAAATTTCACAAAGAGATGTCTTGGTCTGTTTTCATGATCCAGGCTTTTAGTGGGGGCTTTTAATCTAGAAATGTGATTCTTTAGTCCTGGGAAATTTTTTTGAATTACTTAATAATTTCATTTCCATTTTCTCTCATTTTTTAATTTATTATTCAAATTTGGACCTTCTTGATAACTGTTCTATTTTCTTTCTGTTGTTGCTGTACTTTCTGGAGCATTTTCTCAGCTTTACATTCTAACCTTTCTATTGAGTTTTTCATTTTGGGTAAGGTATTTTGAATTTCCCAGAGCTCTTCTTTGTTCTCTGGTCTCCCCTTGTCCCCCAAACATCCTTTTTTTGTTTAACCTTTGCAGTAACACCTTTTATGTGAGATTATTATTTTTTCTTTCACATTGGCTCCTTTTCTTGGCTGTATTTAAGAGTGGGGTGCTGTAACAAGCCAGTTGGAGGCCCTGTGCAAGTGGGTGGGGCTTTCCAAAAGTCGGCTCCACTGTGGGGTGATTTGGTAGGGCTGTTCTTTGAATAACCTCTCACATCAATGTCTATCTTTTCTCGTGTTGACCAGAGTACCTTTCTAGTCTCAGTCTCCTACCTGTAGGAGGAAGCCTGGTTGCCAGCATTCAGGAAGCTGGGGGTTCTTAATATGTGTCTGTAAATTTAATCCCATTTTCACTAAGGCATTCCTTGTCTGAACTGTGCCTGGTGTCCTCCACTCCACAGAAGTCTGGAAAAGTGTTTTGCCTTCTTAAAAATTTAAAACTGCCCTGACCCAGAAGGGGTAATTGCTTAGGTATACAGAGTGGGGAAGGGGATTTCAGGGCCAAACTGCTTCTTGACTTTCATTTTTCTTAGCCCCATTTTCACCCCCACTCCTCCCTTCAAATGTGTCCTTTGCCACTAATTCCTCACCCTTTAAGTGGGTTCTGTAAGGTCAGTCAGGCTGCTTCTCATCTTTCCCTGCTTCCACTTTAGGATTAATCTTCTTGGTTTGCTAAGTAGTGGCCCCTCCCTTTGCCTTTCAGCTATGTTTATGTTTCTTTAATCCCTTCACTGCTTTTTACACAATTTCAGAGACAGCTTGTGATTAAGCCATCTTTAACTAGGTCTTTAATTAGACATCTGATTATATCAACTTCTCAAATTAAAAATCTATAGCTATAAAGCTGTAACCAAATCTATACTAGAGGAGCAGCGTAGGTATTTTCCATGGAGCTTAGAAAAAGCTATCCATGGGAATGTGATGAGCAAAAATTAGGTAAATTTTACTTAGTATTGTCCAAGGAGAAACAGGGAATCGAAGATTTGTATGTTCTGATCACTAGAATTGGGGGGATAACCTTTTGAGGAACAGTATTACAGTGGCCTGGGTAAGATTCTGCAAACTCCATTTCTCTTTTTCTTATGGCATGCTCACTAGATAACCTAATTTTTGTGAATTAAGCTTTCTTGATATCAGAAAGGGAGTCCTGGGTGTAGGTGCAGGTATTTCAGTTACTAGAGTGAAACACTCTACCTAGTATACTACTGCTAACTGTTGACATTCATTGAGTCCTTACGTGTGCCAGCATTGCTCCAAGCACTTTCTCTGTATCAACTCATTTAATCCTCACATAAAATAGCTGCTAGTTATTGTGGACAAAAAAGGGGCCAAATACTAAACCTGACAAGTTCTGGGGAGGCCTGCTTGACAGGCCTTACAAACTCAGAGACCTAAAGTAACCACATAGGATAGTCTGAAATGAAAATTTCCTAACTAAAAGCGAGTCATGGCAGGTAGCCATGTCTTAGGCTGGTGTCTTTCTTGACAAAGGTCAATCTTTACCTTAACTGATCCTGTCTATTGTCTTTTTGCATCTACGATAATATACCTTTGGAATGTCAGAGTAATCCCCTTTTCCAGACCCCTCAGGGTACAATTTTCCACCAGAACATGAGACCACAGAACCCTTCATTGTTAACGTGTTCTCCCACGTAGCATCGCTATGTGCTGTAAATGTTAACTATCCTATACCCACCAATGTGAAAGAAGCGTGTGTCTACCCGTTTTACTTTTTATCCAGTCTTAGAGATTTCCCTGCTTTGCTTTCTCTCCCTCCTCCCTAATCTACCACCAGTGGGTTTCATGGAACCCCCTTACGTCTTCCCCTTTGATTCTGACGTATAAAGTAAGTGGTAAGAGCATTTTCCAAATCCATTGAGATTTTGCTTCCCAGCAGTTGTCATCAGTTTGGCTCAAATAAACTCATAAAAATTCTCTACAGGTTTGGGATGTTTCTTATGGTGACATTAGCATTGCCATCTTTAGTGTCACCTTTGGGATGACACTAAAAGTAACAAGTGATTGATGTCACATATATTATTACTACAAATTAATAAATTAACCTTGTGATTTGTATGTAATCTGTTCCTATTGGGGATAGTATAGAGTCAAAGAGCCTGATGAATTCCAAGAATATTGGGAAAGGGGAGTGTTTGGATTGATACGCTAGCTATTCCTTGACTTCAGTGGCAAACATAATTACCACTTTAAGAAACTCTACTTGCGCAAAAGAAGTTACTTTTTTTTACTCTGAGGTCTTTCAGATCTTATTGCTATTGAGTTTATTTATAACCTGATATTTATTAAGATTATTCTTTATTTTTGACTCTTTTTACTGCTAAAAATGTTAGAATAGAGTGTAAAAACAAAAGGGGTAGCTAAAATATTAGCAAAACAATTAACCTACCTCAAGTTTGTCTAAGAACAGCTGCTTCTACCCACTCGTCCCTTGTTTTATTTCTATTATCTTTCACTAGGGATTTAAAGGGATTGTGTATGTGAAAAGAACTTTGAAAAAGGTAAATTTCTTTGCCAGTGGATTCAGAAAGAAGAGTGATAGATGGAAAGTAGTATTTTCAGTAACAATTGAAAGCTCAGTGTTCTCTCTTTTCCTTTCTGATCCAATAGGTCTTGGCTGTTCAACCATACTTTCTCCAGAAGGATCAGCTCAGTTTGCTGCTCAGATATTTGGATTAAATAACCATTTGGTGTGGGCCAAACTGCGAGCAAGTATATTGAATACGTGGATTTTCTTGAAGCAAGCTGACAAGAAAATCCGGGAGGGCAATTTGTAAGAAAGCATCATTGCATTTTTTTTAGGAGAAAAACTATAAATTTCTAGCTTAGCTGCAGGAAGAAAAAAAAAAATCAGGCAAGGTGAAAAGATTTTAACTCAATCAGAGAAAACAAATAAAATTTATTAGTGAATAAATGCTTCTCTAGATTTGTTAATTAGTAGAATATATGTACATATTTAAGGACATTTTAAAATTATCCTCTTACCCACTATATGGTCATTGTTGGGTAGGTAACAATCAAATACATTTCTTAACTGCTAATAATGTCCTATTATTGAGCTCTGAAATTACTACTTGACTTATATCTCAACCTGTAAGTTCTAAAAAGAATGGTTTTATCTTAGAAAGGGTGATAAAGAGCAATATAGTTCTTTTCCTCAATTTTATCTTTACAAAATTCTGAGGCATGATTTTTTACTTACAGTCAGTATCTCAGAAAATGGTGTGTATCTCGCACTATTTTGTTTTCATTTTGATTTTTTTAAAGAAAAGTTGAGATCGGTGGAGGGGGAGGCGGGTAGGGAAGACAAAATAAGATGAAGGGGCATTGTGGAAGCCATGAAAAGGGGAGTTTTCTGAGAACTTCTGACTGGGGTCAGGGCAATTTGCCATGGAAAAAAAGTTGAGCCACCTTTGCCTTCCAAATGAAATTTAGTGGCTCTTACTTGGCTATGATGGGTGTCTCTGTGGACCATAAAATTCTTTTCATTCCAATAATACATTTGTCAGCCACACTAATAATCCCCAGTGTACCATCATTTTCAGAAATTGGAATCTCTCGGGTGATAACCATAACTAGTTTATTTCTTATAATAGTATAAATCTGAGCTCAGCAAGTAGTTACTAAGAGGTATTATATTTCATCATTAATCTATAAGTCATATAGATTGGAAGTCACTGTTACATTATGCAGCCCTGAGGATTTTACAGATCACTAAACTTGCATCCAAGTGTCCATGAAACCCCTTAAACTTTATGATATGCTAACATTTAAAAAATGTTAAGAATCTACTACATATGAAATCTTGGTATGACTCTTACCAAGAGCCTACACTGTCTACACTTTTTCACCTCTCTCAAACGTTAACAAGCTGGCATTTCTTATCATTACTTTCACCTAATTTCTGGTGGGGTGTGCTTGACCTACCAACTCCTTTCTTGAGCTGGATACCAAGATATTCCAACCTCTCTTGATCATTTCTCTTTATTACTCTTCCCCCTTAAATACTGATGTTTCTACTATTGAGTTTCTCCATTGTTTATAATTAATGGTTGGATCTTCTTAACTCCTTCAGATAAAACTAGCATTACTGACTCCCAGCTGTATCTGCAAATTTGTATTTTCAGTTGTCCATTTCTCTCTGTCTGAATGCTCCAAACTTATTAATTCATCTTCCACCAAGCCTGTAACTAGCTGCACTCACTGTCCCAAATCAGAAGCTGGATTTCATCCTCAATGTTTTTCTTGACCTTTCATATGTAACTTATCACCATATATTGAATTTGCCCTATTTACCCATTCTCTGTACAAAAGCCTCAAGTATGGGTCAAATTCTACACATGGTGTGATCTAGAAGTTCTTTATTCTCAACCCAACCTTTTGAAGTTGATTGTCCAAGGACTTACAACATACCTTAAAAAATCTCTTTTGCAATATTGACTCCTTTGAAAATGTGAATACTGTTTACCCTCTCTCTAGAAAAGGGTACACACACAAGTTACCAACAGATCCCATTCGTTTTTCAGTTCCCTTGAAGCCTATACATGGTCTGTAGATTAAGAAGGGTACTTGCTTTCCTTACAACTTTTGTACTTTCACTTTTTTGTACCTTTAGTTCTTAGAATGTCCTCATTTTTGTCATTAAAATATATTTGTTAGCTTCGTTTTCACTGTCTCCACAAAATATTCCTTAATGACCTCTAGCTACAGTGGCTACAAGTAAGTCTTTCTCTGTTGAATTGTAAGCTCCAAGAGAGAAAGTATAATTTTACACTTACTTCCTTCAGACTGCCTTATTATCTGATATGCTATGCCTGGCTGAGATGGGGGAATTATAAAAATTATGTACTGTTAATTTTCTATGTTTGTAAGAACAATTAAAAAGATTTGAGTTTAACATCTTTAAACTTTGGTTTCATGGTGTCTCAATAGTCATGGCTGCTATTTCAACTCTTCTATCCCTATGAAGCAAAAACTACACATTTCTGTGCAGTACAGGAAAAATTTCAAACATTTATTTAGACTGGTGGATAGGACTGACCATTACAATGATCATTATCAATTTCTGTTAATTTCTTGAGAAAAAAAATTGTGCCCAATAATGCAGTACTTAAACTTTGTATCATAAAGCCACGTTTAGAATTGCTCTTGCTTTAATGCCTTCTTAAATTTAAATACTGTAGCTAAATAAAGACAAAGATAAGCTCTTGTGTGAAGCTTCATTCATCATTCATGAATACACATCTTGCCTGATTTTATTCTAGGCCCTAGAAAACCAGCACTGAACAGACAAGGCTCCCACCTTCAAAACTTACATTGTATCAGAGATAAACCATAAAAGATAAATTGGATAGATTCATGGAAGTATAAGTGCATATGAAGAACAACTAGGTGAAAGGATAGTGATGGGCATACGGATGGTTTTTGAGAGCAGAGCTATGATATGAAAGAGTAAGCAAGCCATGTAAAGAAATAGGAAAAGAGCTTTCCAGGCTAGGAATAGGCAGTAAAACAGCTTCGCCTTTTTTTTTTTTTTTTAATCCTCACCCAAGGATACTTTTTCCATTGCTTTTCAGAGAGTGGAGGTGGGAGAGGGAGAGGGAGGAGAGGAAGGGAGAGGGGAGAGAGATGGACGCATGGATTGGTTGCCACCCCTCACGTGCCCTGACCTGGGCTGGGGATTAAGCCTGCAACTCAGGTACACACCCTTGGCTGGAATCAAACTCCAGACCCTTCAGTCTGCAGGCAGACACTAATCACTGAGCCAAACTGGCTAGGGCAAACCTATGACCTTCTGATGTATGGAACAATGCTCCAACCAACTGAGCCACCAGGGCAAAAAGCTTTGTCCTTTTGAGGGCCTGCAAACCCAATATTGCTGGAGCTCTGTGAGCAAGGGTAAGAGTGGAAGGAGAGAATGTGGATGGATGTAAGCAAAGGCAAGATCACTTAGAGCCTACAGGACACACTGAAGTGTGAAAGGAAAAACCATTGGAAAGTTGGAACAAGGGCACAATATTATGTATTTAACGTGTTTTTATTTTTTAAATATGCCTTTATTGATTTCAGAGAGAGGAAGTTGGGGGGGGGGAGAAATATCAATGATAGAATCACTGATCTGCCTGCTTCCTGCACTCCCCCTACTGGGGATTGAGCCTGCAACCTGGGCATGTGCCCTGACCAGCAATCAACCCGACCTGGGTCATAGGTCAATGCTCAACCACTGAGCCACACTGGCCGGGCCCTATTTAACATGTTTTAAAGTTCTCTCTGGCTATTGTGTGGACAAGAGGAGAAGCAAGGATATTGGTTGAGAGGTTGGAACAATGGGACCCTCAATGAGTTAAATTTTTTGTGCCTCAATTTTCTCATGCATAAAATGGGACTACTACTACTACCTCATGTGGTTATGAGAATTAAAATGAGTCAATATATGTAAAAGTATACCCTGACACATGAATGCGTTGTCATACTCATTTTGCAGACTGTAGGGGATGGAATGAGTGGAATTGATTCACCATGAAAATTTCCTTGAATTTGACAGGCTGATTTAATTTCTAAAATTAGGGGATGCCCTGGGCAGTGTGGCTCAGTTGGGTGTCATCCCATGCACCAAAAGGTTGCCTATCAGGGCACATGCCTGGGTTGTGGGTTCAACCCTGGGTACGGGGGCATGCAGGAGGCAGCCCATCTCTCACATTAATGTTTTCTCTCTCCTCCACTTCCCCCTCTCTAAATATCAATTTAAAAAATCTTTTAAAAAAACCAACACCAAAAACCCCAGTTCTTTAAAAATAGGGGGAAAGGGCAGTCAGCATAGTGTGCTTTTAAATATAATGTGCCATGGAACAATCAATCTTTCCCCACTATATTCAGCCCAGCAGGGCTTGGAAAGCCAAGGAAAATGTGTTACTTTTAGTGGTGTTTTTTGCATTGAACTGCCCACAACCTCAAATACTTGCAGTGGAGTTGTTAATCTCGTATTGTGGGACAGTACAAATAGCAGCGGAATGGAGGAAAAAAGATTCCCTTGGGAACATCACTCTGAGCCTCAGGTCTCATTTGTAAAGTGGACTAAATAACACTTCTGCCTGCCTCTGGATAAAATGACAAGATACAGTATGTGGAAACTCAGTAGAAATTGCTAAATCCTTTTAATGCAAAAATAAGTTTTTGAGTTCCTACTATGCAGGAATGCAACAATGAACAAGATCCAACTTCTGTCCTCAACAAGTCTTGGGAGTCCTCCAGAGCAGACAGTTTCAAAACACTCTTGTCATCATGTGAAGTAAAGGACAGAGTATTCTGAATGCACACAGGAGAGGATCTAAAAAACACGTGTATATTGTGAGTGAAAAAGCGGGACTTAACTCCTTGCACACTATTCTCAGTCCCTCTTACCTTTCCTTAATTTCCTTCATAGAATTTATTACCACCAAATATAGTATATATTTGTTCATTTCCTCTCCTAACTAGAAAATAAATCATGAGTGCACCAGGTGGTCCTTTTGTTAACTGTATCCCTAGCAACTAGTATAATGCCTGACATGAGCATATATGAGGAACTCAAATATTTGTTGAATGAATAAATGTGCAAATTCCCAGAAGTATGACATGGAACTACACATGTATTAAAGGACTGTAACATGCAAGGGGAGTAGGGAGTGAGTAACAAAAGACCTGTGTGGGTTGGGGAAGTGGCAAGCATAGGCCAGGTCACAAAGGACTTTACATTGCTAGGATTTGTAGTTTGGATTTTATCCTGAGGGAATGAGAGTGGCATTAGAAAGATCACTCTGGTTTGGAAGACTCCTATTTAAGAAATGGCAGATTAAATCTATATATTTATATCCTGTTTTCTAGAAAACCCCTTTAAAATGACAGAAGAAGTGAACACAGGAATCCATGGTAGAGGGATTCTGAGGAATTTATAGAAGCTACAAAGTATATGGGATCAGACTGATAACAGAAACCACAATTGTATATCCTTATATAAGCTTTTCTCAGAAAAATTCACACAATATTTTGGGTATACCAAATATCATCTAGAACTCCCTCAACCCCCCTGAAATCTAGGCATAATTGGCTTGAAGCCTGTGACAACTCCACAGCCAGTGAAAAGTCCACAGCTCTTCCCGTAATTTTTACTAATTCACAGAGATGATATCTTCCCGAGCTAGAGTTCACTCTACCTTTCGTGCCAGTTTTGCATTGTACTATACTGACCAGACATGAAATGTTCCAGGCACCATAGGAAGAAACCATGAGCCAGACATCGTTTCTGCCCTCAAACCCCCAGATTAGGGGAGAAATAAGAAGTAGAAACTCATTCAGTTAAAAAGTTGAGTACCACAAACAACAAAAAGTTGAGGACTAGCCAGTGTGCTAGACAAATCCTAGCAATCCTTCTGCAAGAAAGGTAAATATGGTCCCTGGTCTTACAGAAATAATAGTCCATCTAGCGACAGGCCTTAAACAATGATCGATACCCAGAAACAGAGCTCTATGAATGTCAAGTAAGTTTAAACCTGGGACCAGGATGCAGAAATATGGGAGGATGAACAGTAGTTAGCTGGGAAAGAGCAAAGGGGAAGCGGCAGGAGTTGGTAGGATCCTGACAAGATAGGAGTCTAAAGAGTAGGAGTTCAGTCAAGTGTCCTGTCATTTCATCAAGAGTAATCAATAGGGCCCGGCCTGGCGTGGCTCAGCGGTTGGGCATCCACCTAGGATCCAGGCGATCAGGGTTTGATTCCCGGTCAGGGCACATGCCCGGGTTGCAGGCTGCAGCCGATCAATGACTCATCATTGATGTTTCTATCTCACTCCCTCTCCTTTCCTCTCTCTGAAATCAATAAAGATATATTTAAAAAAAAAAAAAAGTAATCGATAGGTACTGGCTCTGTTCTGACACTCAAACCCTTCTTGATACCTTACAAAACCCCTAAACCCCGTCTATATGTTGCGTGAGTGCTGATGATGGCAGGTTGCGTGAATTACCTTTTCTCCCCCAAAGAGTTCTATATTATCCCTATTTTACAGTCGGGAAAACTGGGACTTTGATACAGCATCTAGTGAGTCGTAAAGCCAGGAACTAACCCGGACATTCTCACCCCAAAACACTAGCTTTCCAGCCTTACTGCCGACTGCTCCTGAACTAGAGCCCAAAGGGTAGCCGAAGGGATTCACCGAACGCTTTCCGCTTGGAGATTCTTTTTTTCTTCTTTGCCTTTGCTCATATTCGCTTCTCGGCAGGAACTTTACCCAGGACCAGCCCCAGGTTTTCCTGTTATCTTTCAAGACCCCTTTTAAATCTCAATTCCGCTCTGAAATTCTCAAGCAGCAAGAAACCGTCCCTCTCCCTCTTCAAACGACTCCCTACGGTTTCTAGTTGGTATTTTACCGCCCCGTAGACCTTTTATCTTCCACAGGTCGTCGCCCAGCTCGCGTGTGGTACCAGAACACTGCTCTGCCTGCAGCGGCCGCCCCTCAAACACACGACGCTTTGAGCCGAGATTGATTGGTAAAGCCCTTCCCGGGGTCCGACGCCTCGTTCCTCCAGACCCGCGCCAGGAAAGGCGTATCGACTCTGTCCACGAATTTCTAGCAACCACACTGGAAGAAACGATCTCCGACGCCGACTCCGGGACGTGGGCGCTTCCGACTCCGAACGCTTAGCAACCGCCGGCTTCCTCCTCCGCTTGGCCGCCTCTGAGATCCTTTTCCGGGGCAGAGGTCATCCCGTCCCTTCGCGTTTCCTGCAAGATGGCGAGCGGCGGCAGTGGGGGGGTGTCGGTGCCTGCGCTCTGGAGCGAAGTGAACCGTTATGGCCAGAACGGTGACTTCACGCGCGCTCTCAAGACCGTCAACAAGAGTAAGTGTCAGGGCGGGTGCCCGGGCGAGTACCGGGGCGGGCCCGTGCCGGCGGAAGGCCGCGGTCTCCTTCCGGCGCGCGCGACCACCTCTGAGTAGACGCGGAGAGGGAGACCCGAGCTGCCTGCGTCCCGGGCGCGAACGCTTGGCGGCCGTGGTGGGCCTGGGTGGCAGCCCCCGGCTGCGCCAAGCTGGCCCTGGGTCTTGGGTTGTTTAGAGCCACGTGTACTTCTCTCTTTACGCCCCGCGGGAAGCGAGGGAGGGATTTAAAGAGACCGCAGCTGCCAGCGCCTCATCCAAACTGTTCTCACTTCACTCTTCAGTTTTCACGCCTTGTTTCGCAAATATTCCACATTGCCTTCTTTTCGCCTTCCATTTGACGGAGTGACCGAGGCAGAACTACTGCTGAGGGAGTTTGCCCTCTTGGGCCTCAACGAGGGGAGGAACCTGCCTGTGACACGTAGTTTAGAAGCGGGTGCTGACGGGGTGGCAGCTGTGCGGACCCTGGGGAGAGGGAAGGGCTGGGTGTGTGTGTCGGGCCTGCGTGCCTGCAGATAGGATCTCTCCAGTGTCATTAGGCCAGGAACTGTGCGTGCGAAGGCACTGACACTTGAAACAACGTCGGAAGAGAAGCTTGGCGTTTTTGTTTTTGTGCCCCGTAACTGATAATGTCCAATAAACTGCCTTCGGTATGAGGTTTATTCATTATGTTCAATTATCCTGTGCTTTTTAATGCTCTCTGTAGTGCTAAGTTCTTCAGTGTTGAAGATGCCGCCTACAGTTGGTAGATTTAAAAATGTAATTACCAGGACAGGGTTTGCTATTTAAAGCAGTAATAACATACAAGGTATGTCAGTACCATACAAGGTTGTATAAATAATTTTCAGCAACCTGTTGGTTTAACGTGAAAAGAAGTAATTGTGCTCACGGTGCATTTTTTGTGTGTGTGGTGATTTCAGACATTGAGGAAAATAGATACTAATTAGAATTATTTGATTCCTAAATGTGTTTTGAATTAAGGTTAGCTCTTGGCTAGGCCTACAGCCAATACTACTCAGTGGAAATGTAGTAAGTTGCAGGAACTATATAATTAGCAATTCTCCGTTTGTTATCCAATACAGTATATATTTTCTTGGCAGAAGCTCTTTTGACTCTTAGAATTGGATTCTCATAGTTGCCCAGGAGCAAGGGGAGTAATCCTGGTCATTTTGACACTGAACAGCTGTTTGACATTGAAACTTGGCTACCTGACTCCTTCCTTGTACTTCTCTTTGGTCATCTGTGATGATAAGGGAAATTTTGAATGGTTTTTGGAACTATTGCCAGCAAGATAAATTGCATTTGTATACTTAAGACCTTACAGATATTGCCAAAATATTCTCATTTCATCTTCTTGATAACCTTGTAAAATAGGTGACTTTTTCATAGTCCACTTGCAGATCAGAAAATTAAGATCTGCAGTTAGAGACTTGCCTAAGACCTGAAGGCATCTAATGACAATCTTGTACTCAAAATTAAACTTGTTTCCAAATTCTACATGAACTTTCTTCTTTCCCTGTAAAGTGAGGAAATATGTAGGCTGTAGCATGCATCCCAAGATGAAAAAGCTGGACAAAGCAGCTTCTTTCTTGCTTCTTTATTTCACTCTCCTTTTTGGGAACTTTCATCTTGGGAATCTATCTTATTGAAAATCTAACTTACTAAATTATAACTCTCCTTTTATCGCTTCTTCAGTTAAAAATGAAGATCCACCTTTTAAAAAAAAAATGTTTTGACAAATAATTTTTGCTGCAATACAATTGGAAACGTAATTTCCTGAGGCAGAGGGTGGGAAAATTTAGTAAAAATGTGAAAACATAATGGATTTAAAAATTATTTTCCTAAAATTGTTCTATAGTACTGCAGATTAACAAGGATGATGTGACTGCCCTACACTGTAAAGTGGTATGCCTTATCCAGAATGGAAGTTTCAAGGAAGCCTTGAATGTCATCAATACTCATACCAAAGTGTTAGCCAAGTAAGTGATTCAGTTGGTTGTTCGTGCAGTTATTAGAAACACTTTTACCATAGCTGTAATAATCTTTTCACCACCACTCATTGATTTTTGACCTGTTTCTTTCCTTTTTTTCTTTCTGTTACTCCCCAGAAACTGGATGGAGTAATAGGAACTTTGTTCTTTTCTGCCTTGGGAAGCCTTTTGTTTACCCAGTCTTCCCTTTGAACCACTAAGAAGGAGGTAAACTGTGGAAGGATGTGGAGCATAAATGTAATAAGAGTTCTTAAAGGACATAGGGAGAACAACTTAGCAGAAAGTTTAATTTAAAAAAAGGGAGGGCACGGCCGGGTGTGGCTCAGTGGTTGAGCATCGACCTAGGGTCCAGGCTATCGGGGTTCGATTCCCGGTCAGGTTGTGGGCTCGATCAATGACTCTCTCATCATTGATGTTTCTATCTCTCTCTTTCCCTCTCCTTTCCTCTCTCTGAAATCAGTAAAGGTATATTTAAAAATAAATAAATAAATAAATAAAAATAAATAAATAAATAAAATAAAAATTAAAAAAGGGAGGGGGGCAGAGAAGGCAGAACATGCATGGTAGGGCAGTTTAAATAAAGGTCTCTAGGATGGTATAGCAATTTTACCTGCTGTACCTCTGTGCCTACCTCCTTTGACAATTGTTTAGGTGAGTTTGATTTTAGGCCAAGATCTTTCACTGTCAGACTTCTTTTAACAGTCTTGAGACTGGTAGTATTTTTGTTTTCATTAATATTTTTCACTTATTCATTTCTTTTATCTTTTCATGAAATGTGAACTTATATTCCGAATTATTACTTTAATTTGATTTTTTTTAAGTTATGCCTAAAGCCCCAAAAGAAATGTGTATTGAAATGAAATTTGCAGCATATTTATTCTTTAATTAAAGATTCTGGTTTATAAAGGGCAGAGCAGTGTACAGTATTCTTCCTTTTGTATAACAAAAGGGGAATATAAGAATTTATATGTGTATTTTTCTGTATGTGCAAAAACAAACACTAGCCAGCCCTAGCTGGTTTTGCTCAGTGGTTAGAGTTTCGGCCGATGAACTAAAGTGTCCTAATTTCGATTCTGGCCAAGGGCATGTACCTCAGTTGCAGACTGTATCCCGAGCCCTGGGTTGGGGTATGTGTGGGCAACCAATCAATGTGTCTCTCTGACATCATGTTTCTCTCCCCCGCCCCACTGTCTGAAAAGCAATGGGGGGGGGGGAAATATCTTCTGGTAAGGATTAAAAGAAACACCACCACATCCTAGCCAGAGAAACAGTGTGTAAAAATAGTCACTTGTAGGAGGCAAGGTGGAACAGGGTCAATTTGAAAAGTAGTGGGAGTAAAGCCTCTTAGTATATACCTTTTTGTGTTTTATTTCAGCCATATACACGTATTACAGATAGGAAACTTATTTTTAAACTTAATTAAAAATAAAAGGGAGTCTGGCTGGCGTGGCTCAGCAGTTGAGCATCGACCTGTGATCCAGGAGATCATGGTTCGATTCCCAGTTAGGGCACATGCCCGGGTTGTGAGCTCGATCCCCAGTTGGGGGCGTGCAGGAGGCAGACGATCAATTACTCTCTTATCATTGATGTTCCTCTCTCCCCGTCTCCCTTCCACTCTATAAAATCAATAAAGATATATTTTTTTAAAAAAATAAAGGGGACACTGCTTTCTACTAGTAAATATGTTTATGCTGAAATTCAGTATTTTGAATTTTGACCATTTTGTGAGATTGGAAAATTTTGAAATAATTCTTGTTAGGCAAGTAAATAAAAGATATTGCCATTTGCTTTGATACCTATTTTTCCTCATGGTTATGGTTGCAATTTCAAAATGAGTTTCAGGTGTCACAATGTAGGTGAAATTTTAAATCTATGTACATTAAGTAGCGTATTTGTAGTTGTATGTTTACCAGTTTGGATACAAATACTGTATTCTTTTAAGATTTCTAGTTACTTTTTGTTTGCCAATCATTTGTTTCTTTTTTTTTTAATCCTCACCAGAGGATACTTTTTCCATTGTTTATCAGAGAGAGTGGAAAGAGAGAGAGAGAAACATTGATGTGAGAGAGACACATCGATTGGTTGCCTCCCGCATGTACCCTGACCAGGGCCAGGGGATCAAGCCTGCAACCGAGGTACATGCCCTTGACCTTAACTCCAAGGGCCAACCCTCCAACCACTGAGCCAAACCAGTTAGGGCTCATTTGTTTCTTGAACAAGTTAAAAGCAGCATTATGTGGTTTATTATTTGACTAGTAGATTTAAAAAACTTTTATAATGATTTATTTAAAATAGAGTTTAGCCCTGGCCCATGTCCCTCAGTGGTTGGAACATTGGCCTGTGCTCAGAAGGGTTGAGCGTTCGATTCCCTGTCAAGGGCATATACCTGGGTTGCAGATTCCATCCCCTGCCCCGGTTGGTGCGTGTGCAGAAGGCAGCTAATCAATGTGTCTCTCTCACATCTCTCTCTCTCTCTCTCTCCCCCCGACTCCCCCCCCACTCTCTTTAAAAAAAAAATGAATGGAAAAAATATCCTCACATGAGGATTAACAAATAAATAAAATCAGTGTTCAGATTGTCTTTGTATCTGAGATAATTATTTGGCTGATTCATGATTTCATTCTTAAATGTTTGTTTCAAAAGGCCAATAGTTCTAATAAGAATATCCATGAAAGCAAGAGAGGCTAAGGAAATCTATATAATATTTTCTGCCACTAATGAGCTGACTTTCAAACAAGTCACTAACCTTTGTCAGCTTCCTCTCTTTTTAATGGGAATTGAATAACAATATATATCAAGTGCTTAGAGCAGTATCTGGCATATAGTGAGTGCTCTGCCATGTGAGCTAATGATCAGATATTGTTTTTTCCTTTTCAGTAACTCTCTTTCTTTTGAGAAGGCATATTGTGAATATAGGCTGAACAGAATTGAGAATGCCTTGAAGACAATAGAAAGTGCCAACCAGCAGACAGACAAACTAAAGGAGCTTTATGGACAAGTGGTAATTACTGCTTTTAAATACCTGTTGACAATCATCCTGAGGGAGCATGACTCTACCTGAAGCAAAGAGCACAGATGAGGAACCTGATGCTCCACAAAACTTGCCACCAAACCAGTTCTTGATGTTTAAACATATTCCCTCTTCTTGATCTTCATGCAGAAGTTGCATATGTAATGTTCTATGAACAAATGACTTCCCCAGGGTAATTTAAAGTTAAGAACTATCCTATGAAATTTGGACTTTTTAGTTGGAAAGGAGCTTATATATGTAAACAGTTTTGAAATTGTATTTCTTTCTGGTTTTTAACTATTCTAAGTTTAAAATAAAATCATGATGATAATTTGGATAAAGTCAGAGCTAGTTCATGAAATCCTTGAAAATATCTTAGTTTTGAGATGTATAATTAAGCCTAATGTAAAATAGGACTATTAATGATGAGAGGATAGAAACGTTATGTTAGAACTAGCAAAATTCTCTGAAAGATTTTTTAAATGTCAATTTAGGACAAATTGTTATATTGACTATATTGTTCCCAAGAGGTAGTATGAGTTTAACAATGTAAATGGGTTGAAGAAAGATTTGGGCAAGTTCATGGATTGTAGTTCTATAAAGAATTTTAAAGGTAAGCTATATAGGTTTAGGGTAGATTCTAGCATTTTGAAATTGGTGAAGGGCACCAGTCTCTGTCACACATGGTGGACTAACTGACCCACAGTGATGGTTCTTATTACCCTTTAGGACAACTTCAGTGAAATAAGCAGGAAATGTGTGTTGTACTTCATACTACCCTATAAGATCCCTGGTTTCTGAGAAAGAGAAAAAGAAGATTAAATATAGTGAACTGGAAATACTAAGTTCTTTCGTTAACATCTCATTTTGTTGCTATTTACTGGAGTTTAGTAGTTGCTGTGTGTTATGGGAAAATCTTTTCATCGTAAGTCATATTTAGGTAACGGTGATTTCTATTACAGAAAGATTTTCTTTTACATGCCACTTAGGCATTTACCTAACCTCAAGAAGAGGTAATACAGTGACTTTTCTAACTGAATAATGCCTACAAGTCTGCAATATAGCAGAGTCATTACAAGTAACTTTTTGAAAGAATTAGTAGCATGCAGAACTAAATGAAAAATTATAAAGGAGAAATGGTTGATTACCCATGTTATGCTGAATTAATTTTCCTTCTTAGTGGCTCCAAAAAGGGTTTGTATAGTGTTAGAGACATAACGCTATATTTCTCTTCTCTGATTTTTTACTTGCTATTTGTCTCTTCAGTTATACCGGCTAGAACGCTATGATGAATGCTTAGCTGTGTATAGAGATCTTGTCCGAAACTCCCAAGATGATTATGATGAGGAGAGAAAAACAAATCTTTCAGCAGTTGTGGCAGCTCAAAGCAATTGGGAAAAAGTGGTTCCAGTAAGTATCACTGAGCACCCACACAGCCATGAAATGATATTCTTGTCTAGTGTTTGACTGGTGTTTTATTCCATGACAGGAGAACTTGGGCCTCCAAGAAGGTACACATGAACTATGCTACAATACTGCATGTGCACTGATAGGACAAGGCCAGCTGAGTCAGGCAATGAAAATCCTACAAAAAGCTGAAGGTTGGAATTTATTAAAATTACATATAATTGTAATATTCATATAACTTTGCAAAGTATTTCCAAAAACTGCATTTGACTTTGTGATGTTTTTAAGGGGAAATGATTGAGTAGGTGGGAATCTCTCAAAGATCTTCTAGCCTTTCCCTTAGGTTTTTGATAATATCTCTCCTCTATTTCTGTCTAATTCATAAGTCATACTATTTGTTCATTTTCAACCACATTGGACCTTAAAATATGAATTTTGAGGAGTAGGTTTTTGGACAAGTTACTGTGCATGTTAAATGTAAATTGAGTTAGTTAATGTCAAGCACTTACATTAATACATGACATGTAATATAAGTGTTTAGTAAGTGTTATTGTTATTAAACAGGTACTCAAGTGTAGTAATAATGTGGTGTACCTACATGTGTGCATGTATGCACACACTACATTTATACATTGATAACACTATTGAAGCACATTTTTACTCCATTTAGTATGTTTCCATATGCAGTATTTTTATGTGTTGAAGCTTCTCTTTTTAAAAAAAATTTTTTTAAAGTTCACACAATATTTATATTTTTATTTAAAAAAATTTTTTTTCTTTTCATTGAATTTATTGGAGTGACACTGGTTAACAAAATTATACAGGTTTCAGGTGTACAGTTCTATAATTCATCATCTGTATATTGTATTGTGTGTTCACCACCCCAAGTCAAGTCTCCTTCCATTACCATTTATCCGCCCATGTACCCTCCTCCACTACCCCACACCATCCTCCCCTCTGGCAGTCCCCACACTGTTGTCTGTGTCCATGAGTTTTTTTGGGTTTTTTTCTTTTTCTCAGTCTCTCCCCCAGCACCCTCTCCCAACAGTTGTCAGCCTGCTCTCTGTCCATGGGTCTGTCTCTGTTTTGCTTGATAGTTCATTTTGTTCATTAGATTCCACATATGAGTAAAATCATAAGGTACTTGTCTTTTTCTGAGTAGCTCATTTCACTCAGCATATTGTTCTCTAGGTCCATCCATGGTCTCGCAAAGGGTAAGATTTGCTTTTTTATGGCTGAGTAGTATTCCATTTGGGTAAATGTCCCACAGCTTTATTATCCACTCATCTACTGGTGGGCACTTGGGCTGCTTCCAAATCTTGGCTATTATAAATAATGCTGCAGTGAACATAGAGGTGCATAGATTCTTTTGAATTGGTATTTCAGATTTCTTTGGATATATTCCCAGAAGTGAAATCACTGGATCAGAAGGCAGTTCCATTTTTAATCTTTTGGGGTACCACCATACTGCTTTCCACAGTGGTGGCACCAGTCTGCATTCCACGAGCAGTGCATGAGGTTTCCCTTTTCTCCACATCCTCACCAACACTAGTTGTTTGTTGATTTGTTGATGGCAGCCATTCTGACAGGTGTGAGGTACTATCTCATTATGGTTTTAATTTGCATTTCTCTGATGATTAGTGAGATTGAGAATCTTTTCATATGTCTGTTGGCCACCTGTATGCCCTCTTTTAAAAAGTGTCTATTTAGGTCTTTTGCCCATGTTTGGATTGCTTGTTTTTTGGTGTTGAGTTTTATAAGTTCTTTATAAGTTTTGGATATTAACCCCTCATCGTATGTATCATTGGCAAATATGGTCTCCCATTCAGTGAGTTGTCTCTTCATTTTGTTGATGGTTTCCTTTGCTGTGCAAAAACTTTTTAGTTTGATGTAGTCCTATTTTTTTATTTTTTATTTTGTTTCCCTTGCTCGAGGAGATGAACCAGAAAATATATTGCTATGAGAAATGTTCAGTATTTTACCTCCTATGTTTTCTTCTAAGATTTTTATGGTTTTGGGGCTAACATTTAAATTTAAGTCTTTAATCTATTTTGAGTTTATTCTTGTGTATGACGTAGGAAGGTGGTCTACTAGAAAATTTATGTCTGGTCTTCTGAAACATTTAGACTTTTCTTTTGTATACATTTTTCCTGGAAGCTATAAAAATGAGGTAGGGACTTTGGTGAACAGGGGGGAGGAAAAAAGGGTGAAATTGGGTCTGTTTTACTCTTAAATGTTGAAGGTTAAAATAAGAGCAAAGGTTAGAGCATCATGAGAAGAAAAATATGTTTGAGAAGTAGAATTTCTTGATATTACCTAGTATTGACAATGGCATGGGAGAAGGACATTCTCATACATTGCAGATTTGAATGTAAAAGTAGTACAAACTTTGCAATGGGCAGTTGATTTTAAAATTTGCATATCCTTTGATCTCAGAATTTTATTTCTAGAAATCTATCTTAAGGAAATAGATAAGTTCATGTATGTATCTGTATGAATGCTAATTAAAGGGATGTGCTAAGGAAAAAAATGTAGAAACATTTTGAGTTTCTGTTCTGTTAGAGGACTGGCTAAGTTTTACTATAACACCCAAAGGGATTACCATGCAGTCATTAAAAATTATAATGTTAAAAATAATAAAAATGTAGACCTGTATTTATTATAACATAAAGATGTTCATAGTGCCTGGCTAGTGTTGCTCAGTGGTTGAGTGTTGACCCATGAACCTGGAGGTCACAGTTTGATTCCCGGTCATTCCCTGTTAGGGCACATGCCGCAGTTTCAGGCTCTATCCCCAATAGGGGGCAGGCCTGCAGCATTGCAATGATTCTCTCTCATCACTGATGTTTCTCTCTCTCCCTCTCCTCTCCTTTCTCTGAAATCAATAAAAACATTTTTTTTAAAAAGATGTTCATAGTATATTAAATGAGAGAAGGGAGATTTCAAAATAGCGTGTAGACTATCCCACTTTCATTTTAAAATGCAGCTGTACATTTACATTTAAAAAACAATAACTGAAATGCTAATAGTTATCTTTGGGTGGTGGTATTGTCTTTTTTTTTTACTTTTCTGAAATTGATTTTTTGCAGTCAACATTAATATTTTCAAATGCCCTTTAAAGATTTTCAAACATAGAGATTACAAATGAATGAAAAATGTCAAAGAGTTAGAATAACCAGGGACTAATAATATCTTTAATAGTTGATGCTAATGATAAATTTCAAATTTACTTTTTATTAAAATTATCTTGAAATCTTCTTGCTCTTTGGAATGGTGAAAGGAATGGGAGTTATCCAGCAATCTTAATTTTTAAACCATTTTTTTCTATAGATCTTTGCCGCTGTTCATTATCAGAAGATTCTGTAAGTATTCCACTGTTTTAAACCCAAATTTTACACTTCTGACTAATAAATTTGTAGGGGCTTTCATTATAGTGTTTATTGACTTTTTGGGATAGATGATAATTCATTGAATAGGAATCACAGTAGAAAACCTCTTGATCAGCTATTTGAAGACATCTCTTAGGGTGAGAAATGACAAAAGTTTTTGTGTATGATATGTTTTATTTTAAATTCATATAAATACAAAATAATTCTTCAGTTTCAGATATATAGGGCTCAGGTGTTTGAGTATGGGTCTGTTCAGAGGAATTTTATGTATATATCTGACATAATTCAGCTTTCATGATCTCATTTTCAGTTTGTGTGTTTTTAAGTGCAACACTTTCTTAAAGACAATTGTGAAGTAGTTTTAGTACAGTCCTTTTAGATGTCTTACCATTTTCTGGCTCACACCTAATTAGATAGTAATTTTCTTTAGGAACTCACCTTTATCAAATACTTATGAGCATTCTACATAGTTTTTATTGAGACAAGTCTCCTTTCACACTCATAGTTCTTCCCTTACTATGATAATTAAGTTTTGTCATTTGCTTATTAAACATAACTGGCATAATGGGATTGGAAGCAAACACATCTGACCACTAGTCAGGATACAGTTGCCTGACTCCTGCTGAGAACAGCCCCCTAGCCTTGAGCATTCATTTTATGTGGGCATCAGTCAACCTTTCCAGAGGAATGGAGAATATGGATTAATCTGGAGTGTCGGTTAAGAAAGTGGCTGCTTTAAATACAGAATTAGTTTCAGCTTTTCAAGTTCTTTGTATGGTGATAATTAGTTAGGTTTTTGTAAACTTTCCTTTTTTGGTGTCAATTCCTAAATTTTAACAAATTGAAGGGAAAATTCCTGAAAATTATGTCTTTCTTAGGATTCTACACCTTTTGAATGTTTTGATCACTTGCTTGGTAAATATGTGGAGCAATTTGGAGAATTTACAGCAAAAAAAAAAAAAAAAATGTTTCTTCTTCTGCTTAGGATGGGACTGAGGAAGACCCACAGGCAGAACTTGCCATCATTCATGGGCAGATGGCCTATATTCTGCAGCTTCAGGGTCGTACAGAGGAGGCTTTGCAACTTTACAATCAGATAATAAAACTAAAGTGAGTTATTGAAAGGAAGTGTCTTTTATAGGGGAGGAGGTTTCTTTTTAAAGGTTTGTTCCTTTTTGACTTGCTTATTGTTCACAGGCCGACAGATGTGGGATTGCTAGCTGTGATTGCAAATAACATCATTACCATTAACAAGGTATGAAATACCCATGGCTAGCCTGCACTTATATTTTACACTGAAAACATGTTACCTGGCTTTGTTCTAGGATAAGTGGGGTGTTGTTTTTCAATGACAGAGTCCAAAATTGTAGCAAATCACAATAGAGAGTTAACTCTCGTAATGATGATGATTATGTAAAGGTTTTCAAGCAACAAAACTTTTTTGTAGTACAGACCCTGGACTTTAAAATCTTACTATTTTCTTAGTTTATAATAATATGGGGAATCTCTATTTGTTAGAAAACTAAAATGTTTAGACTTTTAAACTTTGTGTGCCCATATTTTACATGTTTTTATCTAGTGAGTCTCAATGAAAGTTTTCTGTAGATAATTTTTTTCTTTCCAGTGGTTTTTATTTTTGGGAGGGGAGATGTAGGCAGGTTCTTTTTCTCATGTTCAGATTTGAAATTCAGGTCAACAGAAAATGAAAGTAACATTGGGGGCGGGGGGTGTTGATATTCCATGTGATTTTTTTCAAGTGCCATCTTATTTCATCCTCACAATTGTCTTTTTAGGTGGCAGTACTTATTTCCAATTTATAGGAGTATAATCTGAGGCTGAAAGAAGTTAAGTAATATGTATAAGGTCACTGCTAGTAAGAGGTAGAACCTGGATTCATATTCCAGTCTCTGACTTGTAGGCTTGCTGCTTCTAGTCCTTCATGGCACCTCTCTCCTCCTATACAGCAGAAATTCAGAGGCCAACAGAAGTGGGATAATGTCATTAGGGGAGTAGTAGTTACAGGATGTTGCAGGCCATTGGCATGGTTTAGGTTTCCAAAAATTTATGCTGGCTTTTGAATCTTAGCAGCAATATCTACCTGCCTATGTTTATGAATAATTTGAAATGCCAGTAAGGACAAATTTCTTTTTTATTTTTTTTAAATATATCTTTATTGATTTCAGAGAGAGGAGAGGAAAGGACAGAGAGAGAGAGATAGAAGCATCAATGATGAGAGAGTCATTGATCTGCTGCCTCCTGCACTCCCCTGCTGGGGATTGAACCTGCAACCTGGGCATGTGCCCTGACCGGGAATCAAATCTCGATCTCCTGGATCCTAGGTCAGCCGCTAAGCCACACCCAGCCGGGCAGGACAAATTTCTTTTATGTGCTTTATAATTGTGAGGAGGAGAGTGTGCAAAGTACTAAATATCTCAATCTTAATGTAATTAATTATACGTAGTAGTTTCTTCAGTTAACAGGTATTTATTTCTTTTTACTCAAAATAGTGCTGGGTGCAGTAGGTAGTGATGAAACATGGTCTTAATCATTACAGGTTTAAAATCTTATTCTGGTGTTGAAAAAAAATTGTGCATGTTTGAATTTCTTGCTTGATACTTTATAACTACAGTATCTGTTGAAGTGATCTCTGGGTTGGCAAATTTGAGCTTGCCCTTGAAAGAGAGATACAGTTTGAAGATTAAGCAACAGCATAAACAAATGAATTATGAAGAAATATTTATGGCCTGTGGGGGTGAGAGGGGTGGGAAATGAGAAAACAAGAGATAAGAATATATACATGCTGGCTAGTTCAAAAAAAAAAAAAAGTTTAGATTGAATGATACCAAAGTATGGGAGGCCTTGAAAATTACATTTGAATAATAAGTGCCATGATAGCAAAGTTAAAGAGAAATCTGGGCAGTGACATTCATGATGAAGTATTAAAATAGTGATATAGGAGTTCCAACTCGAAATACCGTTTTCTGAGGATTGATTTGTGTGAAAGCCAGTTTCTTGCTGTACGTTAAAATAATTTAACATTGGTTTGGAGCTTCACACTCAGAAAAATTCGAATTTATTTTAGATTTCTTCTTTGTCTCCTTTTAGTCTTTAAACTGCCAAAAGACCTAGTTTAAAAAGCACAGTGGTATCAGTTATTTGCAAATAAGTATATCATTTAGCAAAACTAGAATACTGTGCACATAGTAGACACTCTGATGCTCAGCTTGTCTTTCTTAGGATGCAGTGTGACTTAATTATCTTCCTTCCTTGAAAGGTATCTTCCTTCCTTGAAAGGTATGTGACTTTCTTTAGGCAGATAACATTGTGCTTGCCCCACACATAAACTGAGTTTCTTAGTACCTCTGCCTAGGTGAGAAGGGCCTTAAGAAAAGGAAAAACAGTAGCTATGTTACATTAGTATTCTTTGCTAAAAATGGGTTTAAGAGAGGTGTGAATATATTTCTGAATTTTAATGATTTGCTTATATAATTACAATATTTCAAAGAGGAATGCGTTACTTTCATCATTTGTCACCTAAATTCTAAGGGGCATAATTTGTAGAACTTGCAAGTTTAAATACCTTTTTAGTCCTAATTTCCACTGTAGAACTTGTGCTCTCTGTGTACTTTTCTTCAAAAAGTTCAAAACAAGCATTTAATAGTGGAAATATAAGACAAAAGAAAAGCAGGAACCCAAAACAAATTTATATGTGTCTTAGGAGCATAGGTACCCCAACCAGGCAGATGTATTATCTTCCAAGCTCTCATGTTTTTATATAAAATAACTAAATGAAAGAGGAATAAGGCCTTGGAGTGTTAAAATAGTTGAAGTCTGAGATTGCTGTTAATGATGGATGAACTTTTCTTTGTCAGGACCAAAATGTCTTTGACTCCAAGAAGAAGGTGAAGTTAACCAATGCAGAAGGAGTAGAGTTTAAGCTTTCCAAGAAACAGCTGCAAGCTATAGAATTTAACAAAGCTTTACTTGCTATGTACACAAACCAGGTAGGTAACAGATCTCTGGTTCCCCTGGCTAAACCTTTTAGAGTATGGCATCTGAGGCATAATGGATGTATCAGTGCATTCTGCTTATATTTTGTCTTAAACCCATGTGTTCTTCAGAATGTCATATACAATAGATTTTATTGGTTAAACAATTTGCCCACTTCTTTGTAGACGTGTGCTGTTGGTGGCTTTTAAGAGGAAGAAAATACTGTTCACACCTATAAATGAGATAATTTTGTCAATACTTGATTTCTAATCTCTCTGAATTAAAGTAAAGTAATTATGCAAAATATATCAAGTTATAAATGTTAAGGATGTCAGTTCTAACCCTAACATGTATTCATTCTAATTTAATTATGATTTCATTATCTTTGGAGCAGAGATTTTCAGTGGGAGAGTGAGAGGCAGTAACATTTTTATTATTTAGAACTGAGTCAAATTATTCTGAAATACTTTTTTCTTTTTGGTCACTCAGTGTTTAATTTTATTAACCAGCTTATTTTTATGGGGGGGGAAAACACTGTCTTTTTAGGCAGAACAATGCCGAAAAATATCTTCCAGTTTACAGTCCCAAAGTCCTGAGCATCTCCTGCCTGTGTTAATCCAAGCTGCGCAGCTCTGTCGTGAAAAGCAGCACACAAAAGCAATAGAGTTGCTTCAGGTAAAGGAATTACTTGAATTTTTAATGAGTTGTCAGATAGTTGCAGCCTTGTTTCATTTTCATTATGCGTAAAAGCTTATAAATTTCATGGGCAAAGTAATAGGTAATATACCACTAGACAAATTCTAGAGTGTCACTTTAGTTAATTCTCGGGCTATGGCTTTGTTTTATATAAATTTACATTAGTATATGTTTGCCATAAACCCTAAAGAATGCTTTTCATTTTGAGATCTATTTAACTAGTTAAGGGTTTGTTTTAGGCTTATAATACCAGAACATGCTTAACACCTTTTTCAGTAATATATTCTTTAGTGAGTCCCAATCTAACTTCAAATAATCACAGAAATATGGACTTGGTTTTTATCAGCCTAAATCAGCTGTTAGATTATTTTTGAATTTCCTTAGGGTAGAGTACATTGGAAAGTTGGACAGGGTAAAATTAGTACCATCCTGAAGGGCAGAGTTGCCTAGCAGGGACCTTCAGTAAGGAGGTATCATTTATTTGAGTATCTTTTTTAAAAAAATTATGTAGTAATCTTAATTATTTTTCTGTTAGTGACTCTCTAGAAACTTGACATTATTGCACTTATTTTCAGAGCATAATTTTAAAGCACAGCAGATGTTGGATAAAATTTTTCCAAAGTAAAACTTTGACCTAAAACCAGAAGTTTAATTTTTTAAAACTAGGTTTAAATTTTTATGTAGCTAAGATAAGTAATTGGAATGTGTACAGTGAGTAGTGTAAATAAAATGTGATTTCCCCCCCCCCCCAATTAAAAATTTTTAGGAATTTTCAGATCAGCATCCAGAAAATGCAGCTGAAATTAAGCTGACCATGGCACAGCTGAAAATTTCCCAAGGTATTAATGATTTCATCATGATTAAAATATTGTTTTAATGGAAACATATGATTGGAATGATTCTGAATTAGTTGACTATGTGAGTTTTAAATTTTTACATAATGGTGAAGCATAATTATTGTTTCAAACATGAAGCTAGATGGTGTGAGCTCCAACAGACTTACTAGTGAGTTAGCTGGCCACCTTGGGTTATTACTAAATTGTTAGAATGATTCTCAGTCTATGGGAGATGACTTTTCTGATTATCTACCATTATCTTTCTTTGTGGGCATAAATAAGGTATATGGTTTCTTTAAGACTCAGTTTTCTTATCTGCAAAATGAATAAATAGAGTACATTCTTCCCTGGATACCAAAGCTTGACTATTTAGAGATGTTGCAAAATACAACTCATAAATTTCTTGTCTTTTTTTTTCGTAATATGCTTTCTTCATTGTGATGGCTGATATTGTCTTTGATTTCTTAAGGTAATATTTCCAAAGCATGTCTGATCTTGAGAAGCATAGAGGAGTTAAAACATAAACCAGGCATGGTAAGTTTATAACTAAAATCTTCTAAGACTGAAAAAATAATAGTTTGATGTTTGTACTCAATTTAATTTCTACCTATTTCTTTCTATATTCATAATAGTTAAAATAATAATTACTTTCTGGTATAAATTTAATTTCATTTTGTGCTCTGCTTTGCACTGGTTTATTATTTATTCAGATGTGCCAGGTACTGTTTAGGCCTTACATTACTGGCAGTGTTTCATGCTTTCTTATGGCTGAGTAGTGTCCCATTGTGTACATGCACCACATCTTCTCTATCCAGTCCTCTATCATGGGGCACTTTGGTTGTCCCCATGTCTTGGCCACTGTGAACAATGCTGCAGTGAACATAGGGGTGCATATATCTTTGTGAATACATGTTTTCATGTAATATACCCAGGAGAGGGATTGCTGGGTTATATGGTAACTCTATTCTTAATTTTTTGAGGAGTCTCCAGACAGCCATGGCTGTACCAGTCCACATTCCCACCACAGTGAATGAGGGTTCCCTTTTCTCCACAGCCTCTCCAGCACTTGTTATTACCTGTCTTGAGGCCTTATATTACTACTGAGAGCCAGCCTTAAATAATCTAAGATCCATATAGGGAATTCCTTAGCCTAAATTATTTTATGTCCTCAGTGTGATTTCTTTGAAGTAAAAGAATTTAGTAATAGTGGCCAGTAAATTTAGTTTTTAGTTCTCAGTTTATTCCAGCATCACAGATTTAGATCACTAGTGTAGCTCTGAAAGCATCTATTTTGACTAATTTTATAGTGGTGGTCTGTGCGTTTATTAAACTAGACCGTTTTATTCATGCCTATACCCTCTCACAGCTGGTTTATAATTGGGACTTAGTAAATGTGTAATAGTATTTTATGTTAGAATCAAATATAATATGTGGTTGAAAATAAAATATTTCTAATATTTAATATCTGGCTTTCTGATATCTTTCAAGAAATTTATTCACTTCATTCAGGTTGGATTTATTGGCATATAAGTTCAAATATTCACAATTTATCCTTTTAGTATCTTTAGAACCTTTTGTTTCTCATATTGGTTATTCATGTCTTTTTTTTTTCCTGATCAGTCTCACCAGAGCTTTATCAATTTTACTGATTTTTCTCAAAATTCCAGCTTTGTTTGTGCTTTCTGTCCTCTCTCCTATTGCTCTTCCCCTCTCAGCCACAAGGGCCTCCTTCTATCCCTCGAACACACTAGGCAAGCTTTTCACTGTCTTTGTGCAGCTCAGGCCATGGAGTTTAGCCACAAAAGTGTGTATACACCACTGATCATGCACTGGGATGTCCCAGCAATGTCTTATATAAATTGATTTTCTAAGTGCTTATTCTCAACTTCTGTACTTACCTTGCAGACTGATAACTTTGTGAACTAGCACTGCTTTAGAGGAAAAGTATATTTTATAGATAACTTGTTCTTGGAAAGCACTGCTGTTCTTGGTATTTCTAGCTGTTTACACTCCATAATAGAGTAATTTTTATGATGAATTAGGTACTGGTGGAGAGAGCCTAGCAACCTTTATTTGCTGTTTATTCAGTGTTTTTCATTTTCAAAAAACTTATTCTGGGAGAAAAGGAGGAATTTTATTCACTAATTTATACCTTTGGATGGGTAGGTGTCTGCATTAGTGACCATGTACAGCCATGAGGAAGATATTGATAGCGCCATTGAGGTCTTCACACAAGCTATCCAGTGGTATCAAAACCATCAGGTAAATAAATGGAGTGAAATGTTATAAGGGCATGTGTCTACTTAAAAATAAAAAGCTGCACTACTGAATTCACAATTTAGGAGAATTGAAACATTACAACTATGTAAAAGATGGAATGCTATTAAGCATACCAGATCCAGATAAAGTTATTAGAAGTAAGAAATGGCTGCAAAATAAATTTTTAAAAACTGTTCAGTTATGTTTTTTGAACTCTTTCCTTTGTGTGTGTAATCTCAAGAAATAAAAATAATAATATATGATTGCATATTAGAGAACTCATCTTTAGTGACTAGAGAGCCCATGGATGGTATAATTGGGAAAACAGTAATACCACTGACGCTTGAACAACATGGGTTTGAACTGCACAGGTCCGTTTATACATGGATTTCTTTTCAATAAGTACTATAACTGTATTTTCTCTTCCTTATGATTGTCTTAATAATGTTTTCTCTAGCTTACTTTATTGTAAGAATACAGTATATAGTACATATAACATATAAAACATTTGTTAATAGACTGCTAAGGTTATCGGTAAGGCTTTGGGTCTGCAGTAAGCTATTAGCATTTAGGTTTTCAGAAGTCCAGTTACACAGTAGTACCTCTGTTTTTTAATGTAATCCATTCTGCAAGACCATACAAGTTCTGAAACATTTGAAAACTGAGGGATCAACAGCCCACAGCTAGGCCTCAGGATCTTGCACTCAGTGGAAGCCGTGTGACATGTTTGACTTCTGAGGCGTGTTTGAAAACCAAAGCATTTACTTCCAGGTTTATGGTGTTGGTAAATCAAAATGCTCGTCAACGGAGACATTTGAAAACTGAGGTACCGCTGTACCCAGATTTTCAACTGTGCAGGGGGGTCAGTGCCCTTAACTCCCGTGTTGTTCAAAGGTTAGCTATACACAGAATGATTCCATATCATGTCTCCATCTAATAGGAACATCTTTTTTTTTTTCAAGTATGGTTTCTGCATGGGCAATACCCGACTTAAGGTTGCCTTTATACTCATAGCGGTGGATAGATATCAGTGTTCTGGGAACTATTAAGATAATGTTTGAGAACTATGGTGACATATGTTTGATTATGGGAGTATTTCTAGTTGTGGAAGATCTAAATGGAGATGGGTTGTGTTCCAAATTCATGGTCATCACTTGCACTAATTTGTTTACCTCTCTTCCTTTTTCTATGTGCAAATTTGTTTATGATTTTTCATGCGTTCTGTAAAACTTAAGATGAATTTAATGGATAGGTCATTTTAAAGGTCTAAGGAATATAACTTCATTGACTTGCTAAATATTTAGCTTAAAACTTTTTTTCTCTCTTTTTATTCAAACTGTAGCCCAAATCTCCTGCTCATCTGTCCTTGATAAGAGAAGCTGCAAACTTCAAACTCAAATATGGGCGGAAAAAGGAGGCAATTAGTGACCTAGAACAGCTATGGAAGTAAGCTCTGAAAGGTGGAGATGTAAAAATCCAAATTTTATTGCTGTTATTTGATATGAGGGAATTATTTTGCTTGTTTATGTTATTTTCTTCAGTCTTATAAATTGTTGAGTAATTTTTTATTTCTTCTTTTAGACAAAATCCAAAAGATATTCATACCCTGGCGCAGCTTATTTCTGCTTACTCACTTGTAGATCCTGAGAAAGCGAAAGCGTATCCTTTTGGTTTTTCCAAGAAGCTCCCAAGTAGAATACTAGATCTCTTCCAGTACTTGTTTGACCAGGACTTTGTATTGTTGTTGTAAATTTCAACAAATAAAACCCCCTTCTAACTAGTAAAAGCAAAAGTGAGAATTTATTGATCAATGTCACTGAAAAATACAGGGATTGATCCAACTTGGGGTACAGCTTGATCCACAAGCAAAAATGAAGTTAATAACATACAGTTCATAATCTCTCCAGGTTCAAGTCCAATAGCAAAAAACAAACAAGAAAACCTCTTATTTGGATACTAGTACATGATTCTGAAATGTCATCCTGATTATTGAACTATCTTAGGTCACATGCCCATCTAAAACAGTAAGAGAAATTGGTGCCCTGACTGACTGAGTTTGGGTCATGTGTGCTACTCCGATATGGGTATGTTCCCAAAACCAAGGTGGGGGAATGGGTGCTAAGCAGCCACAAGTCAAAACTTTTGCATTGAGCAAGTCTGTTTTATACGCTTGGTAGCTGTTTTGGAATGGAGTTTTTATTAAGCCACCACCTAGAAGTATTCACTGAGTTAAGGAATAGATGATTAGATTACGACTCCTTTTTCAGGTTTTCCTGTCACAATATATGATCTGTAATTGACCTTATGACCTGCTGATTTGTTGTTCTATAGAAGATTTAAGAACTTTTTTTTGCTTGTGACAAAGGGCATCAAAAAAAGACAGTGTGCTTTCTCTATTGGCATAGATATATTGTTAGGCATATATATGTATATGTATTGTGTTCCTGAACTGTTCTATCCCAGTCTTAGTAAACACTTACCCTCGTCAGATAGTATGTCTCTAAAAGTAGATGTTGAGGCTCTTGAAAATTCTCCTGGTGCTACGTACATTCGGAAGAAGGGTGGAAAAGTTGCTGGAGATAGTCAACCAAAGGAGCAAGGGTAATGTTTTTCATTGTAACATTCACTAATGCTGATTTTTAATTATATAAGGAATAAAAATACATTCTTATAAAAATTACATGTGAGTAAGGCTTAAGTCCCCTTTGTTTCTTTCCCCTTCCTTTTTGTTGTGCCCAACTCTCAGTCCTTGTTTCCTCTCCTCTCTGGCCCAGAGTTAACTGCTGGTATCAATTCATTGTGTATCCTTCCGGATCTTTTTCTTTGTATTTACACACACAGATGAATTGGAAATGTTTTCCTTAGATTGGATTATTTTTGTTTTTTACAGAAGTCAGGTTGTTGTACTAAGTATTTTCAAACTTGCTTTCTTTCTTTTAATAAGTCTTGGAGATTTTTCCATGTTCTGAAGATAGACATATGCTGTGTATGCATAGTCTGGATGGGCCCTATGTTATTAACCTGTAAGTTATTGATATACATTTAGTGTATCTTCAGAAATTCTAAACCAGAGTTCTGATCTTTATTTTGCTGATTTGGAGGAAAGGTTAGCCAGGTTTATTAACTTATATGAAGTCAAATTCCAGTTCTTTACAGCAGAGGCCTATGGTAAATGTTTAAGATTTTATTTTTGACTCAGGATGAATAGAGAACGGAAAAGATATAACACTTCTTCAGTTTTGTGGCTTCCTTAATTTTTCACTGTTTTTTGAATACCTTTTGAAATCTAATTTTTTTTGTAACTTTGAAACAATATCAGCACCAAGTATATGATTGACTTCATTATGTACTCTGTGTTTGGTATAAAAAAGTATTTTCATCCTTGTAAGAGAATTTAAAAACTTAAGTATGGAATTAGAGCCTCAGAGATATGACATTGTTCCATTTTATTGTATGGTTCTGATTTCAAGCCTTATAAAGAACCCCAGAATGAAATAAATCCAAGCCAGATCTTAAGAGGGGTTTTAAATAATGCCTGTTTAACTATTCTCAGTATTTTTTCCCCTCTCCCAAAACAGAGTTGGGTAATTAGTAAGAACATACATTTCATTTCTAATTCTGTACAACTACTGAGATGTATGTTGACTTTTAAGCTTTCAAATTTCAAGACAATACTTTCATTAGGCATTATTGTCTTTTTTTTTTTTTTTTTTTTTTTTTAATCCTTGTCTGAGTATATTTTTTTTCCCATTGCTTTTCAGAGAGAGTGGGAGAGAGAAGACAGAGAGAGACAGAGACATCAGTGTGAGAGAGACACATTGATTGGTTGCCTCCCACATGCGCCCCAACCGGGGCCAGGGATTGAGCCTACAACTGAGGTAAAGCCCTTGGCTGGAACCGAACTGGGGACCCTTCAGTCCACGGGCCGATTCTCTAACCACTGAGCCAAACAGGCTAGGGCTATTAATATCTTTTATGCTAGCTTTGGATACAAAGGTTTAGTTACTTGTCAAGATACACTATGTTGTTGACAAAATATAAATCATGGTCCTTGCCCTCAAAAGAACTTAAGTCTAGCAGAGGGAAGGATATGTAAACAGTAATTGCAATGAAGATTGCATGTGCTATGATTGCGCAGGGCATTCAGGAATAAACTAGAGGAGATGGTTCTTCCTGGGGATGCTGGGAGGTTAGGAAACACTTCATGAAGAGGCGATTGTGGTGACTTGAAGAAGAGGAAGAGGTAGGGAGAGAGTGAGCAAAAGCAAAGAGGTAGGAAATGGCAGAGGATCTCTGGGAAATTGCAGGTATGGCTGTGGAGTATGATTTGTAGGGAGACAATACAGTCTGGGGGAAGCGATGAAGCTCTGACATAAGACACTTTATGTTGCATTTCTCATTCTTCAGGGTACCCTGAAAGAACTCATTGATAGAATGAATTTTTTTTTTAATCCTCACCGGAGGATATGTTTATTAATTTTAGAGCGAGAGGAAGGGAGAGAGAGAGAGACATCGATCAGTTGCCTCCCATACACACCCTGACTGGAATCGAATCCACTACCTGGGCATGTGCCCTGACAGGTAATCAAACCCACAAATGTTTGGTGTACAGTATGATTCTCCAACCAACTGAGCCACCCTGTCAAGGCCAGAGATATATTATTTTTTTATGTTTCTTTTTTACTGTAGCTGTCAGAGTACTTAGCAATTATTTTGAAGTGTTTTCTTTACTACTTACGCTCTTTTTAATGCCCTTTGCCGGGGTTGGGGGAGTAGGGGGGTGTCAGTGTACTTAATAAACTTTTTATTACTTAAAAAATTCAGTAGCCCTGGCTGGCATGGCTGAGTGGTTAGAGCATTGGCCTGAGGGTCGCGGGTTTGATTTCCTAAGTGCACATATCTGAGTTGCAGGTTCGAGCCCTGGCTGGGGTGGGGATGCATGTGGGAGGCACCCAATCAATGTGTCTCTCTCACATCGATGTTTCTCTGTCTCTCTGTCTCTCTCCCTCCCCCTCCCTGCTTTCTAGTTTCTCTAAAAATCAATGGAAAAAAATATCCTCGGGTGAGGATTAACAACAACAAAAAAATTCAATAAACTCACAAGGTTCAAAACCTGAATAATAAAAACTTGCAGAATAAAAATTCTTCCACTGCTCTCTCTACTCCTCCCTCCCAAGGCCAAAACCAATGTTACTTGTCTTGCATATCCTCCCAGAGATATTCTTTGTGTGTATTATACCTATACATTTTATTCTGGCAAAGAGCTTAATTATCTGTTCCCGACTTTTGCCAAACATGAGGTACTTATTGTAGATTTTCATGCTGGTACACATTTCTTTTCTTTTTACATAAAAATACATGTGTGCCAATGTAAATGGTATGTTTTCTTAAAACAATTGTCACCCCTCTTTTCTAAACCCCTTCCCATAAACTGCAGTAGATGAAGCTTGATTAAATTTAACCTAAATAAATATCCCCAACTAGTCTCTTTATTAGCTTTGATGAGTCCTCACTCAGCAGATCTTGAACACCTTTATGATAAAGTACTCAGCTCGCTCTTTTGCACGTGCTTAATGCTCTATTTTATCACGTTGGTGGTAATGATTTTTGTTTTCTTTGTAGACAGGGAGAGTTGAAAAAGAAGAAGAAGAAAAAGAAGGGTAAGGCTTTTTTAAAAATCTTTAGATTTCTTTCTACAAGATAAAAGCTTAAGTTTTGCCCTGTATAAAAATCTTCAAACAAATATACTGTTCTCTTTTCGTGTATCCTTGAACACCTGAGTTTTGTCTTGACTACAACTAACATTTAATTTTATTAAAGAGTACAACTCTGGAATTTGATTGCCTAAATTCAAATTATTGCTCAAGTAACATTGCTCTTTCACTGTGACTATGAACAGATTGCCTAACATACCTGCCTGAGTTTTTTATCTGTAAAATGGAATATGATGGTATGTACCTCATAGGATTAAGTAAGATAATACATGTAAAGCTCTTAGAACAATGCCTGGATCATAGTAAGCGCTGATACATTAGGGTGCTTTTGGCTACAAGTACCATAGAACTCCGTCAAACTGACTTAAGAAAATTTGCTGTTTATGAAACTGTCAGTGAAGTTAGCATCAAAGTTGGTTGATCCAGTAGTTGTATCTCTTTGCTCTGCTGTACACAAAACTGAATCCCACTAGAGTCTTTGGATGTTTGTTGGAAATAAGGCCACATACTTGTCATTTATATCCAACAGGACAAAGAGGGCCCCTCTGCATTTGGCAAATCTTTCCCATTAATCTGATTGGGCCAACATAGGTCAGTGTTCTTCCCTGAGCCATTAACCAAAGGAATGCCATGCATTGATTGGCTTTGGCTGGCTTAATCTGTGGCAGCAGTGGGTACAATTGCAATACTTGGCTTCACCTAAACAGAGGTTATCTGATCCTGAGTCTTGGGGAAATCTGTGGTCAAATCAAGTTGCTTCTTGATTTTGCCCACTGCCATCTTAGGATTTAGCTTTCCCAAATCTTCCAAGTTTATTACTACTCCTCCATATGTTTTCCAGCTTCCAAAATTGTGTTGATAATATATTTTCTCCTTTTGTTCCTTCTAATGTGTTTATTGTCACTTTAGTGGAGTTTTGGGACAGTGCAGAAACTAATGTTTGCATTCAATCCACTGTCTTTAATTAGAAGTCTTAGTTCTTGTCACAGTACTTGGAAATTGGTAAAAACTCAAATATTTGTTTTGTGTTGTTTTATGTATTAGTACTTTAAAGGAACACATGATAACTAAAGATAGCAATAACCTGCAGTTTCACTTTTTTTTATTTTGTGGTTTCCAAATGGACATATTTTAAAACTTACAAGTGATATCTGCTTATTCTAAAAAAGAAGTAAAATAAAATAAAAATAAGCAAAAGTAGTAGAACTTCTATTGTAATAGAATGGCATAAAGAGCAAAAATTCCCACCCAACCTGTAGCTCAGTGGTTGAGCATTGACCCATGAACCAAGATGTCATCGGTTTAATTCCCAGTCAGGGCACATCCCAGGGTTGTGGGCTTGATCCCCAGTAAGGGGCGTACAGGAGGCAGCTGATTGATGTTTCTCTTTCTCCTTCTCCCTTCTTCTCTTTCTAAAATCAATAAAAACATATTTTAAAAATACATTTTTAATTAAAATTCCCTACTCCACAAATTCATGCTCCCAGAAGTAATTAGTTAACTTTTTTTCTATATAGAACATACATATACTTTTATATGGTCTGTCAATATAAGTTTTTACAAAGTTGATATGAACATATCAGGATAATTTCTTTTAATCTTCTATCTTAGGCTGTATTGTGCAGACTTTTTGAAGTTAATAAATCTATATGTACTTACTTTTAAACCTATTGTACAGCTTGCTATAGTAGGGCTATCCTGTAGTTTATTTAATCATTCTTTTACTGATGGACATTTAAGTTCGTTTGCTATTTTAAAGACTATCAGAGAATATTCTAACACACAACTTTTATGGGTTTCTGCAGGATAAATTTCTAGAAGTATAAATTTTGACTGGTACTGACAATTAAATTGCTCTTGACAAAGGCTGTACTAGTAAACACTTCTGCTTGTGGTTTTTGAGTGTTTCCCATTATCTCACCAATAGTGCGTTATTACTGTTTTTAATATCTGTTAGTTTGATAGAATTTTTTACCCTTTTCATTTAGTGAGGCTGAGCATCTTTTCACATGATTAATGACTTTTATTTCTTCTGGCTTACTCTGAATTACAGCTATGCCCATTTTTCTTTATATGATTTACGTTTGGATTATCAAGAAGTTCTATATTAAGAATGTTACTCTGTTATATGTTACTCTGTTACAATAAAATTTTTAAAATTCTATTATTTCTCTTAAAATGTATCTTTAATTTTTTTTTATATAGATATATCTGTGAAATCTTTTCCTTTATGTCTTCTGAATATTGTGTCATGCTTAGAAATAAGGCCTTTTCCCCTGATAGATTATACAAATAAAACTTTCTCAGATAAACTTATCTAGTTTTAATGTTATTTATTCCCAGGCTTGGAAATAATTGTTTAAACAACTACCTTGGAAACATTATGGACAGATGTCTTATTTCTTCATCAATTAATTTTTACACAGGAAAACTGCCTAAGAATTATGACCCAAAAGTGACCCCAGATCCAGAAAGATGGCTACCAATGCGTGAAAGGTCTTACTACCGGGGAAGAAAGAAGGGTAAGAAGAAGGATCAGATTGGAAAGGGGACCCAGGGAGCAACTGCAGGAGCTTCATCTGAACTGTAAGTCATTGCTTCCCAATTGAGGTCACTCAGAGCATAGGAGGTTGGATCTTTCTGAGACTGACTCAAGGTCATTAGTGAGAATTTTTAAAATGTTTTTTAAGTATGATAGTCAGGTCTATCTTTGATGTTCTGCAATATGCTATTGTAAAGGAAAGAAAATGTATTTCTGGTTGGATTGGATTGTAAATACTTGGATGTAGGGTTCTATCATATAGAATAGTATTCCAGTAACTTCAAAAGGAAACTAAATACACTGAGTCATTCACCAAACTAAGCAGTTAGATAAACAAAGATATAAATAATGTGATTAGAAAGAAGTCTTAAAAATGTTACTGCCCTGGCTGGGTGGCTCAGTAGGTTGGAGTGTCATCCTGTACACCAAAAGTTTGTGGATTCGATTCCCAGCCAGGGCACATACTTAGGTAGTGGGTTTGATTCCAGTCAGGGCATGTAGGGGAGGCAACCAATCAATGTTTCTCTCTTACATTGATGTTTACACCTGCCTCTCTCTCTCCCTTCCTCTCTTTCTAAAATCAATAAAAACATATCCTGGGGAGAGGATTTAAAAAAAAAGTTTCTAATTAAGTCATTTGTACATGGTAGAATTATAAGTCATTTTTAATTTTTTTCTTTATTTTCTAAGCCTTCTAAGAATTGGCATGTATCATATATTACTTATTCTTATAAAGCAGTAAAAATTTTATTCAAATGGGAAATGGATAGAGAGTTGGAGAACCCACCTTAAATTAGTAAATAAAATGTGTGTGGGAGATTGTTAGTGATAGAAAGTGAAATCTATGTATGTATGTTTTTATTGCATTTTTCTTTGTTGAATGTATGAATAACCAATACTTTCCTGATCTGATGATTTTAGGGATGCCAGTAAAACTGTGAGCAGCCCACCCACCTCCCCAAGACCTGGCAGTGCAGCAACAGCATCTGCATCTACAAGTAATATCATACCCCCAAGACACCAGAAACCTGCAGGGGCTCCAGCAACAAAAAAGAAACAGCAACAGAAAAAGAAGAAAGGTGGAAAAGGTGGCTGGTGATTAGAACATTCTTGTTGCAGGCTATTTTTACGCTAGTCTTAGTGACACTAGGAACATAAAATAAAGGTGACACAGCAAGAAGCACAGAGCTGCTCCCTCTCCCATGCCCCCATTTTCATAAAATTTTCTTGTGCATCAAAAAAGAAAACACCTTCCTCAAACTCAGCCTACTTGTACCACCTAGCTTTGCACAGATGATGAGGACTCAAAATAATTGGGCGTTTACCCTCCTTAATATCTGTTTCTTTGTGTGCTGATCTGGTGGTGGTGTTTTTTTTTTCAGTTTCACAAACAAGGCATGTTATCTAAGGTTTCCTAGGATATAAACAGAAGTTACTTCTGCTGTTTTAACTGGAGTCTGAAGATGCTTGTTCTTACAAGCCCCACTTTAAATTATGTCTTAGGAGGTCTTAGGAGACTGAAAGTGGAATCTTCTGAGCATTCCAAATAGCTACTTAGAAATATCATGTGATAAAAAGGGACCTTATTAATACACTGGTGTTCTTCACTTCGTTACATGAGTGGCCACAGGAAAACTAAATGTCTTGATTAGTTTTTACCATAAATTCTGTCATGTGATACTGGAATATGGGATAATATATATATATATATATACACACACACACGCACACACACACACACACATACACACATATATATGTGTGTGTATATATGTATATGGTAGTGAAAAGTATGTTCGTATATGTATATACATATATATACATATATATAAATTAGGACTCCTTTGTGCCCCCATATCATTTTCAGATTATGATAATGTTGTGCTGATTTAGCACTATAAAGAACTCAAGGGAAACAGCAGTGTTGTAAGAAGTTGACCCTTAAACCCAGTGTTCTGAGGTCAAATGGGTTTGGACTGTCTCAGTCAGATTTAATGGCCCCTATCAAGAGCATGGACACTGACTTCCTATGTAGAGAGGAAATCAATACCAGAGTTCAGTAGCAGGCAGTATTAAAACTTAACAGTACTGTGTGGCCCCATTAATAAATACTCAGATGGCTCCTCTTCCTAGTTAGGGGTATGACTATTCATTACCCTTCCCAGAGTGGTGGAGTATTATACAGTCAGTCTGCAGTGTCAGTGTTGCTCTGGTCTTTGCTTGCTTAAAAGCCACTTTCCCATTGAACAGCTGTGAGACAGACACACTGGGATTCACACCCTGGTTAGTATTCATTTTATGCTGCCCAAGATAACATTGAATTTAGACTTAAGAGTTCCTTCTTTGTGATCATATTACTCCATCCTATTAGTAAAGTGCTGCTGTGTTTGACTCTGAACATAGCTACTGAAACATCTCCAAAGAGTTTTTTTAAAAGGCTTTCCTCTGAATTTGCAGTGGCATCTGAATAAGAGACCTGCTTATATATGAATGATTTATTATGGCAAAATACTTTTTGAGCTCTCAGAGAATAGTCTTTTGGTAAGAGTGACAGATATTCATTCCTTCTAAGTATATACCCCATTACAAGAATAATTGTTAGTAAATTTGTTATTTAGGATTCCATTAAATTTCTGTGGTGAAGGATAATCATTTTTTAGGTTTAACTAAGCTACAGAATTTTGGTGAAAATTATCATTGAAAATTTTGATGCAAGACACAAACTGAAATTTACAGTTCTCTAGCCGGTCATTGCTATTACCAGTCATTACTAAGCAACTGAAACCTCAGTTCAAAGAGGTTATTGTCAAATGAAGTGTAAACATCTACATTAACTTTCTAGTAATTATTTTTTCTTTTGGACAGGTCTTTAACCAATGACATAATACACTTTGTATATATGTGTGTGTCTACATTTATAAAACATCAATATGGATACATCCATTCACTATGGCACATTTTAAAATAAAATATTCTGGCAGTGAGTATGGATTAAGGTGTTTTGGGTGTTGGCATTTTATGGAGGACTTCCTGGTTAGTACATCTGAGAATTTTTTAAACTGAGTATCTAAAATTCTCTCTGGCCCCTCCCAGCAAAGCCACCAAACTAATCTATTGGGGTTGAGAGACCCCAGTTTTAACTTCACTGAAAACTCGTGTTGATACATGTATATAAATAAATTGAAGAGCAACCATTTTAAGTTATTAAGCACAGCATTTTCTAGATTACTTGGGTACTGCTAACCTTAAACACTTGAATCACTCAAGCCTTCTGGATTCTGGCATTCATTCATTGTTCCTTACAAGCCTACCTGAAACACAGATCTGATGAAGAAAAGTCAGTTTATTGCAGTAAGATAATTTTGTTAGTTTGTGAAATACACTAGGGTCAAATTTAACAAAATGAACCATCCATATACTTCTCAGTTTAAGAAACATTACACAACATTTGAAAAGCCCTGTGGCTTTCCTAATTTGTTGCATATTAGATCATTGGGGCAACAAATGATTTCTCTTTAGTTGTGGTTTTTAATACCCTGCATTACTAGTAGCTATGATCCTGGCAGACTAATCTAGAATTTTTTAAAGCTAAATACAAGAACTTAAAATAAGGGAGCCATTCATGTTGCTCTGTTGTTTTTCCCTAAGCATCTTGAACAGTCTCTAGACACTGCTAGTTAAGTTGGCACGGGCTGGAGGGCGGGAAGAGACCCAATTCACTTTCCTGGGATGCTATTACTGACTGGGGAGAGGACGGGCATCCTCTGGTGGTGCTCAGCACTCCTGCCCCTCAGGGTTCTCCTGGCGGGAGGCCCGTGAGCTGGGTGGGCTTGGGGATGACTTGGGAGAGGTGAGCTTACACCTGGGCCGCGTGGAAGGGCTGGCTGAGACACCCTGCCTGCCTCGCGGGGGTCGCGCCACAGTCGGCCCTCAAGGAAGTAGACCCCGGGTACGCTCTCCCCGCGCCGCGAGCTGTGCGCCGGGCCTTCAGGATGCCTGGGTCTGGGCTCGGCCCTCCAGCTCCTCCGCCGGCAGGGTCAGTCCGCCTCCGCTCTCAGGTGCCGGGCTGGCGGATCTGCGGCACGCTCTCGGGACCACGGCGCTGGGTGGGTGGCCGCCTGCGCGCCCCTGGCCGCCGCCGTGGTGACCGCGGGCGTGGCCTAAGCCACGTGACCTACGGCTGTGCGCGCGCCCGAGCTGGGCCACACCTGCGGGGACCCAGGGCCCCGGCTCGGGCGGGCGCGCGGGGGGCAGGAGCGGGGCTGTGAGGATGGAGAGGGGGAAAGTGAAAAAGAAAGCGAGGGGGGGCGAGCCCGAGAGAGAGAGGATTCGGGAAAAGGGGGCGGTGGAGAAAGAGAAGAGGAAAGAGGCGGAGGAGAAAATTAAGGACAAAGAAAAGGAGAAAAGTAAGAGTAAAGGGGAGGAAAAGAGAGAGCGGGAGGCGGAGAAAGGGAAGGAACAGCTCAAGGGGAAAGACGAGAGCGAGAAGAAGGAGAGCAGCAGAGTCTTGGCGAAGCCCCAGCTGGAGCCGCCGGTGAGACGCCGGGCCTCGGACCCTCCCTCTGCCATTGTTGGGCGTTGAGGCCGGGCGCCCGTTACGCCCCGGGCCCCGCGGGAGGGAACCGGGTCTCGTTCGGGGCTTTTCGCCTGGGGATGGAAGGGAAAGTGTCGAGCTTCCAACGACCGGGAGCCGGCCCCTCTCTGCGCCCTCGCCGCTAACCCCGGCCTGCGCCCCCGTCGCCCGGCCGGAGCTGGGGAGGAGGGGGGAGAGCCGGGAAGGGCCCCTCTCCGCCGCCCCCCCAGGCCGGCCCTCGCCGCGCGGCTCTGCCGTCCTCTGTTGAATACGCTCTTCGGCGGAGGGTGCAGGGCTCCGGATTTGGGCCGGCTGTGTTTTTAACCTGTCTGGGCTTTTTCTGTGGCATTGCGGTGACCGCGTCCCTTGCTTCCACACGTCCAGAAGGGCCTCTCCCAGAGGTTTAAAGGGGGGTCTGAGCTGGGCGATACCCGGGAGCCCGCGTACGTGAGCCCAGAGTCAAACCGCAGCGACGGCAGAGCGCGGAGTTGGTGTTGAGCGAGTGCGGAGTGTGTCTTACAGGACGAAAAGCTTCTGGAGGCGGAGGTGGTGATGGCTGCACATTGTGGATGAATGTATTTCATACCACTGAACTGTCTGCTTAGAACTGGTTAAGATGATCCATTTTATGTGTATTTTACCACAATTTTAAGATTGGGAGTGGGGTGGGGGGAAGAAAGAAAAACCAGGCATCATTTGGATCAGCTTAGTGAGCTCTGTACTCCTGAGTTCCTGGGCTCAAAGCTGCTTTCTGGTTCTAAATGTGAATTATTCACGTAGATTTGATTTCTGGTAAAACAGACTGCATAGGTCCACCTGTAGTTAAAGGAACAGCTGACCAGGAACAGTGGTGTTGGGAATCACATTTTGTGTGTGAACTCTTGCTTTACAGTAATCCCAGATTTCCTTAAGAGATTATAAACATGAGGGAGCATGTCTTTTAGACTAAAAAGTAAGCAGAATGTAAAGCATCAGTGCCTGCCGAATTGCTAGATAGGGGGAATTTAGGGGGAACAATGTGGTGGGAAAGGGAGTAGGGAACTGTTTTTTTCCTCACAATATTTAACAGGCTCTAAGAGACCATTATTTTACATACCACTAAGAAAGAAAAAAATAAATGTTTCCAGCTAAAGTAAGACATACCAAGGATTGTAAAATCCTCAGTTCAGAGATTTTAAAATGTGGGGAAAACAATTTCGTGGAATTGATGAAATATTGGGGTAGCCTGAGTAGGGCCATTGGTGGAGATAATGAGGGGGACATAAGCCACACTCTGCAGCCATCTCTTGATGCCACTGCTTTAAAGGATGCAGTTTTAAACCATCCAGTCAAGTCTCCTCTGTACATCAAGTTTCCATCCACTCCCAGAATGACATTATAACATTTAGATGCAGATGAGAGGGAATGGGGAAGGAGGTCGGGGTGGAGATAGGAAACATCTGTGGAAATACCACTTGCTTTAAAAACCATTGAGAACTGACTCTAAAAGCAAACATACTTTTTCTAATTCTGTTATTCTGTAGATAGCCTTCATAAAGCATGCTCTCTACACAAGTCTCTATTAGACCAGAAATTAAGGCACCCTACGTCCACGTAGATCTTATTTAAAAAAAAAACAAAAAACCGTGGGATAAACATTGTAGTGCTGTTTTGGATCACTTTTTTACCTGAAATCCAGTCTAAATCTAATTTCAGCATTTAGTGTTCAAGCAGAAATGTAAAAGATTATTGTTTGAAGACATTTACTAGTGTTTTCTGTGCGTGAGAAACCTCTTTGTAGGCTGTTTGGGAAATAGAATTAACTTTCTGTGAGCAGTTTGGCTGTATTGTTGCTAGTTTATTACTATTTACGTTGAAGTTTGTATCCTAAAAGCCACCGTTCTGAGCACTCTGAACTTTCTTTTTCTTTCTTCATACCAGCCTGACCTTGTTGTCCCTCAGTCATTTGTCATAAAAGTTTCTAAGGCTGGTATGTTGGTGGAATGTTGCTGTCTAAAGCTTATGTCTAGTTCAAAAGGTTTTAACAAGTTTTAAAATAAATGCTCATTTGTGATTGGAACTGGTTTAACAACTTCTATAATCTTAGCTTTTTCATTTAATCATGGTACTTATATTTAAAAGTATAAGAGGGGAACCTTGCCTAGAGCTTTTAATCTAATGATCCAATTGGGAAAACAAGATAGATTAATGAGACCTTGGATGCTTACATGCTGGGCGGCACAGTCAATACTGGAGGCACCATGAGGAACCAAGATTCCAAACAGCAAACTGAATTCTGGTGCAGTCTGCAGTGGACCTGAACTCAAGAAGCAAAGTGAATTTTGAAAATTGGCCCTGTGATCTCTGGCACCTCCCCCAAATCCTGATATATAGAATTTATTTGATTGATTGACCAGGAGTTGGAGGATGGAGAAGGAATATGCAATTAGCATCACATAACTAGTGGCTGGTTTTAAAATATAAACTGATTGGTATAGTTTGTCCTAGATCTATTAAATGCTTTATGAAGTTTTATTCTGGTTTACAATCCCACAAGTATTTTTGTGGCCTACCACAGGCAAGCACACTGCCAGGGACCGGGAAAACAAGGCCCTGATAGCATAGGTTTATTGATTTATCCTTTGTTTCACAGGAGGTAGATAATCATATCCTAGTGTTGGGCCTCGATGGAGCAGGAAAGACCAGTCTTCTCCACTCTCTAGCTTTAAACAGAGTCCAGCACAGCGAGGCACCCACCCAAGGTTTCCATGCAGTGTGCGTCAACACTGAAGACAGCCAGATGGAGTTCCTGGAGAGTAAGCCCTCTTTCTCATTAGTTACAGGACAGCATCCTTTTGTTATACCTTAAGCTGGACATAATATTATCAACACTGGGTCCTTGTGAAAAGTACCACTGGGTCAGCTTTTCCTAGATACTTAGAAAGCATGTGTAGCTTAATACTAGGTGCACTGCAGGGGAAATCACTTCCTGCGCTTTTGATTTTCCCCTTTTTCCAGTGGTGGTGATAAAGGGGGGCTGAGAGGAAGGCTTTATACCCGTCCTGTAACAGCCTACCTCCTCCCTCACTACCCCAAATAAACATGCACTCGAAGTAAATGTAGTGTGCTTCCTTCTCTGGGAATGCAACTACAGACAAACCCCAGACCTCTTGTAGGGCAGCCCAGAAGCCCCCACCCTATGGTAATTCTGCAGTCACCACTGCCCTAAATACTGCTCTTCCCAGAATTTCATCAGATCCTCTTATCTTCTCTTTACACTCTTTTCCTGATGATTTCATCCATCTTCTTGGCATTAAGTACCATCTATATGCTAATGGCTCCCAGATTTATCTGTCCATCCCAAACATATTCAAGGGTCTCCTGACATCTCCACCTCGCTGTCTAATTGGCCTCTCAAACCTAACGTGGACAAAACAAAATGCCTGAGTTATCTTCATAGCTGTTCCTTTCCTTATAATCCACTGGTCAGCACCCATCAAGTTGCTAAAGACAGAAAACCAGAAGTCTCCCCTATTTCCTCCTTCTGTACCCCCACCTCCAGTAAAACACTATGACTTTTTCTACCTCTACAACAAATCTCGAATTCATCAGTTACAGCCTTTCCTGCTACCCTTATTTGAGTTGGAAACTCTATTGTCTCCTACTTAGATTACTGCAATCACCTTTTGAATTTTGCTTTTGCCCAGTTACAAAGAGAAAATAGTGAGCAGAGAAATTGGTAACCCGCTAAGCAAATCTTTAAGAAAAAAGCATTATATTAGGAATAGAAGTTTCAATTTGCCCAGAAGCTATAGAAGAAATTATTATTTTGACCAAATAGGTAGCTAGAAAATTAGTTTCAAAATATAAAAAAAAAGGAAAAGGAGGAAGGAAGGAAAGAAGGGAGGGAGGGAATGGAGGGAGGGAAAGAAGGAAGGGAGGAGGGAGGGAAGGAAGGATCCAACTAGGGGGAGAAATGGACAAATCTATGAGTGGTGTGAGGGATTTCAACATATTTGCCAATTTTTAATAGGATTAAGGAGAGAAAAATCTGCAGATACACACAAAATTTAAACATAATCAACTTCTATCTATTCGACAATATAAAATTGTCTAGTTAGACAATTTTAGCTACATCCAAAAGCTAAAATACGCATTCTTCTCAAACACTCATGGAACATTTACCAAAACTGACCACTTACTGGACCATGCAGCAAGTCTTAACACATTTTTTCAACGAAAAGGCATCACACAAAGCATGTTCTCTGACTACATTGTAGTTAAGTTAGAAGTTAATAACTGAAAGATAATCCCTATATAGGTAAAATGTCACCAAAAAAAAAAAAGAAAAAAAAAAGAGAAACCAAATGTTCATTCTTGTTTAAACTAAATATATTTAAACCATATGAACTAGTTAGAAGATTATACAGCCTTTTAAAAATTCAAAATATTTCAAAGAATGACTAGCTGACTCAATACAAAGAAAAACAAAGGATAAGTAAATAAAGACCCTTTCCCATAGTATGGAAAATGCTTTTATTAAGTTCCTAAAAGAGCGGTCTGCAAACTTTTTTCATAAAAGACCGGATAGTAAATAGTTTAGGCTTTGTGGGCCACATGGTCTGTTGCAAAGACTCCACTCCGTGGTTCTGGTGGGAGAGTAGTCACAGATGATATGGATACAAATCCACATGCCTGTCCTGAAAAAGCTGTATCTGTGCACATGAATCCAGATGTGATATAATGTCTACATGCCATGAAATATTCTTTTTCTTTCAAACATTTAAAAATGTAAAATCCATTCTTTCTTCATGGTTCTGTACAAAAATAGACAGTGGGCCAAGACTGTGGGACATAGTTTGCCAACTCCCATCCTAAGAGAAAAAGAAAAACTAAATTCATTGTGTATATAATATTGTCATTAACCAGAAAGTTTCTACTGAGAATTAACAGAATGAAATAATACAAAGGCACTTTTTTCCTGAGGCAAGTATTAGTGAATGCCCACTGGAACATATTAACTCTCAAAATTAAGAGGAGAAATTAGTTCTGGGATTTTGACAAAGGAATAAAAAAAATTGTGCAAGTGAGGCTACCCGATGCATTCAGTCCATTTAAAGATTACTCTAGAGAAATATGTGCTTTAATCTGCCATCCTGAATTATTTTAGGAGATTATTCCCATTTTTGAGCTGTCGTTGATGGACCCGCAGGGGCCACCACGGCCGCTATGTCTAACAGAGCAGGAGGCGTTCACTGTAGTACCTAGTATTTTATGCTGACCCTTCCTGTTCCAGGCTGGATAAGTCACTTGTGGAGGGTGAGACGTCCACCAGTTCCTCCCCCAGTATCACCTCTCTGGCCATTCTCAGCTGGGTCACTCTAACACAGTGGTATTAGGACACCTGTCTAGGGTTCGGACGTTATGCAAGCGTGCCTTTCCTGCCCCCCTCGGCGGATGCAGCTATGACTTTTTGTATGTCTTCTTTCCCTACTCTTCTTTGCAGTTGGTGGCAGTGAACCTTTCCGTTCCTATTGGGAAATGTACGTGTCCAGGGGAATACTGCTGATCTTTGTGGTGGATTCAGCAGATCACAACAGATTACCTGAAGCCAAGAAATGCCTTCATCAATTAATTGAAACAAACCCAATCATCCCTCTGGTTGTGTTTGCAAACAAACAGGTAAACATCTGTGCACATATAATTTATACTCAGTAGTTTTATTATTAACTCAAGAAATAGAAATGTCTACTTTTAACAAGTAGATATTAAACAATATTCTGTACAATCAGTTCAATTTATACTTATTCAATCTACTGGATTATAAACACCTTGAGAGTAGAGACTTCTGTTCACCTTTGCGTCCCTTATAATACCTTGTATACTGCCTTAGCATAGTAGGAATCTAACAAATATGTGTTAAACTTAATTCAATAAACATTTACTTTTGTTTTCAACAAAGTATTTGCGTCTGCCACGTATAAAGAAATTGTTTTAGATCAGTTTGACAGACCTGAATTTATTTCATACACATGTATTAAAAGTATTAAACATCCATGGAGAAATGGAACCCTGTGTATTGTTGGTGGGAATGTAAAATGGTCTGGCCGCTATGGAAAACAGTATGGCAGTTGCTTAAAAAAATTAAAAATATAATTCTCATATGATCCAGCAGTTGAAAAAAATTGAAAACAGGGACTCAAACATATTTGCACACCATGCTCATAGCAGAATTATCCCTGATGGACTTTTATCATTACGAGGAGTCCCTCTTCCCAGCCGACACCCTCCTCTTACGTATTTCCTCTCCAATGCCATCAGTGAATTAGTAACCTGAGTCATCGTCCACATGCTACTGGACCCATTAACACTGTCACAAAAGCCACTGCAGGCTCTAGGACTGAAGGAATTCAGGAGTCAGACAGGCAGTATATTGGGACGACCGACATCCAGAGAGGTAATCAACTCCAGCCACATGCCAAGTACAAATCAGGAAAAGCCTCATAGGCTCCCAGTCATGGAATCTGATAGGTTCACATTGGTACAAGAAAAAAATAACACAATATTGGATTATTTCCAGAGATTTTAAAAAGATCCCCTAAAGCTTAAGGAGAACACTATCAAACTACTAAAAGCCAATTACAAATGCAGTTTAGGAGTGAAAATGCTTAAACTTTAGGACTTAAAAACTGTAGCTGAAATCTGTGTGCGTATTTAGGAAAGGGAATATCACAGGTCATTTGCATAAGTACTTGTTGTGTGAGAGGCAAAGAAATTTTGACCTCAAGAAGGTTTCGACCTTGCCATGCAGGTTTCTGTCTCATTGTCATCTCTCCGCCTCTCCCTGTGGGTTTCCCTCTCTCTCCATCTTTCTCTCCACCTGGCCTCCCCTCTCAGCTTCCTTTTCCCACCACTTTGTTTTCTAAGTCCACTCCCTCCCTGCTCTTTTCTCTGTCTCCCTTCATCCCTGCAAAATTTGATCCAAATTTTTTTGGTTCAGTAGAAATAATGGTCACCAAAGAAAACTCACAATGGCAAATGCTGTAATCAACAAAACATGATAATGGGCAAAAACCAATGAATGAATGAGTATCTATTAAAAATAAATTTAAAATAATTGATGTTATTGCCTGGCTGGTGTTCTCAGTGGTTGAGAGTTGACCCATGAACCAGAAGGTCACGGTTTGATTCCGGGTCAGGGCACATGTCCAGGTTGCAGGCCTGATCCCCAGTAGGGGCAGCCAATCAATGACTCACATCATTGAGGTTTCTCTCTCTCCCTTACTTTCTCTCTGAAATCAATAAAAACATATTAAAAAATAAAATAATTGATCCTATTAAATGTAATTCTGGGGAAATGAAAATAGAAAAAGTTAGAAGCAACTGACTGTACTGTTTAGAAAATTGATTAAGGTATTATATTGGTTTAACTTCATTCCAAAAATATGTATTTTTTGTGATCACTCATAAACACTGGTTTAATTCTGGTGAAAAATCTTTATATTCAAACAACCAGTAGGGTCATAATAATGGGATCACAATATCCTCTATATTAAAATAAGTGTGGGTCATTGAGAGCAGTAAATGCAAAATAACCAACTTTTTCCTATTCTTTTTTTCATTCTTGGTGAAGGATCTTGAAGCAGCCTATCACATTACAGACATCCACGAAGCTTTGGCCTTATCTGACGTGGGAAATGACAGGACGATGTTCTTGTTTGGGACCCAAGTGACTGAGAATGGCTCAGAGATACCCTCCACCATGCAAGACGCCAAAGACCTGATTGCACACCTGACTGCAGATATGCAGTGACCAGGCCCAGGCCCACTGTGCCACTCACAATCTAAGTGTCACCAGGGAGTGTTGAGTGGCAGGCTTGACGCCAACAGTTTCCACTTTCAAATAAAAAGTAAGCCATTTCCTATTTTCTCAATGCATGGCATATATACAAAGAGAATGTTAATTGATGAAGAGCATGTCTTTATTTAGATTTTGCACTTTAAAAGTATTGGTAACTGTATTTGGGGGAATTTGGAGTTCTGTTGTTGTTTGTTTTAATCCTCACACGAGGAAATTTTTTCCATTGCTTTTCAGAGAGGGCAGAAGAGGGAGAGAGAGAGAGAGATAGGAACATCAATGTGAAAGAGACACATCGATTGGTTGCCTCCTGCATGGGATCGGGCCTGCAACCAAGGTTTGCTGGACTCGAACCCGGGACCCTTCAGTCCACAGGCTGATGCTCTAACCACTGAGCAACTGGCTAGGACAGAATTTGGAGTTTTAAGTTACAAAATTAAAGTGAACATTAGCAAGCGTTTATCCCATTTGTAGTTTTTCAACAACATGAAATTTTTATTCACGTTTTAACACTTCGTACCACTCACAAGTTTTCTCATTTTTCACGTGCCATCTGTTATGGACCTTAGATGTCAACACACTGTCTTGTCCACATCGAATGAAGCTATCTCATTGGTGGAAACCGTGCAGGTCAATCTACGAAAAACTATATAATTGCATGAACCCATAAAGCATTGCAGTTACATTGTATTTTGGTCATTCAAATAGTCTTCGTCTTCAAGTTCCTGGCACTTTCAGAAATGCCTTCTCTCAGAAAAAGGAAGGAAACCAACGAAACTGATACACTTCCGGAAGTATTTAACGATAATTTATCAGATATTCCTAGTGAGATCGAAGATGCGGATGACTGTTTTGACGATTCCTATGAGAGCCTGCAGAGTTTGTGCCGCCCATGGAAAAAGGAGCCAATCTAGATACTTATGTAAATTTTGTTTGGTTCATAGAGGAAAATGTTTTACGCAGTACCATACGTTAAAAAAGTACTAGGAACTTTAATTGTTTAATTGTTTTTGTAAATAAAAATGTTATAATTATTGAAAAACAACACCTAAAGTGCATTATGATCTGTAGTTATGATGATTTAAATAACGTGCAGTTTGCCCAAAAACGTGTAGTCCCTGGCGTATGTCTTAGAGATTTCTATGCGGTACGCAATGTGTTAATAAATTTTTCTCTTTTCAAGTAAAAATCCAGGTGCCTCTCCTTTAAGTATATGTTTAACACTGTAGGGAAAGAAATATTGGGATAGCACAGTGAGAAAAAAGCAAGCAGCCCTGGCTGGTGTGGCTCAGTTGGCTGGGTGTTGTCCCATGCACCAAAAGGTTGCTGGTTCGATTCCTGGTCAGGGCACATACCTAGATTTCGAGTTTGATCCCCAGTCAGGGCGCACATGGGAGGCAACCAATCGATGTTCCTCTCTCATATTAATGTCTCTCTCTTCTTCCTCTCTAAAAATCAATAAAAACATATCCTCTGGTGAGGACAAAAAAAAGTACAAGTATAACCGATATGCTAAGAAATGAGAGAAAATGGAGTCATGTAAACTGCTCAGTTAAAAGCACAAAAGGTGGAAAAGAGTGGAAGACAAAAACAGAAACCAAGAACGGCAAGAAGTAGAAGACAGCAACAGATACAGTAGCTATTAATCCACTTACATTAGTGATCACTAAGAACGCATCCCTCCAAAATAAAATACTTAGGTGTAAATAAGCCTAACAAAATATAGAGCTTTATGTGAGAAAATCTACAAAACTCTGATGAAAGATATCAAAGAACAACAAAATAAATATAAATGGAGAGATAGTCCATGTTTACAGATAGGAAGACTCAGTATTGTCAGCTTGATCTGCAGATTCAATGCAATCCCAATCAAAATCTCAGTAAGTTATTTTGTGGATATTGACAAATTAATTCTCAAGTTTATATAGAGAGGCAAAAGACCCAGAGTAGGCAATGCAGTATTGAAAGAGAAGAACAGAGTTGGAGGACTGACACTACCTGATTCAAGAGGTACGTGTCCCTTAAAGCTACAGTAATTAAGACAATGTAGTTTTGGCAAAAAATAGACAAATAGATCAGTGGAACAGATTAGAACACCCAGAAATAGACCTCCATAAATATAGGCAACTGATTTTTGACAAAGGAGCAAAGGCAATACAATGGAGCTAAGATAGTCTTTTCAACAAATGATGCTGGAACAACTGGACATCCACATGTAGCAACAATGTAAAAGAATCTAGACCCAGACCCTACTACCTTCAAAAAAATACAAAAATTAACTCAAAATGGATCACAGATACGAAACCAAAGGCATGATCCGTGAAAGAAAGAATTAGTAAGCTGGACTTTGTTAAAAGCAAAACTTCCTGCTCTGCAAAAGACAATGTCAAGAGAATGAAAAAACAGGCCACAGATTGGGAAAAAAATATTTGCAAAAGAAACATAAAGTACTGTTACTCAAAATACACAAAGCACTCTGAATAATAAGAACACAACCCAGTTTAAAAATGGATCAAAAACCTTAACAGACATCTCACCAAAGAAGATACACAGATGGCAAATAAGTGAAAAGATGCTTCACATCATATGTCATCAGGGAAATGCAAATTAAAACGAGATACCACCACATACCTATTAGAATGGCTAAAGTCCAGAACACATAACACCAGATGCTGACGATGTGGGAATGCAAAATGGTACGGTCACTTTGAAAGACAGTTTGGCAGTTTTTCACATAATTAAACATACTCTTACCCTGCAATGGAGCTATCTTGCTGCTTGGCATTTACCCACAGGAGCTGAAAACTTATGTCCACATACATATCTTCACAAGGATGTTTATAGCATCTTTATTCATAACTACCCAAACCTGGAAGAAACCAAGTTGTCCTTCAGTAGATAAGTGGATAAATCCAGACAATGGAATATTATTCGATGCTAAAAAAGAAATGAGCTATCAAGTCATGAAAAGACATGGAGGAAACTTGAATGCATATTACTAAGTGAAAGAAGCCTATCTAAAAAGGCTACATACGACATGATTCCAACTACATGACATTTTAGAAAAGGCAAAAGTGTGGAGACAATAAAAGATCAGTGGTTGCCAGGGGCTAGGTGGGTGAGGGAAGGATGCATAGGTGGAACACGCAGGACTTTTAGGACAGTGAAATACTCTGTTTTACACTATACTGGTGGGTACATGTCATTACACATTTGTCCAAACCCATGGAATGCACAACACCAAGTGTGAGCCTGAATGCTAACTACAAACTTTGGGTGATCGTGACGTGTCATTGCAGGTTCACCGACTGTAATAAATGTACCACTCTGGTGGAGGATGTTGGTAATGAGGGAGGCTATGTGTGATCGGGGGTGCACGGCAAATCTCTGTAGATTCTGCTTAATTTTATTGTGAACCTAAAACTGCTCTTTAAAAGTCTATTTAAAAGACTAAGAAAACTATTCACTGAAAAATAAAAAAAGATTTGCAAAGAGGATTTGTCCTGCAAATTCTTCCCTTTAAAATTTGGAATCTGTAGCAAAATAACAAGCCAAATTTGGTGAAGACAGCCCCTCCCATTGTTAGCATTCAGCCTTCTCTATCACACTTTGGGTCTAAATGGAACATAATTGAACTTGGGTGTGCAGGTGCCAAATGACTCCTGATTGCCCCCTGAGAGACAAGCTTTCTCTCGGTCAGAGCCACAGGTTGATGGTTAACAGAATGACGTCACAACAGCCATTTGGGTATCCGATGTCAGACCTTCAGCCTGGCCCGTGGCGACCGGGTCACACAATGACTCAGGCTGGTCAGAGGCCCTGGACGGTCAGCCTCTGCCCCACGGATGGCAGGACCTGGGCGCTGGGTAAATTTCTTAACCATCTTGTGTCTTACTCATCTTCACTCTGGAAAACGACTCAATCAAACGTCGACTATTCCCAGCCCTGAACTCTGGTTCCATGAGGTATCTTTTTATGATGTTTTCTAGGGTGGTCGGGGAATACGTAAGTTCCTAGGTGCCTCTTTCAAAGATGATGCCAAAGCGCTTGGATCGAAATGATCTCTCTGTTCTTCCTCGGTTGGCCTTGCTTTTCTCACATTTTGATTTTAGATTCTGCATTTTGGCAATAAACGTCATGGCTGGAGTTTTCCCTTCAGTGAGCTATCATCGAATGCCAGCGTGGTGGTCACTGCTGATGCTGGGATGATTAAAGCAAAGACTTGAGATGCTCCCAGGCTGTCGAGGGAGGTACGTGTCCCAGGGGTTTCTAATGGAAAGTCAGGTGGGAGTGCTGTCAAAGAGGCTATCCGGCTGGCGGTCTTCCCAACAGATCTCATGGGGGTGGCATTCATTACCGTGGAGAGCTTACCACAATCTGGCATCTGTTGCCAGCCTTCCCGGCTCAGAAACCATAGGTTTAGTTAGCACACTAAGAGTAGATCTGTCTTTTCACTTACTCATTTAGTTAACATTTATTGAGCACCAACTATGTGCCAGAAGATGTGTCAGAATGTTCTCTCAGTTAAAAATGATGGAAATTCAAGTTAGATTTTTGTATGTCAAGAAAAGGGAAGATTTGAGGGGCTCATTATACTGGGAAACTTGGGCATGGGTGGTTTCCGAGGTTCAAAGCTAACAAAGCAAAGCTTTCTCTCCATCTCTTGGCCCTGCTAACCTCTACTTGGCTTCAGTCTCAGATTCCCTGGGCAAGGGACTGCTGTCAGCACCAAGCCTACAACACTGGTACATAGCACATGATCCCAGAATAAGATGGACCCTCCCCTTCTAACGCAGCCATCCCGCAGATCTCTCGGAGGGGCACTGATTCCTCTGCCAGGGTCTCATATTCGTCCATATAATCCCTGAGGTCTGGTCGTCTTGTCCGGACCAGCCCTGGGCAGATGTGAACGGGGGAGAGGTGGGCTCCAGGTGCAGGAAGGAGTGAAATGGGAAACTTCTTGACATGTTAGAGAGGAACAAGGCGGCTGGAATGCACCCAGTAAGGGCAGAGCAGCCCCCAGCAGGGGAGAGGCAAGGCCTAGGTCTCGCAGAAGGCACCTTATGTTGCAAAGCCTGGGATTTATTCTAAGCCCTTTGGAGTGTCCTGACTGGAGGTCCGCCAAGTCAGAACACCAGCTGGGAAGGGACTGCAGAATCCAGAGAGGAACCGGCGCTCTGGACTGTCAATCTCAGCATCCCCTCGGAGCCTGTGAAGAGCCTGGGCCAGGAAACCTCCCAGAGACCTGGCTCGGCCGAGGGGCTCGGTAACGTTCTGCACCGGGGCCTCGACAGCCCAGAGCCACCGAAAGTCCTCGCGCTGGCACAAGGAGCAGCAGCCGGGCCGGAGCGCGCCGCGCCTCGGGCTTCTCTCCGCGGCCGGGCGCGCTTGTGAGCCCGGAGCGCGTCACGTCGCCTCGGCAACCGGAGAACCCCCGGGGCGGGGCACAGGGCCAGGCGCCGCCTCTGTGTCGACTGCGGGGCTGGAAGGGGCGGGGCGGTCCCTCACCCGCCCCGTGGTGCGGGAGCCAGCGGCGACCCAGCTGGGGCGGCCGGAGCTCCCCGGGCCCCATGAAGAACCAGGAGTTTGCGGGTTCATCCGAGCTGTCCGACGGCCACGATACAGCAGAAATATCAGCGGGCTCGGACGCCCTCCCGAGGCCCCCGGCACACAAGGTGCCCGATGCGCCCGCCGAGCCCGAGGAAGCCAAGGAGCAGGGCGGGCGAGAGGCGCCCCAGAAACCCTATGAGCCGTACCTGCTCTCCGACCACTCCACGCCCTACAGGCCCTACAGGCCCCACAGGCCCTACAAGCCCTACAAGCCCTACGAGCCCTACGAGCCCTATGAGCCCTGCGAGCCCTACGAGCCCTTTGAGCCCTACAAGCCCTACGAGCCCTACGAGCCCTTTGAGCCCCGCTCCCTGCTTGTTCCCTGGGAGCCGCACGAACCCTACGAACCCTATGAGTCCTTCGAGTCCTGCGTGCCCCGTGCGCCCCAGGAGCCCCGTGAACCCTACGAGCCCTACGAGCCCTATGAGCCCTACGAGCCCTACCAGTCCTACGAGTCCTACGAGCTCCAGGAGCCCCAGAAGCCCCATGCTCCCCTTGAGCCCCGCAAGCTCCACCCGCCCTGTAAGACCCAGGGGACCCAAGTTCCCCATGAGCCCCGCAAGGCCCACAAAGCTGAGCTGCCTCACAGCACCGCCGTGGTGATCACCCCAACTCAGATGACTGGATTGCAGCCACGGATTCCCTCGCCTTCCCTGAGCGGTAGGTGTTGGGACCTCACCTAAAACTGGGGGTCCCAGTGTGAAGGTTTTGCACGCTCGCTTTGTGTTAAAGGCGGAGCACTCTTGTGCCACCCACCTGCTGCTCTGCAGTCACCTACTTTGGGGCCTGAAGGGAAACTGAGACCCTAGTAGTGAGAGTAACTGAGTCTCTTCACTCTCTCTGATGACCTAACTGTCCCTGATTATCCAATGTCACTTCCTTTTGAAGCCCTTGTTTTTAAAAATATGTTTTTATTGACTTCAGAGAGAAGAAGGGAGAGAGAGAGAGAGAGAGAGAGAGAGAGAGAGAGAGAGAGAGAGAGAGAGAGAGAAACATCAATGATGAGAGTCATCCATCCCCGGCCTCCCGCTCGCCCCCCACTGGGTATGAGCCTGCGACCTTGGCATGTGCCCTGCCGGGGAAGCCCACCGTGACCTCCAGGTTTATGGGTCAAAACTCAACCACTGAGCCGCACGGGGCTGGGCTTGGAGCCCTTCTTAATTCTTCTCTGCAGTTAGTTATTGCCTTCCTCTGGGTTGCCACTCTGTGACAGCACTTACGATTTTGTGTTTCATCATTATCTTTCTCCCCAGCTAAAGGGAGGGATTGTTGAAGGGAGAATATTGTCAGTGTTTGGCACATGGTGATACTCAAGAAATGCTATTATATTGTTAAAGTTGTAGTAACAAAATACTCACTGAGCAAGTATTCAAAGGGCACGTTTAGCAAGTCCTCACCAAGTTCACAGGGTAGCAGGGCTGGTGGGACCTGGGTATGAACATCCTTTGCTCTGATCACACAGGCTCACTTCTGACCTCTCATGGATGACCCCGCCCAAAACAGTTCTCTGTCCACATGGGACTTCCAGGCCCTTGGTTGGCCATTTTAAAAACCTCATATTCTCCTTGACTCTTCTTTATCAGCCATGATTCTACGGTCTCGTTCCAGTAGCACGCTCAGTCTACCACCCCACTGGCTCTTTGGCTAACCACTATACCCCCATCAGAACCCCAACCCTGGTTAAACCCAACCACGCACCATCTGCCTGCACCTGAGCAGGCGACTATTGCCGTGCAAAACCCACAGTCACACCGCGCACTTCCATCTCAGTTTCAGGACCACGAGCCTCAAGTGGCCACTTGGCACTGCCCAGCAAGCCCTTTGTTCACCTCCTCCAACCGTCACACCTTTGACCCCCAAATAGCTCACGATTTTGCCTCACACTTGATTGAGAAAATAGAAGCAGTCAGTCACAAACTCCCTAATTTTCTCACCACCCATACATTGCCTTATCTGAATCAGCACCCATGGCTTCTGCAGGGAAGAATGATGCCTCTTTCTATGAAAAGCGAGGTGCTCCACTTATGCTTTTCACCCATCTCCTGAAGAACTGTGTTCCTGCAGTTCTTCTCTCTCCTATGGCGTCATCTCTCCCTTTTTAGTCAACCTGTCCCCATGTCTTCTTCAGACCCCTCCTCTCCCACTATTTGTTCTCCTTCACTGCAGAAGTTGTCACAAGAGTTGTCTATAATCACTGGCTACATTTTCCCATCTATCATCCTCTCAACCCACCTAGTTAGGCTTCTTACCCGTCCACGCCACTGAATTGTTCTAGTGGACTGCCTTTCTCTCCAACACCAACCCTGTCATCACGTATGGAGATTTCACCACCCATATGGATGATCCACTTGGCTTCTCAGTTCCTTGGCCTCCTCACTGTGAATGATCTTGTCCTTCACTCCATCGTGGGCACCCCCGGCCCTAGTCTTTGATAATGTTAATTGTACCATTTCTAAAATCTTTATTTTAAACACTCTATCCATGTCCTATATTTCCACCTCACTCTTTCCTGTACCCCCTCTATCAGTTCTTCAGCCTCAAAAGACCTCTAACTCACTGAGGCTATTAACCTTTCATTATATATCACCACCTTCTGTCCTTCTGTCTCTCCTCACTCACTCTATAGTCCATGGTCCACCAATGGAATTACTCCTTTGCAAACATCCTTAACTCCCTTGCCTCTCCCTCTATTTTTCTTGCCAATTCTTGTCTGCACTTGAAAAAACAGATGATGACAACAGAAAAACAAACATCTATTCTGGCTGATCTTTAAACTCATGATCTGGAACTTGAAGTGGGCACTCAGTGCTCTCAGTGCTGCTTTGCAAACATACTGCATGTCCCTAGTCAACACATTTTCCAACACAGAAGCTACCAAACTACCAGTATCTATCTATGTACTCTACCTTTTCTCCTGTTAATAATGGATGGACTGTCTTTATTCCTATTAAAGGGCAATCTCCCAACCTATATGCTGGATCTCATCCCATCCAACTTTAAGCTGTTTTCTTCTAAAACCAGCCCCCTCTCTCCTGCATTATTTTCTTCTTCTCTTTACTGGATCTTTCCCATCATCAGCACATGAACATGCAGCAATAACTCCTATTTTAAAACAAACAGACAGACAGACAGAAACCCTTCCCTTAACCCCATGCACCCCTCCAAGTCCCACTTCTGTTTATCTGCTCCTCTTTAGAGACAAATTCCTCAAAGTAGTTGTCCAATAAGTCATTATCGCCATATCCTCTCTTCCCATTCTCTTGAGAACACCCTGAAGCTTTCATCTCTACTTAGCCAAGTTGCTCCTGTTAAGGTCATAATGACCTCTGCCTTGCCAAGTTCAAAGGTTAATTCTTCATCTTTATCTAATTCACTTGACACACATCCCCTCTTTCTTGGAAGTCTTTCTTTAGTTGACTCCCGCTTTCAGTGTCATCCAACCTCATTTACTGTTCCTAGCTCTGTTTCCTTTGCTGGATCCCACTTCTATTCCCAACCTCTAGGCTGAAGTGAGTGATGGGTCCATTTTCTTAGATTCTTTAGAACTTTCCTCGTTCCCTGAGTGATGTTATCAGTTCCTTGGCTTTAATTTTACGCGGTTGAGTTCCCAAATTATCTCTAGACTCAACTTCTTCCTTAAGCTCCAGAGTTTTATAACCAATTGTTTAACATACCTAACTGAATATCTAGTAGGCATGTAAAATTTAATGTGGCCATATATGAACTCTTATTTCCACACCCAAACTTGTCCTTCGCCTATTGTTCCCCATTTCAGCAATGTCACCCCCATTCATTCATCCAGGTGCTCAGGTCAAAAGCCTTAAGTCATTCTTTTTTTTTTTTTTTTAATGTCTTTCTTGATTTCAGAGAGAGGAAAGGAGAGGGAGAGAGAGAGATAGAAACATCAATGATGAGACAGTCATTGATCAGCTGGGGCCCGCAACCCGGGAATGTGCCCTGACTGGGAATTGAACCCCAATCGCTTGGATCCTAGGTCGATCCTCAACCGCTGAGCCACCCCCAGCCGGGCTTGAAGTCATTCTTGACACCTGTTTTACTCTTACACCCTGCCTTCAAATCATTAGCAAACCTTAATTTTGAAATATATCATGACTATGGCCATGTCTTAACATCTTAAACCTTTATCATCTTTTTTGGCCACTATCTTTTGCTTGGTCCACTGCAATAGCTTCTACTCTTGCCCCATTCTCCCTCCACCTTCCCACCCTAGTTTATTGTTTGTATAGTGGTCACAGGAATCCCTTAGAACATAAACTATATGCAACTCTCTTGCTCTCAACTCTCCAGAGTTTATACTCTAAAATTCTTAGCAGGCCCCACATGATCTGGCCTCTGCCTGCCTTCCCAACCTCATTTCCCATAGCTCTTCCCACCATCACTGCTCTTCAGCTGTGTGGGCCTTCTTGCTTCCCCCTCATGATGATTTTACTTGATTTTCCTCTGCCAGGAAGGACACTCTTCCCTGAAATGTTTGTCACCTCCTTACAAAGGTATACCAGATCACTCTGCTCATTTTCTTTAAAGCACTTATCTAGCTATTTGTCTCTATTTATACCTTTATTTGTTTACTATTTACATCAAGCTCTCAGAGGGTAGAACTTTTGTCTTTCCCACTGTTTCATTCTCAGTGCCTCAAGTGGTACCTGGAACAGTCAAGACTTAGCAATTGTTGAATGAAAGATCTCTTCATTCAGCCTGTGTTTCCAAATCCCATGGTTCCTCCTCTGTCGTTAGGGTTGCTAAGATTAAATGCATTACTACCTGTAAAGCATTTAGAAGAGGCTGGGGTACACCGCAAGTGCTCAAATGTTAGCCGTTAGTAGTAGTAGTGTTAGTATTGTTATCTTATTTGACCTCTTGGCAGCGTTTAATACAATGGACCACTTCCTCCTTGAGACACATGCCTGTTTCTCGTGGCCTCTATGACACCACAATCTCCCAGGTTATCGCTGATCTGACTGGTTGTTTCTTCTCTCATTTACTGAGCCCTCTCCGTTATCCTGAACTCTAAAGGGCTGAATCCTGATGCCTATTCCTTTTTATTTCCACTTTTCCACCTTAGGTGGTCATATCTACAATCATGGCTTTAAATAGCATGTTTATGCTGCTGCTCTGTAAATTTATATATCTCAGTTCTACTCTTGCTCCTGAGTCCTACACTTATAAATTCAACTGCCTATTGGACATCTCCATTTGGATATATCAAAGGCATCTCAAATGTAATGTATTTTGAGGCAGAAGTCTTGATTTTCCTCCTATTATTGTTTTCCCTTTCATTCTTCCAACTAGATGCTTGCAAAAAATGGTATCCAATTGCTTAAGCCAAAAGAAAAAAAAAATCTATTTCTCCCTAACTTCTCTCTCTTTACCTTCAAATCTGATTCATCCAATGCAAGTTCTGTTCATTTTCTCTCTAGAACATTTTCTGAATTCATTCATTTCCACTGCTAACCTCGCACCCCAATTGTGGTCGTTTCTCCCCTGGATTTCTACATTAGCTTCCTGAGTAGTCTCCCTGCTTCTGCTCTTGTCTCCTACAATCTCTTTGCTACTGTAGCCAGAGTGGGTATTTTAAAAACGGAATCAGATCACATCTTTCACTTACTACATAGTCCTTCCTGTGGTTTCCCATTGCTCTTACCAAACTTCCCATTCCCAAACTTTTTTCAGAGGTCTCTAGCATGCCACAGGCTCTCTGACCTCACCTCCTACCAGCCTCCCTTCTGCTCACTCTGCCCCAGTCAAAAGTGGCTTCTTTTTCTATTCCTCTAAAAAGCCAATCTGTTTTTTGCCCCTGCTTCACAATCAACATGTATGGTTTCCTCTCCCTAGATGCATATTGTTTGCCCAGCACCATCTCATAGTTGACTCCTCAGCCCACAGTTTTAAAAAGTGGGCAAGCCTACCATTTCGAGGGCCTTCCCTGTCCTGCTGCCTAAAGTGGGCTCCCTGGAGTAGCTTGATGATGAGACTCTCTCTAAAATGTTTTCAGGTTCTGTTTTAGAAAACACCACTTTAAAGCTTCCTATCTTCTCTATTTGTCTTCCAGATTTTTCTTGTTAAAAATTCCAATAAGTCTTCATGTTTATTCCCTCAGTAAAGCTCAAATAAGCATCAAGCATATTTATATAATATTTACATAAAATAGTGTGAACATTAAGCAATATTTGGTCAGCATGTGACCATACCTCTGCTCACTCAATAAAGATTTTTCCCCCAATGAAAGATTCCTGAGCATCTACTAAGGAAGGCACTCTTCTGTGTCCTGTGGGGTGTAATGATGACTGAGACATGAAAGTTCGGTTGTGTGCAAATTTTTAAAATTTATATTATAAAATAGGTGCCGTCATTCTATCACCTTACTAATGTATCATCACCTAATCACTGTCACTATTAAACTTTATTGAGTACTTACTATGTTCAGGTTGTAAGCCCTGAGCTGTCGATGAGTAAGACATGGATCCCACCTTTGGAGGACTGTCAGTGTGGTTGGGCAGCCTGAACACTTACTTCCATAGCAACAACACATCCATAGCATCAAAGTAAAGTTGACTGAGTATCTTATACAACATCCACTTCATTTTTCTGGCACTACTACCTTTTTTAAAGAGAAGGAAGGCTAAGAAAAAAAATGTCCTAAAGTGCTCATTAAGCTACTTATCTAAAATAAACTGAAATAGAGTCTAAACATTTAATCTCAAGTATACAAAACCCAGAGCATTTAATCTGGATTTACAAGGAATGAAGGAAGTGATTTAAAAGAAACAGAATCTCAGGCAAGTGTGGGAGTATGGAAGGAAATCATATTGAGTGAAAAATTTTTTAACTTAAAAACTTTTTGAAATCTGTAAGCCACTCACATGATTAAAGAGCCAAAACAATATTAAAAGACCACAAGGAAATGTCTCACTCCCCACCCTGTCCCCTCTTTCAAGGGGGACACGTTTATTAACAGGTAACCACGTTTATTAGTTTCAATGTATCTTTATATAAATACACGAAAATACTGTACAAACCTGTCTGTGTGTTCCCCCTTTCTTACTCAAAGGGTAGCATATGCTATACTGTTCTTTTCACTTGACAGTATGTCTTATACATATAGATTCACTTGACAGTATGTCAGATACATACAGTTTCCTCCTTTTAAGAAGCACAGCTGCTCTCATGTTCCATTACACAGCTGTGCCACTACTAATTTAACACCTCTTAGTTCCTTTCAGGGTGCTCTGTTACAAGCAATGCTGCAGTAGATAAACCTGCACATCATGTCATTTAGTGGACCTGCTGGTATCTCCGTAGAGTAAATTTCCAGGAGTGGGATTACTGGAGGGTACAGGCATGTGTAACTTCAATTTAGCAAGACTGTCCTCTTTGGGAGTTGATTCACTTTGCACACCTACTGGCAACGGAAGTTTCTATATCTCCTCAGCCTCACCGTTGGGGGGTGTGTTCCAACTTCTGGCTTTTTGAAACTCAGAGATGAAAAACTAGTAGCACATTAATTAAGTTTTAATTTGTATTTATCTTATTTTATGAGTGATATTAAGCATCATTTTTTTTGGTATATATATTTTCATGCCTTTTGCCTATTTTCCTTGCTAGTGTCTCCTCTTGTATACAGGGAGGTGGGCCCTTTGTCTGGGATATGTATGACTGTATTTTTTTTTTACTTTGTTGGCAGTCTCTTTGTCTTTGCTTATCTTTTTTTCCTGAAATAAACACACTTTATAGTAAAAATTATCAATCCTTTTTTTCATGGCTTCTGTATCGAATCATCATACAGGCCTTTTTCTGCTTCTAGGTTACAAGGGAACTCACCGATGTGTTTTCTTTCATAGCCTTACTTAAACATTTAAATCTTTGATTCATTTGGAATTTCTTCTGGGTGTGGTGTGAGTTATAAACCCAGTTCTTAGTGGCTGCTGAGACACAGGTGAGATCGGGTGAGAATGAACATGAAAAATAGATATGAAACTAGGGGAAAAAGTCACAAAAGTGCAGACTTAGGGGTGTGAGAGGACCTTAATAGTTAGCTTGGGTGTGTGATAGTTTTGAGCTCTAGATTGCGTGGAAGTACGTTGGTGGTTGTTTAGTCAGATGGAAGGAGCTGCGCCTCGCTGGGAGAGGAGAGAGGGAGAAAGAACGGTAGTGTCAGACCTTGATATGTCAGAGCTTCATATGTCACATCAAAGAACGTCCCAAGGCTTGTTTTCACAGTCACACCAAATTTAGAGCTGGACTGCCTTAAGACCAGTCTGCAGCACAATAGCACACCTAAAACAAGCATGAAGTCTACTTCAGAAAGTCTTGAAGTATGTTCAAAGAAATTATCCACCGAATGAATGTAGAACAAAACCTGCTAAAATGTTCCTGAGACATTGTTCTTCCCACGTCCCTGCGGCAGTGACAGCAACTCCCCGCAGAGGCCTTTTCATTTCTCTGCCTGTCCCAGCCCCACTCCTCCTGCGCCCTTAGGATGTGTTCTGAGGTGCTCCCTGCCTTCTCCTTGGATATCGCTGGTACCCCATTCGGACTAGAGGCTGAGCGGCTAAACGTGGGCTCCTTAGGAGGCAGGGTAGAGGGCAAGGTGGAGAATAGCTGTACTCTGCTATTCATTCATATCATGTTACAAATGCTTTATTCTATGTGCCATGGATCTTCCAGGGCAGGAGAGCCTGGGGACCAACGGCCTTTGAGTCGTGCATTCCCCCAGCAGATGGCAGCCTTCTCCATCAGATGACTTGGAGCACGGACCTGATCAGCCCATTTGCTAGCTCAAGAAGGCGACATGGTTTATGAGCTATGGAATAAAGTACAAACATTTAAAGGGCGTGGTGGGACACACACAAGTACAGACCAATGTCGCTGATGAGTACAGACGCAAACACCCTCAACACACTACTAGCAGATCGAATGTAATGAACAAACAACACATTAAAAAAGAACACATCACTATCAAGTGGGCTCATTCCAGGGCACAAGGACAGTTCAACATATGCAACTCGATCAATGTCATATGCCACATTAACAAAACAAAGGGTAAAAATAATATGACTTATTAAGAGATGCAGAAAAAGCATTTGATAAGAAACAGCATCCACTTATGATTAAAATGCTCAATAAAATGAGTACAGAAGGAAAGTACCTCAACATAACAAAGGCCACATATGACAAACCCTCGGCTAATGTCATACTCGGTGGTGAAATCTGAAAGCTTTTCCTCTGAGATTAGGAACAAGACAAGGATGCCCACTCTCACCGCTCTCATTCAACATAGTTCTGGAAGTCCTCGCCAGAGCAAACAGGCAAGAGAAAGAAACAAAAGGCATCCAAATTGGCAATGAAGAAGTAAAAGTATCACTTTTTGCGGGTGACATGATTCTTTATATAGAAAACTCTAAAGACTCCACCAATAAAACTATTAGAAACAATAAGCAAATACAGTCAAGTTGTAGGAAACAAAATCAGTATACAAATGTCTACTGCATTCCTATATACTAACAATAAAATTTCATCTTTCATGGATGACAGCGAGACTGGGCATTTTCGTAGACAACACTCCCCTTTTCCTTAGGCCTGGGTCTGTTTAGACTTAAAAAGTGGAGTAATAGAAAATATCCGAATTCAAAAATTCCACTTCTTCCCCCCCCCCAACACCATTTATCCCCTCTAGGCCCTCTTGCACCTCCCCTGCCTCCCCCCCCGCCCCCATCAATCACCAGCCTGTTATCCATGTCTATGAGTTCTCTCTCTCTCTCTCTCTCTCTCTCTCTCTCTCTCTCTCTTTTATTTTTTGGCTCATTCTATCTCCCACTTCCCACCCTTCGCCCCGGCTGTCTACCTGCTTCCTATCTGTGTGTCTATCTCTATTTTGCTTTGTAGTTCAGTTTGTTCATTAGATTCCACATATGAGTGAAATCATATGGTACTTGTCTTTCTCTGACTGGCTTATTTCACTTAGCATATTGCTCCCCACGTCCATCCATGCTGCTGCTGCTGCCAAAAAAAAAAAAGGTTGTGGTACATTTACACAGTAGAACACTACTCTGCCATAAAAAGGAGGAAAATTGTATCCATTTACTTCTTTTTAAAGTTCATAGCCTATCGCCTTCTAGGCTGTAAACTCCTTGAGAGGAGAGACCACATGTCACTCATTTTTATTCCCTCAACACTTGACACCACGTTGCACGTAGTAGAAGCCCAAACAGTACTTAGCTGCTGTGTTTCCTACGTGTTCTATTGAAGCCATTGATACACTGAAGTTGTAACTAATAATTCTAACTACCATTCATCTACTCTCTGCATCTACTATATGGGAGGTGCTCCACATAGATGCCACTGATCTTTACACAGGCCTACCCATGAGCCTCCTCTCTGAGAAGGGGAAGAGAGGCTCAGAGAAGTTAAGCAATTTGCCCAAGGTTGTACAGCTGGCTGAGTAACTTAACAACACTGGGGTTTGAGCCATGTCTGTTTGATGCTGGAGTGCACCCACTTTCTTTTACCCAAAACACTCCAGACTGTAGAAAATGTTATTTCAGAACTCTCAGATGCAATTAAAAGCTCCCAGGTGGAAACCATCTAGAACAGTCTGTCATTATGAGGCCTGTTAGAATAAGTATTTGCATAACTTGGCCTGTATGATTTCATACATTTTCCTACATTAAAAAAAAACCACCCAAGCCACCTTCTAGACATGGTTTTTAATTTGCTTGAACATATATTCTGTTTGGGATGTTTCAGGTGTATCCAGTTTTCTGTTGCTAAAGATACTGCAATGAACATTTTTGTGCATAAATCTTTGTCCACACTTGACATTATTTCTTTAGGGCACATTTTTAGTAGAATTGGATTAAGGAATATAAGCTAACTCATTCTGCCAAATTATTTTTTATGAAGTGTACTAATTTAAATTTCCATCTGCTCTACACAAGAATACTCACCTTGTCTTATCCTTACAGCATCATTATCCTTTGCAAAAAAATGTGCTAATTTGATAGTTTAAAAAAATACCTCATTTTTTATTTGCATTGTTTTGATTACAAGCAAGTTTGAACTTTCTTATGTTTATTAGCCCTTTACATGTCTTTATATAAGAATTTAATTTTTTCCTTTGTCCACCAACTTTTAACATTTATCTTAGTGTTTTTCTTATTTATCTATACTTTAATGCTCTTCAAATATTAAGACTGGTAAGCCTTTATCATATTTGTTGCCTAATATTTCTCTAAATTTTTATTTCCTTTTCAAGTCTTAATTTTTGACATACAGAAGTTTTAAGTTTTAAATATTTTAGTCTATTCATATTTTTCCTCTATGTCTTTTGTCACCTTTAACTCAGATTAAAATCCAGTGATTAAGCAGGTATTCTCTTATTTTTGCTCTAATTCAACTTTTACAAAAATATTTAACTCCTCAATTGTAGTTTATTAGCAGTTGTGGTTTATTTTGTGGTTTATATGGTGTGTCATATTTAATTTGGCCATTTCCCTAAATAGTTATTTTTTTCCTAGCTCCTTTCTCTATTGATTTGTGATACTATCTTTATATCTTTGATTCTTACTGAATCTAATTTTTGCTTTTACTTTTCTTTTTTGCAGAACCTATTCCCGATGAGTTTGTAAGGAAATGGTAAGACTATAGTTACAGTACTATTCTTCCAGACTTCAGTTAGTGGGCCAGCCTGGCTGGATGGGGCAAACTCAATCAGGGGTATTCGAAGTCAAAGCCTAACTTGGGGGTTTTGAGAGGATTCCTGTGCTTTCCCTTTGTCATAAAGGCCTTTTCTAATGACAAGTCCTGTGCGAAATGGAAAGTAGAAGAAGAAAGTGATTGAGAAGTGAGAACGGGGAAGAATATTGAGATATAGGGGAACTCTCCTTCTATTCAGTGTTTCACTTGTTTGCTAAATACTAGGTGTTACACACTAGGTCTGAACGTTTGAGGGACTTGGGATTCTGCATTGGCAATTTCCTGTCATAGATTTTGTGAAGCTCCAGGTCAATGTATGCCACTCCGCCTAACCTCTAATTCAAGTACAATAATGAAATTTCAAGAAAACGTCCTCTATTTTAAAAATGTGTGTGTGTGTGTGTGTGTGTGTGTGTGCAGGCAACATACAAAATAGATGCCTTTTGAAAACAGATGTGTGCTCCTGGTTTGGCTAAGATGTAGTTGTAAAAGGTGTCAGAATGGAATCATTAAAGAGAAATACCAAGGGTTCGTACCAATGGTTCATATAGATGAGAAATAAATAATACCAGATTTTATTTATTTATTTTTAAAATATATCTTTATTGATTTCAGAGAGAGGAAAGGAGAGGGAGAGAGAGAGAGAAACATCAATGATGAGAGAGTCACTGATCAGCTGCCTCCTGCACGCCCCCGACTGGGGATCGAGCCCGCAACCCGGGCATGTGCCCTGACCGGTAATCAAACCCTGATCTCCTGGATCCTAGGTCAACGCTCAACCACTGAGCCAGGCCCGGCTGGGCCAGATTTTATTTTTTATCTTTTAATAAGAGGGTTAAACCATTCATATTTATTGTTATTATTTAGACTTATTTTGTATTTTCTATGTATTACGCTTTCTAGTTGTTGTTTTTTCTCACCTCTTCTAGGCAGTAAATACTACTTTATTTTTGTGAAATGCTTTGCAGTTAAAAAAAAAATTGTTTTTCTCACAAGAATCTTGAGAAGTCAATTAAGCAGATATAATCAACTAGGTTTTACTGAGAGAAAATGAAATTGAGAGAAATCGTGTCACTTTCCCAAGGTTGCATGGTGGCTGAGTAGAAGAGCTGGTAGAACTAATATTACCGAGTGTCACCTACCGAGTGTCCACTTAAAATACCACATTACTCAAATAATGTTTGCTGAGTGAGCAAACTCCTATGGCTACACGGTCAGCGAAATAATTTACCTAGTAAGTGTTTATACTTAAAAAAAAAAAAAAAGAGAGAGAGATAGACTATTTAGAGAGTGTTTTTTACACGTTTTTGTTGGTGTTATTATTTTGATTGTGATTATTTTACTGCTTCTTGCTTTTGCTTCGTTGGCTAACTTGGTTTGACTCAATGAGGAAATGGTGCTATCTCCATTACCTGTCCCTGTTCCCATTCTCTAAAACATTTTATTTAAAGAAGTGTGCCGCGGCCCGGCCAGTGTAGCTCAGGGGTTGAGCATCGACTTATGATCCAGGAGATCGGGGTTCGATTCCCGGTCAGGGCACATGCCAGGCTCAATCCCCAGTACAGGGCGTGCAGGAGGCAGCCGATCAATGGCTCTCTCATCATAGATGCTTCTCTCTCTCTCCCTCTCCCTTCCTCTCTCTGAAATCAATAAAGATTTTTTTTTTTTTAAGAAGTGCGCTGTGCCTGATTGTTATGAATCCCAGCGTTAGGACTGGAATAATAATCTCTTAGGTGAAAATAATTCTTGGACCAAGTGTTCCTTGTCCCCAAGATTGATTGGTGCTACTACCACATGGCCTCAGGGGAAACGTTCCGCTGTTAATACTGTGGCCTGGTTGTGTGCATAGAATTCCCACTTGCACTCCTCTCCGAGCACAGCTAAGGCAAGGTGTTAAGGAGCAAATAAGTCATTACTAAAGGCCAAGGGACAATGCAAGTGAACTAAACAGAGTAACATGGAAATAGATAATGTGATTGAAGGATTTTAGCTTGATCTTCAGGGTGGATGGCCCAGTTTTGTGATATGCAATCATGGGGCCTCCTATTAATCCCTCTTTGCATCCTCCCACTTTCTGAAAGGAGCTTCACGATGCACCAGCAGCCATTTAATTAAGAAGGCCATGCCTTCGCATAAGAGTGTGCACGTGCTGTCAGGCCTGAATCCGACCTGACACCAGGACCAGGGCTTATCCTAACATCGAGTTTAGACCCTCTGAAAGAGCTCAGGCAAATGTTAGGGAGAACACTTCTCCTGGTCACCCCCCTTTTTTGTATATAGAAGCATTTCCCTTGAGCAATTTTCCTGGCTTCTTGCCTTATCCCTTAATTAGACTCCTCAGGGGGTGGGAGTGACATCTGTTTGATGGAGCTGGGAAAGAGAACCGGGTCCTCTGTCTTTGGGACCTGCCTATCTACTGTGAATGACCTTTGCAATCTGCTCTCTGTCACGTAGCAAACTTAGCCCCTACAAGGGGAGACTTTGCAGCTCTGGGGTACAAGTCCAATTCGGGGATGTCAGGAATCTACACTACGCTCTTCAATAGAGTTTTATCAATACTAGAGAAAGCATTTTTACCCTATTTGTCTGACTCCTGTGCCTGTTTTTCAGTTAGTTCGTAATTGTGGTGGGCAAAAAAGGGTTGTTATATATTGGGCCATTTAAATTACAAGCAAGTACATAAATAATTATAATATGAACTGCAGTGACATAGGTGGTATATTAGTCTGCATGGGACAGGCGATGCTGCAGTAGCAAACAAGCTACAAAACTCTCAAAGACCTGACGCAATAAGAGTTTATCTCTCCCCCACGTCACAGTCTAGTGTGAGTTGTCTGGCTTCCTCGATCCTGCAGCTATGCCATCTAGAATATGTGGCTTCCAGGATCATTGCAACAGGGAAAGAGACAAATGGGGGAGGCACACTAATTCTTAAGGGCATTGCCCTGGAAGTGATACCCAGCACTTCTGCTGAATTTAGACATAACCAGGCACGTGGCTCCAAGCAGCTGCAGGGGAGGCTGGGAAATGTGCGGGAACACGTGGATGCTTCGGGGACATAAGCTGTCTCTTCTATAGGTGGATTCAGAACAATCAGGGAAGGTCCCAGGGAGCTGAGTAGGGGGAAAGGGGGGTGAGTGGTGCCAAAAGTATATTTTGCCTATTTCATTGTTTTTCCAAAATTAGATGTTCCGTCTGAAATTTATCTGTACAACCTCTTCAGAATCCAATGCCATCAAGCATTTACATATTACCTTAATATGTGAATTAAAGGTTTTTCCCATTAACAAGTGTGCATTTATTTTACCTGGGGTCTTTTGGACACAATATGCTTCATTGTTTCATTATGTACTATATTATTAATGATTCTGGAAGTGAGAATTTGGGGTCTGCAATATTTTTGAACAGTTTGAGCTCTTTAGCATTCTTCAAATTACATCAGATAGGATATTGTGGTGTTTTTCCCCCTAAGATGGGATTTGTTTGAGTAAAAGTCATGTAATGTAACCGTATTTATTAAGTATTCTCTTGAATTAATCAGCTGGTGTTTGTTAGTACTTTTTCCAGGAAAAGAATCCGAGATCTTTCTAAGCCTAAAAAACAATGGGGAACCCCAGACAGGTAAGGAAATATTATATCGTTTTCTTTGTGATGATATATTTCTTACATTAAATAGGTAAGTAAGCATTATTCTTACCTGCCCACTAACCCTGCATCCTCGGTGTATCCAGCTCCCTGCTCTACTGGATCCCCTGAACCCATATTGTCACCTCATTTGAGTCAACACATGGAAGGCAAACCCCTGGGTCAGTGGTTTTCAAATTTGTCTGCACATTAGAATCAGCTGGAGACCTTTAAAATGAATTGATGTTTGGGTCCCATCCTCAGAAATCCTGACTTGCTTGGTCTGGGGGTGCAGCTGAGGCTTTGGGACTGTTAAAAGCCCCCCAGGCAATTCTAGTAGGCAGACAGGTTTGCGAGCCGCCTCCAGGGTGTTACTCCACGCTCCCGTGAAGCTCGTGTCCGGCCTCCGGGTGCCTCTAAGTCTGTCTGGAGCACACCTGTTCTCTGGGTCCCCCTCCAGCAGGCTGGACTCACTGTCCATCCACCCTTGGCCACATGACTCCCCCTTTTCTTCTTGGGCTCTTGAGTGAAGCCTGAATTTCCTCCCCCCCTTTTTTCTGATCTCCTATTGCTTTTTTAAAAAATTTAATAGACTTTATTTTTAAGATAGTTTTAGGTTTACAGGAAAATTAAGTGAAAGTACAGAGAGAGTTTCTATATTACCACCCACTCCTCTAGTTTCCACTTTTATTAACATCTTGCATGAGTGTGGTACATTTGTTACAGTTGATGAACAAATACTGACACATTATTATTAACTAAAGAATATAGTTTACATTAGGGCTCACTTTTTAAGTCATCATGTACCCACCGTTACAGTATTATACAGAACAGTTTCACTGCCCTAAGAGTTACCTGTGCTCTATCTATTCATTTTTCCCTTCTCTCTACCCTCTCCAAACCCCTGGCAAACACTGATCTTGTTTACTGTATGTATAGTTTTGCCTTTTCCAGAATGTCATATAGTTGTAATCAAACAATGTGTAACCTTTTGTGATTGGCTTCTTTCACTTAGCAATAGGCATTTAAAGTTCTTTCATGTCTTTTCGTGGCTTGGTAGCCCATTTCTTTTTAGTGCTGAATAATATTCTGTTCTCTGGATATATCACAATTTATCCATCCATCTATTGAAGGACACGTTGGTTGCTTCCAATTATTGGCAATTATGAATAAAGCTGCTGTAAACATTTTGTGTGCAGATTTTTGTGTAGATATAAGTTTTCAACTCATTTGGGTAAGTACCTAGGTGTGCAATTACTGGATCATATGGTAAGAATATATTCAGCTTCGTATGAAACTGCCAAACTCTCTTTCAATGTGTCTTTGCCATTTCCACCAGCAATTACTGAGAGTTCCTGTCACTCCATATCTTCACCAGCCTCTTGCTGTTAGTCTCTTGTATTTTAGCCACTCTAATATCTCATTGTTTTTCTTCGCAATCCCTAATGAGATGTTAGCATATTTCATGTTTATTTGTCATCTTTATATCTTTTCTGGTAAAGTGTCTTTTCAGATCTTTTGCCCACTTTTTAATGGGGTTGTTTGTTTTCTATTGTTAAATTTTAAGAGTTCTTTTTATTTTTTGAATACCAGTTCTTTATCAGGTGCTATCAACTGAATGTTTATTTCCCCTCAAATTTATATTTTGAAATCTAATCCCCAGTGTGATAGTATTTGGAGGTGGGGTCTTTGGGAAGTGATTAGATCATGAGGGTGGAGCCCTCATGATTGGATTAGTGCCCTTATAAAAGAGGTTCTAGAGAGTTCCCTCACCACTTCCACCAGGTGAGCACACAAACTTCTGCTTTAGCCTCTTATCTCCTCAAAGTCATTCTCTCCTCTCTAATCTGTTTCACATCGCCATCAGGTGAATTTCCAGTTTTCACCATTTGTTCATTCATCAAGCCATGATTGAGCACCTATTGTGTACAGCACTAAACTATGCAAGGGAAAATCTCCAAAAGATTAAGACCTGATCTCTCTCCTGGAAAAATATATAGGGTGGAGAGGAAGGTGCTCCTTGTCAAAATTGTGGAGGGCCTTGTAAGCCACAGTGAGGAGTTGGGACTTTATTCTCAAGTGTCTTTTTTGTGTGTGCATTTAATTTATGTTTATTGTTAAAAATATTACAGATGTCCCTTTTTTTCCTCATTAACCCCTTCCACCCCCCACCCACTCTGCACCCTAGGCCTTCACCACGGTTGTCTGTGTCCATGCGTTATGTATATATGCATATAAATTCTTTGGTTAATCTCTCCCCACCCCACCCATCCCCTTCCTTCCCTATGAGATTTGTCAGTCTAATCCATGCTTCCATGTCACTGAATCTATTTTGTTCATCAGTTTATTATGTTCTTTAGATTCCACAAATAAGTGAGATCATGAGATGTTTGTTATTTTCTACCTGGCTTATTTCTTAAACAAGTGGATGACTTGAGCAGATTGGAGTTGAGAAAGATCACTCTGGCAGTGACATGGAGAAAGGAGTGTGGATGATGGGACCTGGACAAGGGACATAGCAAAGGGGATGGTGAGAAGTCAACAGATTTGAGCCATACTTAGGAAAAAGGAATCAGCAGAATATGCCCATCATTCCAACAAAGTTACTTAATTACTCCCAACATGACTTTCTGCTTCTGCTCAAACATGCCTTGTCCAATACTTGGTTATTTCCATTTCTCTTGGTTACCCCAACATGGAACATGCCTCATTTCTGCCAGTCTGTGCCTTCTACTTACTTCCATGAAGCCTTTCCAGGTTAATCCTGGACTGATTTCTCCTTTCCTGTTCACCCCTGCACAGCAGTCATACCTGTTTAACAGGGCTGTTGAGACTAAATGATCTGATGTCTATAAAACACTTAGCCCAGTGCTTGGCCCACAATAAGTATTCCACAAATGACCACTATTAATATTACTCTGTTACTACTTTATTTTCTGGCCACCTGGTACAGTCCATCACCCAAAGGGAGAGCACAGTGTAAGGAGGTGGCATGACCATTTTATGTTGATCTGACTATTAACTGCAGTGTTAATGCTGTGATGACAGAAACAGAACTATCTACCACTAATAGGTTCATTTTGGTCACTACATTTTAAGATGCTAGATAAAAGTCTTATTTTATTTTTATTTCAACCTACATGAGTAGTTTATCTGCTTCCGATGACTGGAGACTGAAATCCTGCAATAGAGACAGTTCTTAAACTGAAGTAAAATTAGTAGAGAAGCAGTCTAAGATGTTGTTAACAATGAATGTCTTTCCATTTTATTTTTTCTGCTTTTTCATTTTTCTCCCTGTTTTTTAACAGAAAGCTGCTTTGGGGAAATCAAGACCCTATCCGCCCCATTTGCCCTAGTGCTTTGAAGGCTCTGCTGACCAAGAGGCTCAATAGCCTTGCCCAGCCCAAGGAAGTTTCCCCCAGATATGTACCTAACAGGCTAGTATTGTATGTTATTGAGTTATTTTATCAGGAGTCTCTAGGACAATGAACACAGAACCCAACCCTTTTATCTAAAAGCCATAAGTAGCCTTGTAGTCAAAATTTATTGAGGATTCGACATTCTATATGTTTCCAATCTGATGCTACAGTAAAACTTTCCCAGAACAAGATCTAATATTTAGCTATTGCAGATGTGTATTATATCTTATAATGTTTTGACTCATTAGGATTTCTATATTTTAATAAAGTAAGAGCATTACCCAAGAATATGTACCATATATAACACTGTTGTGGATAAACTTATTTGTGCGTGAAACTTTATGAATTTTGTATACCGCGTATGGGCTTGATTACCATGAGTTAATTAGGACATCTGAAGGTAAAACTGTTAAGGCTTTTGATGCCCATTGCCAGTCTGGTTTTAGCACACGTTTGTTAAGTGACTAGGCTTTTTGCTGGTTGGCTTTTCAAGGAAATACTTTGGGGAGCAGGGATGGGTGTAGGCAATGAGGGAGATTAAAGGAAAAAAAGGGAAGACACTATTATTTGTCTAAACTTTGGTTTTTAGGATGATTGATGTGGCCATTTCTATATCTTTTTCAATATACAACTTTTGTCAAAAGTCAGCACTTTTTCTGGTAGGGCAAGATATAAAGTTGGCCAGAGTTTCTGTTACAACTACCTGACTCTGCCATTATAGTGGGAAAGCCATGTAAACAGAGCATGTCTGTGTTCTAATAAAACTAGAATTTTTGCATCTGTGTTCATGAGGGATATTGGCCTGTGGTTTTCTTGTAATGTATTTGTTTTTTATAATGTCTTCATTTATGGCAATGCTGTTATCATAGAATTGTAAAATGTATGGAATTGATATTTATTTCTTCTTTAAATATTTGATGGAATCCACCAATGAAGTCATCTGGACCTGGAGTTTTTTGGTGGGAAGGTTTTTAACTATAAATTCAATTTATTTAATAGATATAAGGCTGTTATGAATTTGTCAAGTTAACACTTGTTATGTGGAGCACAGGGTGCCTGATGGTGAACTGCAGTTCAATACCAGGTCATAAAGGAAATTGAAATAGAGAAGCTTATTACTCACAGGTCCTAGAGGAAGTGCCTGGCATGCCTCAAGGAGTCACACAGGGGGGTTGAGGCAGAGTTCAGACAGAGAGGCAAAACCTGGGGCACATGCTTTTATTAGGGTCCATGGGTAGAGTTTTTTGGGATTTCCAGGCTAAAGCCAGATTGGTCAATTCAAACTAAAAGAGTGGGACTTTAGTAAGGTCCACAGGAACCTTCTTGAAGGGGAACATACGGACAAGGCCTTGGGAGTCAGGGGAGACTGTCAGACCAAGGGCCGTTGGGTAAAGTCATATCAGGAACTTGCTTCTACTTTGTGACTCGCCGGGCTGCTGTCTAGGGCACAGGCTTGCGTGAGGGCCTGGGGCCAGTTTGTTACTACGGGCTGCTTGGCCACACAGAATGGGTGTCAAGGCAGCAAGCAGCACCACGAGCAGCTTAACTAAACTCTTGACAAGGGCCATTCAGGTTATTTCTTTCTGTGAGCATTGGTAGTGTGCGTCTTTCAAAGAATTTATCCATTTCATCTAAATTTTAAAATTTGTTGGCATAAAGTTGTTCATATGTTCTCTTCTTTTCCTTTTAATATCTGTTCAATATCTAGTGATGATTCCTCCTCTCAGTCCTGATATTGGAAGTTGTGCCTTCTCTCTTTTTGGCTAATCATTCCGGCTAGAAGTTCAATTGCTGGCTTCACTGATTTACTCTATTATTTTGCTGTTAACTGTTTCTTTGATTTCTGCTCTGTTCTTTATTATTTCCTTTCTTCTGATTCCTTTGGGTTTCATTTGCTTTTCCCCACCCTGGTTTCTTAAGGTGGAACTGAGAGTGCCTGCCACCTTGATGGAATTGAGAGGCTAGGGTGTGGATGGGTGTAGGGGGTGGAGTGTAGAAAAAGCAGCAGTACATTCTATTAATGTGCAATATCCACAAGGAGAAAAGATGTGCACACATGAAATTCAAAGTCACTATACAAATTGGCTAATAATAAAATCTTATTTGAACAGTGCTTCGTAATGTATAAAATTACTTCTACATCTTTTGTGTAATTTTCATAACCACCATAAGATGTATTCTTTTCTCCATCTCACTCATGCACCTCCAGGTGTTGGTAGCATAAGGAGTAAGTGCTATGGTCAGTACATGTATTCATGGCATTCGGTGTTTGCTACTCCCACCTGAGAGAATGCTGAATAATTGAGTTATTTCTCTGGCGACCTCCCACCTTCCTTTCTGTATCTCTCTCTGATGCCTGGGCCCCTACCCTTCGCCCTCCTCTGCAACACATCTTGCTTTTGAGCTGCTCGTTGGCTGCCTAATAACCCCGTCCTCCCTCCCTCCCACACTCCTTACCTGGGTCTGACCTCTCTGAAGTGCCCCATTGTTCAAACTCACCCGGTCCGTCTCTATCTCCAATCCCCAAGCCCAACTGCCATTTCCTGAAAAGGCTGATCCCAGGTAAGTGCAGGAGGCTCCCTGCCTGTTTGAGTTTGGCTGTGTGTGTTGGGGGTGGGGGTGGGATGGCTGAGTCAGTTCAGTCAGGCCCTCTGAAAGCAGATGTGAGGTATATGGACAGGCCTCAAGGCTGGATGGTCACAAGCAAAGGAGGGAGATACACGCTTAACACACCACCCAGGCCTACATTAGCAACCAGCAGACAAGCCTGGGAAGATGGGTGCAGATCCACATCCAGGAATATGTTAATGGAGCAAAGGTCCTTTGGAAAATAATCGAAGCAGAAGTGGGACTGCAGTCTGAGTTACCACCAGTCCAAAGTAGCCAATATCACTTCCTTTTCCACTGGTGACGAATAATATTATCATTTATCCTAAATAAAGTCTTAGTTAACAAAGCCCAATAATGATTAAATAATCTACATCCCATGATCGAGAATTTATTCCTAAACTCACAGTTCTCTTTCACAAAGAAAAACATCAATGTAATTCATTCTATTAACTAAAAATGTAGTAAAAATATTTAAATTATCTATATAGATATTAAATAACTTGGTTTTAAAGCAGCAAATTTTCTTTTTTTAAAAAAATATATCTTTATTGATTTCAGAGAGAGGAAGGAAGAGGGAGAGAGAGAGACAGAAACATCAATGATGAGAGAGTCATTGATTGGCTGCCTCCTGCACGCCCCCCACTGGGGATCAAGCCCGCAACCCGGGCATGTGCCCTGACTGGGAATCGAACTGCAATCTCCTGAATCTTAGGCTGATGCTCAACTGCTGAGTCATGCCCTGCCTGGGCAAATTTTCTCTTTTTATCAGTATATTTTTGGTCTATTTAAAAGATGCAATTTATTTATTATGGTAAATTGTCTGTTTTGGAATAGCGTATTAGAAGGTGGCTGAAAAACTTGATGGCTGTAACCATTTCTAATTTCTTCCCATGTAGAAAATAGCTCAGCAGTAAAGGGATAAACTGTCATGACCACTTCCTTAGACCTGGGGTTATCAATGTTTGGATTCATGTTTGTTTCAATCACTTCTTTTCTCTCTACAACTTGCAGGGCTGAATATTACTACAGATGGGGTACAGGGTCTGTAATCTGGGATATCCCTTCTTCTGTACTGTTAAGAAAACCTTCCAAAAGGATCCAGAAGATGGCACAGCCAAACAGATACAAGAAAGTGCTTCTAAAAACTAGGTAGAGTACCTGAGACCCTCCGTAAATTCTAATCAAATTTGGTTAAATGCCACAATATTGTTGTTCTTATTTTAGTGTATGCATGTGCATAAACTGAAAATCCACTTGTGTTTCAAAGGACCAGGGTAGAAAATCAAATATTTTCAGCAATCGCAGGTAATCAGAAGATCTTCATCAATAATTACATCTTTACATCTGACTCAAATATGGTGAAGCTAAAATTCACATTAAACTTAACCATTGTTGGCCAATTAAAAGGAAAAATGCATAAACAGAAATAAATAAATAAATAAATAAATAAATAAATAAATAAAATATAAAACTGCTTAAGTAAACAAAAAAGGAAATATGCAAATAAAACCTCATAGATTTTTGCAATTTTTGGAACTTGTTCTCTTATGCCCCTGTGACTTAGCACGTGAATACTGAATTTCAAAGCAAATTTAAAAGACAGCTTAGTGATATCTTCCACAAGGGAGCTAAGATTGTGATGTGGTTGTTGAAAAAATTTAGGTTACTTTAGTGCAATATGCACAGTGTATAATTACAGGAAGGTGATAGTAATACTAATACACTACTGTAGTCAGAACACATTAGGTATATGTGTCTAATATGGATGTTATACCTTAGGGTTGGGGGGCTGGGTGAAAAAGGTGAAGGGATTAAGAAGTACTAATTGGTAATCACAAAGTAGTCATAGATATAAAACACAGCATAGGACTATAGTCAATAATATTGCAATAACTGTGTATGGTGCCAGGTGAGTATTTGAAATATCAGAGGGGTAGGACCACCTTGCAAAGTATGTGATTGTCTAACCACTATGCTGTACACCTGAAACTAATAATAATATTGAATGTAAACTGTAATTGGAAAAAAAAAGAAACATAATAAATTTGAGACTATTCAGAAGGAGATAAATAAGATGCTGAGGCTTCTGGAAATATATTGTATGAAAAATAGTTAAGAGAAATGGCATGTTTAGCTTAGAGAAGAGACCAAGGAAGCAGTGATAGTTATGTTTAAAGGGCCATCATCTGAAAGAGGCTGAGGAGATGGAAGTAACATTGCTTTATATCGACCCTAGAACTAGAAGTTGAACAAGGAATGTCAGGTAAGTGTAGGAAAATCTTTCTGACTAGCTATCCAGTAATGGAAAGTTTCATCTGGAAAAGTCAGTTGTCATCTCCACCCCAATTCCTGAAAGTGTTCAAGCATATGCTGTAATGATCACTCAACACTGATTTTTGTAAAGATTCCTGCAGTCAGAGAGAGGTTGAACTGGACAACTTAAGCCTTTTTCCATCATAGAATCCAGCAAAAGAGGCCCAATTCCTCCCACAAAATTTCATTTGCTTATTTATCAGTTCATTTGACAAAATCTGCTAATTTAGTTAAAATATACATGTGAATTTGTAGTTGTATATCTACATTTTTATTTTATTATTATTTTTAAAAATATATCTTTATTGAATTCAGAGAGAGGAAAGGAGAGGGAGAGAGAGAGTGATAGAAACATCAATGATGAAAGAGTCATTGACTGAGCCCGCAACCCAGGCATGTGCCCTGACCGGGAATCGAACCCCGATCACCTGGATCCTAGGTCGATGCTCAACCGCTGAGCCACGCCCGGCCAGGCTCTACATTTTTAAACCAGAAGAATACCTTATCTTTCACTACTTTTTGAGACACCTGAGTTTGAGGTTTCATATAAGTTAAACCTCCTTGAGGGTTAAAACTTTCTGTATTTTAAAAAGTTATATTCTCCCCCCTCTCCTAAGCAGATTCTTCTGCTACTGAACAAACATGTAATCTTTGTTCATTGGCTTGAGATCTTTATTATGAACATCAACTACAGCATAATACTTTACTACAGAAAACCTCATAGGAGCCATTTGTACATGAAGCACAGTTTTTCTTTAAGTGAAGTGGTCTTATCTCCGTGCTTTTAGTTTAGGAGATATTTGTTTCTCATAGTTTTCCTGTCATTTCTCTTTTTATTGGGGAAACAGCCTCTACCAGCCTCTTTTCTGATATTCTGTGCACTGGAAACAGGTAACCAAGCTTGTTAGAATTGTGTGAGGGAAGGAAAGCAAGTGCTTAGTGAAAACACACAGGAATTGGCAATGAGAGCACTCCATGAGTTTGGACTTGTGGTATATACTTTAGCTGATTCACTAGAACTCAACCTCAGATTTGAGCAGTCAGAAGAAATAATCAGCCAACTTAAAAATTGGTTAATTAAGATTATCAAGTCTGAGAATAGAAAGAAAAAAGAATGAAATAGAATGAACAAAACCTCATAAACCTGTGGGATACCATCAAAAGTATTAACATACCCATGATGGGAATCTCATAAAGAGAGAAGAGAGATAATGGGGCAGAAGGAATATTTAAAGAAATAATAGCCCAAAGCTTCCCAAATAGTAAACGCAGAGATCCACAACTTGACACATCATAATAAAACTGTGCACACCCAAAGACAAAGAGAATCTTGAGAGCAGCAAGAGAGAGTTGACTCGTCACATTAACAAGTGATGTGCAGTAATATTAACAGAAACCATAGAGGCCAGAACATAGTGGGATGACATATTTAAAGCACTGGGGGGGGGGGGCAGGGGAGAGAAATTATTAGCCAAGAATACACTAACAAAACTATCCTTCAAAAATGAAGGCGAAATTAAGACATTTCCAGATAACCAAACACTGAGAAAACTAATTGCCAACAGACTTGCTTTACAATAAAGGGAGTCCTTCAGGCTAAAATGCAAGAACACTAGAAAATAACTTGAACCCGTGTGAAGAAATAAAAGGCATTAATAGAGTTAAATACATAGATGCATAAAGAAGACAGCAAAATAAATGAATGACTAAATAAATAACAGCATAACTGTATTTTTCTGTTTGTAACTTTTATTCTTCTACCTGATATAAAAGACGACTGCATAAAACAATAAATATAAATTTGTGTTGATGGGCATACAATGTATTTTTTAAAAATAGCACAAAGGAGAGGAAGAACAGGCAGTGGTATTAATCTAAACTAAATTATTATAAGTTGAGATGTATAGGACAACAACTAAGAAAATGGTTTTTAAAATACAGTAAAATAACTAAGGGAATTAAATGGTATACTAAAAATATCTAATATTTAACAGGAGCAAATAAGACAAATAAAATGGTGGGCATAAATCCTATGTTATCAGTAATTCCATTAAATGTAAATTAATTGAACACCCCAATCAAAGGCAGAGATTGACAGAATGGATGAAAAAACATATACTCAACAGTATATTGTCAACAAGACACATACTTTAGGTTCAAAGAAACTAATAGGCTGAAACTAAAATAATGGAAAAAGAGACACTATGAAAACCAACCAAAAAAGAGTTAGAGTGGCTATACTCATATCAGACAATAAAGACTTTAAGACAAATATTGTTACTAGAAACAAAGAAAGACATTTTATAATAAGAAAATGGTCAATCCATTAGGGAAATATAACCATTATAAATATATATGCACTTAACGACAGAGCCCCAAAATAGATGAAGCAAAACCTGACAGAACTGAAGGGAAATAGACAATTAAACAATAATAGTTGGATTCTTCAGTACTCCACTTTCAATAATGGGGAGAGCTACAAGCAGATCAACAAGGAAATGGAAGGCTTGAACAACACTATAAATCACTATACCTAACAGACATTTATAGAACACTCCACCCAACAACAGCAGAACACACATTCTTCTCAAATAAAATGTTCTCTATGACAGATCATATATTAAGTCATAAAACAAGTCTTAATAAATGTAAAAGAATTGAATCATACATAATTAGTTCTCTGACCACAATGGAATGAAATTAGAAACCAATAGCAGAAGGAAATTTGGACAATTAAAGAAATATGTGAAATTAAATACATTCCTAACCAAACAACGGGTCAAAGAAGAAGTCACTCTTTTTTGTTTAATATATCTTTATTGATTTCAGGGAGAGAAAGGGAGAGGGAGAGAGAGAGATAGAAACATCAATGATGAGAGTCATTGATCGGTTGCCTCCTGCACGGCCCCCACTAGGGATGAGCCCGCAACCCGGGCACGTGCCCTGGCAGGGAATTGAACCAGGATCTCCTGGATTAGAGATGATTTCTCAACTGCTGAGCCATGCCAGCCAGGCCAAGAAGAAATCACTTTGATATATATAGTAAAAATGAAAACACAGCATAACAAAACTTACACAGCTAAAGTAGTGCTTAGTGAGAGATTTTAGCTGGGAATGCCTACATTAAAAAAGAAAAGAGATCTCAAATTATATTCTAATCTTCCATCTTAGGAAATTACAAAGAGAAAAGCAAATTAGTTTAAAACAAGCAAAACAAAGGAAAGTATAAAGATTATAGTGGAAATAAATAACATAGAAATTAGAAAGAACAGAAAGTCAACAAAACCAAAAGTTGGTTCTTTGAAAAGATCAACAAAACAAACCTTTTGCTAAACTGACCAAGACAAAAAGAAAAAAAGACGCAAATTGCTAAAATCAGGAAAGGGGACCTGGTCTAAGGGTCATACACAAGACGGGTCATACTACTGACCTTATAGAAATAAAAAGGATTATAAGGGGTTAGTATGAGCAATTGTATGGCCAACAACTTAGATAAATGTAAGTAAAATGGACAAATTCCTAAAAAGACAAACTTCCGAAATTGACTCAATAATAAAAAAATCTTAGCAGGCCTATAACAAGAAATTGAGGAGAGAAACAAGCTGGCGGAGTAGGTAAGAGCTTCACCCGCCGCCTCCCGCAACCACATCAAAATTACAACTAAAATCCAGAACCACCGTCACTCAGAGCCTCCTGAGATCGGGCTGAACAGAAGCCCCACAACCAGGGAGCTGAAGCAGCACCTAGAGCTGGAGGAGGGGCGGAGACGCGGGCGGATCAGGGCTGAATCCTGGAGACTTGCCACGGGCCCACAGCCGGTGCCGCAGGGTAAACCCGGGAGGGCATCTCCGAGGTGGGGGTTTCCTGGAGGAGGGAGGGGTCCCAGCCCCACAGCAGACCCCCAGCCCAGGACTCCAGGGCCAGGAAGAGACATCCCCACAACTCCGGGCTGTGAAACCAGCGGGGACTGTCCCTGAGGGTCGCGGAGGCTGCGGGAGCCCCAGCAGCTCCTCTAAAGGGCCCGGCGCGGACTCACTCGGACGCTCCCTCTGAGCCCAGCGCCAGGCAGCAGCCTGAAAGGACCCGGGACACTCGGGGAGGAACTAACCTGCCTGAGATCCGGGCGAGAGGCGGAGGGCGGCTTCCTCCCAGGCAGAAGGGCTGGCGGAGGCCATGGCTCCTGTGGCGAGTCCTCCCCGCACACAGCCCACAGGCAGGCGCCATGTTTGAATCCCCAGCACCTGACTCACACCTTTGGCCCCGCCCCGTGATTCCCGGAGGCCCCGCCCCCCCCACCTGCAGCTCATCCAGGCCATTTCCAGGGGCTTTTCTGTGCAAGTGGCCTCTCGAGTCCCATGCTTAGGACTTTCCTAAAATCTCTCAAACAAGCAGCAGCGGGCCCCATACGGCTTGATAAGCGGCCCCAGGCCTGGCACTAGCGGCAGCTGCACTGGCTCATAGCTTGGCCTCTCCTGGCCTCCTCCAAGCCCAGCACAAGTAGCAGCCAACTACGGTTTGCTGTGTAGCTCATGCTGGGTGGCCCTGGGCAAGGCACTGGCACAGGCTGACTTTGCACCTCCCGGGAGGCCCCAGAGACAGTGCACCTGGTGGTCAGACTCGACCACGCTGGATTACAACCCTACCACATCCACGAGTGACACTCAAGGGGCGCACTTGGTGAACATCAAAGCCCCACTGAAGTAAATCCTGCTCCATAGGGGTGTCTCCAGCACAGCGGCTCTTTGGCTGTAGTTGCATCTGGTCCTCACAGCTGATTGGCCTGGGGGTCAGTTCCTCCCAGGGACGCCAACAGCAACCAAGGCTCAACTACAACAGGACAGTGCACACAGCCCACACAGGGGAGCCCCTAGAAGGCCCAGCTCAGGGGACTGGGGAGGCTGAGCGACTGGGCCCTACAGGACACCTACTGCACAAAGCCACTCTACCAATTCCAGGAGACATAGCAGCTCTACCTAATACATAGAAACAAACACCTGGAGGCAGCCAAAATGCGGAGGCAAAGAAACATGTCACAAAGGAAAGAACAGAAGAAATCTCTAGAAGAGGAACTAAATGAAATAGATCCAAGCAAGCTAACAGAGAGTTCAGAATTTTGTTTATAAGGATGTTTAAGCAGACTATTAGGGAAATAACTGAGAAAATTGATAACATAATAAAGTGCCAATTTGAAATGAAGGCTACAGGAACTGAAGTGAAGAATAATTTACAGGGAATCAACAGTAGAGTAGAGGATGCTGAGGATCAAATCAGCAATTTGGAACATGAGGAAACAAAAAACACCCAACCAGAAGAGCAAAAAGAAAAAAGAATCCAGAAATATGAAAATAGTATAAGGAGCCTCTGGGACAACTTCAAGAGGCCCAAAATTTGTACTATTGGGGTGCCAGAAGGGGAAGAAAGAGACCAAGGAATTGAAAACCTATTTGAAAAAATAATTGCAGAAAACTTCCCCTACCTGGGAAAATAGACTTACAAGTCCAGGAAACACAGAGGGTCCCAAACAAGAGGAACCCAAAGAGGCCCACAGCAAGACACATCATAATTAAAATGACAAAGGTTAAAGACAAAGAGAGAATCTTAAAAGCAGCAAGAGAAAAGCAGTTAGTTACCTACAAGGGAGCACCCATAAGACTGTCAGCTGATTTCTCAAAAGAAACTTTGCAGGCCAGAAGGGAGTGGCAAGAAATATTCAAAGTGATGAAAAACATGGAACTACAACCAAGATTGCTCTACCCAGCAAAGCTATCATTTAGAATTGAAGGTCAAATAAAGAGCTTCACAGATAAGAAAAAACTAAAGGAGTTCATCACCACCAGACCAGCATTACAGGAGAAGTTGAAGAGTCTTCTTTAAGAAGAAGCTAATGAACAAAAGAATCTGATGAACTAAATAGATCCAGAGACATTGACGCATGTAACAGACAATCATATTTCAGAGGAAAGAGGGAAGGGGGGTGGAGGGTGGGAAGAGATTAACCAAAGAAATTATATGCATATATGCATAACCCATGGACTTAGTTAATAACGGGGTGAAGGCCTGGGGAGGGGGTGGGAGCGAAGTGGAGGGAGTCAATTGGGGGGGTGGGGAATGGGACACCTGTAATACTCTCAACAATAAAGATAAATTAAAATAATAATAATAATAAAAAGAAATTGAATTAATAATTTTAAAAAAACCCACAAAAACCTTCTCATGAACAGCTCAGGACCAGGTATCTTCACTGATGAATTCTATGCTATGTTTAGAGAAGAGCTAACACTGATCCTTCAGATTCTTCCAAAAAATGGGGCACTTTCCAACACATTCCATAAGGTCTATATTATCCTACGCCAAAACCAGAAAAGGCCATAAAAGAAGAGAATGGCAGATAATATCTCTATGAATATACATGTAACAATCCATACCAAAACGCTGCAAAACCAAATCCAAATACACATGCAACAATCCACGCCAAACTACTAGCAAATAGAAAAGCAAGTTAATTTATATCCAACAATGTATAAAATAATTATACACTATGACCAAGTTGGATTTATCCCAGGAATATAGCTTGTTTGGTACAACGTACTAAAATCAATGTAACATACACCAAATTAAGAAAATAACCCTCCCGGAAACCCCATGATCATTTCAACAGACTCAGAAAAAGCATTTGACAAGATTCAACTCATTTTCATGGTAAAAATGCTGAACAAGTTAGGCATAGAAGTGAACTTCCTCGACTTGAAAAAAGTGCATCTACAAAAACCCACAGCTGACATCATAGTTAGTGGTGAAAAGCCAAGCGCTTTGGCCCTAAGATGGGGAATGACAAGGACATTGGCTCCCGCCACTTCCATTTGGCATCATGCTGGAGACTATGGTCAGGGAAACAGGCAAGAGAGAGAAAGAAAAGGCACTCCGTCTGGAAAGGAAGAGTAGAACTGTTTCTACTTCCAGATGACAGGATTTTGTTATAGAGGAAATCTTAAGGAATCCACATAAGACTATTACAGTTAATAATAATGTTGTTAAAACTTCAAGTCTCAATTAACCAGTGGGTCATGAAATCAGTTCCAGCTTTTCTTTTTGTGAAATCAAATGAAATTTTAGATATCAGAATACATTGCCTAGCACCAGCATTGTCTCATGACAATTTTGTTTCAGATTCAAACACAGATTTACATAGACTGTGTCACAATGTACTCCTTACTGTGGATCAAAGTGAAAAATTTTGAGAAACACCAGTCTGGTAGAAAGGACAGTAATGATTACGAGAAAAGGGGAAAGGCCTTCCAAAGATAGAAACAATATATATAATTGTGTGGAGGTTGACTATAGTGATGAAAAAAATGCAGTTCTTGTTCCTTTAATGATTATAATATTTTATATTCATTTGCACATAGGCCCTTCAGTGATCCAATCCTGAGAGAGTCTCTTCAACTCTCCGGCCCTTCTCCCCGGATATTACGACTCTCAATAGCCAAAGGCATAAACCCAAATTACGTTCCTCCAAAAAGCGTAAGTGGGTCCATGTGAAAGAAACGGTTCCTGACTTTGTAAGGCGAAGCACCTTTGTAACTACAACATGCTCCCCTTTTATTTCTAGGCGTGTATTTTCCTTTTCTTCCTGACTATGTTCTGCTCTCATCAAATGACCTTTTCTGACTGCCTCCCCTGTTCCCATGGGTCAGTCAGGATTTGATCAGAGAAGCAGAACCACTATGAGTAATACAGAGTTAGACCTTCAGCAACTGTGGGAGCTGATGGGCAAGTCTACGAAAGGCTATGACGGCACCTGGAACTTGGGTCTGGTTATAGATCTAGAAGCAATGAGAGACAGTAGGGGGAGGTCAGCAGTTCCCTGGGAGGTATTTACTTCAGGTGAAGCCATTGCCATCTCCTCAAGCAAGGGGAGTCCGGCCTTCTTGGGCAGGGGAGGAAGGGCTGATTCTATTGGTAAGGAAGGCTCAGAGGTATTTAGGGGTTTAAAGTCCCCAGCCTCACTGGAATCTGCACATATGTCCCTCTTCCAATTTTCAAGGTCCCATTTTTTCCTGATCATGGCCCGAACTTTAGTATAGGAGACCGTACAAGTTTGGGAATTCAATTTACGCTGTAATTCACCCATGTGCAGAATTAGATTTTGAGTTTGGTTTTCAGAAGATAAGCGTTTCTATTAAATAGGCCACAAAAACTTTCTGGTTCCGTACCCACACCTTAAGGTGGGAATTTAAAGCCTTCAGCTGGTCATTTCTTTCCTCAAGTGTAGTTAGAGGCCAGTTACTGAAATGGTCTCTGCTGCTTGGTCACCCAGAGTCTTGCTTTCTGTTTTGCCACCACATGCCATAGACTACCAGTGTCTTTTTTTTTTTTTAATCACTGGCAAGAGGATTATTAATACCTTTAAATATAATCAGCTCAGAAACCAAATTCCAGGTCATCTAAAACCAATACAGAGAATCCATCCTTAAAGTTCTCATCTTGTTATCTGTTGCTTTGTACAAAACAACCCCCAAACTTAGTGACATAAAACAACCCCCATTTTATTATGCTTCTGACTTTGTGAGTCAGAAGTTCTGACAGGGCAAGCAGGCTCACCTCTGCTCCGTGATGTCTGGGAACTCAGCTGGGATATTTCTAATGGCTTAAGCGCCTGAAATGGCAGGAGGCTGGAGTCACCTGGAGGCTCCTTCACATCTGTCTCACCCATCTCAGGCTGCTCTAAAAAAATACCATAGACTGGGTGCTTCGGCAACAGTTCTGGAGGCTGCGAAATCCACCATCCAGGTGCCAATGGATTCTCATCTTAAAGAGCCCCCCAATTGTAGGCAGCCACCGCCTGCTTTGTGAACATGCAGAGAGTTCTGTCCTCTCTTCTTCCTCTTATAAGGACACTAAACCCATTACGAGGGCTCCACCTTCCTGACCTTATCTAAGCCTAATTATCTCCTAAAGGCCCCACCCCCGGAACCATCACATTAGGGGGTAAGGTTGCAACCGAATTGGGGGGAGGGGAGGGCATACATATTTAGTCCATAAGAACACCTACTTGTGGACCGAGGAGGGGGTGATTCGAAGGCTAGACTCGGCTGGGAATATTTACAAGAGCACCTTCATGTGGGCCCTCCATGCGGCTCAGACCTCTCTCAGCATAGCAGCCATATTCTGAGAAAGAATATCCTAAATTGGAGTTCCCAAGGGTGAGCATTCCAAAAGAACCAGGTGGAAGTTGCACGCTTTTTTATGTTTTGGCCTTGGAAATCACTTCATGACCCTGCAGCCAGACTCTGTTGATTGATGCAGTTACAAGTCTGGCCCAATTCAAGGGGGCAGGGACACAAACCCCACCTTTCAATGAGAGAAGAGGGAAGGAATTTACAGTCTTGAGAGAGAAAACTGCCACACCCAGTGATGTGAGTCCTTTGTTATCCTTGAGCATGGTTTGTGTATGCAGAAAAGGCTGTTCAGAAGTATGCTCTTGATTTAAATAATTAATAGTTAATTTTTTAAAAATTGTAAATTAAAAAAATCTTATTTCTTTCTTAGGCTATACATTTAAGTTTAGTTTAGATGTTTTATTAGTCTGTTTATAATTCTAGCAGTTTTTAACAATGACTTTTAAGAGTCCTGAATGTTTGATTTGGTTTCAAACAAATTAAATACCTTCAAATACTTTATAAATACATTAAATTTGATTTCTTTTTTAAGTATTTTACTTCAACCATCTCCATTAGCAAACAAAACCTTCTCAAATATCATTTAATTATTTAAAAATCTAATACATGAAACTCATAAATTTGGTTTCACCAAGAACAAGAATGCCGCGGTCCAGCCGCAGCAGGAGTCAGGGGTCCCGAAGGTGGGCAAGGCGTCGGCGCTGGGAGACAGCAGACTACACGCCTCGGAGGTGGTGTGACACTGTTCCACTTTATTGAGAATCAACATAATCTTTTATACTTTCTTTTTTGGCTATGATTCCATTTTTTCGGTTAGCAAGAAATATTATTCATAGGTTAAACAATACAAGTTTCGATTTCATCAGAACGGAACAATTTTGACTTTTGTTTTTTAGAATAGAGGAGAAAGGAAAAACCAGTGACCTATAGAGTGATAGATGCGGCTTTGTTTGCAGCAGTAATATATTAGCTTGTGAGACAGAAATTTTTTATAATATTTGCCTGTGGTTGCTACTTCTTGTGGTTATATTTTAACTATGGACCTATTCATAAGCTATTATATTCTTCTTGCCATTTTCTTCTAGGAAAAGAGTGCCTTGTGCCATAGCTATGGATTAACTGCTAAGAATGCTTTGCTTTTGTTCCTTTGGGAGCGAGCACCGGCGTGGCCGCCGCCCTGCCGAGCGTCTCATGAAGGGCAGGTTCTCACACTGACCATGCCTTCCGTTTACAGTGACTGTCCTGATACCGCTCCCAGCGTAAGCACCTGTGTAAGGCGGAGGAGGGGCTGGTGGCCTTTCCACACTGTTGGCCCCTTCAGGGGATGCCACAGTCTGCCATTTATTCTGTGTGCCACCCAGGGTGGTCCTGTGCAGCAGGCGAGGGGCGATGGCCTTTTCCTGTCCTGGGCTAATCCTGCAGTCACGGGGAGGCACTGGAGGATGGGCGGCTGCCTGAGCTCAGCTTCCCCTAGTTCCTCCGTGAATTCCTTACTGGGGGCGCCAGGGGGAGTTTCCTGGCTTCTTCTAATAACAGTTTGTTAAAGCATCCGGCACATGTGATAGTGACTGGACTTGGGGAAATCGGGATTTCTTCAGAAGTGAGAACATTGTTTACCATTCCCAGGTTAGTTACTGATTTATGGCCCCAAATCCCCCTCTGAGGAGGAGAAGGGATATTCCCATTAAGCCAGTTCCTCCCACCCACAGGCCGCGTCCTCTCCCCAGAAGGCGCCTTCCGTGAAGCTTCCTCTCCACGTCCGGACCTTGTCAGACGACACGGTTGGGAGAGGACGTGGCACAAGGACATTATCTTATATAACTATAGTACAGCCGTGCCTCGGTTTTCAACCATCTCCGGTGACGAGCATTTCGGGTGACGAGCGCCGTGAACCCGGGGGAAATGCTTCGGTTCTCGAACCCGCCTCGGAAGCCGAACATGCCCGCGGCTCCCGCTGAGGGCAGGGTCCTGAGGCCCGGCTGCGGGCTGTGGGTCCCTCGGTTTGCGAACGTTTCAGAGCTCGAGCGGTCTCCGGAACAGATCACATTCGAAAACCGAGGCACCACTGTACTAATATCAAAAGTCAGAAAACTTAACATTGAAATAATACTATACATACTTCATGGTCCATGTTCCAATTTCATCAATTCTTGGACATACTTATTCTTAACACAAGTATTAATCCTATGATTTTGATTGTTAGCTTTTTTACAGTTAGTTCTAAATCTTCGCAGAGTTTAAAAATATAATACGGGCCCACCCAGGAAGCCATGTTACTATCGCAGGCACCTGAGGTTACTTGCCACCAGACTTTTGAGGGAAGAACTGTAAGGAGTCCTTTTACCTCCATAAATGTCATACCAAGTCTCTTTTTATAGTAACTTTGTCAGGACTCAAGACTTAGAAAAGGGGTTGCTTTCATAGCTCACTTACTCTCTACTTCCAGAAGTCAGAAGCTCCTACTTAGACCAATTAACCTGTTTGGATTTTTTAAATCTTTGACTCTCGATAGATTTAGACTTATTTTTTTATCTAGCACACACCTTTGAGTATTACCCACGTGTTCTCTGGAAATATTATATAGCTTTGTCTGACTTGCTGTTCTAAATTATGAGATCATTCTACAAACATGTCTCTCCCCCATCATTCTCCGTCTCTGATTATTTTCTGAGAATAAAAATTCTAGAAGTAAAGTTATTGCATTAAATGTGTGAACGTTTTTGAGGAGATTCATATAAAATCCCAAACTGTGTCCCAACAAAAGTGATTTTGATTGACCTATCACTTACATTATTTGGGCTGCTCTTCTCACTGTACTCTTGCCAACACTAGGTAATATTTATCAGACACAATAATTTTATAATAAAAATGTCTCAACAGAAATAGACTCATAGATACAGAGAATGGACTGATGGTTGCATGATCCTTTCTGTACTCTCCTCTCTACTTGTCGAAATCTGATCCTTCCTTCAAAGTCCAATCTAATGTTTCTTTATCCCTAAAAAGTGAATCTTTCTTGGGTTCTCCCACTCTTCCTCTGATATCTCTCAAAGATTTATTTATTCTCTTTTCCGGGTATCAAATGATTTGCCTGTAGGACTATGGTTTCTCCTAAGTTGAAAATTACCTTAAGGAAAGGGATTGTTTTATTATTATTTGTTTTGTCTTATATAATATAATTGATTAAGAGATATTTGTCTATGCCCGGCCGGGCGTGGCTCAGCGGTTGAGCGTCGACCTGGGATCCAGGTGATCGGGGTTCGATTCCCAGTCAGGGCACATGCCTGGGTTTCAGGCTCGATCCCCAGTAGGAGGCGTGCAGGAGGCATCCGCTCAGTGACTCATCACTGATGTTTCTCTCTCTCTCTCCCTCTCCTTTCCTCTCTCTGAAGTCAATAAAGATATATTTTTTTAAAAAGAGAGAGATTTGTCTAATGAATTGAATTAATAAATGATTGTTTTATTTCCTTTTCAATTGTAAGCCTTAATTGAAGGCAATGGTTATCGTATATTTCTCTGATTTTCCCAGAGCCTGATAGGAGACAAAGCTTAATTCATAGGAAATATTTAAGATGCTTAATTAGTACTTCATGGTGTTGTACTGACAGATAGGATCTTCAGTTTGAATCCCAGCTCTGCCACTTACTAACTATAAAAACTTAAACTGCTGAACTTCAAAGTGCCTTGGTTTTTCCAGTAGTGAAATAAAAATGATACCCCAAGTGAGGAATAAATGAATTAATACATGTAGAACGCTGTCAGTGTTAATATCATCATCATCACATCTTAAACAACACAAGAAGGGATTAGGAGCATACCTTCCTATTATTTTTCCACCCACAGTTAAAACTGTATATTATTTCCAGTTAAAGATTATATTCCTCCTCAAAGTCTTGTGGTAAATTTTGAGTTCAAATATAAGTAATTTAAATAAAAGACCATGAATTTGAACATATTTCCACAATTAAGATAGTGAGAAGTGACTTGGGGGACCAGAACAACATTCTCTATGGAGATATATGGTTCTGCGTTTTTCCTTCTGGCTTTGGTTTCTTTTTTGTATCTGTTCGACTGAGAAGAGAGCCACTAAAATTTACTTGAAGCATTTGTGATAGTGTGAGTCCCAATTTCCAAAGGGCAAAAATAGTTAAGAACAAAGTAGAACTCTGCCCCTCATAGTTGGTACGGCTGGGTCTTCCCTCTTGGCTGAGTTTATCACTCCATTAATCAGCATGATCCTTTATTTCTTAGGCAATATGCAACACTGCCATTTCCTCCCCATCTTTAGTTTAACAGTAAGTTCCTGAAAAGTTGAGTTGGAATCCATACAACCTAGTTTGAGAAAGATGGGAATTGATCCTTCAGCTATGAGTGTGGGTTACTGCAAGTCTCTTTTTCTTTCTGCTGGATTTGCTGAGAAGTCTGGCCCAGAGGTCAGACCTAATCTGTAACCTTGATTGAGATGGTGTGTGTTTATTATTTGACACTTATAGGTACTGTTTTATTTTTCTCCTCTAGGTTGAAACCAAGATTTTACCTTCTGCCCTGAATGCTGTCACAACTCCAAGAATTGTAGACCTTGCCACTCCAAGGATCAAGATAGATGGTCTATGCTATCCAAGAGAAAGAAGTGACATGCCCATCCGTCCTGTAAGCCATCCCTGCCTCGGCATCCTTCAGCTCACTTTATGGTTGTTCCTATGGTGCTATTTCCCTCTACAGGGCATTGGCCAAGGTCATTGCAAAAGGGAATCTTGAAAGAGGAAGTCTGTGGCAGGAAGGAAGACCTACCTGCAAGATACAGAGGGGGGCTTGGGGGTAGAGGGTGAAGAGCATGAAGTTTGGAGCCAGTAAGAGCTGGGTTCAAATTACAGCCTTGCCACTCTCACTCTGTGATGTCGTGACAACCTCCCCGAGCCTTGTTCATTCAACAAGTATTTGAACACCTGCCGTGTGCCAGATGCTGTTCCCAGTGAACAAAATGGAGAGAAACAAATAGATAGATAAGCAGATAAGATGAGGTTAGGTAGTGATAAGTGCTACAGGGGGGAAAAAAGGAAATGAGTGATTTTGGGGACAGCTACTTTGCATGTGGCAGTCAGAGGAAGCCTCTCTGAGGAAGGGATATTTGAGCTGGACTCTGAGTGATGAGATGGAGTTAGTTAATTGAAGGTCTGAGAAGAGAACATTTTAGTAAAGGAAAGAGTACATGCCAAAGTCCTAAAGCTGGGATGACTTTGAAGTTGTGTGGAGCAAGGGGAGCATGGGGACTGTAAAGATAACAGTTTCCACCTGGACAGCTGTTCACAACCTGCAGTAACAGACGAGGCCCGCGCTCAGCACAGAGCCTGGCACACTCAATGCCTCCCCTTGCTCTTCCTCGGTGGCACTCTCCTCCATTCATTGTAGTGGCAAGTTGGTGCCCATTTCCAGTTGAGTTTTCAATAAATATCTAATGATTATGTTATCCAAGGAGGTGGGACCAATTTCACCCTCTTTCTCAGAATCTGAGGATTTGATATGGAACTCTTATTTGGAAAGAAAACTAGTCTGGGAATTAAAAACCCTTGGGAGAGTGTCTTAAGTTTGCTAAAGTGACTTGCCTTCTGACCCTCAGGCAAGTCACTTTATTCTCAGTTTCTTTGGTATGTAAAATGAGAATTATAGTCATCTTTCTTTAATCGCTAGAATTGTTGGGGGAGGGGAGGGCATTTAAAAATCTTTTTTAAAAATGATACTGCTGCAGATGATCATACATTTAGAACCCCAAACAAATCTGTACCCCTGCAATATAGGACACTTTCAGGGGTACTGAGTGGTGTTTGTTGTCCATCCTAATTCTTTTCAATCAGCACTTAAGAGAGAATTGTAGCTATATATCATCCTTTCTATTTTACCAATAAAGCAACATACTAGAAAGGCAACCTGGCAAATGTGACTTTCAAAGTAAGACCAAAAGAAATTGATCAGTCAGTCAACATATATTTATTTAGCACCAAATATGCACTAGAACCTATTCTAGCTTTTGGCAAACAAGTACAGTAAGTTCTCACTTAACATCGTCGATAGTTCCTGTGACCTTAAGCAAAATGACATATAACCAAACCAATTTTACTATAGGCTAATTGGTATAAATAAGAGTTAAGCTCCTAGGCATGTCATCAATGCTATAATGAAATGACATTATTTGAGGGCCTGCTGTACTTTCTCTGGAGCAGCTTATAGTCTAAGGGGAAGGAGCACACAATAAACATGTCAACAATGAGCTAGGTGTTGGGAAGTGCTATGAGGAAGATTAGTACTGCGGAAGAGGGCAATTAGAAAGGCCAATTTATTTTGCATGGTTAGGGAAGGAGTCCTAACCATACATGTTTGAATCAAGAGACTTGGATGATGAAGAGGCAGCCACACCAAGACTGAGGAAAGAGGAATTCAAGCCGAACTAGCAAGTGCAAAGGTCTTGAGCCCGAAAGAGCTGGGCTGGAGGGGCCTTGTGTGATCCTGGGAAGGGCCTCTTAGTAACCAAGGTAGGGAGGAGGATAGCAGCCCGATCGTGTAGGGTCTTCTAGGCCACAGGAAGGAGCCCGCATGTTATTCTTAGCAAAATGGGGATCCACTAGAGGTTTTAAACCCTGGGAGTGACATGATCTGACTTGGGCTTCAGAGGTAGTTACCTCATGGGGTTGTTATGATGATTAAGTAGCAATGACGTAGGTAAATGATTTAGAACACTGTCTGGCTCATGGAATGTGCTCATTAAAACGCCCATTCTCCCCCTCAGTAACTGCTATGTGAATGCTGGATCGCTCAGGGGCAAGAATGGAAGCAGGGAAACCGGTCAGGGGTCTGTTGTAGGAATCCAGGAAAGAAATGATGGTGACTGGATTAGGGATATAGTTGTAAAGAGAGGGATATGTGGTAAACGTTTGGATATATTTTTGTCTTTTTGTTTCCACTGTAGATATCCCACGCTGCCTTGCTAGCTACACCTAGCCCTCGAATAACAGCTTTAGCTAAGGCCAAACCTCTTCATCAAGATTATTTACCTCCCCGTAATCCCAACTGGCCAGTCTCTTATGCTGCTATCTGTTCCAAAATATCTCCCAGAATTCAAGAGCTAGCTAATCCAAGTAAAAGGTATGTCAACTTGAGGCTAAGATGTGACAGGAAAGGATGGCGGTACTAGGGACAGAGGAAAGTTGACCTAATAAGGCCAATGAAAAGAACTATAGAAATGTGACAAATTTTTTAAAACATCTCACTTATTTGTTAAATTTATTGCGACAAACCTATGGTCTTACCATAAATATAAGGCTATAATTAAAGGGTTAGTGACTAGTATTGCAACATAGGTCTAGGAGACAACTCTGTAATTATGGATATGGGAATATTTATCTAACATATGTTGTCAAAGTGAAACAAATTACAAAACAGAGCACATAAGATGTTACAGTTTGTGCAAGGAAAAATACATGTGTGCCATATTTTTGCTTGCATATGCCTGTCGTGTCTCAGAAGGGTACACAAAAAGGTAGTAACAGTGGTTACTTTTGGGGGCCTCGGGAACTGGATAGGAGGAAGAATTATTTTTCACTAAATAGGCTTTTGTATTTTTCAGTGTTTTTGTACCATGTACATATGTGACCTATTTCAAATAAGTGAGAAAATACTTCAACAAAGAAGAAATTGTCCCTAATTCTTGTTTATTTTTTGGAAGACCTCTTAACTTACCTACGCCTCAATTCATTTTGTTGCCTTCAAGGAACAGTACCTGATTCCCCCCTTCTGGCGTCATCAGGAAAACCTGGGGACACCTTAAAAAGTCATAGAACTGTTGAGCCCAGGGAACAGGAAATATGTTAGTTCTTATATAACATAATATTTTAAAATTTTTATAAGGTGTTTTTCCTTAAAAAACAAAGTTCAACACCAAATGAAATGAAGCTTATTCCCTGTTCATTGGCAAAGGGAGAGGAAGAGTTAGATCCAGTGCTCAAGGCCCCTTCTCTAAAGTTATTACTTGGTGGTAAGGTGCTAGGGTGGAAACTTCAAAAACTTTATTCAAGTCCACCAGAGGACTGTCTGGCTTGCTTTTTTGTTTTTTTCTGTGTTGTTTTTTTTTTGTGTGTGTGTGCATGCCTTTTTAAAATATATATATCTTTATTGATTTCAGAGAGAGGAAAGGAGAGGGAGAGAGAGACAGAAACATCAATGATGAGAGAGTCAGTGATCGGCTGCCTCCTGCACGTCCCCTGCTGGGAATCGAGCCTGCAACCCAGGCATGTGCCCTGACCAGGAATCGAACCTCGATCTCCTTGGTCACATGTCAAAGCTCAACTGCTGAGCCATGCTGGCAGGGAGTGTTGGCTTGTTTTAACATTGCCAAATTATCGAGAAATTTCCAGAATTTACTTTCTGTGGAAAGAGCAAAGGCTTTGGAATCCTTCGGATACACCAATCTGGATTTGGCCGCAGGTCATTCCCATAACTCCCCCAACACTTCCCTGTCCAGGAGTGGAGGTGACGATTCCTGTTCCACGGGGTGCTTATGAAAATCAAGATGGGGTCATATCATGTGCCCAACAGAGTGGCTGCTTGGGAACTGTTCCTCCCTCTTTCTGCTCAGCCTGTTTCAGGCTGGACTCTTTTTTCCCACGCAGGACTCCTATGCGAATCGTCTACTACGATCCAGAGGTCTTCAACGTCAAGCCGTCTGCTTTGAAAGCAAAATGCTCTCTGAGGGTCCAGGAGCTGGCAGAGCCTCTTGCCCGCTAAACACGGAAAGCTGCATCAGTCCCGCCCCAGTTAGGCCTTAGGTGACTTAGTTCCCCACTCAGGTACTGTCAGTTTGTGTTCTCCCCACAACCTCAAAAACACAGGAGACCCCCAGGGAGCACCACTGTGACCATCGCTGAGCAATCGCAGCTCTGACCTGTAGGCCTGTCTTGCAGGTTTGGGGACTCCCACATGCAATAAAAGAGAAAATGACAGCCTGCCTTATCCTTACTACCTTCCCACCAGCGTCCTGGCTGTCTCACTGCTGTGACGGACCTGGAGAAACAATCTTCCTTCTCTTGGCCGGTGTTGCTTTATTGGCCCGGTGAGATCCACGTCCACCAGTGGCTGATCTCTCCTGGGTCCCTTCTCTCATGAGTCCTGAGAATTGAAAATAGTCTTCGTGTTACTTTTCAGCCTCCCCTCACCTCATTCCTGAGGAATAACGCTGAAATAGTGAAACCTTTTTGTATAAATCTCAATGCTTTGTATAATCTGTAGGTGCAATTTAGGGACCAGGTTACCCTGAATGATCTCACTTCCACCAATTTCCGTTCCTTTGCTCATGTTTAGTGCCATTGATCAGGAATGACAGAAAAAGCAACGTGTTTGGTAAGTGTTCTAATTCTGTCAGACTGCATCTACCCAGTTTTTTATTTAGTTGATTTTATTCTGTCCTTGGATCAGTATTTTACAAATTAAACTAACTTGTATAGCATATCTGAATTTACATGAAAATGGACTTATTTGAAAACCAGTTTTACAGATGGATGAGCTGTCTCTAAGGCTTTTGCATTAAGGAGATAACTAGTGTTACGGAGAGACAACACTACATAGTCATAATAATTCTGAACTTGAATTTTGGAATCAGACAGCCATGGGTTTATGTCATCCATGGATCATTTACCAGATAGTGATTTTGAACAAATTCCATAACTTCTCATGCCTTAGTTTCTTCATGTGTTAGGTGGATTCCTACTGCATTATTGTTTAGATTAAATAAAAACATTATCTAATAAAGTATGAATAGGAAAAAGTGATATTTAAAATTTTAGCTGCTTTTGCTTTCTAAGGCGGGGAGTGGCATAATTTATTTCACTGGGAAAACAAATCTCTTTATGGCTTGATTCATACATTAAATAAATGCTTTGCCAGGTACTGTGCTAGCCACTGGAGAGATCAGAATTAGCCAAACAAATATGGGCTCTGCTCTCATGGACTATTTAGACAATTGGGAGAGATGTATGTAATTCAAACAATAAAAAATAAATGTAAAATTGCTACAGTGGCAAGTGCTATAAAGGAGAGGTTATAGTATTAGGAAAGAACAGAATAGAGACCTTTGACTCCCTTGGGAAGGTGAGAAGGCATTTTTAATGAAGGGACAGTTGGGCTGAAATCTACAAATTGAGTAGAGTTAACTAACCGAAGAGGGGACAGGTAGTCAGTCCAGGTAGTGGGAACATGTGTTTAGTGGACATTTGTTGATTTGGAATTCATTCCTCTTCTTTCTGGTAAGAACTCCTAATTTGATTTTGGAAAATTACTTTCTCTTCATTGTTTAATGCTTTACTGGACCTTTTTAAGGTGTCCTGGCCAAAGGTTGGGCATATGACCCAAGCCAGCCAAGCGCTTTGAACTGCCCTCCAAGGGCTTTGGGTCTTAAGCAGAGTGGTGCAAAGGGCCGGGTGTAGTTGGAGCTGATATTACCCAGTAGTGGGGCCCTCATTTTGCTCCTACTCCCTGTGTCCCTGGAGCTACCTGGCCCTTCACCTATTCCTTTGACTCAGGAACTGCCCACAGCCTTCCAGTAAATCCTGTGGCAGGTGAGCGGATGTGTCAGGGACTGGAAGATGGATGGTGTGACTCAAACTGAGAGACAAAAGGGCTTGTGTGACGCAGGAGGAGGCAGAAGGATAGGAGCCAGACCATGAGAGGCCCTGGAGGCCACTTTAAAGATTTTAGTCTTTATCTTAAAACCAATGGGAGTTGTTGATGTAATTTAAGCATAGGGATAAAGTAATCAGAGTTGCCTTTTTAAAAATTACTTTAACTAATAGATAGGGGAGAGGCAGTGGAGGTAGATAGACCAAGTAAGGAGGATATTTGGTAGCTCAGGTGAAATATGAAGCTAGTTTGGTGGTTCCATGGTGGAGGTGGAAAGAAGTGACAGGCTTGAGAGATATGTGAGAGGTAAGCTTTTACAGGATTTGGTGATGGATTGGATATGGGGTGGGAGAAAGGGAAGCATTCAAGATAATTCCTGGATTTCTAGCGTATGAAACAAGATTGATAGTATCTGAATATATAAATGGACAGTGGCCAGGCCACCTGTCCTGTGACAACAGAACTCTAACTCTCATCTTCTATAGCAGTCAGCCCAGAATGGCCAGGATTTGGTCAATGATCCTAATTGATGCCTATTTTTTGCTCCCAGTTCCAACAAAAACCCAAATAGACTCCTTAAGCTAGTTGCATAAAATTCCCTCCTTCTATTTAGCCCATTTCCAACTTCCCCATCAACAGCCTCAAATCAAAGCACCCCAAATCTTGCCCTCCCTGCCTCCACTATAGAGCTTTCCCACTCCTCTATCTGCCTTTGAGTCTCTGCCAAATGCAAGTGATGGTGGCTGACTTCCTTGCTATTGCAAGCTCTGAATACATAGCCCGGTGTGTTTTTACACACTAGTGAGCCCTTCGCTGATGTAGGGAACACTGGGAGAGGACCAGAAGAGGAGAGTGGAGACTTTTGCGTCCAGTTCTGAACACTTAGATTAGAGGATGCCTTTGGGACATCTAAAAGGAGACATCAGGTACAGGGCTGCATTGGGACTCTCATGGACCCTGGGCACTTTTGCCTTACTGGGTCTTTTCTTTTTAAAAAATAATATTAAAAATTATATTTTGTTTTGCATTCGTATAAAGATGGACATATTCACATTATATATTGAAACATTTTAAACAAAATGTTCACTTTTTTCTTCTCATTTAAAAAGAACAAAAACATTTTTTGTGAGCTCCCCAAAATATTCTGGGCTGTAGGCAGTTGTGTATGGGCCTGTATCACTGCTACGAGAGGAAACCCAAGGCCTGGGGGTGGGGAGCTGGGAGGGTGGGGTGTGAGAGAGGAAGGACCATGAGAGTGTGAAAACTGGCTTGATATTTACTGATATTGAGCAATTGCTGCTAACTATATTTGAAAGGGCATTGATTGGCATGGTGGTTATGCTTTTTAAAAATGTTCTTTTAGAAAAGCGTGCTGAACCTTTGTGGGTGAAGTGTTATCTGGAGTTTGCTTTGCAACAAGTGATACCCAGGGGAGTGGGTGAGGGTACAGATGAAGGACTCATTGTGAGTTGTTGAAACTACGGGATGGGAACCTACAGTTCGTTATAGTATTCTCTCTCCTGTTGGATGTGTTTCAAGTTTCACATAATAAAGTGCAAATTGGGGTGGAGCGAGGAGGGCCAGCTGCAGATGTCAGCAGAGGCTGGAGGGGCCTGAACAGCGCAAACCCCATCCCCACACTCTGCACCTTCCCTCAGGTTTCACTCCAGAGTATTCGGTGTAAGGGCTGTTTGAGTGAGGAAATTAAGGCAACGTGTCGTAACCCAGGGGGACTGTGTGGAGGAGAAATAGCACATTCAGGATGCTGAGATAATTTATTATTTGGCAGAAAGAGGGCCGTACAGTTATAACCCCACTAGGAATAAAGTAAAATAAGATAAAGTGGTGCTCCCACTCCAAAGCCGGGGGACCGGGAGGGACTCAGGACTCACAGCACTATTGTAGGGGAGGAGTTTCAAATAAATTCTGATTGACTTTGCAAAGGTCAGCATGTGTCTGTTGATTTCTGGGTTGCAAGTGCTTGACTCGAAATATATGAAGAATAAATGGGAACAGAGAAGGTGTTAAAGGTTGGTTTGTTCACCTGGATTTGGTTGAAGGAAGGAAAATGGTAACATAAGCTTTCATGGCTTAACACTGCTCTCGGGAGTGGGTGGGGGAGAAAGGCAGGAAGCTCTTCTCTAGGGAATTCTGCCTCACCACCTGAGGGCAGAGCCTGGGAAATAAATGTCCATCTCTAACATCTGCCTCCCTGGGTTCTTGTCCAGTACTCAGCACAATATCCAGCACATAGTAAGTGGGTTTTGTCTTTTACTCACTATTAGTGGATATCAAGGAGCTTCCAATATGTTTCTGGATAATGGAGTTTATTTCCTCTGATGGTTCCAGTTGCAGTCCCAATGAAATCAAAATCCTCCTATGAAGAGGTGGAGTCTACTTCCCACTCCCTGAGTCTGGGCTGGCCTGTGACTTGCTTAGACCAAGAGAAGGAGGCAGAGGAGGCATTGTCTGACCCCCCAAGCCCAGGCCTCAAGAAGCCTCCTGGCTTCTGCTCTTGCCTTCTTGGGATGTTGCTCTGAGACGGCGTGGGAAGAAGCCTGACCTCCTTGAGAGACCTCGTGGGAAGGGGTCCAGTCCTCCCGAACCTCGCCTCTGAGCTCAGCCCCCAGCTCATCCTCTGCTAAATGGACCCACATGAGAGAGCCAGCAAGACCAGCTGAAGATCTGCTCAGCTCACCCGCAGAGCTGCCAGAGAAAAATGGCTACTGTTTAAGCTACTAGGTTTGGGTGGGCTTGTTGTTCACCCACAGTTAACTGAACCAGTGCTAATCTGGTGGAACAACAGACCAAAGCCAGAGGGGGCAGAGAGGGGAGCAAGGGTGAGGGCTCTGGCTTCATCTGGCTGATTTCCACAGGCTTGTGAGCATGTCCCTGGGTTGAGGCTGCTAAATGAGCAGGTAGATACTTCTCCCTCAGTTAGGTGTTTTAAACCCCTTTAACAAGTGTGAACCAACCCTCAGCAGGCCTCAACTTAAGTGCCCACGGCTGGCTAGTAAGAACCCACGTGAACTGAGGCACAGGAGCATGTTGTCAGGGCGTTTTGCTTCCTTAAGGAGCTGTCTGGAGAGGTCCTGGCCCATGGCCACCCTTGGCAGCAGAGACATACCACAGGCAGCAAGAGAGGGAGCCTAAAGACACACGTTCTTTCATACTTTGGATTGATTTTTCTTTTCCATCTACAAGGGCTGCCAGATGGCAAAACCTCCCCACCCATAGCAGCATGCACCTGCCTGCCTGCCCGCCCGCCCTCTGCTGCCAGGGTGTGGTCTGCTAGAGCGTCCAGGTGGTTGGGCCTCCTGGGCTGAACTGCAAAATAGGGCAGGCATAAGGCTGGGGACCGAGAAAGGTGGCTGTGGGGAGCGGGGGGCAGGAAGAAGCAGCTGATCGGTGTGTGAAGTGAGGAGCAAAGTCACCCTGGGAAACCAGGGACACAGTGGTGGTGGACAAGCAGCCGCTCTGTGAAAAGGGCGAGGGTGGCTGTGGACCAGGCAGGTGGACGGCAAGGGACACGACAGATACCACAGAACACACCTCTTCCTGTGCGGTGATCTAGGAGGGCAGGGGTGCCCTGGGGCGTAGAGAGTTTGAAAGCACAGCAGCCTTGGCTTCAGCAACCTTAAAGCATAGCCTAGGGCAGGGAGCCATTCCAAGTCCCAGCTTCTCTGGGATTATTCCCACATGGTTGACCACTGGTGGAGAAAGAATAAGTGACTGTGTCGTATGATTTCAAATGTACAGGGAGCTCTGGCCGGTGTGGCTCAGTTGGTTGAGAATTGTCCCATGAACCGAAAGGTCGCCAGTTAGATTCCTGGTGGTGGCAGATGCCCAGGTCGAGGGTTTGGTCCTCGGGTAGGGTGCGTAGGGGAGGCAACCAATTGATGTTTCTCTCTCACATCAATGTTTCCCTCTCTTTCTCTCCCTTCCCTAAAATCAATAAAAACATATTTTTTCATTTAATTTTATTTATGTTAGGTTTGGACAAATCTTAATGTTCCTGAGGGCTCCCCCCGCCCCCCGCATGAGAATGTAAACTTTAGGTAACTCATTTCACCGGCCACATTCTGTTCCTTATGCTTGACATCTTTCACTCCCCGCATGAGAAAGTATCTCAAGCAACAATCTGTTCCTTACATTCAATAGCTTTCTACTCCTGCTCAAAAAAACACACGTGCATGCCAAAAAGTTCCCTCCCTGTACCCTATAAAGAGACTTCCTCCCAACCACGTGGGGCTGATGCCACCTGGAGCTCAGCCCATCTGTATTCAGATGCTTTAACCAGCTGTATTCAGGTGCCCTAATAAAATGGCCGTTGCCTTCTCATCTGGCCTCATGTGTTCCTCTTTGGAGAGCCTAACTATTTATTTTAAAATATTTTTATTGATTTCAGTGAGAGGAAGGGAGAGGGGGAGAGAACGAGAAAAATCAATGAATCAGACAGATTCTTGCACAGCCAGGATAAAACCTCTTTAAATTAGTTGCTGTTGTCCAGGTCCTTGGAAGATTTTCATGTTGAAAAAAAGAAAACCCCCAACCTTACATTCCAAAAGAATAAAAAATTGATGATGAGTTGTAGTTTAAACAGGGGGGAACCCCAAACACTAGTGTTTTTAAGGTACATGACATTCAAAGGGGCAGGCAGAGGGCTACCTTCAGCTGTGGAAATGCACCAAAAGCAAATATGATTCCTATGAATTTCAACTGAGGGAGGAAAAACTTTTCCTCTCTTCCACGCTAGGGTCTGGGTACTTCGGGTTCAACTGGCAAAGGCCAGTTGGCAGGAGACAAAGGTTTATTCATATGCATATGAAGCCAACAAAAGAAGTAGCTGCCTCTTTAAACGGTTAATATTAGAGGTTTACAGACCTAATTTTGTAGGGACTAGAGAGGCTCCAAGAGAAGAACAAATCCTTTCTTTAGGAGACAAATGGGGTTTCTTGGGACCAAATGGGAGATAAGAGCTTGTGCTGTTTGTTTATGCAGGTGCAGTGGTATTTCTGTCTTCAGGGCCATAAAACTCCTCTGCCGAGGGGTTAGGGTAGGTTGACTCTCTGCGGCCTTGCTGGGAGTAAAAGCCACCCAGAAGGGGGGTTTGTGGCGGCCTCATTTCCCAGAATTGCTGCTCTTACTCAGATAAGGGAAGCTCTGAGGAGGCTACTTTCTGCATCTGTTGAATTTCAAATGTCTTCAGCTTAAAATAATTTTATCAAGTCGTAAGAAATAGAAATATTAAGTCTTGCTGTATGAAAAAGTGACTTGTACATTGTTATCTATTTCGGCCTAGCACCGGGCAGTGCCCCTTTTGCTGGCAAACTAATTTTCTTCATTCTCAGTGTCAGGAGCAGAATATTTATTTATTTATTTATTTATTATTTTTTAATATATCTTTATTGATTTCAGAGAGAGGAAAGGAAAGGGAGAGAGAGAGACAGAAACATCAATGATGAGAGTCATTGATTGAGCCCGCAACCCCGGCATGTGCCCTGACCGGGAATCGAACCCCGATCGCCTGGATCCCAGTTTGACGCTCAACCACTGAGCCACGCCCGGCCGGACCAGAATCATTATTTAAAGAATCTGAAATTCGATGAGTGGTTTTAGCATTTTTTATGTTGTTATTCTAATATTTAGTATTAATATAATTTAAAATATTTTTATAAAAACTGTAACAATGTTAGTCAAGTGATGATATTGCTAAAAGCAGGGCTTGAAAAATGCAACCATAAATCAAAAACTTCAGAATAAAAGTTAGATACGATTAAAAGGGCCAATCAACCAAATTAAGACTGTGCTATTAGTTTAGGAGACAGCCCTAAGGGAAAAATTTAAAATAATACTTAAAAAATCAATAGCAACTTTAAAGGAAAACTGTGGTCTATTCAATAGTTACAGATTTTTCTACCCCAGGAATACATCCCTCATGCTCTTTGTTCCTGTGGGAAAATAAGTCTTGAATTATATGAGATCTCCAAAAACTTGTTCCTTAAGTAAAGTATGGCCCTCTGTGTAACAGGGTGGATGAAAGCTAGACGCCATTTATTTCACAAGTAAAGCCTCAAATTGCAATTCAATGGCAACTGTTTATGTAGAAGATCGAAAATGTGAACAAATATCTCAAAACCGTAGGGCGACTCATCCTGAAATAACATGGTAACTATGAGGTAAGCCATCCTTAAAAACTAAGGCAAGATTAAAGATGAGAAATATATGGACTCTGCCTGTACGTGGAAATAGATCTATGAAATAGTGTTGATTGAAAACAATTAGAATTCAAAATAGTACGCAGTTATTACAGCTATGGAAAAAACATAAACTCGTCTACTGATAAAGATGGGGACTTAATTTAAACTGATGTAAATTGTGCTTATATTCATTGGATCCCTCATTTTCTCCAGAGTTGTTTGTGTGATGAATAAAAGTAAATTGGAGTGGTTGCCAGGTTTGGAATGAGAAAGAAGCGAGGGATGAATTGGTGGAGCACAGGGGCTTTTTAGGGCAGTGAAACTGTTCTGCAGGACACTGTAATGGTGGATATGTGTCATTATACATTGTCTAAGCCTTTGGGCTTCACAACACAAAGAATGAACCCTAATGTAAACTATGGACTTTGGTCGATAATAATGCATCAGTATTGGCTCATCAATTAAACATATGCACCACACTAATGCATGATATTAATAATAAAGGGAATGGGTGAGGGTGGGGGGTAAGAAGGTGTATGTGTTGTAGGTGGCAGGAAGGGCACCAGGTGTTAGACCTGTGGGGTCAGGCCGGACCTGGGTTCGGCAACCTTAGTACTTGAGCTCTGACTAGGAAAGAATTCAGAGCCAAGATTCAAACTGTAAGAGAACATTTATTTATAAAATTACAGAGGTGGAAGAAGTAATCTGTAGAAGGAATGGTCTTAGGAAACAAGTTATAGAGTAAAGGAAGGGCCCCTGGAGCTTGGAGGTGAGGAAGCTAATGATAAGTAATGGGCGGGGGAGGGGGAAGGAGAGGGGAAGATGTGGGTGTGCTCCCAGGAGGGAGAGAGCACTGGGTCCTCCCTCCTAGGGGTTTTAAGGGTGGAGTTTTAGGGGAGGCCCCAGGGGAAGATCTTAATAGAATATTCAGCAGCTTTCCAGATGTGCCCTTTCAGAGTCTAGGTCTCCATTGATTGATTGGTCAGCACCAGGGCAGGGGGTTATTATCCAATGCAGCTGGTTCTGAAGTCAGCCATGGGGTCACTTGTCTGGTTTTACCACTTTTCTGGGTCTGGAGCTGAAATACAACTGAGGCCTAGATGTTATCTCCAGGGAAGAAAGGTCAGGGTGTCCAAACCTCATGACCAGCGATAAGCTAAGGGAAAGGTCACCTTGGGGGCAAGGTCCCACCTACGTTTGTCCTTTGCTAGGTACCTGGTGACCTTCTGTACCTGGCCCATAGTCCTTGCTCTACTCATGTCTGTCTAACTGCCTACCACATATGGGAACTCTCTTTACTTTTCAGTCAATTTTTATGAAAACCTAAAACTGCTAAAAAAAAAAAAAAAGAAAAAGAAATAATAGAGTCTATTAATTAAAGGAAAAAAAGTATATTGGTGGCAGAGGAGACTGCTGCATAATATATTCTTGGGGAAAACTTGAATCATCCAACACAAATCAGGCTAAAACATGCTCTCAGCTCCTTGTTTATTTTGCATGAAGGTGCATTGTTTATTTTGCAAGGGCATAGGATTAAGAAGCGGGGGAGAGCAATAAAATGTCTTGCACCCCTTGCCAAAATAAGCTTTCTTATTTGGTTGACTATCATGAACATTAAATCAATCTACTTGAGGAATAAATTTCACCCTTTATAGGAAAAGTTCCAACTTTCCCTCAGTTTATTTAGTAAGTAAACACTGTATCTTAGCAATTCTCACTACAGCATTCATCACATCAACAAACATATATGAAGGTGTTTAACAAAGTGCTTTATTGTCAGTATCTTGTTAACCAGAAATCACCCCTTGAACTTCTTTGAACACACAGCTTTTGCTCAGACAGAGGACCAGGTCTTTAACTCCCCCTGTGGTGGAAATTTGGTAATCCAGGAGCATTCCAAAACAACTCACCCTCCCCAACCACACCCCAATCTCCTCCAGCCCTGGAGCCACTTACATTCTCCCTTATGCCACTCACCACCTTTTCTGCCATGAAGCTTGGGCACAGGCACAAACTCAGGTCTATGAAAAGCATGCCTTTATTCTCTATAACTCAGCCTGCTTTCTGACCTTGAGCCAGTGGAAAAACAACCTCACACCTTTCTGGGCTTCCAGGAGCCTCCCAAGTGCCAAGATGTTGAGTGGTGGGGCTTGAGGGTGGGCAGGGAAGAGGTTACTGCTAAGACCTGTTATTTCTCGCCATATGTCCCTGCAGGTCCTCCAGCTTTCCGCTGCTTTTCTGCTGTGACTGGAACCCAGGAGTCTTTGGCAGGGCTGCCTCTGATCTTATCTACTTAGACACGGCCATTTTCTCTCTGGGATTTTCTGTCCTTAGTAGCGATCATGTTGCAAATCTAGTCACAGATCTTTTCTGCTCCTGGAATCCATGACCTCTCATTGCTCCCTTCTTTTACTCCCATCCATGGAAAACTCTTGCCAGTCCTGGAAGGACACTAAATGGCCCACCCCTAGATTTCCCTAAGAGCTTATGCTTTTGGAACAAAGAGCAAAATTACTTTATATCTGTTTTCTCCGTTGCAACATCCCTCCCTCAAGCAATGAGGCCACAGCCTGCTGAGATAGAGTAAAAAGGGCCCTACAGAGAGAAAAAGGCAGAAATTCACATATCAAAATATTATTTGGCCATGTATTTAATTTCTATGTAGGTCTGATCTTCCCTAGTATATTTTAAGCTGCCTAATACCTGTAGAGAAAGAAGTGTGTCCCCTGACAATTTCTGGTTGTTTCCCCTTAAGCCTTTGCCAGCTTTGAGGAAAGCTTTGGAGGTACCCTGCAGGGTCATGATGGTCACATCCCTGTTGCGAAATCATAAGATTTCTTTTCCCAGTCATTGCCAACTATTTCATTTTTGGTTACCTAAGGGACATTGGATATCTTTGAACACAGTTCACCAGAATGGATGGAATTTTAGTTTTTTTTTGTCAAATGGAAAGGTTTTGGTCCAAATCATTAAAGAGGGTGGTGAATATAAATCATCATATTTATTATGGTGGGGGGAAGGGAAGGGGTACAAATCTTAATATATTGAGTCTCCTACCCCCACATGCCACTGTGCTTATCCAAAATTCTGACATCCAACACTCCTTTAAGCAGACACACAGAAGGCTTATCTTAAAATGTAAACGTGCTATTTGGCGATGCTCTTAGAGTTCCTCTGTAGTTACTCAGCAGAGGGCAAACCCTGAAGGAATGAGACACAGGACAGGTGAGTTTTGATTAAAGAGGGTGGAAACTGGGAAAGGAAAAGGCCATAGTCTCCCATGGGAGATTGGAATCAGAAATGGAATATGAAGGGTCTCAGAAACCAATCCAAAAGTTTATAATTTTGTCCAGGATAGGTAGGCCCTGCTTTTCTGGAAAGGGGATGATGTGAGCCTGTCCACTTTCTCTTTTGAGAGTTGTCTGTGATAGCTTTCTGCATTCTCCACCCAATAAGGTAAGGAGCCTGCAGCTGCTCTCTTTAGCTCCCCAGGGTTCCTGCAGTGTGGGCTGGAGTCCCATGGCGCCAGGTCAGCAGCTCACCACTAGGAGGCGCCATGCTGATGAAGAGAGAAGCTCTGTACCAGCTGCCCAGTCTTCCTCCTGTTTCAACCACCCAGGGCTGAAGGTGTTCTCCACAGACCTGCACCCCACCCCACCCCCTCATCCCTAAACCTTGTCAAGGCCTTTAACTCTTTTATTCTAAACCTTTCTATTTCTCTAGCATTTCTTCTCAAAAGAAAGGTCCATACCTCACAGGTGGACCAAGACAAGCTATTTTAGTGCTCAGCCTTCTATTGCCCACTGGGAATGGAGAAAGGGTGGTTAGAGTGATCACCTTTCCTTCTTTAATTCCCACTTAAGTGGCTCTAGGGTGTGCCCTGATCCCCAAATAGGGTGAAAACCTCCTAAGGAGGCCCCGCTGGGACATCTCACAACAGGGAGAGCAGATACTCTTCTGTCTTTGCACCTTTTAAAAGCAAGAAAGGCAAATACCCTTATTCAAACCCCATCTACCTTAACCTGAGTTCATCTGAGTTCAATTCCGAAGATGCATGCAAACTTGGGGAGCAGTCGTACTGTATAAAGGGGCAGCACATGGCCCTCAGAGCTCAGCTGAAACGCTGAGTCGGGATGCTGAGCAATCTAGTGAGAGTGGGTCCAAGCCCAGTGCCCAGCCCTCTGTCTACCACCTTGGAGCCACCCAGTCAATATTTATTATATTGAAATGAAATTGCATTTAGTCCACATTTATGGAATTTGGGTCTATATTACCAAGCTTTTTAATATCCCCAAATAACTCTCAGGCTTTAAAAGTGGTAAATTAATTGTATTAATTGATTCAGAAGATTCTAATTCTTTGTCTTTGCTTTTCTTGTTGCTCCCCCCCCCCCCCCCCCAAGCATTAGGGAGCGCATAGTGCAAAGGAATAAAAAGTGACGGGAACGGCCCCTTCTTATTGTCATTCCAGACACTCATGTGCTTTTATGGAATAAGTATTTTGTACCAAGACTGGACAACACAGTGGATTCCTTCTGAGAGAAGATGAAAGGAATGACAGCGCTGGCCAGCACAGGAATACCAAAGGCTCTCCCTTCCCTCCGGCCAGCTGCTGACTCCTCAGAGCAAAACACCCCTCTGCCTGGGATTTGTGTTAGACTTGACCCTGCCGTGGCTTTTCCCCCAGACAGTGTCAGGCAAGCGCTTTATTATCTTTGTTTAGACTCAGCTAAATCCAACAGGACCTCTTAGGTTGCTGCTATTGTTTTGGAACTTGCTTGGCTTTGGAGATGGTTTATGACTTGTTTATGAATTGCAGAATACTAAACTATTTGTAAGGTTTTCACCTATTAACCCCCACAACTTTCAAGTGCTGGTGCAAATGGAAAACCTAATTGAAATGGTATTAAATTATCTAAACCTGCAGAAGATTCCGAATGGGTACTGCTTGATCTTGTGGTATATATGTGGCAACCCTGCTTCCTGAACCCCGAACAGGACACATTAGGACCATGAGAAAGAAGATTTGAAATCAAGACAGTCCTGGGAACAAGTCATATGGTCCCCTTTGTATATATTGCATATTATATGGATAACTGTCATTTTCCTAACCTTGTCCTGTTTAGACTGGTACTATAATTACTTGTATTTTGTAACCTCACACCAGTTTGAAGGCAGTGCAAAGAGCTATGGGTAAGGGGAAGAAGGGAAGAGAGAAACTGGTGCAGATGCTCTGAGCCAGGGCTTCAGAGACACAGGTGTTTTTCATTTAAAATTAATTATGTGGTTTATAATATTTCTATTTTATTTCTACTATATATAAATAAGTATATTTAGATATTATATATTATATATATTTATATATATTAATGTATATGTTATGTTAAATATATAGTATATGTATTTGATATTATATATTATATTAAATATATTATATGCATATAATATAGAAGTATACTTCTATATTATATGTAATAGAAATATACTTATTTATATACTATATATTAAATATATTAACATTATATTCAATATATTAGATATGTATTTGATTGGAAATTCCTTTAGTATATAAAACAACTTCTGCTGCAATGGCTCAGTAAATACCATTTGGTTAACCGGCTGAATTCTAGTCATTTTACCTTTAGGGCAAGAGTATTTTGCTGCCAAGGCTTTAGTTTAGCTTATTACATTTCCTCATTTTGCCTTCGCAAAGTTATTCTATGAGTTATCTATTGCTTTGTAACAAACTACCCTAACACCCAGTGGCTTCATTTTCCGCGGGTCTGGAATCTGGGTGCAGCGAGGCGGTGCTCCAGCTCCTTGCTGGCTGTTGGCCAGAGGCTTCCCTCAGCCCTTTGGCATGTGGGCCTTTCCATAGGGCGGCTCACAGCACGGAAGCAGCCTCCCTCAGTGAGTAAGAGAGTGAGCGAAAGAGCCAGACAGAAGGCATAGGCTTTTGCAACCTAATCTCGGAATTGACCTCCCATCCCTTTTGCCACAGGGTCTAGCCCACAACCAAGGAGAGGGGGTTCCACGAGAGCATGAATGTCGTGTGGGAGGGATCACGAGGGCCATCTGAGATGCTGCCTACCATAGCTAACTAGGCACAAGTGACCATTGTATTTTTGTAATTTTGTTATGAAAATTAGTATGACCCAGATATGACACCAAATATGCAATCAAAGAAAAATACTTCAATTGGACTTCATCAAATTAAGATGTTAATGTATCAAGGGATACTATCAGGAAAGTGAAAAGACAACTCATAAGATAGGAGAAAAAAGTTACAAACCATATATGTGATAAGGTCTAGTATCCAGAATACATAAAGGGCTCTTAAAACTCAGTAATAAAAAGAGAAATAACCTAATTTAAAAATAGGCAAAGGATTTAAATATAATTTCTCTAAGGAAAGTATAGATGAAAGTGAAATGAAAAGATCCTCAATACCATTAATCTTTAGGAAAATGCAAATGAAAACCACAATGAGTACCACTTCATACACACTGTGTGTGTGTGTGTGTATACATATAATAGTTTATTGATTTTTAGAGAGAGGGGAAGGGATAGGGAGAGAGAAACATTGATCAGCTGCCTCCTGCACACCCCCTGCCAGGGATCAAGCCAACAACCTTTTGGTGCACTGGACGATGCCCATCCAACTGAGCCACACTGGCCAGGGCCACACCGTATTTTTTAAAAATAAAAATAACAAGTGTTGGCAAGAATATGGAAAAATTGGACTCTTAATGCCATTCCTAGGTATATACCCAAGAAAAATGAAACTATACACTTACAAAAAAACTTGTATGTGAATGTTCCTAGCTGCATTATTCATAATAGCCAAAAAATGGAAATAATGCAAATGTCTATCAATTCATGAAGGGAAAAACAGAAGATGTGATATTTCCATACAATGGAATATTATTCAGCTATAAAAAATGAAGTACTGTTACATACTACAACATGGATGGACCTTAAAAACATTATGCTAAGTGAAAAAAGCTTGACACAGAAGGCCACATATAGTATGACTTCATTTATATGAAATGTCCAGAATAGGTAAATCCATAAGGACATGAAATAGGTTAATGTTTATCAGTGGCTTGGAGGAAGGAGAAATAGGGACTGACTGCTAATAGATATGGAGACTCTTTATGGGGGTGATGGAAATGTTCTGGAATTATATAGTGGTGCTGGTTATACAACTCTGAATATACTAAAAACTACTGAATTGTACCCTTTAAAATGGTGAATTTTATATGTAAATTATACCCCAATAAAAAAATTTTTTCTAGCTTACTATACCTTACAGTAACAAATATTTATTGAATGCTTGGTAGTCTACTAAGTACTCTATCGGGTTTAGGTTCTAGAACTTGGCTGCATATTAAAATCATGTGAAAACTTTTTTAAAATTCTGATACCCAGGCCACACCCCAGACCAATGAAATCAGAGAGGGATCCGGGCTTCAGTGGTTTTTAAAGCTCCACTCGTAACTCTAAAGTGCAGCCAAGGCGACCCACAGGCCCAGAGCCTCAGGGCTGCTTAGCAAGTTGTGTACACCAAGAAGCCATCATTCTCACGCCCTATTTTCTCTTCATCAATAGTAAACCAGTGAAGAAAACTGCATGCCCTCAAGCACAGACTCCTCTTCCAAGTCAAGCAAGACAGCTCCTTAATTTCTCTGCAGTCACCACTGTGTTCCTTTCTGTGGGTGATTCGGAATGTTCAGTACTTTGAAGAGGGCATATTTTATGCTTTCCAGTTTTTTTTCTCATTTTGGATTAGGTTTTTGTAATTCAACTGTGGGCCAAGGATCATTTGTCCCTCTTTGGAATAAAAGTTGGATTATGTCCAAATGGGTTGGTGCTTTTGCCCTGAAAAACCTGGACTTTATAGTTTGTGATGTTCTGAGCCAAAAATTATGATACAAGAAGCTAGCCATTTGAGGACTTTTATATTGGGCCTCCACACTCTCTCTCTTGTATTTATCATCTAACTGTCCCATTTGGGTTTATTTTACTGTTTTTAATCTTGGCCTTCCTAGTCTTAGCCTCTTTACTTCCATTGCCAGTAAATCACCAGTGGCCTCGGCAGCACATTCACTATAGTTGGCAAACCTGTCTGGGCTTGTGTCCCAAACCACATGGTCTTAATTAAATCCACCAGCCAAAGTATTAATTTTTTTTCATTCATCCCCAGAAGCTGGAGACAATTTGTGAAAAGATAGAAATGGATGAAGAAATAGAAATTAGAAGATTTAAAAGAAACACCAGAAAGGATTGGTAACAGCTCCTTTAGGCCACAGAAGGGCCAAGCCTGCGAGGTTCTCGCTGGGCACCCACCCTGGTGGTAGGTGATGGGAATAAATACGCAGGATTGGCTCTGGCCCCACTCACAGCAATAGCAAAGAGAGAAAACTCTAGAAGGGAGACTAAGCAGAGACTGACAGCTTCAGGAAACTTCTGGTGAGTAAGAACACAAAACTATTGCAGAGGCCTGTGGGGTGGAGGAAACCCAGCGAGAAAGGGTAGGGGAGGTGACATGCAGAGACATATGGACCTGCCCCTTGAGAGCAGTGGAAACCAGCCATCTTTCTAGAATTGAATAAAGTAGAAAGCACAGGTCTTAAGTATATAGCTCAATGAATTTTTACATGTATATACCTGTAAAACCACCAGCCAAATCAATACTTAGAACATTTCCATCTTCCCCCAAAATTCACTCATGCCCTTTCCAGGTCAGTGCCCCTCCCCTCACTTAGAAGCAGCCCTGTTATTATTAATATTACTGTAGATTAGTTTTGCATGTTCTAGAACTCCATGTGAATGGAATCATACAGCAAGGATTCATTTGTGTATGACATAATGTTTTTGAGATCTATCCATACTGTTATACGTATCAATGGTTTGCTCTTTAGTTATTTCTCTGTAGTTATTTCATGATATAAATGTGTGATAAGGCTTATCCATTCTCCTGTTAATGGACATTTGGGTTGTTTCAAATTTGGGGCTACTATAAATAAAGCTGCTTTGAACACTGGGGCATAGGCCTTTTTGTGGACATAGATACACATTCATTTTTCATGGGGATATATCTATGAGTAAACTTGTTGCATAATAAATTAGGTGTATGTTTAACTTCAGTAGATACTGCCAAACAGTTTTTCTGAAGTGGTCTAATTATTTTACACTTATATCAACAATGAGAATTCCAGTGGTCATTTTTGAGATAAAAAGGAAGCCAGCAACTCCCTCAACCTGGGCCACGCTCCTGGCAACATGAAATTTGCAAGGATTGGTAAGATAGGGAACCAGCAAAGCTTTGCAGCTGAGGGATCGAGGAAAAGCCATCAAATCCGAGGCCAGAGAGCCCACCTGTAACCGCCCCACCCCAGCTGGTGCCAGCCGGAAGGAAACCCTGCAGCTATTTTTGGGTTGTTTCCTAGCATGGACATTAACTAGTTAAAAGGGAGAGGGATTTGATGAAATGGGAGATGCTAAAATTGTTTCCAGTTAATTTATTGAAAAACAATAATATACTTTAAAAAGCAGGGCAGCAGGTAGCAGTGTTTCTCATACTTTACGGAGCAGGAGAGAACTGGTTAGAAACACAGAATTTGCATTTCTAAAGAGATACCCCAGGTGATGTCATCGGTGTTTCAAAAGCCACCAAGAAACCCTGTTTGAAGGTCTGGCAATGCTGGCACATTATGTGGACTGGGGATAATAGCAAGTGTATCCCCATCTCACCTGACTTTCCGTCGTAGCACCTTGTTGACACTGACCTTTACACGTTTTGTTGAGTGTCCCTTTAAACACATAAAAATTGGGAGAGAGTTTCCACCATTCACTGTGTCCCCTGGGGTTCCTCTTCCAGTAATGCGGGTTCAAAAGCCAGAGGCAGCTTTTTCCTCGCTTTCTTGTTGCCCAGCAGGACTATCACCACAGCTAACCCCAGCCACCTTTTAATGGGACTTGCTCCTTCATTTCAGTTTTGATCTATGAAAAGATATAAAAAATTACCAATGTAGCATTACAAAGTTAAAGCTATTTTGAACATAGAATGTACAAGTTGGGAAAATTACAGTCATTTCATTAAAAATGTGTTAAGTGCCTATTATGTGACACTATGCTAAGGCAAGGGATACCATGGTGAATACAATAGAAGAGGCTTTTTTTATTTTCAAGAGTTTTGGGTTTTTTTTATAAATATATCTTTATTGATTTCAGAGAGAGGAAGGGAGAGGGAGGGAGAAAGAGAGAGAGAAACATCAATGATGAGAGAGTCACTGATCGGCTGCCTCCTGCACACCCCCTACTGGGGATGGAGCCCCCAACTCAGGCCTGTGCCCTGACCGGGAATCGAACCCCGATCGCCTGGATCCTAGGTCTATGCTCAACCGCTGAGCCACGCCAGCCGGGCTCAGGAGGCTTTTATTCTAATGGGAAGGGTGTTAGTCGGGGTGGGATAACTGCTGTAACACACACACACCCCTAATTCTCAGTGGCTTAGCACAATAAAAAATGTACTCTTCACGCATTTCATCTCAGTTCGATCGGGGCTGGTAAGAGAACAGGTATTCTGCTCCAAGTAGCCATTCTGGGTCCCAGGCTCCTTCCACATTTTTCCCTGCCCACAGAGGCTTCCATTCAGCCGGGAGGTTGGAAAGAGAAAGCTAGGAGGTTGCGAGGCTAGTCTGTGTGGCCAAGCCCCGAAGTGGCCCCCATCGCTGGCCCACGTTGCGCTGAGCGGACTCGGTCAGACGGCCGCACCTCACTGCGGGGGGCGGGAAATGGAGCTGAGCACAGAGGAGAGAGGAAGCAGGGCCTGGTCAGGCACAACAGCCTCTCCCCAGGGGTGAAGAATAACCTGGTGTGGCAGGTGGGGTGCTATAGGGAGGTCAAGGGTGCTGGATGGCACACAGGGAGGACACCTAATCAGGACGGGGTTTGGTCAGAGAGTATCTGGAAGGAACTGATGCGCAGGCTGGGGCAGAGTAAAACGGTTCATTGCACTTTAGAATATAGTACCTTGTCCACTAATCAGATACCCCCTTGCGTGAACAATTTGTATAAATGCCAAAACATTTTTTTCCAGAGTTACCATTAGAAATAATAAGCCCTCTCCTTGGTTGCTCTTGCCCTCTGCTTTAGAAGAAACAGCGTAATGTGGCATCACTATTGGTGACTGCCCAATAGCCATTTCTTCTTCCTTGATAAGAAAATGCCAATTTTCTTGAGCCATCAATTGACCATGTGTTCTAGGAAAATGGATTCTAGGAAACGGACTGTAATTAGTGTAAGGTAACCATGGTAATCCAATTCACCTTTTTTCATTCAACAGATATTTAATGAGCTCCTGCTATGTGTTGATCTGTCCTAAGTGCTGACTATCTTTGCCAATTCTAGGCATGGAGTAGGCATGTGGCCCAATTCCAGACAATGAGGGATAAGGGGAAGACTGGTGGGGGATTCTGGGAAAAGGTTTTTCCTCCCTGAGAAAATAAAATGAGAATTGCCTGAAGAGAAACCAGGGCTTTTCCTTCCTGCATTTAGATGATGTTATGTGGCATGTGATGCCTGGACTGGAGCAGTCATTTTGTGACCATGAGGAGACAGAGAAGAGAATCTCAGAGAGGATACCCTGGAGCTCTAGCCTAGTTAGGTGGCTGAATTAGCCAAATCTGGAATCACCTACCTTTGTTATATGAGAAAATAAAAAGTCACGTTCAGTTGGATATTCAGTCATTTGTGGCTAAAAGCATCCAAACAAATACAAGTGATTTTGTTGGCATTGTTTGTTGAATATTTTAATAAATGGATGAAGAATCTGATATTTTTCATTTTCTTCTCAGCTGTGTTGTTTGATTATAGACAATTTCTATCCTAGATATCCCTGTGGATAAAAATCATCTTCCATGATCTTATTGGTTTCTCTGTTGGCTGCTGCAGATCCTCCATTGGAAGATGACATGTTTGGAAGTGAAGCCACATTTTCCCCTATCTGTATGCCCCTTGAGGGGCACTCCCCAATGAGGGTTTTGAGGGGTTGTTTTTAATGTAGAAGAGTATCTTTCTGATGAAAAGTCATCTTTCTTTCTGTGAACTTCATAGGCAGTTCCATGTTGTCCCTACCCTCATTCTCTCTCTCTTGATTTTTCCTTCTTTCACCATGGAATGAGTTGAGCTCTATACTTTGTGGCCTGTGAAATTTATGGAGGCTCCTTGAATCTTGTTCAAGCAGAAACCTAGCAAACCCCATGCTCTAATTCAGAGCTCCCTGGCTGAATTCAGTGGAACTCCAGCTAAGGAATTAAGTGGGTAAGCCAGTGATATTTGAAATAAATAATGGAGATATCTGGGGATAAGCTTTAATTCTTGGATAATTATGTCAACTAGCTTTTGCTGGAATGATTTGACATAAAGTCACAAATACGTAAGATGCTACTTGGCTTCTTACCATCTTGATGATGCCAATAAGGGGGGTTTCTTTCCCATGCACCATGAGATTTGGGTGCTAATGCCTGTTTGCTCTGATCATTACATTGTTGATCTAAAAGGTCACCCTCATCCTTTTGGGACTTTCATATCTGCCCATTTATCATGTCATAGCTATAACTTGAGGGAGAAATAGTGTATTGGTGAAGGTATGACAGGAAATAGATGGCAGAGGTCATTGAAGAATGTTTAATGGAAGGGCTCTACAAAGATGTGGGGAGTATTCAGGGAAACCAACAAAATATAGGGAAACATTGGGGCTAATCGCAGTTGCTACTTCTAGTCTTAGAATGGGTCAAGGAGAGAGAGGTTACGGGAAGCTGCAGAGACCTATAGCTATGGAGAGGTCCTAACAGAAGCTGTGCCTTTGCTAGAAGAGCATATCACTGTTAAACTGGGACTCTGGATGGACATCGACAGGGAAAATGTACCCTGACCTTATTCTACTCTTCTGATCTCCTGCTAGTGACTATAATCGGCTAAACCCAACCAGAAGTCAGAGGGCAAAGGAGTCTAGTCGAGACAATCTGTAAATGTCACCTTCCCTGGCCACAGAGGAGGGCAGGAAAGGATGGAGAGTGGCTATGGAAGGACAAATGGGAATATCCATTTGTGTGCCTTTATTCTCCTTGTCAATAACTTTAGAACAAGTTAGTAGGTAGGTGGGATCTAGACCCATTCTTTAACCTACATGCCTTTATTGCTTAGGATACAGAGTAGGCATTATAATAAGAGATCCCCAAACACTATGATTTAACCAAGATAGAAGATTATTTCTCTATTGGGTACCTTCCTGGATAGAAGTCCAGGGTTGGTGCGATGACTTGATGGTGCTGAGTGCTCTGCTGTAAATTAGTTCTACTGAAAAAGTATTTCCTTCCAGTCTCCTTCCTCTGGAAATAAGGGAAGATTGCTCTTCTCTGCCCCTTGGGGTTAGATGTGGCCATGCAACTTTTTTCAGCCAGTGAAATGTGAGTGTGAGGTGTGTCACAGAAGCATTTAGCGGCTAATGCACGGATGCTCCCATTTTCCCTTTCACTGAACTTTGTGGAAACACTCATGATATGAAGGACAGCCATCCTGAGAAATTTCCCAAAGCTGCAGCAGATTTGTGGGAGTGGGAAATAAAACATTGCTCTTTCCCCCTTTTTTATTTTTAATTAAATTTATTGGGGTGACATTGGTTAATAAAATTATACAGGTTTCAAGTATACAGTTCCATAATACATCCTATGTATGGTGCATTGTATATTTGAGGTTGGTTGTTAGTGCAGCTAAACCTGGTATTTCCTGACTAATACAGAGACCCAGCCTCTTTTTGTTTCTTTGAACACCAAACCCTAAGGTGTTGCTGTCATCTACATGATCTAAGGCAGCTCATTTCCATAGTCACATTCTAATCCACGAGATGTGGGAAAAGAGACAAGAGAGCACACTTACTCTTTTTAGGGGCATGACCCAGAAGAACAGTTTAGCTGGGTGGTTGTGGCCTTGGGCTCCACTTATCTGAAGGCTGGGGTGGGAGGAGAGGTACTTGCTGGAGGATGCTCTTCCGAGTTCACTCCCATGGTTGTTGGCAGACCTTTGTCCTTGCTGGTTGTTGTCAGGTCTCAGTTCCTTGCCACATGGGCCTCCCCATAGGGCCATTCCGCATGGCAGCTGATCTCCCCCAGAGGAGCTAATTTGAGAGAGAGAAAGGGGGGTGCACTACACTGTCTTTTGGAACTTAATCTCAGAAGTGGCACACCCCATTTCTGCCTTTTTACTGGTCACACAGACCAACCCTAGTACCATGTGAGAAGGGACTATGGAAAGGTGTGACTACCGGGGCAGAGATTATTGGAGGCTGGCTAAAAAACCTACCTATGTGAGAGGTGAAAAAATTAGTCTTTAGCTAGGCAGCCATTTCCTTAGATAAAACTACAGGAAGGAGAGATGGGCCAAGGAACAAACAGGTCTCTGCCTCAGCTCTCTCCTCCGGCTCCTTAAACGTACAGGGGCACTTTCCTTCTCATATGTGAATACATATCCTGTGTCCTGAAAAGTCTATGCTTCTGGATTATAGCTCCGATGCCCCTGAGGATTCTTATCCTTAGATCACTATCCCCAGAAATGTGCCCTCTTTACTCCCAATGTCAAGTTCCCATAAAAAAAGAAACACCAAAAAAACCCCACAAAAACCCAAAACAAACAGCTTTTTGAAAAAAGAGCAGGGGAGAGGGAGCATCCATCTGGAGGAAAGAGAAAGAAAATCCTTCCGCATTGCTAATCTGGAACTCGAAGGATGAGTCATATGAACCATGAGTCAGTTTGTCACTGTATTTAGTAGTTAGATTGCGATTCAGATCCAATGTTTCTTTTGTTTTTCTAAGCACAAGCGGTAAACTCTTATAAGGCGCTGCATAGAAACTCATGTTTATAGGAGCACACCCCAGTGCGGCAGTATTGAAACATGAGCACAACTGATGGTGAAGGTGCAGAGAGCGTCTCTAGAAACCTTGACTTCTCCCTGCCTATAACTGTTCTTACTGCAGGCCACAGCATCATAGCACCAGGCTTCATAAAACCAAAAATCTATTCCCCTGCCTTGCCAACATAAGCAGTGGCTGATGTCCCAGATCCTTGCCTGACATGTTCACTTTACTACCTCTTAGTACTTCCATTATGGTGAAGGAATGCGAAGTTCCAAAAGATTTTACTTGTTACTATTGTTACTGCTAGTTACTTTGGCATTGAGTTTGGGCAGGGGTGCATTTGAAACAGTTGGCATGAGGCTTTTTAATGACTGTTTAGTGGACAGTGGAATTATGTGGAACAAGATTCCTAAATGGAGATGGCAAGCAAGATGTCCCCAAGAAGGTGACAAACTCCTATGTACCATACATTTGCACATAGTTCAAAAAAGTATGTACTTGATGTTTATAAGCTTATCTACTTGTTATCTTTTCCTTTGATATGCAAAATAATTTTTCTCAGTCTCCTTCAGCTGAGAAAAGTCTGGTTCTCTGCCCAGTTTTCAAGGCTTGTTGGCCTATATACCCCTGGCTATTCTTTTACTCTGAATTCCTGCTTCTCCTGGATTCTTAATGACTCTAGTGACTGCCATTCCTCCTTCGATGAACTCTTCTCTTCCTTTCTTCACTCTGCCATTAGTCAGGACTCTTGCTGCACGTGACAGATACACACTAAGAAGGGAATTCATTCCTTCACAGAGCCAGGAAGGCTGGGGTAGCCCAAGGAAAGAGTGGGAACCAGGGTCTCAGTTAGCCTTTCTCTCCAACTCCCATCCCTGCCTGGCTTCATGCTCTCACAGTACAGAGCGGCCTTCTCTATGTGGCTGGGTAGATGGCTGCCTGCAACCCCAGGACTCCATCCCCACAACCCTCCTTGCAAGAGAATAATAGGGAACTAACCCTAACCCATTTTATTCATTTAAAATAGAATAGTTGACATTGTACACTCCCTGAGCCACCTCCAACAGCCTTCTGAGGCAGCTGACATATTGACCCATGGCCTTTCCAGATCTTTCCAGATCATTCTCTTCCATCCCTCGGATCCCAAATACCCTCCTACCTGAGTTTCCATGGGACACAATCCTAAATTCCTGCTACTCTTTTGTGCACAGCCACTGAATTATTTTTTTTTCTCCTATTAGACCTGCTTCACAGCCAAACCCCCCACCCCCAAATCCAAAAACCAAACAAACAAAACCTCCAACACATCACCAAGGTGTTATTATAAACCAAAGAACAGATTTTCTTTTTAGGAGAATCTTTCCATCCTGTGATATTGTGATTTAGAGTAAGAAATCCATATGCTTGGTCTCTGTTCTGCTCCTGCTACACGGCTCCTGAAACCCTTGTAATGTTCTAAGTAATAAGAACACTGGAGTACATTTGTTTTCATATTTGGTATTTTGCCCTCAAATAGCTCCAGCTTCTGAAATAGCTCCAGAATGATGAAGGTGAAAGGACTGTCTTGTTCATAACAAATCCTTTCAACCTCACCCGAGTTTATGTTAATGTGGTGATTTTTGGAAAGCCCCAGACAGGATGAGGCTTGTTGCCAGAGGAATCAACCCTATGATTAGAGCAGCAATTTTCAACAGTTTTCATCTCATGGCATATAAACTAATTACTAAAATTCTGTAGTATACCAAAAAGTATATTTTTTGCTAATCTGACCAAAAAATAGGTATAGTTTTGATTCATTATACCAGATGGCTATTGTGTTAGCTGTTGTCTTTTTTTTTTTTTTAAATCCTCAGTCGAGAATTTTTTTCCATTGATTTAAAAAAAAATTTTTTTTTTAGAGAGAATGGAAGGGAGAGAGAAGGGGGAGAGAGAAACATTGATGTGAGAGAGACATATCGGCCTCCTGCACTTGCCCCAACCAGGGCCAGGGATCAAACCGTCAATCCCTTGACTGGGATTCGAACCCAGGACCCTTTGGTCCACAAGCTGACACTCTCATCACTGAGCAAAACAGATGAGCACTGTTGTCATTTTCTAATTTGACAAACTAAGGGAAAAGAGGTCAGTGCCCCTGACGAAATAGTCAGATATTGCAAGTTTTAAAAATTTAGGCAGTACACCAGTGTGCCCTGGCACACCAGTTGAAAATCGCTGGATTAGAGCATTGGAAGGTTCAACCCCACCCCTTCACCCTGGACCTCCAGGTAGGGGAGCCAGGGGCTGGAAATTGAGTTTAATCCTGTATGGCCAATGACTTAATCAATCTTGCCTACATAATGAAGCCTCCATAAAAATCCCTAACATACAGGATTCAGAGAACTTCTGGGTTGGTGAACACGTGGAAGTGCTGAAGTGAGGGTGCCCAGAGAGGGTGGGGAAGCTCCACACCTCTCTCTCCATATCTTCCAACTGGCTGTTCCTGAGTTTATATCCTTTGTAATAAGTAAACTGTTTTCCTAAGTTCTGTGAGCTGTTCTAGCAAATTAATCAAACACAAGGAGGGGGTCATGGGACCCTCTGATTAAAAAAATCAACCATGCCTCTACTCAGCATAACATGATAATATTAAGGTTAAGGCCTGGCCAGGCGGGGCTCAGCAATTGAGCATCGACCTAGGATCCAGGAGATCGAGGTTTGATTCCCAGTCAGGGCACTTGCCCGGGTTGCGGGCTCGATCCCCAGTCGGGGGCGTGCAGGAGGCAGCCCATCAGTGACTCTCATCATTGATGTTTCTCTCTCTCTCCCTTCCTCTCTCTGAAATCAATAAAGATATATTTTTAAAAATTAAGGTTAATATTAAATTTACTTCTGGCCAGTGGGATCCTGTGCAGTTTTTGTTGCTTTTATTGTATGTCTCATTTTTTGCTTATCTCTAGTTCTACAATTAGCAAATGACACTGGTACAAGGCAAGAAGGGAGGAAAGGACAGAGCCTGCTGTCTGTACTTCTTACCAAGAAGGGCAAAGCCCTTCCCCCCACGTCTTCAACCTACAGGTCTTTGGCCAGATCATGTCCCATGGCCTCCACAGCTTCCATGTGAGGACAGAGGAGGCAGCACTCCAGCTTCTCAGCCTCTACGACCTTGAGCAGAGAAAGGTGGTGATAGAGAAAGGGGCTGGCGATAAATATCAGGGTAAGCAACAGTGTCTGCAATGGTGAAACTGGGACGACACAAGGCGAAGAAAGAGAGATTGTGCCGTTTTTCTCAGCCTTGGGTGGTACTATCACTTTGGTGTGTGACCCTGGGTTTCCAAGAGACTCCTGATAACAAAACTAAAAGAGCTCTGAGTTCTTTCTCCTTAAGACTTATCTCAGGAGTCAACGTGAACCGCGCCCTGTCCTCGTTAGTACTTTGTAGCAATGGTAATTATTATTACTCTTTACAAAGTGCCTTTTTAAAAGTAGAGTATTGCTATCCTTGTACTACAGTTGAAAAAGTAAACTCAAGAAGGTTAGTGTTGGTAACAAATTCACATTTTATTTATTTATTTTTTAAAAATATGTCTTTATTGATTTCAGAGAGAGGAAAGGAGAGGGAGAGAGATAGAAACATCAATGATGAGAGAGTCATTGATCGAGCCCACAACCCGGGCATGTGCCCTGACCGGGAATCGAACCCCGATCGCCTGGATCCTAGGTTGATGCTCAACCGCTGAGCCACGCCCGGCCGGGCACAAATTCACATTTTAAAGGCACCAATTCTTTCCCTGCTGCTGCTCAGCCTCACAAAAAAGCTAGCTGTCATTCAAGATTCGGCTCCACCTGTAACCCACCCGCCACCCACCTGTAACCCACCCGCCACCCACCTGTAACCCACGGCCGAGCCATGGCCAAAGGAGGCATTGCAGCTGGAGGGGTAACGGGTGTTAATGCGGCTTTACAAGAGGTACCGAAGACTCGCCTCATCCACGATGGCCTAACGTGGAATTCGAGGAGCTGCCAAAGCCTTAGACAAAAGCCAAGACCATCTGAGTGAGCTTGCTTCCACCTGTGGCGAACCTGTGCATGTCAGGTTGGCGGAGGCCCCAAATCAACCTCATTAATGTTGATGACAACAAGAAACTGGGGGGATGGGTAGGGCTTCCCAAAAATTGACAGTGAGGGAAAACCCCTTAACGTGGTTAGTTGCACTTGTGTGGTAGTTAGGACTATGGTGAAGACTCTCGGGCTAAGGATGTCATTGAGAACTACTTCAAATGCAAGAAATGAGCGAATAAAAAACTTGGCTCTTGTTCAAATGAATGAATGAATGAATGGACATGAATCCTCATTTCCTCCCAGCATGTGCCATTCCAGGACTCAGTGACTCTTTGGCCTGACAAGCACAGGAAGTGATCCTTTGTCATAAACAGCTCTTCCCAGAACCAAGCAAAAGGCACACTCTCTGCCCAGTTGGTCAGCTCTTCTAGTCCTGGATGGATTGTTCTTGAATTCTCTCCCTGCTATGCCAGAAAGACTTTTGACCTGGGTCTTAGACCTGGTTTAGCATCTCTCTCATTGGTTGACATGGGCAAACTACTAATCTCTGTGTCCACTTTGCCCACAGACATATTAGCAGCACAGCTCTTCCTCCCTATCTGTTCAGCAGCGCCTAGTATGAGCACACGTTCCTGGCTCATCCTCACCTTCTCCCTTCTTTCTTTCCAGAAAGTGATGTCAGCATCCAGCCCTGGGGGCTGACAGCTGCTAAGACCGTCACTGGTGAGGGTGCAAGGGAGGGCGCCTGCCAGATGAGGCTGTTCTCCCCAGATCCTGGTTCACTGAGTACTGTTTACAGAAGAAATGTTTTGAGGAAGAGGAAGCATGTCGAGGATGTTTAAGGGGATCTTGTAAACATTTGCATTCTGGATAACTATTAGTATTTCCTATTTTGGACTCTTTATTTTAAAGAACTGAAAAGACTGTGTAGGTAAGAGTATAGAAGTGTCCACCAGTGTCATCCAGGCTGGGCTGGCAGACACTTGTAGTGGCTTTTCCAACCTCCCCGCCCCCTCCACTTTCCTAGCAAAAGAACCCTGACCTTGCTCCAGGCAGCAATATGCCCAATTTAAAATACTTGCCTTACCACACTCACTTGCGCTAGGAGTGGCCATGTGACCTAATTCTGGCCAATGATATGTTGGTAGAAGTTGTTGGGGCAGGGCTCCCAGGAAACCTTTTTTAAGGCGAGAGTCATATCTGGCATTTGCCTTTTTCTTTTTCTCTTCCTGTTATTTCCCCCCTTGAAATGCAGACTCAGTGTCCAAGCATCTATCTTGCATCCACGAACACTAGAGCCACATGCTGAAGACAGCAAAGCAGGGAGCCACCTACCTGCTCGTGTCTTATGGAAAAACAATAGTCATTTAAACAAACAGACAAAAAACCTATTTGGTTAAACCATTGTAATCAAGTTACTGTTCCATGCAAACACAACCTTAATTGATAGACTGTTAAGACGTTTAATGGGCTATGATAGCAAGTGGATGCAAATGGACTGCGGAATCCTTTAGAACAGTGCTGCTCAGACTTTCATGTGCATGTGCACCCCGTGGGGACCTTGTGAAAGATGCAGGTTCTGATAGATCTGGATTGGAGTCTGAGATTCTGCATTTCTCACAAGCCTGCAACTAACGCTGATGGTGCCAGGCCTGGACCACGCTCTGAGTAGCAAGAATTTGGAAAATGACAGCTCTTTTGTCAGTCTGCTTCTATGTTGGAGCTATTCTGTTTTTCTTTGATACGCTTATTATTCAATAAAAAAAAATCTTCAGAGGATTCACTCAGTGCATTTTCAACAAAAATTTAAGGTTTTATTTAGAATATCATTTTAGAGACAAAAAGCAATTCATTTTGGTTAGCAAAATAAATTTAACAAATGCATTTAAATAAAGTAAATTAAAGACTTTAGTGGGTTTTTTCTTAGTTACTTGCTTTTCTGTCTTGTTACTTGTGGAGTTTCTGTCTTTTAGCAAACTGGGTTCTTTCTAAGTTAATGCAGCTTTAATCCAAGGAACTACTTTAAGACACCTGAATGACTCAGATAGTCCTCTGCATTCTCAATCAACCTCAATGAATTCAATGAAACACAGGAAAACAAAGTAGGGAAGTAGATTCAGAAGGAAATGTTTCTCCCTCTTGGTCACGTTCTCTCTCAGCAGAGGTCTTGCCTAGTCTGAAATGGATGTTGAAAGTAAATTGTTATTGGGAGGTGATGGTGAAAAGCAAACTTAGATGGTTTTCACACTATCTGTCATCATGACCCAAAGAGAAATGCAAGTTACACCACTTTCCCAGCCAAGCCACTGCTTTACACAGAAGCTGCACATAGCTTCCTATTGTTATTTCCTTTTCTAGTTATGTACATTAAAAAAATACAACATTGTGTTAAATAGCAGGACAGCTAACAGTGGAACATACAACATTACACTGAAAAACCAAAATAGCTTGGTTAAGCCGAGGAGAGGAACAGCAGACGGTCTTCATGGAGGGAAGCTGCCAGCGCCCACCATCTCCTTAGTCCGTAACGGATCTGCATTCTGAGGGGAGGCCTTCTGACTTCCGCCACTGGGCTAGGCGCTGCTTAAACCATTTCTGGAGGAGGGAAATGTGCAAAATTACCTGTCACATACTGAGAAAAGAATTAAACATCCATTCCTTTCTGAAAGGTAGTCTCTGTGGTCCAAATGGAAAGGAGGAGAGCAAGGAAGGTGTCCATGAGATGGTTCTTCTCACTGTGACACCTTCTTTGCCTCAGGACGTTTGCATATGCTGTTTCTTATGTTTAGAATTTTCTATCTTTATTTGTTATCTGATGGTCTCCCTCTCATCCTCAGGTATCAGTTTAAATAGAAACTTCTCAATGAAGCCTTCTCTGACCACTTTATCTAAAGTAGGTTCTCCACCCATTTTGGGACTTTGTTACCTTCACAGAACTTTTAATATCTGTAATTGTTTACTGGTGTATTCACTTTTTAATCTGCATTTCCTTCTAGAATGTAAGATTTATGAAGGCAGAGGCTGCAATCCTCTTATTATCATTACATCCTGAGTCCCGAGTACAAGCGCTTACCAGTTAGAGAGTAACCAATGTTTACTGAATGGATGAAAAAAAAAAGGAAGCATCTCCCTAATACCCCAGGTAGATACCTACGGCTGTTACAGCTCATCAGCATGTGCTGATCTCACCAAGGGCTTTGCTCATCCGTGGTGCTTAGTAAGTATCTGCTGAAACGAATGGCGAAGTGAGCACTGTACAGCCTCAGAGAGCTCCTTGGGAGTTCATTCTCTTGCTAGCACATTCTCTCCTGCTCCAGGGCCGCTGAGCAATGAGAGAACATAAAGTGGGCCTAACACTTTACTCAGAATCTTCTAGCTCCTTGTGACCCAAATATTCACACCTCACAAAAGTAATCATGGATTTAAGGAAGCCCCCAAATGGGATGCTTTACACATGGTACCATATGAGGGCAAAAGCATTTTTACATTTTGAAAGGCAGTGGCTGCCTTCATTATGCTACTGAGGGGAGGGGGCACCATGCAAAGAGGAGGTAAGGAGACCCACTCTGGGGAAAAGACTAGGGTATGAACCAGGTTGGCCAGGAGAAAACTGGGATTTTAAAAAAGGAGCCCCAGATGGGTAGCTCAGTTAGTTGGACGACTGTCCCTTATACCAAAAGGCTGTGGGTTCGATTCCCAGTCTGGGCACATACCTAGGTTTCAGGTTCAAGCCCTGGTCTGGGCGTGTATGGAAGGCCACCAATGGATGTTTCTCTCTCACATCAATGTTTCTCTGTCTCCCTTCCTCTCTCTCTAAATCATTAAAACATATCCTTGGGTGAGGGTTTAAAAAACAAAAACTTGGAGGAGGGACTAGTGAGAAATAGAAGCAGTGATCATTGATCCACCTGGGAGAGGGTGAGTTAGAGGACTCTATGGGAAGTCAGGGCGGCAGGATTTATTCTACTCTGTATATCATGGTGCACATTCAGAATGCTGACATTTTCATGTCCCACTGGTGTAAACAGGCAAGCTGCTTGGGTAGGTGACCACGAGGAGCTCTGTGGTCCTGGGCCCTGCCAACAGGAAACTATATCCCAACCAACTGGCTCTGAGAACTTGAGGAGGTCCCTAAAAATAGAGCACCAGTCAGCTCAACTGTAAATGAAGAGGTAAGCTCAGGGGGTCTCTATTGTCCCTTCTGGGTTTTCTAAAATTTACCTATTCTAGGGGTGAGCAGATGCAGGGATAGAAAGGAAGCAGAGCCCGGCCGGGTGTGGCTCAGAAGTTGAGTGTTGACTTAGGATCTGGGCGATCAGGGTTTGAGTCCCGGTCAGGGCACATGCCCGGGTTGCGGGCCTGATCCCCAGTCGGGGATGTGCAGGAGGCAGCCGATCAATGACTCTCTCATCATTGATGTTTCTCTCTCTCTCTCTCCCTCTCCTTTCCTCTCTCTGAAATCAATAAAGATATATTTTTAAAAAAGAAAGAAAGGAAGCAGAAAGAGCACAGCTATGGGATGCCAGGCCTGGGATGTGCTGATGGAGGCAGTGTGGTGAGAAACATCTAGCGGGTTCTGATTTAGCAGAGATGGACACCTGCCCAGCTGCCCATTTAACCTCAGAACAAACAGGCTGGGCTCTAGGGCCATGCTGGGGAAGATGTCATCTCTGCAGAGATCTGGGGAGCTAAAAGGCAGTTTGGCATAAGCTCAAGATCAGAAGAAAGGGTGAGAACCACAGGAGAAGGGGTGTTCTAAGGATCCAGCCTGCAGAGTTAGAAGGAAGTGAGGCCACAGGACACTTCAGGGCTCTGCAGCAACTAGGCTGGCTGCACAGCATGGGACCATACCTGCAACCTGCCCTAACTGTACAAGATTTACCCACTGAAATGCCGTACACGGCTGTTAAAATCAGTTGTCTTATACACCTTGCACCTTGGTACTGTGGGGTAGCAACAGAGAAAAGTACTCTAAAGCCAGGGACAGCAGACTACCCACCTTTAGGGGAAGCCTTCTCTTTGGGGATTGCTCGCCAGGTGCCATAACTAACCTTAAGGAGAAGAGGGAGCTCATTGTAACCTCGGTAGCTCTAACCAAAGAGGTGGGCACCATTTTCTTCTGTAACCCAAGTGTGTGTTTAGTTTACTCTGAAATCTGGTGCAAGGGCAGCCTGGCTCCAGCTTTGTTAATAAGGAAGCTCTGTGGGGGGTTTTCAAGGCCACAAGGTCTGATTCAATAGGATTTCCAGTTACCAGAGCTGCATAAAGGGCAGAGTTTTAAAGACTGACTAATTAAAACTTGGAAGAGGAAAGTCTCATTTTTATCAGGATTCATTTAGGACAAAATGATTGAGCTGGCCTCACTCAGAAGAGCCCCCCATCTTTACACTGTTAGTGAAGCAGAATATTAATGGACAGTTGCCGAAAATAACTTCAGCAAGGACCACATTTGTGAACTGGCGAGCTGGCATCCAGATGCCTAACAAATAAACCCCCACACTGGGGGATGGGACAAAGTTCAAGAAAAGCTCAACTATTTTCTAAGATACACATTTGAAGTCAAGCACATATATAATAATTTAGCAAACCAGTTCTTGTCCAACAAAAACCATTCAATACCCTGCTTGCTTCCCCCCCCCCCCAGCTGAATCTTACCACCTCTCGCTCACATCAATACTAATTTTCCACCTGCTCTGGCTCTCTCCTCTTTGTTTCCGTCATCCCCTGGGAAAGGCATTCATCCCTCTCTTGCTTACAAATGAATGCCCTCATTACCCTCACCCATTGATGGAGATTTATTTACCCCAAGTGAACAGATGATAATTAGACACTGTGATGGGGAGGGGCTGAGGCGACATAACATTGTTCCTGTCCTTGTCTCTAGTAACTAACACTTCATCCTTGTCAGGGGGAGACCTTTAGAGGTCTTTATTCCACTGATAAAACATCTAACAATTAAAGCCACTGAGTTCTGGGAATAGTCCCAGGACACGAAGAGGAGATAAAAATACTGGAAACCTCTCTAAGAACCAATGCCAGCTACACTGGGCTCGAGTTAGTGATAATAGAAAACGCCAGATCATCTCAGCCTCCCAAGGGGCTGATGAAAGCGCTTTCCCAGAGGCTTCTAACACTGACTTCAAAACAATAAAAGATATAGGGGTCGGTATTCTGTCAGCTTTATCTGATTTAAATATAGGAGATATCAAATTACTGTCATGGGAAAAACCCATTCTAGGATCTAGGAAATGCAACTTAAAAAGTTATTCCAATTAGATCACCCTTCATGTCACTCTGGGTTCCTATAGGTCTCCCCGCCCCCCCAGCAGAGAACATTGTCCTGCAGTGGGACAGTTAGAAAGAGGTCATCAAAGCCCCCAGTCAGAGAATGTTTCAACCTTTTAGTCACTCTTGCCCCTGACAAAGTACCAGCAGTGTGAATCAACTCTAGTTTATCATCTCCTAGGAGCATCTGATGTTTATTTTTTTTCTACTGACGTATTAGTTGTTCTAGGAAAATAATATGATTCCAGTTTTGGAGGTGGTGGTGTTAGGGATGAGGGAATCAGGATATGAAATAATAATTATTTGGGGCCTTTATTAGTGTTGTAAAGGGACAACACTAATAAAGAATGGAAACGGGATGCTGATACCAGACATTGCTTATGTGCAGGCCCAGCATAACCTGGCCTCCAAGAGTTATTTAAAGGGCCCCTGCAAAGCGGGCTATAAATGAAAATAATTTTATTTATGCCTGAGAGTTCTTCATTGGCATAATATCTCCAGAAGACACTTTTTAAAATGTAAATGTTGTTTGAAAGATCAAAGAAGAAACCATTCTCACCCACAAGTGCACACTGGGATGGGAGGGGTTGGGAAGGGGTGAAGGGGGCAGGAGGGTGGGGGTGGAAAGAATGGGAAGTTGGAAGATGAGCCCCAACCTGATAAGGGATGACAGAGGGTTACCTTGGAAGCCTCTTTCCCCGAACTTGCTAAACGCAGCCTCTCTCTGAGCTCTGGGCTCTCAGATGCTTCCCTGTGGGCCTATGCAGTAAGGCAGAGGGGCAAGCCCGGCTGTGGCAACCTCGGGGAGGAAGGAGGTGTTGGCCCCCATGGCAGGAAAAGGAAGCCAGGGGCCCTGCTGTGAGGCTGACTCACCCCCACACCCACTCATTGCAGGGCTGGGTCCACCATAGATCGTTGGAGGAAGGTAGAAGAGGGGAAATGAGAGGAGGGGCAGATGAACCTGCGGTGCAGGGTCTGAACTGGCTGACCTCAATCACAGAAAGAAGCAGGGGCCCTTTCTTTCTTCCTGGTCCTCACTTGATTTCATTTCAGTTCTCTAATATAATGTCAACCTTGAAGAAGGACTGAATATACCCTGGGATGACTGTCATCTAATGCATGGATTTTTTTTTTCCAGGAAGAAATATAAGTTGAATTTTCAGTCTTTTCCTCCCAGCCCACTGAGTTGTTTGCATTCCTCCTCTGTGGAGACAACATAGCATCCTGGTTAGGAGTCTGCATTGTGCCCAGACCTCCAGGGTTCAAATCCTAGCTCTGCTACTCCTTAGTTTGTTCTTGAGCAAGTTATCTAACCGTTCTGTGCCTCAGGCCCCTTATCTGTACAATGGGGCTAATAGTGCATACCTCACAGCATTACTGTGACAAATAAGCGATCTAATACTTGGAGGGTGCCTGGATCAATACCTGGCAAGTGTCAGCCATTACAAAGGTCAGCATAATTATTCTGCCTTACGGGGAAGGGAACGATGATAATTTACCACAGGAGAGTCAGAGGCTGAGAAGAGCTTAGACCCCTGGTTGGTGCTGTGCCCACAATAAGTCCACAGCCTTCTAGTTAAAAGATGAGTAATCACTGTCTCTGTGATCACTCTTCTTGATAAATATAGTGTAGGGTTTTAAATGAGAAAACTTCAGCAGGCTGCTTCCTCATGGGTTCCCAGAAACATGAGCTGTAGGACTTGGGTTACAGTAAATCACCTTCTACTGAGTTCTGCCGTTCCCTTGGCTAAAAAAACAGGTACGCTTGGCCTTCTGTTTGACCCAGGAATGACAAGATTTTCTAGAGACAAGTTATCCAAAGTGTGTCTGGCTTAAGTAGTGAATATCATTTTGGACTTGGGGTCCACGGTTCTAGGATCCACCGGAGCACCCACTGC